>NC_080023.1:118328089-118953089 GCF_030020395.1 Manis pentadactyla | reverse complement strand
TAGTCTATGGGTTTGAACAAATGTATGATGACATGTACCCTCCATTATAGTATCATACAGAGTAGTAGTTTCACTGGCCTCAGATTCCTTTGTGATCTGCCTATTCTTCCCTCCCTCCCTTTTGCCAGCTTCCTTTAAATGGTGTCAAAAATAAATGATAATCTTTCATATGGCAGTGTTACAAAAGAAAGATAAAACAGATAAAATGAAATAAATGATGTCCTCTCTTGTGGAAGTGCCATTTTACTTTTAAAATTGTTAATTATATTTTACAGATGGACATCTTTATAATGATTTCATGCTTTTATAAAAATGGAAGTTCTAAAATTATAACTCACTGCAACCATTCTTATTCCTGAACTATAAAAATATAAAATGCAACCTAAAGAATGGTAGCCTATCTAATAGTAATGTATGTCTTTGTCATTTTAATAGTAGTGTAAGAATTTTAGCTCTTTCTATGTTGTTAGTGAATGAACAAATCATTTGAAGCATCAGAAGTTAATTCAAAGGCAAGTGGTGTTGCCATTTTAGTTGGAGAATGAATATTTATATTAATGTAGATTAGAATTAATTTTCATTTCTGTTTTAGTTATCCATTAAACCATGTATGAAATATGGTAAAAAGAGAAAACAAACACAATAACTCAATGTCATGTAATCTGTCTCAAACAGATGCTATTTATTTAAGTATATTTCTTTACCATTGCCATTCAAACATAAGTCTGGTGTCAAAATTTAATCATAGTTCTTTCAAGCACCAAAGTTAAAAATAACAGCTATTTTTAAAATAAAATTTAGGCCTCACTGAATTCCATGAAGGTTTTAGTGTAGTTTACCATATTAACTATAGTGTTTGTTATTTAAATTCAGGAAAAGAAATGCAGACACAAGACTCAAGATTTCAAAAGTAAAAAAAAGAGTAAAGTTAGATGGAGGGACTCACACAATGTAAATTTGAGCAACTATATTTGGCAAATGTTAAAAGATACATGAACATATACATAATTATCCTCTAACTTGGGAAATCATAGCCCTTAATGATGATAGATAGCAACAGGAGTAGTAAAAATAGTAATACATATTTTTATAATAAAAAGACAGATTCCTAGCTTCAAAAATTAGCCTAGAGAGAGGCTTGAGAACCATGATTAGTCTACTATAACCTCAGAAGAAAATGGCTGGTGAACCAAATTGATGCCCCTTCCTTTACACTTACACTATGGTTATGGAATGATTTAATCATAATAGATGTTCTGGTTTACTGCTATTTCCATTATTGTGTAAGTTTAAATTTGTTTAAACATGAAAATTCAAACTGAACTAACACACTGATCATCTGAATGTTAAAAATAATTTTTTAATAAAAGCAACCTCAGTCTTTTTCTAGGCTTTCCAGGAATTAAATTAATTTAGATAACTGAGAGATTAGGGGGAAAAAAGCCAACTACCATTTGTGTCTAAGCTCCTGACAACCCCTTTTAATAGATAACAATAGCATTTTTAAAAATGGGTAATATGACAAGACAAATATCTTTCATACAAGCTGCTCTTTTGTTAGGTATGTCATTATACCTACTGCATATACATTTTTAAAAGATAGATGTGTAAAAATAGGTATATTACAAAAGATACTTAGAATTATGTAGATAAATATAAAAACCTAACTCCAGTTGTGATTCATCATCAGATATCATTTTAACAATTAATACATCATCTAAGAGGTAGTTTAATAAAATTTCAGATACCTTCTCACTTAAATAATTATGTTCATTAAAACAGCTATTTTGTATTTGCATAGAAATTTCAGATTTTTTCCACTTATTGGAAAATACTGATATTTACTCACTAAAAGTTTCAGGTAATTTTTTACTTAGCATTGCAACAATTTATATCTATTACATTATCCCCAGTGAGGTATGATTAATCCAGCCACAGATTTGCAGAATATTTCCAACGAAGTACATTTTTCAGATAAATGAAACAGGACTTTTTAAAAGGTACAATGGACATTTCTGATGAAAATATCTGCCAAGATGAATCATATTTTTCACATTTATTAACTTCCAAAGTTAAAGATAGAAGCAACTTAGTAATTTCACCTATATTTTCATTACATAACAACAGTTCTGTAATGCATAAGGTAAAAATTTAAATATTTTAACTTCTCATAGGAAAATATCTCTCAAATCATTCATTCTGGAACTGCAATTCAGGACATTCCCGCTGACTGGTTAAAATACCAGTATGTTTATTAGAAAATTTACATTTTAGCACTTGTCAATTTTTCAGCTGTTTCTATATTATCTTTGCTATGGAAGGCTTCTTTAATTCTTGGTATCTGTACATAACTTATTTAAGCCCAATTAACACATTTATTAAATGGAACTGTTTGTGTACAACTTACATAATTTAACAGAATTAACCAGGACTATTAATCACTGTAACTAATTTTGTTTTAATCAAGGTATCATTCATATAAGTAATCTAGTCCAGAACTTGACATATAGATGATGATCAAAAAAAGTCAATTGCTTCTTTCAATTTATGATCAAAGAATCTATATTTGCTAGTAGTCTTATAATATAGGTCCTGGTCACATTCTTGATCTCAGCCCACATAGCACTAATTAATGAGATGATCAGGGGAAAGATTACATTTTAGTAATTGGTATTCATATGAAAATTATTGTGATTTTTGAGTAGAGAATAAGTGAATCAATAAAAAGTAATTTACATAAAATTTTATTAAAATATTTTAGGAAAATTTCAAAAGTAGGTATTTCAAAAACATAAAAAATAAAAATAAACTGTTTTGGTATACTTATCTATTTACCTACCTATCTACAATCTGTTTAGAATGAATATCAGTGTCCCTTGTCATAAACATGTAACAAGCGACTAGTGCTTGTAATATGACTAGTATTCCTTAAATAGTGTTTTACAGTCGATGCTTTCTTTGGTCCAATGAGGTAGTTACTATTAGGATCTTTATTTTCTACAAAAGAAAACTGATGTAAAGAGAGGGTAAAAAATTTCCCCCAAATCACACATGTAATAGCCTGGGTTTGAACCCAGAGCTCTCCTTGAATCTATTTTTAACCACCACATACTACTGCTTCTGCATGAAATCTGCCTTAAAAGTAATCCATATTTCAGTAACAACATCATGCTATGCAACATTGCCTTGATGTTCTTGATGACACTTCCAAACTTTGCTGTCCACAATTCACCTGCCCCAAGTCCCATTTTATTAAATTTCTTGTGATCCATCATACTGGATTGGAAAAAGTGCTGATTATATAAACTCAACTTTGTTAGAAAAACAATGCCAATTATAATGCACGGTTCTCCATTAAATGCTGTAGTCACTATTGTAAGTCATTTCAAGCAATATGACAGTATCCAAAGTCTACATTTCATCATTCTCTTTCTCTTGGTGTCATAGTTAGATTTCCAGGAATCAAATTCTGGGATTCTGAGATTTTTTTTCTGAAAATTTATTGGAATGTTCTCTAAGAAAGAATTCTGTAAAGGTTAAAGGAAGCAACCAGACGGTGGACTTAAACTGTGATACAACTGCATCTAAAAGGAGTTATAGACCAGTTGGGATGGTCCAGAGGGTGGCCTCAATTGTGAGAAGGGTGCTGTGGGACTTCACAACTTACCATCAACTAATCAACCTCCGGAGAGGGGTGCATGACCTTTGAAATGGTGGCTGGCTCTCTTGGACTGAAGGCGATTCCTGGAGAGTGACTTAATTGAGAATGAAGTCAATACATGATGCACATACACATGGATTTTTAGTGACTTACTAAATGACAAAAGGACTTGATACAACAGTAAGACTAGAAATTCATGTAATGTCTTAGGTCATGGGAAGATCTCACTATTTCTGGTCAGTTCTTGTAAGAAGTGCTGGATGATGCGGAAGAAAAATTCCTCACCATCCCATTATGAGAAATAGAGTTTGTATAGCTGTCTGGGAAGAGGTTATGTATATGATGATTTTTCAGGATGGTGTTTGGAAGTCTGTAGGAAACCCTTCTAAACTTAACTTCTAGAAGCAGATAAAGGGAGCATCCCCACTGGGGTGCAGTGGATGGTATGTTGGTGGTGACTCCAAATTCAGCTCCAGAGCATTGACATTCCTGTTTTGTCCTTTGCTCCAGAATTGCTAATTCCTTTCTTTAATTAAGAACTCAAAATTGCTTTCCCTGTACTCTTTTTCAATTAGATCTTCCCTACCCACAATGTACTAATACTATTATGCTATGTTTGGCCATAATCATAATGAAAGAAAGGAAAACTGGATTTGTGTGGAAATCTAAAAGCTCCACTGGCAAATTCCCTAGTTTTTTTTCTGATTTCATCACCTGCTCTTTTTCTTCCCTTTTCCCAAGCTCTTTTATTCTTCATGCCCCATTACCTCTTTTATTCTGAAATGTAATCCAGTTTTTTGAATGAGAGGAACAGCAGCAGGAAGGAAAAATATTGAAGAGACAAAGGAGTAAGCATTACAAAAGTTAGCATAACAAAATGTTTTCTGCTATAAAAGCTCATGCATTCTGCAGATTAGAAATGTCATCTAGGTAACCAATGATTTTAATGAACAGTATGGAAAAAGAAGAAAATTGTGGGAGAAAGGCTCCCACCAGTAATCCTCAGTACTCTGAAACCCAAGCAAATTGAATGTATCATATTATAACTCCTGCTGCTGGCCATTTTATTAACTTATCTTTGGCTTGACTGTGCTTACATAGAGGGAATCCTCTTTAATATAACATCAATTTCATAACTCTTAAAAGAATCAACTTTGCATATAGGTCTGTGTTCCATGAATAGAAATATATTAATTTAGACATTCTTCTCACTCTGTATGAGCTTGTTCCAGTGATTATAATTAATCAAGTTAACTTGAAATAGTAGAGGAAAACTTGGAGATCTTTCACCTATACTCTCCATTTTAAACATTGGACAAAGTCGTTAAAGAGTTTGTACAATATCATGTAGGTTACTTATTTCTGTTCAGGCCTGGAAATTTGGTCCCTTGACTAATTATAGTATTTATTCTAGTATAGCTCACTGCTTTTCCATTTTCTTCCTTTCTTCTTTTCAACATAATTATTCTTGTCACCCACTTTCTAACTATCTGACATTTTAATTAACTTTTCTAACATCAGAATCTGGAAGCTGATGAGCATTCCATTTTTTTTTCCTGTAATTCAGTGTGCCTTTAGAGTGGCATTTCCCAAAGTATGTTCAGCTCAACTCTAGCCTTGTTAAAATGTTCTATGTAAAACACATTCTTGGGGAATCAGTTTGATAGATATTGTGTATTGTGATTTCTCTGAGATATATAATATACAATAGCATAATAAATGTTCTATGAAATAAATTTTTGGGGATAAAAATTGTTCAACTTGCTTAAACCACTATTTTCCAAATATATGTTTATAATCTCTTTCCTCTTTATGCCTATGCCATTGGGCTGTTCTGCGTACTTTTTGAGAGAGCACCCTTGAAGTCATGTCCCATTACTCTGAGAAAAGTTCTTAGTTTGAAGGAATGATTGACCTGGAAATGGTATTTCACATATTGAATCTTTCAGATAAAGTTTGGTATCAGAACATTAAGGTGTCTGTACAAGTCACCAATCCTTAATTCAATGAACATTTTTAAAGAACTCAGAACAGTTGTTATATTAGTAGAATTTGATATTTTATATTGTCAGTGTGTTCACTGATCACCTTTTAAAAAGTAAAAGGTGTATACATAAACCTTGTAATATGTATATTTTTAGTCAAACTACAGGAGTTTTACTCCTGTCTACAGAAGTGAGACAGGAGAAAGAGGAGCTAAAATGCAATAAAAGTATATTTAGATTATATTATCATTTGACTAAAATGTAGGACTAAAATCTGAACAGAAATAAATCCTTGAGTGAGTGGGCATATGTGTGTGATTACCTGATAATTGTCTAATAACATATTTATATATACATATATATGTATTAAATCTAGGTGTCATATCAAGAATAAAATCAATCCAAATACATATTTGACTAATAGCCAATAAAATTTTGAGATATTTTAACTTGGTTTTGGTTGGCAAATAACAAAATATTGAATTTTGAATTTTGAAATATTTAGTTAGAAAACTAAGGTTCTAATTCAATTCTGCTTAGATTCCATTTATATTTATTGAATACCTTTATTTTCCCAACTTATTTAAATGTCTATACATTTAAAAATATTATGCTAAAAGTAAAACTTCTAAACACTTTTCAATAGAAACAATAAATTTGATTAAAGTTGTAAATATTAAATATTTTAACATAAATTCTCCATTTTCACATAAAAGCTATATTTTATAACTTGATTTATGAGCTAAGGTTAATTCCTAAGATGTCTTACTAAGAAAGAATTCCAAAGAATATACAAAGACTACCTGCTTTAAATTCATTTTCTGCTTTATTTCAATAGTGTTTTCAAGTTTATAATTTTTTATTGATGTATAGTTGATACACAATATTTTTATATTGTTTTGATTTAAAGTATCAACACAGTGGTTAAACAGTTATACATAATATTAAATACTCACCCCAACTAGTGCATTTACTATCTGCCAATATAGAAAGATGTTATAGAAGCATTAGCTATATTCTCCATGCTGTACTTCCATCCCCATGACCAACTTATATTATGATTGAGATTTTTGTGCTCCTTTATCCCCCTCACCCTCATCACCCACCCACTGCAAATGAAAACCTTATACTTTTTTGTATATTCTTCAAAATGAAGAATTTGTCCTGATATTCCAGTTGGAATCCTTTAAAGTATCCACCATTTTTAGATCCAAAGAGATGTTGTCTTGGTTGGTTACCTAGATAGATAGGAGCTTTTCTTGCTTGCTCTAAAATGCGTATCTTACTCCACTATCTCTTCCTCATTCGCTATGGGACAAAAGTCTATTTACTATAGTTGAGAACTATACTTGGGAACTTCCATTGTCTTTTTCTTTTCAGATTTTTCTTTCTCAAAGAAAAATAATTTCTGATCTTCAGTGAGTCTGTTCCAGGCAAGCCTCTTGACCATACTTATTTTATCCATACACCTAAATCTTGAAATATATGCATGGAAGTTACACAGCAAAAAAAAGTAGATATTATTAATATGTCAGTCCTTTAGATTCTTTTCTCTTTCATCGACCTGAAAATTTTCTCTACTACTATGCTTTCCATATCTCTTTGGTTTAGAATCACCTATGTTACATTTTAAAATTATGCATTAAAAAAAAATTTCCTCTAAGAACTACTAAATCAGAGTATCTGGGTTTAGTTGCAGTAATATTTTTTAAGCTCCACAATTGATACTGATTATGATGTCCAGAAGACTAATATTTGGAAATAAAGAATCTTCCATATTTTAATTAAATAAAAGACTTTTTAACCAATCCTTCACAGAAATATATAATTCACAGTAATTTTTGTTTTTAATTATCATTATTTTTTATTTTGCTATCATTAATCTACAATAACATGAGGAATATTATGTTTACTAGATTCCCCCCATCACTAAGTCCCCCCGACATACCCCATTACAGTCACTGTCCATCAGTGTAGCAAAATGTTGTAGAATCACTACTTGTCTTCTCTGTGTTGCACAGCCCTCCCCGTGCCCCCCCACATTATACATGCTAAACACAGTGCCCTCTTTCTCCCCCCTCACCTTATCCTTCCCTTTCCACCCATCCTCCCCAGTCTCTTTCTCTTTGGTAACTGTTAGTCCATTCTTGGGTTCTGTGAGTCTGTTGCTGTTTTGTTCCTTAAGTTTTTTTCTTTGTTCTTATGCTCCACAGATGAGTGAAATCATTTGGTACTTGTCTTTCTCTGCCTGACTTATTTCATTAAGCATAATACCCTCTAGCTCCATCTATGTTGTTGCAAATGGTAGGATTTCTTTTCTTCTTATGGCTGAATAATATTGCATTGTGTATGTGTACCACATCTTCTTTATCCATTCATCTACTGATGGACACTTAGGTTGCTTCCACTTCTTGGCTATTGAAAACAGGGCTGCGATAAATATAGGGGTGCATATGTTTTTTACAAACCGGGAGTGGAATTCCTGGGTCAAATGGTTTTTCTATTTTAAGTTTTTTGAGGAACCTCCATACTACTTTCTACAATGGTTGAACTAATTTACATTCCCACCAGCAGTGTAGGAGGGTTCCCCTTTCTCCACATCCTTGTCAACATTTGTTGTTGTTTGTCTTTTGGATGGTGGCAATCCTTAATGGTGTGAGGTGATATCTCATGGTGGTTTTATGTCCCGACCCGCAGGACAGTCAACGGGGGTCGACGACCTGGAGGAGAGAATGAAGGGGCAAGGGACACAAAGAATGGACAGCAAGACAGGATGTGTGATCAAGCTAGCACAGTTTACTGTTTGCAGGCTCAATTTATACAGGTAGCGAGGAAGGGGTGGGTCAGAAGGTGATTGGGCCTTGGGTGGCGCTGGCGGGAAGGTGCAGAGGGGTGATTGAGCCTTGGCTGGCACCGGCGGGAGCAGAGGACCCGGAAGAGAAGCAGGGAGTTCGCCATCTTGTGGGTGGGGGCCCTTGGGAGGGAGGTTTTAAGGGTGGGGCTTTCCCCTGGGGCAGAGGGTGTTCTTGATTAACAAGATGTTGGCAATATTAATAGGCTAGTGGAAAGAACAGAAAAGCACATGTTGCTAGGTAACTTAACCACTAGTTCCGGCTTAGGAGTTTGCTAAATGCGTTTCTTGGTAATAGGGAAAATCTTGTTTCTAACGCGTGGATGGATTCATTGTTTCCGACTTTACAGGAGAGACTTTACTTAAAGGTTGCTATTGTCTTAAGGCTTTCGTAGCCGAGCCTGCCTAAAGGCCCACAGGTTTGCTCACAACATCTCCCCCGTTTTTCTTATATTGGAACAGCCAGCCTAGCTCCAGCTGGGTCAAGGCCTGTGCCTGTCTTAGGTTGTATGGCTGAAGGAAATCCTTACCCGTCATGGGGCTATAGTCCTCTAACGACTATACCCTGTCTTAGGTTGGTATTCCCAATACAACCATATCTTACCCATCATTGGCTACCAGTCTTGACTTGATTTGTTGTCAGAATTAATATTTTTCAGTGAGGATTCTGTAAAGCTGAGTACTCCAAGGGGGGGATACATGTGTCTGATCCTTGGTGGGTACCTGGCATATGGGTACCTGGCGTGCGAGGAGAACTCCTTTAGTCTTACAGACTGTGCTGAAGAGAAGGGAGTTGCTTGATTACGCATGAAATGTCCTTATTTTCTGAGGAGAGAAAGACACTGGACACAAACCTCTATGCAATCAGACATGTCCCTCAAGGCAGGTTTTTCGCTGCCATTACCCTTGGTACTCAGCCAGCTTACTCAAGGACTCTTAGAAGAGTCATACTGATGTTTATATCTGCTGGAGGAGGGAGCTTCCTCATCATCACTATCGCGGGCAAGTTTGTGATACTGGACTTGAATAGGCTTGCCAACAAGGGTGTCTATTTGCTTCTTTACAAGGCTCGTCAAATGTTTAAGAGCCCAAGGGCCAAAAGACAAGAGCAATATTAATCCTATGAGGGGGCCTAAGAGAGAGAGTAAAAGAGTAGTAAGCCATGGAGAGGTGGAGAACCAATTATTATATCAACTTTCACTCTGCTCTCTTTCTATTCTCCTTTTTTCTAACCCTTCTCTAACTCTTCTCATACTATCTCTAACTACTACTGTTTTGTCAGCATAGAAACAACACTCCTCCTTCAGGGCCACACAGAGCCCGCCCTGCTGCAGAAAGAGCAGATCTAGCCATCTGCGATTTTGGAGAACTACTTCAGCGAGGGACGAGATCAAATCTGTCAGGTCAGAGATTCCTTTCTGCAATTCTTGGATGTCTTGATCTATAGTGGCACTGAGCTTATGATAGCGGGAGTTAGAAAGAAGCAGAGAAGATATGCCTGTGTCTGCACCTACAGTCCCTAGGCCAAGCAAAACAGCAATAGTAACAGCAGTAATGGGTTCTCGGCGGGAGCGTTTAGGAAGAGAAGGGTCTGAAGATTGTTCCCAGATATGGAAGAACTCATCAGGCCGGTAGTAAATGAGGCTGGGTATAACTTTTAAGAGAACACAAAATCCATGCTCTTGTAAAATGGGATTGTAGGCACAGGGGGTGAGTCCGTCTAAGCAGGCCCACCAGGTGTCATTGGGGGGAACTATAAATTGGGGTCCCCGTTCAATGGAGAAGATTTCTCGAGAGAGGTGGGTGTACTCATGAGGGATCTTTCAAGGAGTATTAGTTATACAAGTCCCGTTATCGACTACTTGGGCTAAGGTTAGGCCCTCCCAACTAGCGTGCTCCCAACGGCAGTTGTAGGTATCATTAGAGGTGGAGAAGTTGCCAGGGATTGCGGCACCTTCATAAAAAGGGGGGAAAGAGTGGTAACATAACCAACATTCGGCGGTAAGCTCAGGAGTGGTGGAATTAAGACTAAGGAAGGTTTGATTTATAAGGGTGAGGACAAGGTCTTTAGAGCTTGCTAGGGTGGGCACTGGCGGTGTAGGGGAGGGTTTAAGTCTGCCAGTGGTGAAGCTATGGTCAGGTGAGAGGGCGGAAGGCTTTGGTGGAGGAGGGTGCTTCCCACCTAGGACTGTATTTGGGCCTATTGTGGTAGAAGGGGTGGCAGGGAACTCTTTAAGGAGTTTAATAGTAAAGGTGATGCCTTCATCATAATGTTCTTTATATAAGTGAAGACACCAAGTATATTCTTGTGTCCAGCTTGGGGCCTTTTTCCCTGTTTCAGTGAATGTGACTGAAAGAGGGTTGCACCAACCTCTAGTAGCACTGTATGTGTGCCCTCATTCTGGGAGGGCCTCAGAGTACTGAGGATTCTTGAATGGACGCCCGTTCACAAACGGACTGTGGGAGTAATTGACTTTGGGTATAATGTAATCCCAGGAAGAGGATGGCTTCCAATAGGTATCTTCCGTGGCTCACACCCCCATGAAGCACAATAAAAATCTGTTTTGCCTCCGCATTTATGGAGTAGTTCACGGGGTCAGTGTTGCCCGGGGCAGACATGAAAAGAGTATGACCTAAGAACTGACTGGCGCCCAGAATCTGAACAACCTGGCATGACTACATGATCTTTCCGGAAGATATTGGGCACAAAACTCTGTTCTAAAAGGTGTTCTATTCCCCAGGGGGTCCCTGCTCCCAGGGCTAACTTACAAAGATCAGGTTGTAAAACACTTGGCCACCAGACGTCTGGCGAGGTTTGAGAGCGGGACCAAACAACATCTCCTCTTTCAGAAAGCACTATCCAGATGTAGTTCCAGGGAAAATGTCGGGATCTCACGGGTTGTGGTGCTGGCTGATGGCTCAGAGCTGTGGTCATGATCAGGAGGATGAGGACTTTTGGCGACTGCATCTGCAATGGAAAGAGAATTTGTCTCAGGTGGAGATGGAAGCTCCAGTCTGGACTATGGTAAGTTAGCGGTTTTAACTAGACTTTCAGGGAGCTATCGAGGCTCGGAGTTTTGCTGGTCATAAGTGCAGACAGACCCTCAGCCCCAGATAATAATAGGGTTGGGACCTCTCCATGCGAAAGTCAGTGGATCTCTCCATTTTACTAACACTTGAAGTTCATTGGTTTTTGGGTGCCATAACCGATCAACAGCTGAGCGTCCATGGGAGTCGAGCGTCAAGAAGTTAATGACAAACAAGGCATGGCTAAGTTGATTATGGGGGCTGATAGTTGTATACAGGAGGGGATTGTTCTTGAGGCAGGAGAGTGTGTTTTTAAGAGTTTGATGAGCTCGCTCTACAATTCCTTGTCCTTGGGGATTATATGGGATGCCTGTGATATGTTTTATCCTGAAGTCAGAACAGAAGCACTGAAATTTAGCTCCTGTGTAACCTGGCCCATTGTCGGTTTTTATGATCTTTGGCTTGCCTAGCACTGTAAAACAGCGCAAGGTGTGGGTAATGACATCTTTAGAAGCTTCTCCAGTAAGGGGCGACATGAAGATAAAACCACTAAAGGTATCTATAGTAACATGGAGGTATTTCACCTTTTTAAAGGGGGTGAAATGAGTGACATCCATTTGCCAAATTTCATTCGGGATTAGTCCCCAAGTGTTCACTCCTAAATGAGGAACAGGAAGATGTGGAGCACAGTCATTACATCTTTTGACAATTTCTCGGGCTTGCCCTCTGGTAATTTTGAACATGAGCCGCAGAGTATTTGCTGAAAGGTGGTGGAGGGAGTGAGCATGCTGAGCTTGAGTTAGGGGTGCACTGCTGAAAGCTGGCACTATTAAGGGAAGAGTACGGGTGGCCTGGTCAGCAAGGGCATTGCCTGCTGAAAGAGGGCCGGGGAGTCCTGTGTGAGCCCGCAAATGGCCAATAAAAAAGGGGTTGGAGCATCGGACTATGATATATTGAATTTGTCTAAACAGATCAGCAGCATTGGAGGAAGGTTTAATAAAGGGAGTGGTTTCTAGGAGAGGTACTGAGTGGGCTATGTAAGAGCTATCTGTATAGAGATTGAAAGGGGTATTAGAGAGCAATTGGAACACTTGGTGGACTGCGTAAAGTTCAACAAGTTGGGCGGATGAAAAGGGAGTGGGCAGTGAGACGGGGGTTTTATCTTGAATAACATATGCTGCCCGCCCTGTTGCTGAGCCGTCTGTGAAGACAAGGAGAGCTTCTCGCAAAAGAGAGGGGGAGGTAACTTTGGGAAAAACTAGGGGATGTAGCCTGCTAAACTGGATTAAAGGGTCAGTAGGATAATGATTATCTATGGTCCCAGCAAAGGAGGCACAAGTGATACCCCAGTCATCGTTGGTTTGTAGCAACCCATCTATCTGCTCTGTAGTATATGGAACAACAAGGATATCGGGATCTTTACTAAAATACTGTCTGCTTAGTTTTCTTCATTTTATAATAACAGAAGTAGCTAGGGAAAAGTAAGGTGTTAGGACTTTTATAGGTTTGTTGGAGAGGTAGACCCAAAGAAGAGGCTTGCCTCGTTGTTCAAGGGTCTTGGTAGACTGCAAAAAACTCCTATTGGAGCATGGGTGGTAGCACAAATGATAAAATATAAAGGAGAGGAGTAGTCAATCTGAAAGGAGGTTTGTAGAGAGATAGCTTGATTTGTCTGTTCTATAGCAGCAACTGCTAGGGGTGTTAGGATGCAGGGAGATAGGGGATGCGAGTCGCCTGCTAGTAAATTGTTTAAGGGAGTCAAACTTTCAGGGGGAAGTTTTAGGTATGGCCTTAAAAACTGTAGGTTGCCTAACAATTTTTGAAAGTCATGCAGCGTTTTGAGGGAAGAAGTGTGGAGCTCTATTTTGGGTGTGAAAATTAGGTGAGCTCAGAGGCTATAGCCTAGGCAAGTATAGGGTTCAGAAAACTGAATTTTATTGGGAGCAATTTTTAAATGGGAGGCTTATAGGGTTTCTAGAAGGTGTTGAAAACAGGCAATGCTTTGGGCTTCATCAGGGGAAGCAATAAGGATGTCATCCATATAATGAAGGAAGTAAATATGAGGCCATTGTCTCCTAACGGGGTCTAGAATTCGGGCTATGAATTTTTGGGCTAAGGTAGGGCTATTCGCCATACCTTGGGGAAGAACACGCCATTGATACCTAGGTGTTGGTTTGTTAAAGTTGATTTGAGGAAGGATAAAGGCAAAATGGATGCAATCATCTGGGTGGAGAAGAATAGTAAAGAAACAATCTTGCAAGTCTATAACAATCTTATAATAGTTTATGGGTATAGCAGCAGGGGATGGAAGGCCAGGCTGCAAGGCACCCATAGGGACCATAACTTTATTAATGGCTTGAAGGTCTTGTAGGAACCTCCATTTGCCTGATTTTTTTTGCGATGACGAAAATGGGTGTATTCCAAGGAGAATTGGAAGGTTCAATATGGCCTGCTACCAGCTGCTCCTGTACAAGCTGTATGGCTGCATGTAGTTTTTCTGCATTCAGAGGCCACTGATCAACCCAGACAGGCTCGGTTGTTTTCCATGTTATTTTTTTGGCATACTGCTGGGGTACAGGTATGATTGTGTCCTCTAGGAGAAAGGGAATCCCAGTCCCTTTCTCTGAGTATTCGATGCGATGGTCACAGGAGTTCTAATACCTTATGCATTCTTTCCTAGCCCTTGGCCAGGCAAGTAGCCTTGTGTCAGCATTTGCTTGGTCACTAGCTCATTCAGGCTACACATAATAATATTCATTTAAGAGAGAATGTCTCGTCCCCACAAATTGACTGGAAGCTTAGGAATTACAAAAGGAATAACTGTCCCTGAATTCCCTTCTTGATCTGACCAATGAAGGGACTGGGAACTAACTTGAGGATTTTGAGACTGTCCGATTCCTTGTAGGTGGGTGGTAGAGTTTGTAAGGGGCCAGGAAGGGGGCCACTGCTCTTTGGCAATAACAGTGGCATCTGCTCCTGAGTCTAGGAGGCCTTGAAAGGCTTTCCCATTTAAGGACAGAGTTAGCATGGGGCGGGCACCCGTGATTTGTTGAGTCCAATAGACATCTGTGGTGCCTATGTCACTAGTTTCACGATGCTCTTTGAGGCACTTATTGGAGGAAGGGATAAGGGGTAGGAGAAGAAGTTGGGCAAGGGTATATTCTGCTGGAATATATAGAGGGCCCCTAAGAGTGGAGGCTAGGATCTGAATTTCTCCTTTGAAATCTGGATCAATTACTCAAGGGTGTATTTGAAACCCTTTTAGGGAGGCTGAAACGCATCTCAGAATTAAGCCAAAGGTGTTAGAGGGGAGGGTCCCTCGGATGTCTATCTGTAGAAGCTTTGTCCCTTCTTCTGGAGTCAATATTGTACTGGTGGTGGAACAGAGGTCCAATCCTGGACTGTTTTTGTAGCTCTCCAGAGGTCTGAAATTGATTTTGGGTTACTGTCGAGGGGATGAACCCAATTGCCCCGGGGTTCATCTTCTGCAGGGGGGCCGGTGGCTGCCCCCTGAAGGGGTTTCCCTGGTTCCTAAAAGGGAGGGGCAGACCTTGTATATCAGATTTTGACCAGCATTCTCTGGCCCAGTGATATCCTTTTTGACATCTGGGACAAGGGGTGGAAGGGGGGAATGGATTAGTTGGTTTAGGGGTGTTGCCAGAATCGCTAGGAAGGGGCAGATTAAGGCCAGAATTGGGAGGCGGAGGGTTTCGAGGCTGTGGGCAATCTTTAGCAAAATGACCAGGATGCTTGCAATTAAAGCAAGTTTTTTGTGTTGAGCCAATGCCTGCACTTTGTAAGGCAACTCCAATAGCCAGTCCAATGGCATGACTAGTTCCAGCGCCTGCACAGAGGCGCACAAAGTCAGACACTGACTCTTTGCGATGATGCCGAAGCAGGTCCTGACAGACTGGATTAGCATTCTCAAAAGCCAGCTGTTTAATAAAGGGGTTGCCTGGCTCTTGGATTCCGAACATGCGCTCAGTTGCCTCTGTAAGGCGGCTGACAAAAGAGCTATAGGGCTCGTCTGCTTCTTGCCATATCTTAGTAAGAGTGGCAGTAGTGACTCCTTTAGGGGGTAACTTTTTCCAAGCTCCGAGGCCAGCTTGTCTGACTTGAGCCAGGAGGCCTGTGGGAAAGCGTGCTTGGACTGCTAGAGTGTTATAAGGAGCTTCACCTAACATTCTTTTTGCTGTCCAGTCTCGGGAACTGGGTCAGGTAATATTTTTACTTTCAATTTCTTTAGTGAATTCAGCAAGCTCGGCTTTCCAAAGAAGAAAGTCTCCCCCACTTAAGGCTGCGTGAGCAAGCTAATGAAATTCATTTGGGGTAAGCCAATCATTAGTGATAGATTTTAGCAGAGCTAGAGTAAACGGGGCGGTAGGCCCATAATTGGAAACAGCTGACTTGAGCTTTTCTAGAGCTCGGATATCTAGGGGTGAAAAGGATGTTACTGGAGGCTTGTCGTTAGGACATAGGCCTCTTTCGGCTCGGTCTTCAGGGCCATCATCTAAATAGTCATCTTTATTGTCACCCCATGAGTCTCTCTGGGTTCTATCAACAAGAGTAGTACTCACGGGACCTTCTTCTTTCATGTCAGGATCAGTGCTCTCTTCTTCAGGGTTATCAGGGTCAAATAATCTAGGGGAGGGGCTCCGGGGAATAGAAACTCCACTCCGTAGGGAGACAGGAAAAGTCAGGACAGGTTTGGGCGATTTTTTTGTTTTGTGAAAAAGTGATTTCGAGGGAGGGGAAATACTTTTAGAGGAAGAATTTGGGGTGTGGGTTAAATGGGTTAGTTTGGAGAGCTCTTGATCTAGGTTGTGAATGGCTTGTAGGAGTTGGAGTTGTTCTTTTCTATTTTTGACCATCTGCCTGAGGACTGAGAGGTCATTTGCAGCATGTAAACGCTCACGGGATAGAGAGGAGAAGGCTGGAAACACTTGGTGAAGAACAGGGAAGTGATAAAGTGGCGGGGGGATGAAGGGGGGTAAGGTTACTGCTTGTGGGTGAAGTGCAGAGGCAAGGGCGACGGTAGGGGCATTAGGTGGCCAGTCAGGATTATTATAATGCTCTGCCTCTTCCTCCAAAGTGACTTCATCAGCGGGATTAAGGGGCTCATCAGGATTTAAGTCTATGAGACTAGGGTAAATATTTGGGGGAGGGATAACAGGGAGAGGACAGAAGTCAGTGGAATTATCAGAGGAGGAAACCTTTTCCATCAGTGACGGGGAAAGAGACTCAACCGTCGGTAAGGGTAGGAGTCTGTCTGATATTTGGGAGGGGTTTGCAGCGGAATCTGAAGGATGTGTTTTGAGAGAAGGGGAGGCTGGCCGAGAAGCTTCGGAAGTGGGACGAGAGCGGGATCTCAAGGATTTTTCTCCCTCAATGACAACTTTCTGTAAATCGGGCCACTCGCGATGAACGCGCAGGACATCATTAATGAGATTCCAATAGCTAAATGCTGATGCAGGTACTTTTTCTGGACCAAAAACTCTATAATAGTCTTGAAGGCAATCACCTACTCGTTGCCATTTCTTTTCACTAATGGTTACTTCTTGAGGGAACCAGGGGCACACATCTTCAATAAAGACTAAAAAACGTTTCAAATCTTTTTTCTTAACCCTTGTTCCTCGTGTCCTGAGGGACTCTTTGAGTCTGGCTATGAACAAATCTTCCTGTGAGAATGCATGCCCCATGACTTACCTTCTCAAATGCATCGCCGATTGAGTATACATGAGTCTGTCTCACGCCGGGTTCAGAACGTGGCGACTCTGGCAAGGGTCTCGTAGCTGCAGACACCTCCTTTCATGGGTGGCCCACCCTCCTGGGGGCGACGTTCTCGCCTCTCTGGTCTGTCGGGCCCCACGTTGGGCGCCAGTTGTCCCAACCCGCAGGACAGTCAACGGGGGTCAACGACCTGAAGGAGAGAATGAAGGGGCAAGGGACACAAAGAATGGACAGCAAGACAGGATGTCTGATCAAGCTGGCACAGTTTATTGTTTGCAGGCTCAATTTATACAGGTAGTGAGGAAGGGGTGGGTCAGAAGGTGATTGGGCCTTAGGTGGCACCAGCGGGAAGGTGCAGAGGGGTGATTGAGCCTTGGCTGGCACCGGTGGGAGCGGAGGACCCGGAAGAGAAGCAGGGAGTTCACCATCTTGTGGGTGGGGGCCCTTGGGAGGGAGGTTTTAAGGGTGGGGCTTTCCCCTGGGGCAGAGGGTGTTCTTGATTAACAAGATGTTGGCAATATTAATAGGCTAGTGGAAAGAACAGAAAAGCACATGTTGCTAGGTAACTTAACCACTAGTTCCGGCTTAGGAGTTTGCTAAATGCGTTTCTTGGTAATAGGGGAAAACTTGTTTCTAATGCGTGGATGGATTCATTGTTTCCGACTTTACAGGAGAGACTTTACTTAAAGGTTGCTGTTGTCTTAAGGTTGCTGAGCCTGCCTAAAGGCCCACAGGTTTGCTCCCAACAGTTTTAATTTGCATTTCTATGAATACTAGTGATGTGGATCATCCTTCTATGTGTCTATTGGCCATTTGAATTTCTTCTTTGGAGAACTGTCTGTTCATCTCCTCTGCCCATTTTTAAATTGGATTATTTGCTTTTTGTTTGTGGAGGTGCATGAGCTCTTTATAGGTTTTGGATGTCAAACCTTTATCAGATCTATTGTTTATGAATATATTCTCCCATACTGTAGGATGCCTATTTGTTCTATTGGTGGTGTCCTTTGCTGTACAGAAACTTTTCAGCTTGATATAGTCCCGCTTGTTCATTTTTGCTTTTATTTCCCTTGCCCGGGGAGATAAGTCCATGAAGAAGTTGCTTATGTTTATGTCCAAGAGATTTTTGCCTATGTTTTTTTCTAAGAGTTTTATGGTTTCCTGACTTACATTCAGGTCTTTGATCCATTTCGAATTTACTTTTGTGTATGGGTTAGACAATGATCTAGTTTCATTCTCTTATAGGCAGCTCTCTAGTTTTGCCAACACCAACTGTTGAAGAGGTTGTCATTTCCTCATTGTATGACCATAGGTCCTTTATCATATATTAATTGACCATATATGTTTGGGTTAATGTCTGGGCTCTCTATTCTGTTCCACTGGTCTGTGGGTCTGTTCTTGTGCCAGTACCACATTGTCTTGATTACTGTGGTTTTGTAGTAGAGCTTAAAGTTGGAAAGCGAAATCCCCCCTGCTTTATTCTTCCTTCTCAGGATTGCTTTGGCTATTTGGGGTCTTTTGTGGTTCCATATGAATTTTATTACTATTTGTTCCAGTTCTTTGAAGAATGCTGTTGGTATTTTGATAGGCATTGCATTGAATCTGTAGATTGCTTTAGGCAGGATGGCCATTTTGACAATATTAATTTTTCCTAGCCAAGAGCATGGGATGAGATTCCATTTGTTAGTGTCCTTTTTAATTTCTCTTAAGAATGTATTGTATTTTTCAGGGTATAGGTCTTTTACTCCCTTGGTTAGGTTTATTCCTAGGTATTTTATTCTTTTTGATGCTTTTGTGAATGAAACTGTTTTCCTGATTTCTCTTTCTGCTAGGTCATCATTAGTGTATAGGAATGTAACAGATTTCTGTGTATTAATTTTGTATCCTGCTACTTTGCTGAATTTCGATATTAGTTCTTGTAGTTTGCGATTGGAGTCTTCAGTGTATTTTATGTACAATATCAGGCCATCTGCAAATAGTGACAGTTTGACATCTTCTTTCCCAATCTGGATGCCTTTTATTTCTTTGTTTTCTCTGATTTCTGTGGCTAGGACCTCCAGTACTATGTTGAATAAAAGTGGGGAGAGTGGGCATCCCTGTCTTGTTCCCAATTGCAAAGGAAAAGCTTTCAGCTTCTCTCTGTTAAGTATGATATTAGCTGTGGGTTTATCATATATGGCCTTTATTATGTTGAGGTACTTGCCCACTATAGCCATTTTGTTGAGTTTTTATCATGAATCGATGTCGAATTTTGTCATATGATTTTTCAGCGTCTATGGAGATGATTATGTGGTTTTTGTCCTTTCTGTTGATGTGGTGGATGATGTCGATGTATTTTAATGTTGCACCAGCCTTGCAGCCCTGAGATGAATCACACTTGATCATGGTGTATGATCCCCTTGATGTATTTTTTACTTCGGTTTACTAAAATTTTGTTTAGTATTTTTGCATCTCTGTTCATCAGGGACATTTGTCTATAATTTTTTTTTTTTTTGGTGTGGTTTTTACCTGGTTTTGGTATTGCAGTGAGGCTTGGAATTATTAGAGTTTGGAAGTATTCCCTCCTCTTCTATTTTTTTGGAAAACTTGAAGGAGAATGGGTATTATGTCTTCTATATATGTCTCATAAAATTCAGCGGTGAATCCATCTGGCCTGGGGGATTTGTCCTTAGTTACCGATTCAGTTTCTTTCCTGGTAATTGGTCTGTTTAGATTTTCTGTTTCTTCCTTGGTCAGTCTTGGAAGGTTGTATTTTTCTAGGAAGTTGTCCATTTTTTCTAGGTTTTCCACCTTGCTAGCATATAAATTTTCGTAGTATCCTCTAATAATTCTTTGTATTTCTGTGGTGTCTGTCGTGATGTTTCCTTTCTCATTTCTGATTCTGTTGATGTGTGTTGATTCTGTTTTTCTCATAATAAGTCTGGCTAGGGACTTATCTATTTTGTTTATTTTCTCAAATATAAGCTCTTGGTTTCATTGATTTTTTCTATTGTTTTATTCTTCTCAATTTTATTTATTTCTTCTATGATCTTTATTATGTCCCTCCTTCCTTCTGCTGACTTTGGGCCTCATTTGTTCTTCTTTTTCCAGTTTCGGTAATTGTGTTGTTAGACTATTCATTTGGGATTGTTCTTCCTTCTTCAAGTGTGCCTGGATTGCCATATACTTTCCTCTTATAACTGCCTTCACTGTGTCCCACAGTAGGTGGGGCTTTGTGTTGTTGTTGTCATTTGTCTCCATATATTGCTTGATCTCTATTTTAATTTGGTCATTGATCCATTGATTATTTAGGAGCATGTTATTAAGTCTTCATGTGTTTGTGAGCCTTTTTGTTTTCTTTGTACAATTTATTTCTAGTTTTATCCCTTTGTGGTCTGAGAAGTTGGCTGGTAGAATTTCAATCATTTTGAATTTACTTAGGCTCTTTTTGTGGCCTAGTATGTGGTCTATTCTGGAGACTGTTCCATGTGCACTTGAGAAAATGTGTATCCTGTTGCTTTGGGGTGTAGAGTTCTATAGATGTCTATTAGGTCCATCTTTTCTAGTGTGTTGTTCAGTGCCTCTGTGTCCTTACTTATTTTCTGTCTGTTGGATCTGTCCTTTGGAGTGAGTGGCGTGTTGAAGTCTCCTAGAATGAATGCATTGCATTCTATTTCCTCCTTTAATTCTGTTAGTATTTGTTTCACACATGTTGGTGCTCTGGTTTTGGGTGCATATATATATATAATGGTTATATCCTCTGTTGGACTGACTGCTTTATCATTATGCAATGTCCTTCTTTATCTTTTGTTACCTTCTTTATTTTGAAGTCTATTTTGTCTGATACTAGTATTACAATGCCTGCTTCTTTCTCTCTGTTGTTTGCATGAAATATCTTTCTCCATCCCTTGACTTTTAATCTGTGCATGTCTTTGGGTTTGAGGTGAGTCTCTTGTAAGCAGCATATAGATTGGTCTTGCTTTTTTATCCATTTATTACTGTGTCTTTCAATTGGTGCATTCAGTCCATGTACATTTAGGGTGATTATTGAAAGATATGTATTTATTGCCCTTGCAGGCTTTAGATTCATGGTTACCAAAGGTTCAAGGTTAGCTTGTTTACTACCTTACTGTCTGACTTAACTTGCTTATTGAGCTGTTATAAACACAGTCTGATGATTATTTCTTTCCCTTCTTTTTCCTCCTCCTCCATTCTTCATATGTTGGGTGTTTTGTTTTGTGCACTTTTTAGAAGTGCTCCCATCTAGAGCAGTCCCTCTAAGATACCCTGTAGAGGTGGTTTGTGGGAGGCAAATTCCCTCAACTTTTGCTTGTCTGGGAATTGTTTAATCCCTCCTTCATATTTAAATGATAATCATGCTGGATACAGTATCCTTGGTTCAAGGCCCTTCTGTTTCATTGCATTAAATATATCATTCCATTCTCTTCTGGCCTGTAAGGTTTCTGTTGAGAAGTCTGATGATAGCCTGATGGGTTTTACTTTGTAGGTGACCTTTATTTTCTCTCTGGCTGCCTTTAATACTCTGTCCTTGTCTTTGATCTTTGCCATTTTAATTATTGTATGTCTTGGTTTATTCCTCCTTGGATCCCTTGTGTTGGGTATCTGTGGGCTTCCATGGTCTGAGAGACTATTTTCTCTTTCCTCCCCCAGTTTGGGGAAGATTTCAGCAATTATTTCTTCAAAGACACTTTCTATCAGTTTTTCTCTCTTCTTCTTCTTCTGGTACACCTATAACATGAACATTGTTGCATTTGGATTGGTCTCACATTTCTCTTAATATTCTTGCATTCCTGGAGATCCTGTTACCTCTCTCTGCCTCAGCTTCTCTGTATTCCTGTTCTCTGATTTCTATTCCATTAACAGCCTCTTGCACCTCATCCAGTCTGCTCTTATGTCCTTCCAGAGATTATTTTATTTCTGTATACTCCCTCCTATCTTGATCCTTTAGCGCTTGCATCTTTCTCTGTGGGCCCATCAGCATGTTTATGACCTTTATTTTGAATTCTTTTACAGGTAGATTGTTTATATCTGTCTTCCCAGGCCCTATCTCATGGGTTATTTGGGTAATTCTTTACTGGACCAAATTCTTCTGCCTTTTCATGGAAATAGAGGTAGTCATAGGCAAGTGGTGCTTGTGTGAACTGGGAGAACAAAGCCCCTTCCTGCTTTCTTGTCATGCTCCCCTTCTCCGCTGCCTGTTTTATTTACCTGCACACCGTGATCAGCCCTCAGGGTAGCCCAGAGCCCTGTGGAAAGAGCCAGGTGTGCCATGTGTGCTATCCGGTGAGAATGGAGCTCCTTCGCTCCCTGCCCCGTCTTCCTCTGCCTGAACCTGTTAGCCATGTGCCAGCGGTGGCCCCCAGGTATGGCCCAGGTCGCTGAGCACTGCGAGGAGACTCTGCAAGGAGGCTGCTGTGGGTGCGGCCAGTCTCAGGCTGCTCCACTGCTTTGGTGGGGCTGCATCAGAGGCAGAATGAGTGACAGGCTGTTTATCACCATTACGGGCTTCAGAGCTGTGCTGCTTCCCAAGTGACTGGAGTGCCTAATGTTCCTCAGCATTTCCTGCCTGCTGGGCCGAGTGTGCCGAGATGATTTCATCCAGCTGTGAAGCCTCTGTCCATTTAAGACTTTCAAAAAGCACTGGCTTTTCTTTTGTCTGAGGGGAGCCAGCTGTGCGGACCTGTTCGCAGATTTTACTTTTCTGTTTCCATGGTATCCAGCACACCATGCAATGTGTGTCTGTGCTCCTGGTGCAGATTACTAGGGCTGGTTATTTAGTAGTCCTGAGCTCCCACTTCCTTCCCTTTCTTACTCCTCTCCTCCCTTTGGTGAGCTGGGGTTGAGGGGGCTCTTGGGTCCCACCAGGCCGCGGCTTCTATCTTACCCCTTTCATGAGATGCTGAGTTCTCCCTGATGTAGATGTAGCCTGGCTGTTGTCCTGTATCCCCTGGTCTCTCTTTTAGGTGTAGTTGTATTTGTTGTATTTTAAAAAATGTATGTGGTTTTGGGAGGAGATTTCTGCCACCCTACTCACGCCACCATCTTGGCTCCTCCACAGTCCTCTAATTCACAATAATTTTAATATGAATTTTAATAATCAGACTTTTCAGCATACAATTCTAAATGGATAATATGTATTAATTATTGCTCCAGGAGGAGAGGCTCCTCTGCTCCGGGCAAGTTCACTATGAAATCAATGAGATGAAGTAAAGACAACAGAATGTTTAGGTTTAAAAGGAACTCATACCACACTTATTCTCATGGTCACTCTCAGGTCTCCCTTCCTAGCACTGGGGGCTGTGCAGCTTCTCCTTCTTGCTTCATCTGCCTGTCCTCTGAGCTCGCCACTTTCTCCTTTACTTCCCTGCAGGTAGCACTGGCAAGAACTGTGGGTGGGACTCTATGGTGACTGGTGAACATCTGACCAGTTATGTCCAGGCACTTGTGTGTTTCCTCTCCCCCCCTCCCCTCAGCATGCACTCCTGTGACTGATGGGTAGCTCTCTCCTCTGTAAACATCCTGCTGCCCATACGTATGCACACAGGTTCTTTTATGATGCAATTTGCAATATTAAAGCCAGGTGAGAATCCTGGCCATAAGATTTCCATTTTCTGTACATTAACAAATCAGATACTTTGTTTACAGTAGTTAAAAAGTTGTTAATGTGCTTCATACATAAAAGTATTTAATTTTAATTTTATTATTGCTCATTGAAACCTTTCCATTTCATTTTAATGTGATATTTCTAAAATGCAAACATGACTTACCTAATTCATACTTGCTATGCTTGAAGACTAATCTGCTTCCCATGGTTTTCTACAGTCTGATGAGTATCTCCCCCTCTAGCTTCCTCTTTTGGGATGCCCTTCATCAAGTCAGCACTTCAATGATAAGTGGCTTCTTTCTGTTTTCTGTTTTTTAAATGAAATGTTCTTTCTCTCTTACCTTAACAAATTAGAGTTTTCACTCTCTTAGACAAGTTGTGACAATGAAGTAATCTACATATTTTTATATGATAAACCAAAACTCTATATTGACATATATATTTTAAAATAAAACAACAAAGCAAAAAACAAAACTGCTTGCTTATAAATATAGTTTCTTTTAAAGTTAAGCATATTTAAATATGCATTGATTGATAACAATGTTGAACACTGCATGGTGATATCTAAATAAACCAGGCTTTAGTGTTCAGTTTTTGTGCCTTAAAATTGGGAATATTTTAAAGTGATTTTATATTTTCCTCAAGGCATCTTCTGTTAGTTTATCTGCTCATGCTGAAAAGTACATTTGAAATAAGAAACGTTGCCATAGCATATGCTTAAGATTTTAACCACATATATATTTATTTTCTCCAAGAGCATTTATCATATAAATCACATTAGAGGTAAAGCCATAAAAAAGATTATAACATTGAACACAGAGGTTTTGCTGTTAGTATTTTGAAATTTTATTTGTATATAGATCAAACGGAATAAATAATTGTCAGCTTTCAAATCCAGTTAAGGCTGAGAAACTCAATCTAGTGATTGATTTCATCTATTTGTTTCTAGATAACTGTTGTTTGATGGAGCACATTTGCATATTTAGTATATCTTTTATGGAATATGGTAGGGTTAACTGATTCTAAACCATGTTCAATGTCTGGAATCTTAGATTTTTTTTTGTTGTTACAATCAACCAGGCTAATGAAAAAGATTTTGTTTACTCAAATGTCATTTCAGAGTGGATAAAAAATCTAAAATTATGAAATTGGTTTACTAGTAACGTGTAGCTAGAGATGCTTTCAAATTAAAGGATGATCAGAGTAAAGCTTCAGGCACAAACACTAAATTACCTGAACGCTTCTGTCCACCCTTATTTTCAATTCAAGAAAAACACCCTTCATTGCTGACTCATAATCCTATCATCCAATTGTGTCTTCATTTATAATAACCTCAGGAGCAAAATCCAGTATCAGTTACAAAGTTAGGCAAGATTCAGAAGATATTTCTCATGAAAACAACCTAGAAATTCTTAGTATATTTTTATAAGTTTAATTATGATTCAAATATTGCTATTACATTTCAAATTAAAAGTGGGTCTCAATTTAATTTCACTCTTTGGATCAAAATAATTTCTTTTCAAACTTTCATCTAAACACTTCTTTCTAACCTGTAGGATCTAGCTCATTCTTATCTCCCCAGTGTCCTTGTCTGTAACAGCCCTGTGTCTCCTTAATTCCTACAATACATAGGCTCAAATTGCATACTAATTACATTCAGCTTTGTAAAAACTTTTCTATTGTTTCATGTACTTAGTCTTGTATCTCTTGAGGTAGAATTTTAATGACAAGGATGGTGTGGGTAAAATTGCAATATTTCCAGAATCTCCTGGCTTTAGTGCATCTCCATATCGATAGGTTTCCAAGGAGTGGAGAGAAGTAGTCTATCTCCATATCAACAGGTAATTAAGTGGGTGGGTGAGGATTTATCTGGACCAGAGAGGTTGGGTGGAGCTCTCTCTTCTGCAGCCATGTCTGGAGAGATGCGGGACCACTGCTTATAAGAAAAACCGATTTTCACTTTATTTCTCCCTTTGACTGATTTTGGTTACAAAGGTATTTTGCCCTGGGATTTCCCCCGCAGAGTTACAGATGGTGTCTCTGATTCCTTCTCCAATTCTAGGGCCTCCAAATGGAGCTAAATAATTGGTAGACACCTAGCATACTGATTGAGAGACTATTTGAAAAACACTTTATGGGAGAGTAGCTGAAAAGTTATCATTTTTAATAAACTTATTGTTTTGATATGCACTAAAATTCTACATGTTTTTTTTCCATTTATTTTCTTCTTTTGTAACTATTTACCTGTGTCTTGCTTGTGACATCCCTGCAGTTTGGACTGCAGCAAATATCCATTTACTTGATTAACTGCATTCAGGGTAAATAATTTCTTGAAATCTTGATTTATATACTTCAAATTGGGTTAAATATATAAATAAAATATATCTGTATTACCTATGTTCTGGTGCAAATACCAGTAAATGATATTTTAAAAATAGCCATTGGAATTGTTTACTTTTAATCACTACCTTTGACTTTTACTCTTTTTCTTCCCAAATAACTTTTGTTTTGAAAAATTATATCAATCAGGCTGGGTTTGTTAAGAAATATGTAGTTAGCTTTTCCTTATATTAATATTGTTACCACTTTGAACCAGTGTAAATTTAGACTAGGGCGAAATAATTTGACATTTATCTAGCATTAATTCTATTAAATAGTTGTCTGTTATGCCAGTGAAGTATTAAATGTAACTCATAGACCTATTGTTTTGGGGATTTCTAGGGATTCTGTGACCATAGAATGGAAAATCACTCTGGAGTCTACTTAGGAGTCTTTAGTTTTCTTTGGTTTTGTAATATATGTTACTGTAAGGACCAGACAGCCTGCCCAGAAATTTGCCACTTTGATGTATTAATAACTTTGAATTAAAATGGCTGGAAAACCAGCAGAAGCAGGAGGGATTCTCTGGCCTCTCTGGCCCCCTCATCTTGAAACTAGGAAATAAATCTCCCATTGATGCCGGGGTTCTTGTTTGTGGAGTCGAAGAATGAACTTAGCAAACACCCTAGGTAGGAGAGCCAGGGTAGAGGCTTTTATTTAGAAATAAAGTGAAAGGAAAGAGCTCCTGACTCATGCCAGAAGGGGACAACAGATTTATGGTGCATTGTCTAGGGGATTTATAAGCAGTTGAGAATTTTGGGGAATTGAGGGCTTAGGATGTGGACGTGTACCACCTGCCCTGTCCTCAAGGTGGGCTGGGTTGTTGTTTGTTTGCTAGTCACAAGTTATGGTTGTGAAGTCACAGGTTATGCTGAGACACCCTTGTGGAACACTCAAACATTCCAGACCAAGTTGCTTCTGGCCTTTTGACCTTTAACTGATCTCACTGAAGATGTCTATATTCCTAGTCTAGTATCTTTACCCTAGAGAATTAGTGTGACCTTGATTTTGCATAATGCTGAACACAAAGTTTCAATAGGGACTTTACATTATTACATTGCTCTGACTGTAAATATCTTGCCTTGCTTTTTCTGGAGGCCCTCACCCTACTCTGTCTAAGCCCATGATCCCTGTCTCACCATGGGAAATGTGCCCTCACTGTACCAAGAGGTAGAGAGACATCCTTATCTTCAGAGACTGGGAATTCAAGGTCAAAGAAGCCTATGTAAACATAACTTGTTAATTTTTACTAATTTACTACCCAGCCCAAATCCTGTTTAGAATTCCTTACTAATTGAAGCTCTCAAATCTATTTTCTTTTTCCTGTCAATTCTTCACAGATTTACATTTATTGGAAAATCTATAAAAGCTGTATGCCTTGGTCATTTCTTTGGATCTCAGTTTTATTATTGGGCCGTCATATGTATGCAATTCAACTTTGTTTTTTCTCCTGATAATCTCTCTCTCATGTCATCTTGATTCTTTGACCCACTTTAAGAACTTTGAAGAGTAGAGAAAAATTCTTTATTCCCAACACTGTGATTAAATTCAGCTGCCTGTGATAACTACATCCTAGAAATATATATATATATATATATATATATATATATATATATATATATATATATATATATATACCCTGACAGTCTCCATTTAATCTTGGATTTTAAAATATGCTTATCTACGATTTGAGGGAGTGAGCAGGATGCAAATATTTAAATTTGAATAGGTGAAAATCAAATTGGCTTCTGTTTCCCAAGAGTTTTATAAATAATAGTCCTATATGTAATGAACCAGATGCTTCTGAAAATGACTGTTATTTTTTGGAAATAAGAGCTTGGGGAGCCATCTCTTAGGCCACAGTAGTAGTATTTATAGTGAATAATAATAATAATACTAAACGAGTATAATCTCCTAAAGGGTAAGTGTTCTTTCTTAAATATTCAACTTTCCACCTTAATCAGTGATATAAAATGGAAGCTTAGTAGTTGTTTACTGCTGTGATTTTAAGTTTTCAAATGAATGTAGAACACCATGTTTTGTGTTGGCCACAGCCTATTGATAGTAATGCTATTGAAAAGGAGTGCCTGGGGGCACTCTCCAGGATGCATTTGTACTTGTGTAAGCACCCACAGACATTTCCTCCAAGGCAGCCAATGCTAGGCTCATCACCCCTTGTGGTTCTTATTTTGATTGTAAAGTGTGTCTCAGTAACAACCATGAGAAACTCTGAGAAAATAAGATTTATTTCTCACAAATCCTGGAGGGTACGTGGCACACCTTGGGACACACAGTGAGGTCATTCACAGAGAAATAGAGAGTGTGGACCTGGGGTTCTGCCTTTGCTGGGGTAGAGGGTGGAAGGCCTAGGGCTCTGGGTTCCTTCTTTGTGGGCAAATTTAAAACATAAGAGAAGGAATTAAAGCAAAGGAAGGAAAATGCAGGAACAATCAAGAGATCAGTTATCTAGGTCACCCAGGGCTCCCTAAATATGGGAACTTTGTGTGTGAAACAGTCTGGCTTTTTATCTAGTTGCATAGGTGGCAGTGTATTTATTCAAGATGGATGAATTTGAAACATATGCCTCAGCAATCAAAAATTTGATGTCCTATACCTTCTAGGATTTTTGGCATCTAAAATTCTCTCAACAATGTAAAACCTTCTTCAATCTCTGTGAAAATGTGTTTTCTAATCTAAATATCTTTGTAACACATCAAACAGTGAAAATACATAAACAGTTGCAAATAGTATGTCTAAGGGATATAAATACATATTTTCATAGTAGTGGGAGTAGAGAAGGGAGGGAGGAGAAAGAGCATGAGAGGCCTGAATGTCTGTGAATAAAGATCAATGAAAAAACATAATTTTAAAGGAGTTGAATTCATTAAAGATATATTACACCAATTTTTAAATGCTACTTTTAGTAGAGGAAACAATGTAATTAAAGTTTAGAGAAATAATAAAAATGATTTAAAATCTTTCAATGAACTGATAAAGTTAATAATGATTTTATTATTATTGTAGTTATCTTTTTGAGTGCTAGCTACATGCCGAATACT
Organism: Manis pentadactyla; assembly: GCF_030020395.1. Taxonomy (NCBI): domain Eukaryota; kingdom Metazoa; phylum Chordata; class Mammalia; order Pholidota; family Manidae; genus Manis; species Manis pentadactyla. The sequence goes on along the minus strand of NC_080023.1, from coordinate 118,923,796 downwards.
ATGCTTTGTGTTTAGAATAAATTCTGTAATTAAATCCTTATATCATTCCTAGATATGGGTCATATTACTATTTTTACTATATCTGCATAAAAGCCCTTAGAGTTTTCAGAAAACTTGTTAGATTATTATTTAGTTAATAACATAGTAGTAACGTAAAATAAGTATAATTGATTTCAAAGTTCATATTTTTACCTACTGTATAAATATGCACTTTTAAGAGTACTTTTTATAGGAAATTTAGAGAGAAAATTTGGAAAAAATTATAACAAGTTGAGATAAAACCTCTGTGTAACCTTCACTGAATAACAGACATAAAGTGAAGATGGTCTTTAAATTTTCTTCTAAGGAACATGAAGTATCATCAGCATATTGATCCTTTAGTAAGTCCCAAATCACATATTGGCTATACTGGCTGTTGGACTTTAAGTCAAATATGCATAGTCCTGCACTGGGCCCCTGGAGATGAAGCTCTACTTAGATCCTGGTGTTCTACTTATTTAAAGACACAGGGATTGCTTCCTAGAAAAAAATCTAAGTCTTTTTACAAGACATCATGTTTTTTAGTAAAACACCACATAAAATAAAGTTTCTTGACTGGAAAAAATGCAAATAAATAAGTTCTGAAGAAAACAAATATGTCACTTACAGTTTTATTACCAGGTTTTGTCAGGCAAAAGCTGGAGTCTGGAAATTCTTTAGCAATTAAGATAAAATGGCAGCTAGAAAGCTATAATGCATCTCAAACTTTAAGAACAATCTTTAAGAAATTATTTAATCTCCCACATCACATCTTAGCTCTCTTCCTGGAAATGTAGATTGCATTGAAATGGTTCAGCATTACTAAGCCATACTGAGTAGAAGTGGAGAACTTAGATTTGTCTTTTGCCCCTTTGTAAATCTGGGGGTAAAATACCAGGGCAAAAATACCTTTGAAACCAAAGTCAGTCAAATGGAGTAATAAAGTTAAGAGACCCATTTATTTCTTACAAGCAGTCATCCTGTCTCTCTCTTAACCAAGCTGCAGCAGAATAGAGCTCCATCCAACCTCTCCAGTCCAGATAAGCCCTCACTCATCCATGTAATTACCTATTGATATAGAGATGGACTACTTCTCTCAACTCCTTGGAAACACCTATTGATATGCAGATGCACTAAAGCCAGGTGAGAGATTCGGGAAATATTGCAATTTTACCCACACCCCTCCACTGTCAAAGGCTAGTCTCATTTATTTGCTCACCATACATAGCTTGAGTTTCCCCAGAACAGACTTTAAGTAATTATATTAGAGGTATTTCTTAGAGAGGGATTTGGGAAAAAACACTTGTGTGGAAGCAGAGAAAGGAAGGCAGTGCAGATGGAGAAGCTGAATATTATAGGATGCCCCTTCAGAGAGGTCTAAAATTAAGGCATGACTGGCAGGCATGTGAACTCATGAGTGGATCAATCATTGGATGAAGTCCACATGGGAGAGAAGGATTGGGAGGTGATCTTGAACAAGGTAACTTCCTCCCACAAAGGATAGTTTTAGGAAGAGTCTCAGCTATGAGCTTTGAACAGGTAACACTCCTCCTCTGGGGAATGAGTTCTGAAAGTGCATCTGCATGGTACACCAAAGTGAACACAACAGTGAAGAACTACTAGGTGTGTATGTGGGTTTTGGGTGGGGGAGGGCAGAGGGCAGAGGCAAGCACTGCCTGCTTGTAACCTTTTGTGCAAGAATAACCACAATGTCCACATGACCCTTCCTTTGGGTGGTATGCTAAGTAATACTGTATGTTGATGGCCAGGGCTGGCCAAATCCAGGCCTGCCTTACCTATGGAAACATCTTATTGGGAGGTGAATCCTTTTGACCAAGGTTTTGTTCTGTAGGGCACTGGCTGCACAAAAATTATCCTTTCTAGCATAGCACATAGTTTTTGTCTCCTCCCCCACATACATAAGCAGTTCCCTCATCACCATTAGTGATGCACAACCTCATCCAGCCAGCAACTCCTGGACTCCCTGTATGTAAGTCCCAACAAACCCTCATGGCTTATGTGGCATCTCTGGGTCTTTCCTTCAGTCCTTTGAGTCCTTTCACATTGCAACTTGCCCACTTGAGTATTCCATCAAACTTGGAAGCAGTGTGTGCGTGTTTGTATATGTTTGGGAAAGGGTTATACATATATCTACTAAGATATGTTAGATTACTGTCCTTTATGGAGAAAAACTGCTTTAGTTTACATATTCAAGTTGATTTAGGCTGAAAAGGTGATCCCTAAAAATAAAAGTTATTTGCAGTGCATGTGGCTACCCAAGAACACTAGAAAAATCAAACCTCTGAGTTTGTACCAATACACGTCAGTATTGCCAAATAAATGGGGGTTTGTGCATTATGTATCATCATAGGTTCCTTGACTGTATCTGCAGTTTTAAATTCCCTAAGTGTATTCTTTCAAATCCTGCTGAAGTTCAGGTTGTACAAAGTGTGCTAGCTGCCCTGAGGCCAAGGGTAAAAGAGGTGAACTGCATATTAAAATGTCCACAGTAGTCAGTTTCACTGCTTATCACTCTTTCCTAGAAGAAAAGTGGAAAACAATAGTTGCTGAGGCTCAGCAGATAAACTGAGGATTCAGCCATATTCTCATGTAGAGTAAATTATATTCTGGGATTTGGGAGATAAGGTAATTAATGAATGTCTTAAAGCACCTACATTGCTTTTCTGCCCCAAGGCTTTTCACATCAACTTACCTTCCTAGTAATGTTCCTGAAATCAGTTTGATTCTAAATGCAAAATATTGTATCTGTCACTGGTTCCAAACCAAAGAGAATTTTTTAATTTTTTTATCCATCTTGTGTACATCTGTTCATAGAGGACAAACAAGCATACATACAGTTATGACTTTTTCCAGGAATGACTAGTTTCTTCTTGTCATATTACAATTACACAGATCCTCCAAAGTCTTTAAACATATCCATGTAATCAATGAAGTCACAAAGCTCAATAAAATTAATTTACATTCCCATTTCTGCATATTGAAATATTCCATCCATGGATGTATAGCAAAAGTATGAACCATGTTTCTGTAGAGCCACATGCATTACTCTATACTGGAGTGTATATGTGATATCTATGTCAGCAGTGATAAGCAGAATATCTTAAACAGAAGAGTCACAATAAAGAACATTGGAATAAAAATTTCAAGAGAAAAAGTTTCATACCATAAATATATTGTCCAAAACACAAATTTTTCCCATCCAGTAAATTAAGGAGATATCTATCTGTTAATGAGAAACACCTAAATGTTTTATAATTACAAAATTCTTTAAGTGTTCACATGGACACATAACGAAAAGCATTTTGCCCTCTATGTTTATTTCTCAAATTGAAACAGTGGAATTTACAGAGGTCTCCTCGAATCCTGAAACTAGGTATATGTTAGACCCCACAATAGCACTCACTGCTTTTGTTCTGCATTTAATTCTCCTGAAGGAGGCATTTGAGACAGCTTAGGGGCTTCCTAGCCGATAAATCAATTCCAAAGGTTGGTATTGCAGTTACATGGAAGCAACAATAGCTTCAGAGGAACATGGTAATAGACAATGGCATCCTAAATTATAAATCATGCAAATGGATCAACAGGAGCACACAAAATACACAGGGGAGGACAAAAGAGAGATGTACTAAAGAAAAGACTTTCTGGGCCAATTGTGATGGCCAAAGAGAATCACAATGTGGTGGACACAAAAATTTGCAGATGACATTGTTAGCATATATATACATACTTTCAGAAATTTTTAGTTAAAATAATATTTTTAAATTCATGTATAAGTATTTGAGAAGTATCTGAGAATTCAAATTATAAACATATTAAAATGAGAAATAAGGTGTAGTGTAATAAAACAGGCCCTCTATCTACATGAACTAAAATGGATGACTCAAATAATTTGACAAATATAATAAAATATAAAGCATTCCATAAAGTTATAATTTCATAATATAATTCCCAACAAGGTCAGTTGAATATAATAGTTGAATGACTTCAATAAAGAATATCTATGTTAATTTTAAAAAATCAGTTTCCTCCAGGATGGGTTAAAAATTACATTAAAGATTACCATTTTTTAATAACAGCCATAGATCCATGGGCATATTTTTTCCTTAGGGATAAACATCAAATATTTTTACAGTCATATTTTTAGGTATTAGATGCAATATCAACATTCATGTTCTATATATTTAGATGAAAAGCACTTTAGGTTCTCTGTATGGTGCCAATTGCCCCAAGAAACAAAGAAAATCTTATTCCCTACATTTTTAAATGTCTGTTATCTGGTGTCCAACAAATAATCACTCAAACATTTTCTGATATATTTAATAGATACTTAAAAAAATGCAGACGCTGCCTTAATATATGAAAATTCTTTTAATACCTTGAAGAAGCCATGGATTGAAAGGAAAGAAAAATGCACATATACATTTTATAGATTTGGCTTCCCAAACCATTACTTTTTCTCATAAAAAAATGCATTTTACAATCTTGTAAGATTTATTTAGGATGCAAATGTAACACACATATAAAATCTAAAGGAGCAAAATAGGATTTGGGAAAATATGCACATATGCAACTAATTATACCATTTCAAATGTTTATCACACTCATCTTACTATCTTGTAGAGAAAAGGAACATTTGTCATATGTTGGGATGGGCTACTGACAAAGGCTTCAATCATGCAGAAAGCTGTTTTCAAGTTTCCATTAAAAAAAAAAGCAAGCACCATTTACATGATAAATTACTCCAAGACAAGAATCTTAGCTGACTGCCCAACTGCTTCATTCTGTTATCACTGATTTGTCCTTCGTCTTCAAAGGAATGAAAATGAAGGACTTAACAACTAATTGTGCCAGGAAACAGAGCTAATTTCCTTATACTGCCAAAAAAAGAAAAAAGAAAAAAGCATTGTAAGCCATCAAACTTGAAAGCAAATAAAATCATGTGCAATAACAAAGTATTATTAATGTCTTTATTGTCCTACTGAAGAGTCCTGACTAAAGAGTCTTAACATAAGCTACTCCATTTTATAAGTGACAAGTTGGGACCAATTGCAGTAAAGTTCAGGTCATATCTAGGTCAGTTCTGCGCACAGCCTGCTCTGCGCACGGCCCGCTCTGTGTATAACCCCATTCCTGTGTATAAAAGAAGAACAAACTTGTACTTTGGGGTCTCCACCTTCGAGTGTGAGACCCCAGCATGCTGGCTACCCAATAAATGCTCTTGCTTTTGCATCCATGTGTCTCCTGGTTACTTGGAGGTTGATTGCATGGACCCAACATTTGGGGGCTCGTCTGGGATCATGCTCCCATAACCGGTGACCATGCAGAGCATGTGGGTAAGTGTAAGTGTGACTGTAGTGTTTGATTGCCTGCTTATGTACCGTGTGTCCTTGTATTTGTGCCATTTATCTGTGGAAATCTGATCTGGCAGTCCAGGGACTAGGTGGACGCACTATTTTTCCCCACACCTTGGTGAGCACTGAGACGTCCCTCGCTCACTCCTGTTTTTTAGAATTAATTTTTCAGTCTGGCGGGAGACGGGAGATCGCTCCCTTATGGAGCCCTTTTATGGGAGAGGCCGTCCCTGTTCACCTGGTTACTTTTTGGAAAAAGGTGCCCTTACATTGTGTTTTCTGTTTGTATACTCATATTTGTCTGTCTTGTCTTCTTGTTTCTCTTCTGCATGGGCCAGTTGTACTCTACTCCCTCTACTCCTCTACCTATCTTCATATCTCACTTCAGTGACTTTCAAACCCAGGCTAAAAATCTTGGTCTTGCTGTCAGAAAGGGTAAACTTTCTACCTTTTGCAGGAATGAATGGCCTAAGTTCAGAGTCAGGTGGCCTGAGGAGGGCACGTTTGACCTCCCCATCATTTTCAGTGTCAAAGACCTTGTATATGGATGCCCTGGGCACCCTAACCAGGTTCCTTACATCACCACTTGGCAGAGTCTAGTGGAAAGTCAACCTAAATGATTGGTTCCCCTTCTTCCACCTTTAAATGTGACCCTTGTGGCCACTGCCTCCTCTAAAGCTCCAAGCCCCTCTAAGGCATCCTGCAAGTTGAATCCCAATCCCTCAGTTCCTTCAGCCCCACCTCTTTATCCTGTCCTCTCCCCTTCAGACCCCTCTTCAGAAGATCCATCCTTTTCCCACCCACCGCCATATGGACCCGCTCTTCTCCCCAGTCCTCCTGAACCTTTACCTATGGAAGAGGAACCTGACCCAGAGGACCCACCCAAGTTGATTAGTCCTCCCCATACTCGCTCTTGAGACTGATGAGCTCCTGAGAACACCCCAGGCACCATGGCCCTACCTTTGTGGGCTGCAGGCCCACCTGGCCCCAGTGGCCAACAGTTCTTAGTTCATTGGCCTTTCTCTACCAGTGACTTGTATAATTGGAAAATGCAGAACTCCCTCTTCTCTGAGAAACCCAGTAAACTTATAGACTTGTTGGATTCAGTCCTTTTCACCCACCAGCCCACCTGGGATGACTGCCATTAGCTTTTACAGGTTCTCTTCACTACTGAAGAGAGAGAGAGAGTCCTGACTGAAGCCCAGAAACTAGTCCCAAGGGTCAATGGGAGACGAACCACAGATTTAGATATTATAAACATCAGATTTCCCTCAAGTAGGCCCGACTGGGACTTCAATACAGATGAAGGTAAGGAGAGGCTCACTGTCTACAGCCAGATTCTGATGGGGGGTCTCCAGGAGGCAGCATGCCATCCCACCAATTTATCTAAAGTAAGTCAGGTGAAACAGGAGCCCACAGAATCTCCTGCAGCTTTCCTTGAGAGACTGCTGGAAGCCTACAGGACCTATACTCCCCTGGACCCAGAAGCTGCTGAAAACCTGTCTGTGGTAAGTTTGGCCTTTGTTAATCAATTGGCCCCAGACATAAGGTGGAAGTTACAAAGATTAGAAGGTTTTGAGTGAAAAAGGATAGCTGAGCTTTTGGCAGAGGCTGAGAAAGTGTTCAATAACCGAGACACCCCAGAAGAGCGACAGACCCGCGGGTTGGCTATGATTTTGTTGGCTAATTCGTTAGAAGGTCCTGCCCGTAACCAATAATTAAAAAGCCTGACTGAACAACGGGGAACTCAAGATCCCAAAGCCTCCCCCAAGGGCCAGAACCCACTGCAGAGAAACCAGTGTGCCTAGTGAAAAGAGAGTGGCCACTGGAAAACTGAATGCTCCAAGGGAGAAGCCAGGGAACAACCCAAGGCCCTCCAGATAGAAGGCTTAGATGACTGAGGGGAATGGGGTTCAGATCCCCTCCCCAAGCCTTGGGTAACCCTGAATGTGGAGGGGAAGCCAGTGACTTTTATGGTTGATACTGGAACAGAACATTTAATCCTTAAGAACCCCATGGGGCCCCTTTCTCCCAAACAGTCCTGGGTACAGGGAGCCACAAGATCTAACCTATATTCATGGACTACCCAAAGATCTGTAGACCTAAAATTGGGATGGGTATCCCACTCATTCATGGTTATCCCTGAGTGCCCCTACCCACTTCTGGGGAGAGATTTGCTATCCAAGGTGGGAGCCCACATCCATTTTGAGGGTGACTTGGTTTCCATAAACGACCAGAGTGGAGCCCCCATCAGCATTCTTACCTTATCACTTAATGATGAAAATAAACTTTACACTAGCCCGAGAAGAGAAAAAAGACAACTATGAGCTCCTCCATAAATAGCTAAAAGAGATCCTGGAAGCATGGGTCAAGATGGGAGACATTGGATGGGCAAAGCATCAGGCACTGATAGTGGTCCAACTAAAGGCCACTGCCACCCCTGTCCATGTGCAGCAGTACCTGATCCTCCAAGAAGAAAAGGTGGCCATTGCCCTTCATATCCGATGCCTGCGACAGGCAGAAATTCTAGTCTCGTACCAGTCTCCTTGGAACACCCCTCTACTGCCTGTTAAGAAACCAGGGCCAAATGACTTCCATCAGGTACAGGAATTGTGGGAAATTAATAAAAGGGTGGAGGACATCCACCTCACAGTCCCCAACCATTACACCCTTTTGAGCTATCTGCCACCTGACAGGGTTGTATACACCATCCTAGACCTAAAAGACACTTTCTTCAGCTTATTGCTAGCCACCTCAAGTCAACCGCTGTTTGCTTTTGAATGTAGAGATCCGGAGGATGGACTGAATGGTCAACTAACATGGACCAGGTTGCCTCAGGGATTCAGGAACTCACTGACCATCTTCGACAAGGCCCTCCACGAAGATCTGAAAGAAGTGACCTACTTGGGATACAAACTCAAAGGGGGACGCTGATGGCTATCCCAGGCCAGAAAAAAGACTATTTTCCAGCTACCAAGGCCAGACTGTAGACAGGCTGTCAGAGAGTTCTTGGGGACAACGGGTTCTGCCACCTCTGGATTCCTGGCTTCGTTGAACTAGGTAGATACCTTTTCCGGATGGGTAGAAGCCTTTCCAACCAAAAGAGAAATTGCTGTAGTAGTTGCCAAGAAATTCCTGGAAGACATTATTTCAAGGTATAGCCTTCCCGCTTTTATTGAATCAGACAACGGACCAGCTTTTGTCTCTCAGGTAACACAAGGGCTGAGTCATATATTGGGAACTAATTGGAATCTACACTGTGCATATCAACCCCAAAGCTTAGGTCAAGCAGAAAGGATGAATCAGACCATTAAGGAGATTTTAACCAAATTAACCCTAGAAACTGGTGGTGACTGGGTGTCTCTCCTCCTCTTCGTTCTGTTCAGGGTCAGGAACACTTCCTATAGATTGGGCATGACCCCATTTGAAATCCTGTTTTGGCAGGCCTCCCCCAATCCTTTCCAATTTGTGAGCTGATCTGTTAGCTGAGCAAAATGATAAAACTTTCTTTCCTCCCTACAAGCTTTGTTTCAGGTCCAAAAAGCCTTTTCAATTGGTCCCCATGGCTAACAACTTTATTATCATCAGTAGCAGGTACCCTCTTACTTCTGATACTAGCTTTTACATGTGGTCCCTGCCTTATTTGTACAGAAACGGATCTCCACTGTCCAACTCATGGTCCTTAGATCTCAGTGCAGGCCCTTGAGTAGAAGACCCTATTCTGTTACTTCAAAGATTTGAAGTAGAACAAAACTCACGGGGGTAATGAAGAGTCCTGACTAAAAAGTCTTAGCATAAGCTACTCCATTTTATAAGTGACAAGTTGGGACCAATTGCAGTAAAGTTCAGTTCATATCTAGGTCCGTTCTGCACACGGCCTGATCTGCGCGCGGCCTGCTCTGCGTACAACCCCATTCCTGTGTATAAAAGAAGAATGAACTTGTACTTTGGGGTCTCCACTTTCGAGTGTGAGACCCAGCATGCTGGCTACCCAATAAATGCTCTTGCTTTTGCATCCACGCATCTCTCTGTTATTTGGAGGTCAATTGCCTGGACCCAACACTACAAAGTGTCTTCATTGCTATTCTTAAGTAAATTTGCTTCTGAAAAATTCTACAGATTTTTCTAAAGAATAATGGAAAACAGGTTTGAGTTAGTAAAGAAGTTGACAAATTTCTGAAGGCACTTTAGAAAATTTTCACTTAATTTAAAAATCAAAAGCCTTCCTGTAGAGAATAAATACTGTTTACTAGCACATATTTTAACCCACCATTTGAAGACACATATCTAAACTTTTAATAGACTCTCATTGTCTCCACTTGTTCAACCTGATAAGTAATTAATGAAATGAAAATTGAAACCACAATGTGAAACTTTTTTATGTGCACCAGACTGGGAAAGATGAAAAATTAAGTGAAAACAATGAGTTCAGTGTAATATGCGACGTTTGGTTTCTTCTTTCTTCTTAGTGAGAGCAGCCATTATGGAAAATATTTTGGCATTGTCAAACTAATTAAAATGGAGTTACTTAAGTCAGGGGCAAGATGGAAACAGTTAAGGCAGACATAGAAAAGTAAACTTAACCTAATCTTTTGGCTCCAGTCAATCTCCAAATGGCAAGTCTGTTCATAACATCTCTGGCTCCCTTATTCCTCCATGTCAGCTATCTGGATCCAAATAACACCACTAGACAACCAATAAGCCAAATAACTTCTCCATTCACCCCATAAAAATTCCTTTGTCTGTGAGCTATATGGAACTCATTGCCCCTTGTAACCTTCAGTTTCTCCTTTTCTCTCTCTCTAAGTTTTCTATGAATTCATTGAGACTGAATAAAGGCAAGGGCAAGGGCTTGGAGGTTTCTTTCACTGCAGCAGGTCTCAGTTTCTCCTCACTCCCCACTCTCCCAGTCATATGCCAAGCTCTGTACTCCCACACTCGGGTTTAATTCTCCAGGAGCACTGAGGCTCCACAGTTCTCTCCCCACTCTCCTGGCTCTCTCCCAGCTCTCTCCCTATTGCCCCTTGCACTAGAAGGTACTCTGTGGGCGGTCTCTGGTGATTGGTGGCTACCTGACCAATTATGTACCAGGATAGAGAAGAGGAGAGAATGGGTATTTCCTTTACACCCCTCTCTTTGGCAGGCAACACTGTGACTGACCAGCTCCTCTGTCCTGGTCACATCACATAGATATGCAAACAGGCTTTTATATGTATATATAATGGGCACCATTAAGGCCAGGCAGAAATTCTGTTCAGAAATATCCATTTTTCCTATATATATATATTTGGAGGAATTCTGTTCAGAAATATCTATTTTTCCCATATATATGGGAAAAATGGATAGAAGAAAAGCAAAAAGAAAGAAATATTTTTTAGCTTGGACTTTTATTTTATGCAGGACTTCAACAGATTAGACAAGGCCCACCCACATTGAAAAGAACAATCTGCTTTCCATATTCAAATTACTTATTCAAATAATAATTAGGCAAATGTTAATTCAAATTACTTATTCAAAATTGTATTTTCATCCAGAAGCATCCTTATAAGCACACCTAGAAATGATGCTTAACCAAATACCTGGGTATCCTGTGACTGTCAAGTTGACACAAAATTACCATCATAGCTATACTAATATTTGAATCGTAGTAACTGAAACACTTTTCTTGTTCTCTTTTTTAGCTTTTAACCTTAATCATTTTGACTATTGCCAAAAAGTAATTTAATTTTTTAATCAAAAATTTTTTCAAGTGTTACTTTGTAACACTCTCCTCGCTTAAGAATATCATAAAATTTAACTTTAATTTTGGATAAGGTCTGCTTCAGTTACATATTGATAAACTAGTGTTATAATTTGGAATTCATCAAACTTTATTCAGTTTTCCATTCCTTGATCCTTTTTTTTTCTTTTCATTTTTCATACTATTGGTTTGTTAAGGTGAGCACAGGTATTATTCAATGTTTTGAACAACACTTAAAGCTAACCTAGGTTTCAGTTAAATAAATTGACTATGCAAAAAATTGGAGATCTTTGCTCTTACAAGTAAAATTCAAATATAAGCTTTCATCATATTTTCTACTAAAGAATAATGTTGAATGAGTGCTTCCTAACTGATAATTTATGAAGACTCTGGGGCTTGTAATGATCTGAAAACATGCCACAAGCCAATTACTGTACATATTCTCATGGTACTCACTGAACTACAGTAAACACAGGTTACTGTAATTTATTTCTAGTAAAGAAATCCTGATAAATTCTAGTAACATCTCCTTCTCCAAAGTGTCTCCATTATTATTACATGCATAAAGTATGAACAATTGAAATCAGATTTAGTTGAAGTCTACTTTTAATAAATCCAGAATAAAAGCTAAGTCAAACCAGATACATAAACATTTCAATATTTAATAAATATTTGGGGTCTGCAAAAGAGTGATTTTGTTATAGAAATATGTGTCAAAAGTCCTTAGCACTGTGACCACTGGCATCCAAAGTAAATAAAATATTCTTGTTAACTTTCCTAGTAACACACTCTTTTTTACTGCATTGTGCAGCCCAGTTTCCTACCCTGAGAACTCAGGGAAATGCAACTTTTAATAAAGAAATAAAAAGTGGATTATTTGCATTTTCTCTATATGTAAATTGTACTATATCACTAGAAAGGAACTATGCATGCAGTTATGAGTTTATTTTCCTGAAACATAGCTGTTATTATTTTTCCTTCAATGATTTTTCCACAAGATCTGATCCCATTGCCTAATGAATTAAGATGACAATTCAGCTACAGGACTTGAATGTTAAGGGACCTCCATACCCTTCTCATTTTATTTCTCACTAAGTAACTTTGTAAAACATTATTACTATAAACAAAAAATATCCAAATACATGATTCTTTTGCTTTTTGTCTTTGATTTTTGGGCTATAAAAAATATAGCAAATATTGTTCACATACAAGTCTTTGGATATACAAATGTTTTAATGCATATATGCCTATGAGTAAAATTGAATATATAGATGTAGAATTGCTTGCTGATATGGTAAATTTATGTTTGAATGTTTTAAGAAACTGTTGAGATGTTCTCCAGTGAAGCCAACCATTTTATATACCTACCAACAGTGTATTAATAGTCTAGTTTCTCTACAAACTACACTTTTCTATTACTTTTTAAAAATAGATTTTATTTTTTAGAGAAGCTTTAGGTTCACAGCAAAATTGGAAGGTATAAAGAATTTCCACATACACTTCCCCTTCATATGCATAGTCTCCTTCATAATCAATATCCTACAGCAGAGTGGTGCATGTAGTAAAACTGGTGAACTGACATATTACTACCACCCTAAGTCCATAGTTTGTAATAGGGTGCACTCTTGGTGTTTACAATCTATGGCTTTGACAAATGTATAATTCCATGTATCCTTCATTACAGTATTATTCTGAGTTTTTTCACTGCCTTAAATATCTTCTGTGCTCTACCTGTTCATCACTTCCCACTTCCACATGTCCAACCCTTAGTAATCATTGATCCTTTTACTATCTCCATAGTTCAGTCTATTCCAGCATGTTAAAATCCTATGGTATGTAGCCTTTTTAGATAGGCTTCTTTCACTTAGCAACCTCTATGTCTTTTCATGGCTTGATAGCTCATTTCTTTTTTTTTCTTTCACATGCAAAGAAAAATGTCATTTATTTCATGAAACTAAATTGTCATCATCTCCTTAAATCATATCCCACCAGAATCTGGCATTTAGATCTACTTTTCATGAGTTTTGATTTTCCTCTAACTTTTCCTTCCATTTGACCATGTCTTCTACTTTTCTGACTTTCCACTGTTCAAAATCTATCTAAAATGTCTTATTCATTACATCTGAAGACAAAGCCTATATTGCAGAAATTTTTCTAAGTGTGTCTTGTGAACCAACAGCATGAGTATAACCAGGGAACTTCTTAGAAATGCAGAATCTTAGGCCCCACCCAGATCTACTGCATTTTGATAGTCTTGCATTGTAATGGCATCTCTGGGTGGTAAGCACCTGAAAGTGTGGATAGCTCATGTCAGTTCGGGGAAAGGAAATCCCAGGCAAAATACTCCTAAAAACCAAAATCAGTCAAAGGGAGAAATAAAGTTTAAAACCCGTTTATTTCTCACAAGCTGCAGTCTCAGGCCGTCTTCCTTCTCTGCTCCAGCAGAAGCAACACCGGCCCTTCCCCTCACCTCTCAGGTGCAGATAAGCCCTCTGTTGCCCAAGTAATCACCCATTGATAAAGAGATGAACTTCTCTCCATCCCTGAGGAATGGTGCAAATGCACTAAAGCCATAAGTCCTTCCACCTCTGAATTCCTTTTGATATGCAGATATACTAAAACCAGGCGAGATATTCTGCAAATGTTACAATTTTACCCACAGCTCATTTTTTTTTCCATTGAGTAATTTTCTATCATCTGGCTGTACCACAATTTATTGATTGATTCACCTACTGAAGGATATTTTTGTTCCTTCCAAGTTTTGGCAATAATGGATAAAGTTATAAACATACATGTGCATGTTTTTGTGTAGACACGTTTTCAACTCCTTTATATAAATATAAAGGAAAGAAATTACTGATTGTATAGCAATAGTATATTTTGTATGTATGAAACTGTCTTCCACAGTGGCTGTACCATTTTTCATTGTCCTCAGCAAAGAATGAGAGTTCCTGTTGTTCCATATCCTTGTCAGCATTTGTTGCTGTCAATGTTCTGGATCAGGCCATTTTAATAGATGTGTGATGGTATCTTCTGTTATTTTAATTTGCATTAACCCTAATGATTTATCTGACTTGTTAATAAACATTCTAATTAGTGTTAAGTGACATCTCATTAGGTTTCAATTTGCATTTCCCTAAAGATTATGATTATGAACATCTTTTAATGTACTTTTTGGCCATATGCATGTCATCTCCAGTGAAATGATTATTCAGATTTTTGTGCAATATTTATAAGAGCCATTTATATTCATTAGATTTCTTCTGGACATAAATCTTTTCTAGAATATATGACTGTCAATATTTTCTGTCAGTGTGTAAGTTGTCTTTTCACTTTCTTTAGGGTGTCTTTTGAAAAACAAAAGCTTTTAATTTTAACAAAGCCCTATATATCATTTTTATTATATTTTTTGCCATGTCTATATAATATCTGAGAAATATGTGCCTAAACCAAATTCAAGATTTAATCCTTATCTAAGAAACAGAATTTCCTAGACTTTTATAGTTTTAGGTATATGATTTATCTTGAATTAATCTTTTTGTACAGTGTGAAGTAAGGGTCCAAATTCATCCATTTGCATTGGATATCCTATTTTATTAAGATCATTTGTTTTAAAGACTATCCTTCCCCATTGAGAATTTTTGACATCTTTGTTGAAAATCAATTGATCAGACATGAAATAATTTACTTCAGGATTCTCAATTTTGTTTCACAAATCCATACATCTTTCCTTGAGTCACAACCTTATTACTTGAGTACTGTTTCTTTGTACTGTTTAAAAAGCAGGAAGTATATTTTTTCTTATTTTTAAAATTCTTTTGTTTATTGAATGCTTTGAATTTCTGTATCATTTTGTAACCTTGCTAATTTCTGCAAAATATATCAACAGCAATTTGAGTAAGGATCACATTGAATAGATTTTGAGAATTATTGCCATCTTAAAAATATGTTTCCCAATCTTCTTCTTAGAAGTTTTCCAGTTTATTTGTTTTAGTTCTCACTCTATTTTTTTAAACCTTGTTTTGTAGTTTTTATCGTTTTCAATGCAGAACTGCACAACTTTAGTTAAGTTTACTTCTAAATATTTTATTTCTAATGCTATTATAAATGGAATTTTTTTGGTTCCATTAACAATTGGTATTGATCTTTTAACTTGAGACTGATGGAACAGTGTGTATGTGTGTGTGTGTGTGTGTGTGTGTGTGTGTGTGTGTGTGTGTGTGTGTTAGTCTATTCCTTATTAATTTTCTGTATATATGATCATGCTACCTGTGAATTGAGTTTACTTTTTCCTTTGCAATCTATCAGATTTTCTCTTTTTTTTTTTTCTTTTCCTTGCCTAAGTTTGATAAAGAAAATTAGGTAACACAGCCATCAAGGTGAGCAAACCACTTTTTACCTCCAGTTGGCAAAGCACTCCCAGATCCCTCCTCCACTCTTCCAGGCTCCTCTTTTGCCCTGCGCATGCTGAAATGCCACGTATCAAAATAATATAAATTGCTCCCCTTGTTTGTTCTCAGGGCTCAGACCTTAGGAGATTACTCCCATCTGAGCCCGCCGGTGTGAAATAAAATCTCAACACTCTGAGACCTTCAAGTACTGCTTGGTTCTTCCCTCAGCAATCCAGTACAGGTTTTTCCAGTATTTTCCATAACATTTGGTTCCCTGACTGGGAAACCCAATCACGCTGGCCCTTTGTTGCCACCAGTTTGAAGCAACAGTGAAGCAGTGACAGAAGGGGAGATGGCAATGGAGAAGGCATGCCCTGCATGATCTTTTGGCAGTCTTCTGCCAAGTCGTCCTGGGCCAGCCCCTCTCCACTGTTCCAGCTGGACTCAAGGAGGCTTGGCAGGTGAGGACCTGGTTCCAACATCAAATCTGGTAAGGCCCCAGGGCCCCTGACCCAGCCAGTCCCACCCATTGGGGTGGAAGGGGAGCCTGATCACCTCCCGAAGACTTCTTAGAAGTCTCACAAGTAGGCATTCCTGGGGCTGAATGTTTAAACTCTGGTCTGAGTCTGCACTGAATCTGTGATTCCATGGCCTGTGCTATGGAATCTGCCTGTGCCCTTCACCACATTTGCAGTCAGCTACCACAACATAATGGTGACTCAGCTTTGGCTGACCTGGCCCTGAACTTATATGGGTGCACCTTAGTCAAGGTCGATCAAAGTCTCTGAGAATAGCGCAAATGGATGGGCATCTGATTGGTCTCCTCTCTAAAAGAGGCACCCCTCCCTTGTCTGTTGTCATGGCATCGTTAAATGGACACGTCAAGGGTCAGGGCACAGCAAATCCACAGTTCTTGATACCATGATCAAAAATTGAAGGAAGGGATTTTGAAAAGACTATGGAGTAAAATTAACTTCCAGCAGGTTAAAATCCCTGTGTGAATCTGAATAGCCCACCTTTAGTGCAGGATGTCCTCTGGAAGGGGCCCTAAATATCCCAATAGTCTGCCAGGTCTCATGGGTCATCACTGGATATTCAGGTCATCCTGACCAGTTCTCATATATTAATAGTTGGGAATCGCACAGACCCTTCCCCCTTGGGTGTGATTTGTTTGCAACAGGCAGGGACAGAGTAGGGTCTTAGTCACCTCAACAAAGAAGCCTACAAAGAGTCAACAGAAGCCTGAGCATCTGCAGATTCTTGCTGGTGATCCAGAGGAAGAGCTAATGTTGCCCCCACCTTATATGCCCCTAAGACTGTCAGCAACCAGCCACCATCAGCTTCCCTGTCAACTCCAGAACCAGTGAACCCACTCTCCCCCAGACATTCATTACCAAGTTGAAGTATTTCCCTTCTATTTCTAATGTTTATGAGGTTTTATTTTCAATCATAAATGGGTTTTTCATTTTGTCATTTGATTTTTCTGTTTCTTTTGAGATAATTTTTTTGTCTTTTATTCTATTGGTATGTTATATAAATGGTGTATTACATAAGTGATTTTTTGGATATTAAATCAACTTCCCATTTATATGATAAACCCCTCTTGTCATGGTATGAAATATGTTGCTGGCTTTGGTTTGTTGATATTTTGTTGAAGATTTTGTGTCTATTATCTTGAGGAATTTTGGTATGTAGTTTTCTTGTTTTGTGTTATCTTTGTCTAGTTCTGGAATCTGGGTAATACTGGCCTCATAGAATGGGTTAAGAAGTATTTCCTTCTGCTGAATTTATGGCATAGTTTGGATAGTATTATAGTATTTGTTTTATCTTTTTCTGAAAATGTAATAGAAATCACCACTGAAATCATCTAGAACTGGAAATTACTTTGTGTGGGAAAGACTATTTTTAATTACAAACTTAATTTCTTTCTCTCTCACTTTTTTATGTTTTTTGGTCTATCCAGACAATTTCTTCTTGAGATTATTTCGGTAGTTTGTGTTTCTAGTAATTTTCCCATTTCATCTAAGTTGTCTAACTTGTGGAATAAAGTTGCTCATAGTATTCCTTAATTCTTTTATATCTGTTAGGTCAGTAGTACTTTCTCCTCTTTCATTCCTGATGGTGACAATTTGTGCCTTCTCTCTATTTTTCTTGACCAATCTAGTTAAATATGTGTCAGTTTTCCTTTTCCTTTTTTCTTAATTTTTGAAAAAACAATTCTGGTATTATGAATTTTCTCTAATGCATTTTATATTTTGTATTTTATTAATTTATTACTTATTAATTTTATTAATTTCTGTTTTTATCTTTTTGGGGGTTTATTTTTCCTGTTTTGGATTTAGTTTTCTCTTTTATTTCTAGTATCAGATAAAACTGAAGTTTTTGATTTGACATCTTTATTCATATTTGATATTATACAGTTGCTCCTGGAACAACATGGGTTTAAATTACACAGATCCACTTGTACATGAGTTTATTTTTTTCAACAAATATAAAGTGTCTGTAATTGGATATAAAGCAGCAGATTCACCAGTGATGTGGTCGATGGAAACGGAAAAGGGAAAATGTTGTAGGTAATGGCTTGAATGGGTATTAAACCTGTGACTTTGGTGTTATCAGTGTCATACTCCAACCAACTGAGTTAACCCACTGCTGTCTGGCCAAGACAGAAATATCAAGAGTTGAGTGGACCAGAAGAGCCAAGATCCCAACCCAGGTCTTGTGAGATATACAGTTTTTTTGTCTAACATTTCTTACCCATTTTGCTTTCATATATATTGGCACAAAGTGCTTGATGTCACTCCCAGGTCCTGTTCTTGTCTCTGTACAATGAATTCAAATATAAGATATATCCAGTTCTTTGATTTTCCTACTAAACATTACTTACATATGCTTATTATGCAGGGTATTTTTTTTTTTTTAGAAATTTGTGGTGTAACAATGAAATAGGTTTCATTATAGCACTGCAGAGAAATTAAAAAATAATGAGAAAAAGACTACAGATTGCCACTTTCTAAAATCTTCAGCTGTATTCAGCACATGTGATTGCACAACATAAGAAATACATCTAAAAGTGATATGTAAACCCAGAAAGGTAAAACCAAAACAGAAATGACCAATGAAAACAACATTAAACAATGTAAGCATTTATATGAATAAAGTTATAGCAAAATGACTCAGAGACATGTTATAAAAATTTTGTGTCCACAATGGAATATCCAAATATGAAAATTAAAGCTGTTTAGAAATAAAAATAGAAATAGAATAACTACATGGGAGAAAACAAAAATATGCTTTTATATATGTAGTAGGCAAAAAATAAGTGCCTACTGGATGATTTTGAATAATTTTTCTCCCTAAGACTACAGAATGTCTTGAGGATTTTTTTTTTTTATTCTCAACTCCCTAAACCAGTGCAAGCTTTAATAAAACATGAAATCTAATCAAGACTATGTATGCTGGGACTATGCCTCAGATACATGTTCTTTTACTTATTTTATTTGTCTATTCATTGTACTAGATAAATGATTTACAGAAGGATGTATAAATTAAGCTGTTATGAAATTGTGAAAAACACTAATTTCTATTTTCTTAATTTTTGGATTTTTTATTTATTTTTCTTTTAATCTCTGCTATGTAGCAAAAGTCAAGTAGCTACTAAGATTATGCTATGATTATGCCAGTGATTTGATCTCTTCTGAATAGACTTTTCTAAGGCTAGGAGCTTCCAGCTGTTTACCTACTTGGCTCATATTTAAGAGCAAGTAGGAAATCGTGCTTCTACATTGCCAAAATATTTCCCACTGCCAGGAGTACAGCCAATGATACTGAGGAAACCATAAGGTGATGTTTGAAAGATATAATTCAGAATATGTTCTTTCTGCTTTCTGGTGTGTATGCTGATATTTCATATAGGAAGAAAATACATGAAAGTGAAAGTAATGAAGAACTAAATTTTTCACATGGAGTTTAATTTTTGAAAACTTTGTTTCATTTAGTTCAGTTCAGCTAAGTTCATTTAGTTGGAAATGCTGTTTTATTTGAACTGAGAAGCATGTTTGCTTATACTGCTTTATAGATCTATGTACAATTTTCACACCTTAAAGTTAAGTATTCAGGAAGTAATAATTTTGAAAGTTGTGAAGAAATTCCTAAGTAAGGGGAAGGGACTCCTGGATGTGAATAGCATCACAGAAACTGTACTGCACTAGACCGTATAACACTTTTAATGTGGGGAAGTGGCAATTCTAGTATCCTTCTATGATCAGGCCTTAAGGTAATTCAGCCAAGAAGAAGTTAAGAACTGGGGATCAGAAACTGAGCTCAGAACAGGTAATAGTGACTTACCTGTTATTCTCTCCCTTGTTCACTCCATGACAGCCATACTGAACTCCCTGTTGTTCCACAAACAAGCTAGCATGCCCCTACTTTATGCTTTATATTGGCTGTTCTCATGCCTAGAATGCTCTTCCCCCAGGTACCTGTTGGTTCAATTTTACTATGCTTTCAATTTGATTGGCTTTCTCTCTGTGACTTAGGAAAGTCACTTAATTCATCCTCTTTTTTCTGTTTTGTTTTCTTCATTTTAACTGGAAGGACTTAAATTAAATGATCTTTAATACCTTTTCCTTGTATCCAACCTTCTCTGATTCCAGCATTCCTTATAGATATGCACTAAAATTCTGGTAACCTTTTCTTCTATAAGTTCTCATTCAACCATTATTGGTCACTAGAACCTCATAACTGGCTGCCATTATTCACAGAATATTGTTCATTTAATTCATGTGCACAAACTCAAAAAGCAGTATCCTCTGATAGCATGACATACAGCATGCACACACACAGACAAATACACTTAGTAATTTAATTCATATTTGAAATAATTTTTCATTTAAGGTCTTGAAATATTTCTGCATATATAATATTCACTGTAACACCTGAGCTAAACCGATATGAAGATCTGAAAGATCTAAATACCAAGAATCAAAGACTTGGAATCACAAGTTGCGGAAAGCATATATGTGCATGGGTGTACATATATGATGTTTGTACAACACATACTTATAGTTGGTTTCTAATAAACAGAGCTTTGAATAAGTTATTTATATATCATAAATTGGTATTTATATTATCATGTTTACCTGAAAAAATAAAGAAATCAAATGAATTAATTACAAACCTCATTTAAGAATGTGACTGCTTCTTATCCAGATATATCATTACTGACTCTCAAAAATTAATAATGTATTTGGAGACCAAATTATCTATAATTTATTTTTCAAAATAATAAATTAACATTTTCTAATTCTGTTTTAATTCTTGTGGACTTTATATTGTATCATATAACATGAGATCCTGTAGTTAGGAATCCCACTAATCTCAAATAATTTATCTTAATCTCACCTTTAGAACCAAAAACCGTGAAACAGATTTTCAGTGTCAAAGTTTTATTAGCATTTGAACACATTTAAGAAAAAAATGGAGATATTCAAAACAGAAACAGCAAAATCAAAACAACAAAACAAGGATGAAACTATAGAGGCTAAGAATCAAAAAGAAAGGATCTATAATGAGGAAGGAAATGAATGGGCTACAGAAATTGACAGTATAGATAAGGAAAAACCCAAATCATTACACTGAAAACACTTGCATTTGGCACAGTTATGGTGTACTTTACATAATTGTAAAAGTACTACCATTTATTGGTAATTATCTTACTGCAAAATCAGATTAAACTTAATTAAGCACTGAGTTCCTCCTGTAGTTCCAAGGTTGCTTTATAGTTAAATGGACTTTGGGTTTCAGCTCCAAGATATAAAATCTGGATGTTGACATTAAAAAATGTTGGACAAACTCTAAATCAATGATTTTTCTTGGATTTATCCAAGAAATGAGGTTGCCTGGCCAACTGCCATCCCAATATTTGGAGAGATCAAGCACACCCAGAGAGACCTAGCAACCAAGATCTACTTTACCTGAAGCCAATACTGCTGTTTTCTGATAATTACCTGTGTTGAAGTTGGCTGATATATCCTGCCCAGAATATTAATGCCACTACACATCCATTGTCAAGTCCAAGTATTCATCAACTCACCCTGCCACAAAAGGAGCAAGAAAGACAAATATCAATACATTTACAGACTACATTTTCTAATCAGCAAAATTTAGCAATGGTGAGCATCCTTATATCCTAGATTAATATTCTACAACCTGACTTCATCTATCTTTGGGCAGAAAATTAGGAAAGGAAAAATAAAAATAGAGTTCTGATGGCTGGGAACTGGCCTGTTGTTGCTGGGATCTAACCTGCCATTCACAGCTAGATAATTACAGCTGGTATTTGTGTTCCATTGAAAATAAAAATTCTCAGAACACAAACAACAGGCAAGATGACTCTTTGATCTTGATGAATCAAGACAAAAAGAAGACCACTCCATAGTCATCTGAACTCATAAAAATAAACCACAAAATGACCAACCATCCCCTTATCCTAATATTAAATGGTCACTACTTCTAAACCAATTAAAAGCCCATCTTATAGTTTCCCTTACATAATTACACATACTTCATTCCTATCATTTTCTAGATAAGACTTATTAAAATACCCAATCCAAGAATTACTTCCATTTCCAGACAACATTTAATCCAGAGCAAAACACTGCTTTGTTTAAAACTTCCTCTAAATCTATTAACATCCTTTTAGTGAGGAGCACTACTGTTCTCCAAGTGAGAATTCACTGGATTCATTCATTTTCATTGCAATGAGTCTATAGCCAACTTTTCAAAAGGTGTATGTATCTTCTTGGTGATAAGAGATTTTACTCTGATATGAATAATCAACTTTATTTTCATTGACAAGAAACTACTTCACAATTTTAATGTAATTATCATTTCTATTTCAACTATGTTCTTCCCTTAAAATTATAATCTTTTTTTTTCATTAAAAGTTTGTGTCTGCATATGTGGTCACACCTGACCATACTCAGACCAGACCTGGAGACAGACCCTACGGAGCCTGGGTTCCTGGTTTGCACAGCACACACACCTGCCTTGAGGCATCCAGGACCTTCAGGCCTTGGTACACAGGTGCTGCCTGAGCCCAGCAGGCCATATTCTGGGACCAACAGTTCCCTACACTGTCCTCCTGACGTGAAAGGAGGGTGGTTAGAGCCAGATCCCTTATAACCTTGGACTGGCCAGGTACACAGGAGCTCTGTCGATGTCATTTCTCCCCAGTGTCTCCCCTCTGGGGACTTCCCTGCATGTCCAGATGGCACAGCTAAAGAGTTCCCATGAGACCTGGCTGCAGGAGAACAGGATTTTCTGTTTTGCAGTGGGGAGGATTTAGTATCATGTGGTGCCCCGCAGAAATCCCCACCAGTAGTCCAGTGTATTTCTACATGGCCCAGGTCCCTGATAGATTCCCTGGATGCTGAGGCACATGGCAGGCACACCTAAACATCTTAAAATGAGTTTTCAATTTCGGTCCCTAATTTTATCATTATCTTCCTGATTTTCATCTCTTTATCTTTTTCCCTATACTCTAGGGAATCTTTTAAGTTTGCCTCTTTTTGTTATTTGACTTATCTTCAGATAACAAGTGTACTTTCAGTGTGTTTATTAATTTTAATTAAGCTTTATAAATTTGGATATACTCCAATACTTCCTTTCCACCTTCTGCTCCTTTTATTTCTTGTATTTATATCTCTTCCTGTTGATCCTTCATTTTTCCCCCTTTCTCCATAACCTGCAGCTGTTAATAATTTTCTATTCATCATGTGTGTTTCTTTTAATCTTTTGAAAACCTCAACCATTACCTTTTTGTTTTGCTTTGTTTCATACAGAAAGAACAGTTTACGATGTTTCTTTGTTCTTCCTCTAAGTGTTCGGAATGGAATCTCTTCTTCCACTGGTTCATCAGTCCTTTTTAGTTGTTATTGCATAAGATTTTTTTTCTTCAGTAATGTTTGTCCTGATGTGTATTTATCAAGATATTATGAAAGGTTTTCCTTAGTGGTTTCATTGACCAGCATTTGCAGGTTGAATTTCCTTTTCATAGTTATAGTTTCATAGCTGTTAGTGTAGGGTAGGTTCAGTATAATATTTTCAGTAAAGTCGGACATTTATCTGGTATGGTTCTGCTATATAAAAGTTAGGTCCTGTGCTGTCTCAGCTCTCTACTTCTGTGAAAATTCAAAAGAAAAAATATGCAAGGGAGATACATCACACTAAAAAGCTTTTGCATAGCAAAGAAAACTATTAACAGAATGAAAAGGCAACCTACTGAATGGGAGAAAATATTTGCATAACATATTCTGATTTAAGGAGCTAATATTCAAGGTATATAAGTAACTCATACAACTCAGTAGCATAAAACCCCAAATATTCTGATTTAAAAATGGGCAGAAAATCTGAATAGACATTTCTTTTTCAAAGAAGACACACAATTGGCTGACATGCATATGAAAAGATGCTCTACATGATTAATCATCAGGGGAATATAAATCAAAACTATAACAAGATATCACCTCACACTTGTTAGGATGGCTATTATAAAAAAGACTAGAAATAGTGAGAGTTGGTGAGGATGTGGAGAAAGGAGAATACTTGTCCAATGGAGGGATACTATGGGAAACAGCATGGAAGTTCCTCAAAAAAATTAAAAATAGAATTTCCATATGATCCAGCAATTCCACTCCCAGGTATTTATCTGAAACAAATGAAAACACTAATTTGAAAAGATATATGCACTCCCATATTCATCATGCATTATTTACAGTTGTCAAGATATGGAAACAACATAAGTCTATCAGTGGATGAATGGATAAAAAAATTGTGGTATATATATGTGTATACAATGAAATATTATTCAGCCATAAAAAAGAAGGAAATATTACCATTTGTGACAACATTTGAAACTTGAGGGCATTACTCTAAATGAAATAAGTCAGAGAAAGACAAATACAATATACTTTCTTTTATATGTGGATTCTTTCTAAAAAGGTGAAAACAAGCTCATAGATAAAGAGAACAGATTGGTTGCCAAACAGTGGTTACCAAAAGTGGGGTGGGGGATGGAGGATAGGATACACAGGTGAATTGCTTCAGTTTTGTTTTTAGTTTAAGTAAACTGAATTTCAAAAGAAGAACATTCAGAAAAGATAGATTTTATGAAACGCTCCATAACCAAAACCTCTTGTCAGTAATACTTTTCCTCATGGATCATCGTGCTCTGTATGTTAGCACTGCACGTTCAGAAGTGCATGCTGCATCACCAGCACCTCTCCCACTTCTTGCCCAGTGTGCTCTTGTCAGTTTAGTTCTATATGATTTGAGTGTGTATGTGTGTGTGTGTGTGAGAGAGAGAGAGAGAGTGTATGTATACATGCATGTGCCACTGGGAGAAAAATGGGAGGTATATCTTTCAATTAACTTAAAGCCAATTTGCAAAACACAACTCACCCAAAGGCAACTCACTGAATGCTATTCAGCAAATATCCAATTTGTTTATTAAGACATTTGCTAAATAAACAAAACTTCTTTGTATTATCTACAAAGAGGCTTAGAGCAGTTCATGGAAAAATGTTTATTTCCAAAGTATGTATCAAAAGGTTTTTTTCAAGGCTATATTTTTGATGCTGTCATTTCACCAAAATTAGCTAAATTTAGGGTGCTTTGATGTCTTTTAAAAAGTTATTACAGAATGAACAGTTCCACAGGCACAGTGAAAAGAGTTGAGTGGAAGGGCAGTTTTGTTAGATGGGATTATGAATAGGTATTGCAGGGCATTGTAATGATAAGTGCATGGTGTAGCTTTAGAGTTTGCCCTTTGAATACTGTCTTTTGTTACATATCCAAGCACTTCATCTCCCTATAGTGCCTATTAATTTTCACCATAATAGATAACACCACCTGATTTCTTTCTTTCTTTCTTTTGCTTATTATCTATCTCTTCTTATACTCTCAGAAGTATAAGCACTCTGAAAGATGGGGCTCTGTTTTTTACACTGCTGAGTACCCAGTTCCTGGAAATGGTATATGTTTGACAATAAAAATTGTAACTGTGGTATATAGTGCTCCCAATGCATATTCATTGTTCCATCAGCACACTCTCTGTAGGGGAACTGTACTTTCTTCTTGTATTCAAGAAGTCATATGATTTGATTTGGCCAAAAGAATATAAACAGGTGGTTTGTTGGCTTATTCTAAAAGAGGTTTTAACTTACGCATAGGTCACTAAACAAGAAATAAATATTTGTTGTTGTAAGACAGTGAATTTGGGTGCATTTGGTGTCACAGTATTATCCCAGCAAAGGCTGGAAAGTACTATAACACCATAATTCACACTTACATTCTTACTATAAGCCAGATACTGTTCATAGTCCATTACATATTTAGCATATCTAGTAACATCTTTAATTTATCAGTGAAGTAGATATTATTATCAACCAAATTTTACAAATGAGAAGTCTGAGGCAAAAAGTAATATACTCAAATTCATATAAACTATCAATTCTAGAGCTGAGATTTGAACCAAGCCTTTTGACTTCAAAACTAGGTTGTCAGATTTAGTAAATAAAAATTGTAGGATGTTAGCTAATTTCAATTTCATATAAATGATGAACAACTTAGATTGTTTCTAGTGTAAGTTTGTCCCAAATATTATAATGGTGCCCTCTGTTATACTTGCATTTTTGTCCAGTCCTTTCTTTAACCACAGTGTTGTATGGTTTCTTTATAAAATTTATATAATGAATGAATGACCAAAACTGATAAGAATGTGATTCATGTTAAGACTAAGTGCCCTTAAATTTTTTATGCCACTTACTTATTGGTTGTTTCTATGTTGGAAAGCCTGATTGTGTTGTCAAATTGTGATAATACTTGTGGCCCACATCCATTGCTTATGTTCTTTCAGTCCATCCAGGCTGTGTTGGACACAGGCAACCAGGAGTAAAAGAAACAGGCCTTGGAAAAGGGGCATCACAGGGCAAATCTTGTCTTGGTCATCCACATCTGTGCTGGGAGGGGTGGCCTGTATGTTCAGTGCATGTGGATTGCAGTGTGAAGACAGGTACACACTGAAAACTGGTCTACTGCTCTTGTTTGAACAACTGCGCTTAGCACACTCCTGCGTAGAAGGGAGGCAATGGCTGCTGCCATGGGCTGGCCTCTATTATGGGCATTTTGGCTGGACATAGATGCTCAGCTAGAGGCTGAAACTCCATTACCTAGTTGGAAGAAGAGCTGGAATTAGAGAAGGACATGCAATTGTCCACTGGTCTGCTAACTTCGGGGCTGGAGGACAAGATGGGAGAATAGGATAATAAATTAGAGATCTCAGTATGCCATTTTGCAAAGCTAGGAAGGTACAAACTAACATGGATTAAGATTGTAGCACTTGTGACAAAGCCTGATTGAGATGCTAAGAGGTGGAATCCCTGGGAAAATGAGGAGAACAAGGAGAGGATGCTGTGGTGATAGATGGGTTAGCAGAAGAAATGCCCTGTGTCATTTGACCCCCACTACAAAGGGAAACAAAAAGCATAGCATTGGCACCCCAGGCAGGAGGTGGCCCTCAAGTGAGGACATGTTCATGATGGGACAACAAATATACTTCCACTGAGCTTATTGACAGAGCTGCCAAACTCCAGCAAAGGGCCATAAAAGGTATCCAGGTGCCATTAGTGCAGCTATGGAATACAGGGGGTGATGACAGCACTTCTTTGACTGGGAGGGAGGCAGAGAAAATGCACTATCACCACATATGCTGCCCTGCAGCACCTGCTTGGCATGTGGGGGATTCAAGGTACTCCCTATAGACTGGGTAATTCTAGCTTTGGCTCAATGAGACCCTGATAATCTACTAGGAGGTAAAACACACCCTTAGGGAGTTGGGCATGAGACAGGCAATCCACATTCCTGTCTTTTAAGGCCCTGGTCAGGCCACATTCACTGCTGGAATGAAGCTAAGATTCTCCAGTTCATACCGAGCACCAGGTATGGAAGCCAATGTCTATGCTGAGTCCAAGTGTTGGACCTCATTGTTTCCAGGACTCTGAACAGGTAGGCTGACAACCCAACACTGTGTTGGTTGGCCTGTGAAAAGCCTTAAAATCTGAACAGTTCAGACCTGCTCCATCTGTCCCTACTGCACCTGCTGCCCTGCCTGGTCCACCAGAGGCCTCAGAAGTACAGTTCTATTTGGAGTGGGTGTTTCCCACTCTCCAGGTATAGAATGTAGGCCAAGATCACCTGTAGTGAGGGCTGTTGGGGCCAACTGGAGGCCTTGTGTTGAGTTCACTATTATCCCAGCAAACCAGGCTACGACTTTAGGGGATTAAAGAAGCTAAGTACCATGTACGCATATCTTCAACAAAGAGATAATAATCAGGGGTCACATTTCAAAAGTAATGATGTACAAGACTGGGAAAAAGTACATGACATTGAACAGAGGTTCCATCACCCCTGTAACATGTAAGCAAGAGGCTTGGCAGAAAGGAAAAATGGAATATTAAAGCAGCAGATTAAATTACTAACAAGGAAAACCTCCTTGGTCAGGTGGAGTGAAGTACTATCCCAAGCTTTAATACAGTTGAATGATCAACAAATAGGTCTTATTGCCCATGTGCCAGACTGGGGAACCCCAATGACCTAAAGCTCACTGTGGATCAATATGCTAGGCTGTGGAGAACAAGCCCCATCAGACCTTGGAGAGGCTTTTTCTACTAGAATTCTCAATGAGACATCTTGATGGGATGGGTGAGTGACTTTGCATCCCCAGGTGAGGGTGGACTGCTCAATCTCCCCTAAGATCTCAGGGTCCTGCTGCAGTGTACCTGGAATAGAACACACCACTGAAAGGGGAGGGAAAGGAGGTCTGGCATATTTGGCTGCCTCCCACCTTCCCACTCTTTCCTTCCCCCCACCAACATGAATGGTACACACAACCTGGTCAGATTCTTAAAGCTGCAGCCTCATTAACATCTAAAGATCAGGACACAAGTGTAATTTTTAAGAAAGGAATGACTTTCTATACAGGTCCCTACTAAATGTCTGTCTTTTCTACCTCAGGTTTCTGCTGCTTCTATGGTGTCTGGTCATGGGATGGATACTAAGTGGAAATACCTTTTTACAGTGGTTCTTCTCATTTGCCTGACCAAAAAACAATCCAATTGTTGGATATGAGGGCAACTTCCCCTTTCTAGTTCATTAGGATTTCCATGGTGGGTATCACCAACCAGGGAGGGGATTAGAAGTCACTAAAGCAATGCATTAGAAGAGAACAAGTAGTCAGAACTTTTAATTCACCTGGTGTTCCCAGTACTAACCTAGAGACCTGGACTGTGGCATACATATAAATACCATTGGGCATGGGCATTCTTTTTCTGTCAATCAAATTATAGAGGAAGCCCATTAAACTGCTGACTAGAACGGTCTTCAAAATACCTCTATCAGAGCCATGGGTGGCTATGCTCAGATTTGGGATGGGTTCAAATGGCTTACCGCAGGTTATGGACATTTGTGCATCCAGTCACCCCTGTGTTAGGAACAAAAAAATTTATTCCAAAAAGAACCAACCCAAATATATAAGTAATATGGTATGGATATCACTGGAATTAGGTAGCTGTTCTGTCATATTAAAGGAGACTGTTTTGGCACTGACTGGTCATGCCACCCAGGAATTTACTGAGTGACCCTAAATGGGACCCAATGGTTGTGTAACATAAATCTTTGGCTGTGGCTACCACTGGGGTGTTTGGGCCACTGCACCTTGGGTTTCTCTGGGCACAGGGAAGAATCGGTGCCACAGTAATTATAATTGCCATTTTCTTTCTCCTCCAGAAGGGCTTGATGGGCACATTCTGTTTTCCACTGGTACAATCACTTGGCTGCTGTCTTTGTCTCCACCCTTAGCCTGGAGGACATTACGGCACACACAGAAGCCCTGACTTAAGTTCACCCAACAAGCCTGGAATGATAGTGAACAAAGCCTGTCCTTACTGAATACTGAAATGTTTCTAATGAGAAAAGCTGTCCTTCAAAAGAAGATGTCTTTAGACTATTACTGCCTTACAAGAAAGCACCTGGGTCATTATTCAAACAGAATGTTGTGTGTTCATAGTTGATGAGTCTGCTAGTGTATCATTATTAAATCACATAAGATTACAAGGAAATTCCCTGAGTGATCTAATTCCCATCCTAGAGGACCTATAAATCAATGGTTCAGTTCATGGGGCTTTTGATAAAAATGTTGTCACTGATTTCAGGAATCATTGTCTTAATTTATATTTTCTCTTGCACATCCCAGTACTGTTGCTGTGGCATCTGCCTTCAATGCAGCTAGAGGGCCACTGAAGGAGCCACCTCCATGTGACTGAGACCCCTTGCAGACTACTCAGGGCACACTGCAGAAGTGGAGGGCATGTGAGATTGCAAGAGCCTGTCATGAAGGTTGGGCTGTCAGGGGAGGTTATCAAAAAGACATGACTACCAGCTGATACTTGAGCTGAACCCAGTCAATAATAGGCTTCCCATCTGTTCCCCTGTCCTTGGAACATGTGTTCTACTTGTCTTCTGCACTAACAGAAGCTGCTCCAAAGCTATAGCCTTAAGATAGAAATATGGGGATGAGGTTAGGTGGACTGGGTGCATAACTGAATCCAGGTAAGGACTCCTGTGTGCGTATCCTAAACCAGTTAAAGCCTCTCTGTAACTTGTTAAGATTCTGATAGGTAGGTGTGGAAATTTCATCTTGTAGCCACCCAGACAAGCCTCATCAGAAAGTTCCTTTGTTCATTAAGATTGCCACCTACCAATCTTGAGCAGTACGCTTCTTTCTTCATTTTCTCCTGCCTTCTGGTTTTGGAGACTGGCTTCGGATTTGACCCATAGGCTGTTACAACACAATGTCACACTGAGTAGCTTATAAACAACAGAAATGTATTTCTGATTTCTGGAGGCTGAAAAGTCCAAAATAAAGGTGCTGGTAGATTAAGTACTTCCTAGTGTACAGTCATCTTCTCGCTTTATCTTCAGATGGTGGCAGGGATGAGGGATCCTTGTGGGGCAGCTGTTTTGAGGGTACTAATGTCCTTCAGGAGGGCCCCACCTTCATGAACTAATCACTTCCCAAAAGCACTACCTCCAAATAGCCTCACAATGGGGGTTAGGTTTCAACATAAGAATTTAGGGGAGCGCAAACATTCAGTCTATAGCATATCTTAAATAACATTTTGGCAGATCTCATAATGGATGTCTATGACATCTTTTTCCATATAGAAAGGCATAAGATGAATTACTCAAGGCTTGTTTGCATTTGCAAAGTCAAGTCATTTACCAATTCAAGAGCAGGTATAAAAGAATAAAACAGCATACCCAGCAGTTTCAGAGCCAAAAATGCTCAAGAAATAAAATGGAATTGTGATAAATTGATATTGTTCTTGACTTTTTTTCTGATGTTGGGTAACTATGTGCAACTAAAATAGCTTAGGTCCAAGTACAACTTTATGTACTACAGTTGCAGAAATAAATCTGATTAGGAAGGCACAACTACTCCATAATCACCTACTATAAACCAAATAATGTACAGATATAGTTCACTTTATTCAATTATTTTCAGCCCTTAGATGGTTTTTTTAGTTTTCTATTGTTAAGGAACCATTCTATATCATGAAAAGATAGCTTTATCCTCTTTTAAATAATAGTTATTTTACCCTCAAAGATTTTGACTTGAAAAAAATATACATGCACAACTAATTATAATAAAATTCATCAGATGCTATAAAAAAGCATTGCAGAGAAATTGGAAAATGTGGGCAAGACTAGTGAATTAGAAAAAAAACATCTGATAAGTTGATATTTGAATTGTATCTTTAAGGAATAGTAGGTGTCAGAGAGATACACTTAGTTTCAAGTGTATGGAAATATAATATAATATGTCATTTGGGGAGGATATTAGAAAGCCATATGTGGCTGGAAAAGAAGTTTTATTTGCAGCTGTGTCCTGGGAAATGATGACTTGTGAGACTGAGAGGCAATATCTTGTTTGTAAAGGGATAGATATATAAATAAATTTATAAGCATTTAAATAATTTTTCTAGATGTGAAGTGAGGTACCCTAGGTCTATAAGCAGGCCTGAACCATTCTTATATTGGTTCTTTGAAAGGGAAATATCAATGTTCATTTTGAAAGGACCAAATGTCCATCATGGTACCTCTGGAAAGATATGAATCCCAGAAAGAAAGGCATACTAGAGTCTCCCTGATTATATCAGTTCAGTACCTTTAAATAAAATATAATGATGAAAAGTTATTTATCCAGTTGATAGCAGATTTTAGTATACAAAGACTGGAATATTCTATGTCTACATCAGTTGGAGGAATAAAGGCTTTTCATGCAGAACTAAATCATAACCACTCCTGTTGCTGTAACTGAGAGGCATTCCTGAGTGACATATTGCCTGGAGTATGTACTCTCAGCTGTACTCTGCTGCTGGGCTTCCTGGAGCACCTTTATCTTGGCATTAGTTTGTTCTTGATGGTGATAAGGTAGGGGAGAAAAATCATCTCCCTAAGCAAATTTGAATAACCCCATTGATTATTTTGAACATTCAGTTGTACCTATTCAAAGAAAAAATCCTATACATATTTCATGTAAGCTTAAGAAGAACAATGAAAAAATATATGTTTATTCAGGGCAATATTACATAGAGTAAGTAATAAATGTTTAACAAATGAATAGTAAGTAAATTAAATAAATCTTCATTTAATATACATTAATGAAAAAAGTTAATTTGTTTTAAAATGCAATTATAATCTTAGCATTAATAAGGTGATATTAAAGACATTTCTTTCCACTCCCTTCTCTGTAACCCCTTGAAACAAGAACAGCATGGAAAAAATAAAAAATAAAGCTGGCTTCAGTGAATCTAGAAATCATCTCAGATTACAAATTTCAAACTAAAAAGACCACTTTAAATATATAATAAACATTAACTGCTTAATTTGTTCCATGTACTCTTCTATCATTTGGGATATATCAGTGGAGACAAAAAAGACAAGCAGGTAAAGATTCTTATACTAACAAAGCTTGCATTTCAGTAAGAGGTAGACAATGAACTGTAATAATTATGAATAAGTGAATTATATAGTATATGAGAAGACAATTAATTTTGTGAAGAAAGTATAGTATGGTAAAACTGGATGGGAAGTTCCTGGTGGGGTTGAAGAAATTGCATCTGGAAGAGTGAACAGGGCAAAGGAGGCTATTGCAGATGACACTGTTTGTTACATCCCCAGCTAGGGAGATTTAACTTAACTCTGTTAAAACAAAATGTGGGAGAGTTTTTAAGTGCTGGGTGAGCTAGTGGCTAAGTCCCGTGGGATGTTAAAGATATGTTGGTCAATGTATTAGGCCATGTGGGTTTGATGATTGTCTTTACTGAAGTCAGGCTCCTACCCTCCCACAAAGACTGGTGGATAGTGGCACTACCTTTCTCAATCACTACATTTCAAAGGGATGGCTCCCAGGTCCTTGAGATAGATATTCCTGGATTGTAATGCTAGCAAAGTCCAGAGAAGACTAACATCTTAAAGAAACAGAGAAAGAATTCATTTACCACTGCAAGTTTTCTTAAGTAAATGATCTAAGAAATGGGTGGCCAGGGACGTCCAGTTGGGAAGAAACTTGTCTCAAGTTTAAGGCCGTTTTGGTCAGTGGTTTGGGTAGGTGGGATGCAGGTTGTGACCATTATTAACAGGAGAGACACTGGAACAGCACAGATACATGTCTTTGGAAGAGATATCTCAGCAGTTGTGGAAGGGAAATTTAGAAAATATCTGTATCAAAGAAGCCTGTGGAGCCTCACCATTCTATCTTGCACTTACACTGCAGTGTATAAACCGGAAGCCCAGAGAAACTAGGCCTCTGCCAAGGATGAGTGATAGACAAGAAAAAGCAAGGCCACATGCAGAAGCCCTACCAAAAGAAAATTAAAGTAATAAAAAGATAGGGCATATTATGTTGGTTAAAGCACACACACACACACACACACACACACACACACATACAAAGAGGGCTTAAAAATACAGAAAGAATTTCAGACAAAAATTCTTGGTGTTCTCAAAGGATTATTGTGATTTGATTAACTCATAGACAGGCGCTGTCAAAAGAGAAATCGAAAGAAAAAGCAATGAGGCCATTGTTGACCTCACTCCATTAGTGAAGAACATGAGAGAGTTTAGGTTAGGTGGCCAATATCACCCAAAAAATATGGATTTGATCTCATGAAGTCAAACTCCAGGACTCATGTTCCAAAGCTCTGTTCTGCACGAGTTTACCTATTCTTTTCAATAAAATATTTTGATAAAATTTATCCAGTAAACTAGTGCTTTAAAACATAGAGCTCAAGATCGGAGAGATTCTGGTATTTGAAATGACCAATAGTATTACATTTGTTTATTTATAAAACTAAGGTTAATAGCTAAAAACTGTGTGTGTAGAAAAAGTTACCACAGCAGACTTAAGACTGATAATCTTAGAAAGGTCTGTTTGCTAGTTTGATCTTTGGCTGGCATTTGCAAACTAGGATTTCAGGAAAATTCTATTTCCAGAACAGATAGGAGTATGCTTAAACTATGCCCCAAACTGTGCAAACAATACGGTTTTAGACTGAACACCTGCTTTCCTTCTGGAGTCTTGATTTTTGGTCCATGCCAGGCAGAGAGTGCCTATGTGATCAGTCCCCGCTAAAAATCCTGGACATTTCACACATGTCATGACTTCTGGCAGGAGAAATTAAACACATCCTTTGTGACTCAAGGGGGAGAAAACTCTGGGAAGCTAGCATCTAATTTCCTCAGGACTTGAACCCATCTACTTTTTCTCTGTGGTAATTTGGCTTTCTAGAGCTTTACTGTAATAAATCTTATGTATGACTATATGCTGAGTATGACTATATGCTGAGCCTTGAATCTCTTAGTGAATCATCAAAGCTAGAGCTGATTTTGAAGGACCTCAGACACTCTGTACTGTACCTAATAGATTACTGATATTATAAATCTTGAAAAGGTTAAAGAAAAGTGCATTATTAAAAACAGTGCATACATACAGTATTTGTGAGGCTCATACCAGATTCACTTTGGAATCCAAACTGACCCCCTACCCTTATGATACATACGGATTTATCAATCACAACCCTCTAGCAATAATCTTGTCCAAAAACAGGAAAGTGATCTAAGTTATAAAATCATGCATTATGAGTATAAGAATTCAGGAATTTTCCAAAATTTATGTTAGTCATTTAGGATTATATAAAACCATCTTTCATATATCAGAAGGAAAATCTGTCTACAGAAGCAGGAAAATAATCCACAATTTAAAAAAAAAGATGACAATTAGCTAATGTAGAAAGATCAAGTATAGAAAGATTGAGTTTGAGTTTCCAGTTTAAACAATAAAAATTGACAAAATGCAAGTCTTGGAAAAGAGAGATGAAAAGAACTATACACTGTTCCATTTTTTTATCATAGTACATCAATACTCTGAAACTTACAAATAAATACGAGATTTAATATTTCAATTTAAAGACAAAAAGTTAACCATTAGATTATCTGAAAATCAAAATTGTAGTTTCCCAAAGAGAAACACACACACACACACACAAATGTGCAAATGCATAGAATAAAAGAAAAGATCATACTGCAAAATCCAAAGAAATATTTTAAAAGTTATATGGTATGTGGAATCCATTTAGTTATCTCTGCATCTTCTATAGAATCCACTTAAATATGAAAAAGACATTTGGTATATGGAATAGAATTGGTTACCTCTACTTACCTGATTAATAAATTAATAATATATTGAGAATAAAACACATAAAACTCACAAGGACAGAAAAATGGAAGAGAAAATGATAGGTGATGAACAATATTTCAAAACTTTGGAAATGGAAGAACAAATGGTAATTTTACATAACAGAGAAAGTGACTTCATCTACTATAGAAGGAGAAGCCAACAGGACTTAAATAAATTGAAGACAAAAAATGCCAACAGGCCTCAGAAAGTGAAGGTATAAGGTACCTTTAAAAGTAAATGATATATGGAGTTGAAAGTAGAACTGAAATATTTTATATGCAACAGACAGACTCTTAGATGTCCTCCTTCATTTCTTTGATGAAAACCATTTTGCAGTTCTAGTTTAAAGAGATTTTTTTTCTGGAGACACTGATCCACAAAAAGTAAATTAAAACAAAATTCAGGAATTTTGTTTTAATTTATGCAGGAATAAATGCAGGAATACCAAGAAATGCAGGATATACCAAGAAAATGGGAAAACTATATCTAAGCAACATTTTAAACACTTGTAAGATTGCTATACTCTTTATATGCCTATATTCTTTAGTAAGTGAAAATCCCTTTCCCTTCACTGGAGTCCCAGAAATAAACAGCCAGTTCAGATTGGTTAATTAGAAGGACACACTACGTAAGTGAGCTCATGAAAGCCACAACTTTATTTGAAAAGGTGGATATAAACCCCAGTCATTGCTCTTTCTTATGCTTTGTGGTACAGACGACCTTCTGAAACCTGAATAAAGTAAAACCAATTTGATTAAAGTAGCCATTTGAAAGGACAAAGTACTGGGATGGACTCCAAGGGAAGGAAAGGGAAACTACTCCCCCTGCCTCAGCCTGCAGACACAGGACTGAAGGGTGTTTACCGAATCCCTCCAAACTCAAGATAAGAAGCAGCTCACTCTTACCTGCCCCCCTGCCGTACCCACTCCTCACTTCCTGGTAAAAAGCAAGCCTAACCAGCGACTTCACTAGAACTGCTGCCCCAAAGTCATCCACTACTCCCAAAGTAAAAAACATTATTAAAACTCATTTACTCACCAAACTGGACTTGTCCAGAGTCATTTCTTTGGCCTATAGGTTCCGTTACGATTCAGGGAAATGTGTTTCTTTTATGAGCCTCTGGGAAATTCTGGTAAAATGCTTCCAAACAGTTTTTAAGGGTCTCAACTGAAAATACTAAAAAATAATTTTTTAAAAGGAGTACTTTCACATGTATTCAGAGATCTAAACAAAAACAAAAATTCTGTATACAGAGTAAAACTTCAAAGAAAGCATAATTAATGACCTCAGAGTTAAGAGAGGATACTGTAACCATGAACAAAAATAGCGCTATATTCAAAGGAAAAGGAAGTGTTCATGAAATAATTCTTGAAAGTTAATTGTGATGGTAAGACTTAAAATATCACAATAATTGAAAGCTACATTCAATAAACAAAGCAAATAAATGTAACTAAATAAGCTTAAAAAATATATATGAAAATTTAGAATCAATTCAGGATGTTGTAAAGCTGATTTACAGGTGTTTCAGAAAGTGAATTTATAATTAGAGGTTTAAAATGATCAAAGAAATACATAACTAGAAAATTGTGTAGACTGAATTGATTTCCCAATTTTAAAATGTCCAAACAAAATGTGAAACAGCAATGAATAAAATAAGACTAACGTCAAACTACATAAATATGAAATTTGAAGGCAAAAACATTTAAAAATATATCCTAAGAGTTTCTAAATGAGAAAAATGAAACAGCTTGTATGCAATATAAATAGAATGGCAACAACACGTAATGCTCTCTGTAAAGGGTTCTAGAAATACTAATGCAATTCCTTCTAAAAATTTAGAGAAAATTGTTTACAATCTTAATTTTCCACCTAGCTAAAACCTCTTGCAAATGTGAGGGTAAGATGAAGATGTTTTCAGCCACAGAAGGTCCTGCATGCTCCTCTTCTTTCAAAGCTACTGAAAGATGGGTTTTATCAAAAAGAAGAAAAAAAAAGGAATCCATATAATTCAGAGAAAAAGCTATTGAGAATAGAATAGAGTCACATGTATTTTCTAGGGAAATCTTTTTTTGTATGTTGTGTATGAATCTGAATATCTGCAGAACTGTGGTTATGTAAATACTGAAGGTTAATTTAACAAACATTTTGATAAAAGTCTTCCAAGAGATTTAGAGGAGAACAAGTGTTTTCTTAAAGTCAGGATTAGAGTTTAATAACTTATATCCTTACTTAACATATTAGGAAAAATTATATCAGAAATGGAAAAAAATAATGTGTATTACTCACAAATGTATGTATTTAAAAATCACATTTTAAAATTAAAAAATGAAACATTATTCAGGATAAATTTGAATTCTTGCTTCTGTATAATTTGAAGCACATTGTAGAAAATACTGCACAAGATTGCTGGATTTCAATCCAAAGCTCTAATTTTATTTAATGACCCTGCATATTCTCGTACACTCCCTACACTTTTAACATTTCTCCAAA
The DNA here is from genome assembly GCF_030020395.1 of Manis pentadactyla. Lineage (NCBI taxonomy): Eukaryota > Metazoa > Chordata > Mammalia > Pholidota > Manidae > Manis > Manis pentadactyla. The sequence goes on along the minus strand of NC_080023.1, from coordinate 118,885,927 downwards.
ATTAACAAATATTATATGGAAGAATTGTCCCTAACTTTTCAAGCAGCTACATTAAACTAGAATAAAATCAATTTACACAGACAGCCCTCAATTTCTGCTGGCCACAAAAAAAGAGGGAAGAGTGTGCTCCTATTCCCAAAGTCTTTGAATTTTATTCAGAATTATTTAAATTGTTTATAAATGTTTGGTACTAAAACCAAGCCATACAAGCTTATCAATTTATAAACAGTTTACACTCGTGTAGTTTCGCTGTCACTGTTTGTAAACTGTAAGACAGCATAAGTCTCCATGTTGATTCATTGAAAACGGCTTGCAAATGCTAACTGCATAAGCTGTGTGTACAAATAATTTCTAACTATAATGAGGCCTGCTGATTGACATATCACAGTGCAAAATGTATGCAGAAATTATGTGCCCTCAGTGACTTTATACATGCTCCCTAAAGAGAGTGCATGAAATGAACCAACATATATATGTCCATATTTCCCTTGATTAGCATAAATTTTAATTCCCTCATACACTGTAATACTGCTTTCTTTGTTAAAGGGTTCCTTGAGTTGAACCTGGAGGAGAAGATATACTCTCCAGAATGGCAGGACTTTATTATTGTTTATTAAGCAAAATCTTGAGTATTCTTGACCAAGAATAATATAAGATAAAATTCAATTTTCAAAATGGATTTACCCTTGAAGAAATCTATATTCATCAGGCAACCATATGGCTCTTTCCTCTTAACCTTACTCTATATATAACTCACTATACATTATTGTCATTTTGTTTTTGTTTTCAAAGAATATTTAAAATTTTAGAAGCAACATTCTTTATAAATTAAGGCTGTGTCCCACTTTTATATAATTTAAGTGATCATTAAACAGGTAGTTAGGTTAACATTTTCGGCAATGGCCTTCCCAGAAATCATAAAAATATATCACATAGGTTGCCTATACCAATTATTAAGCCAGTTCTTTATAAAGCATGACAATAGGAAGTAGTATTTTTGACTGACACATATTGAAGTCATATACTAAAAATCACTTAGACTGTGTTATAAATGTGGTCTTTGAGTCTGGGCACAATCCAATGGTCACTCATTGGCCTGTAAAGGTTTTTCTTCAGATTGCTTTAGTAAATAGTACTACAGGGATCTAAAGATTTGTATAACCATGTGTGCTTATAATACTTGCCTTAATACTTAACACACAGTAAGCATTCCATAATTTCTTGCTTAATCAAATAGAATTAAGTGGCTGGTAGGAAATTACTGGGGAATTAAGTTACTGGGGAAATTTAAAAAAATATTTAGGGTCAATCTATCCTTATCTAGTTAATCATTGGAGCCTACTAACAAGGAAAGCACTCACTATCAGCAGTGGGCTCAACTACACTCAAACTCTCATTAATGCCCTGAGGTACATGTAAATGTGGGACTTGAAAATGTGAAAAAGTAGGAAGGTGTTACTTTAATGGAAAATTGACTAGTGGAAGCCAACAATTACAACATGGCTCTTCAAGGTATAGACAAAACAATGTCTTGCACAATGACTGCAGCATCTTCAAATTAAAGAAAAAATCCTGCAAATTCTTAATAAAAAGTCATTTTTTATATGCCATTCATGTTAAAGGAATAGTCAAAGGGGAGGATCAGCTTACAACTGTGTCCAACATTTGACATTTAATATATGCAAAAAAAGTAATTTTACTTCTCAGTTGACATATTTTAACTAAATTCTACCTTTCTATTTAAATTTTTTATGTTGAGGTAAATACAATAAATGCACAAATCTTAGAGTTCAGCTTGATTAATTTAGATATGTGTACACTTATATAACCATCTACACTTTAATACTGACATTTAATTTGGAGCACTTAATTACCTAAGAAAGACATTTGTAACTGTACCTAGCATATACATCAAATGCTGTAAGCATCAGTTGATAGATTATGAACACAGTGATGCTATCACTAGAGAGGTGAATAACCACTGACTCTGTTATTCAGAATGTTCCTCAACTTTTTTCTCCCAACTATTAACCTCAAAATCCACAGTGTCATCTGGAGCTCAGGACCCAAACCAAAATCTAGGGATACATCCTAGACCTTGTGAATTAGACATCTGTAAGTACAGCACACATACCGTTTCATTGTACAAAATCTCAAATCGAGTCGAACATGTGCTAAATTTTAGAAACACATTAATAGTGGATATGTTTTGGGTTGTCTGACATGGGTCATTAAATAAATAACTAATGGCAATAGGTAAGCAGAACTTCTGTAGTAATTAAAAGAGATTCAAAATATTAAACCACAATCAAATAGATATGGTTTCCATTTGGATACATTTGTAAAACGAAGCTTTTGTCAGAAACATGATTCAACAAATGACACAATGGGAAATTATATGATTAAAAGAATATTAATTGTGCAATCAAATAAGCACACATAAAATGTGCCCATATAAAATGCATAAGGAGATTATTTAGAATTATCGTAGTACGATTATACTATTTTTCTAGGCAAAATTATGTGCTACAATTGAAAGATAGGTTTCTTTTGATATCAGAGAGAAAATATTAGGAAATCAAATGCAAAAGCCTTTAGGATAAGGAATTAAAAAGTTGGAAAAGACAAAATTTTTTGGAACATGAAATCTCATGTGCACATAGACAATCAACATACCTTCTGTATTTTTAGAGCCCCTTAAATAATTACTGTGGAAAGTTTGCAGTAACCATGATTATGTGCCCTAGCTAATTTCTATGATAACCAGTAAAATCCAAAAATAAAAGGACTACGGACAGGTTAACATTTTATTATAGAATCAGTTACTCCAGAAAAGTATTATGAAATCTTGCTGATCATATTGTAAAAAAAGGTTTTCATAAGATTTTGATCCTTTGTTTTATGAAGTTTATTATTTTTTATCTATTACAAACTATAATTACCAGAATGACATATTTAAATCATCTAAGAGCATTTTTCAAATAACACAGAGTGTATAAAAAAAATCAAGAATTAATTAAAATCCTAAAATGATCATTTAAGAGCCAATCAACATTTTTATTGAAGTGTTAGACTATATTTTAGGCTACATTTTATCTTCATTAAAAGAAAACCTTCTACATTAACAGGATTTAAAATATCTTAGTAAGGAGTTTTGATGCCTTTTAGTCTTATTTAACATTTTTGTGTCATGTTCAGAATTAAAGTTTTTATAATTATTATGGTAATACCCTGCAACCCAAGTTATAAAATCTCCAATAATACCACATAACAGTGTTTTTTATTGAAGTTTATTGTATACACATTTTTGCAATTCTCATACTTGTTAATCACTTGATGCAAAAAGAAATAAAAATAGTGACAAATATAGCATGCTCTGTCCTGTGAACAGAAACCAAGAAAATCAATGAAAAGCTGAACTACTATTTTACCTTCAATATAGCTATGTGATTGGCAAACCATTTTATCTAAAACAATTTTTTAATCAGTGAAATAAATATTTTAATGATTCCTTAAACTTGCTCTTATCCAGTCATGCCTCATATACTAGCACACTATAGAATCCCCTGGGATAAACATACTCATGATCAGATTGATTTTAAGCACATGCTTGAGTTCACCAAGGAAGGAACTTGCCAGCTCTGCAAACCTCCTCTTTTACCATGACTTCAAGAAAACAAAATATTTTTGGAGTGACTATGATAAGAAGGATGGCAATATCCTGAATTATTGTACTAAATTTTTTTCTATTTGTGACCTCTGAATTAGCCAGTGTGCTACTGTTTGTTTGAAATCTATACCATCTTATCATTCCATTCTTATCTTTGTTGTCCTGATAGGAAGCTTCTTGTTTCCCCATCGGCATCATACAATCTTCCAGGTTAAATCTCTCTCACTCTCTTGCTCTCTCTCTCCTGTCTCTGTCTCTGAGTGTCTCCCCCCACCAATTAAACAGTAAAAAATAGAACACCACATTGTTTGCTTATTCAACAAATACTAATTGACTCTTTACCAATGCTCTAGATGCTAGAAATACATCTGTAGAAAAATAAACAATAACCCATATACCTTTGTGTACTTTCCATTCTAAAAAGAGAAACCAGCAAAAGCATCAAGGAGAGAAGAATGTTTTATGTGCTATGGAGACATATTTGAAGTACAGAAAGGTGAAGGACTTATTGGAGAGGCAAGTTTCAGTTTTAAACAGTACATAGGGAAAGGCTCTTTCATAGGGTAACATGTGTATGACATAAATACAAGGGCCCAATTGTCATAACTCTAGAGAACATCATTCCACTGTAGTCTGTGTGAGTGATGCCCCCTGAGTGTGCAGGCCACAAGCTATACAGCTATAAGTAGTGTTGGGTTAGAGATCGGAAGGAGCTAAGGGAGAAAGCCAAGCACACATCTACAGAAGAGAATTCTAGACAGAGGATACAAATGGCTTACTTAAAATGGAAGCGTGTTTAGAACTTTGTGCATCATCAAAGAGACTGAGGTGTCTAAAAGGTATTCAGTAAATACTTGGATACAGTTTAAATATCACCCACAATCAATTACATCAATTACATATTGCTCTAAATTGACATTTATAACATCCTAAGACATTTAAAGGGAAATTATTCTCAGTTTATTTCCTGTATTTCATAACAGAAGCTTTGCCATAGTTGAATATTTTCCATCATCAAGATTGCCACTTTTTAAACCAAATATAGCTAGATAAAAAAAATACTGATGTGTTTTAGGATAAAGAATAGAAAAGTTGGAAAAGATATAATTTTTTGGAACATTAATGTGTTGCCTGGTATTTATTTATATGTTATTACTACTTTTGGTATTTGAGAAAAAATTTTATGCAGATTAATAATATGCATCTTGTAACCTGTGCATGAAGTGGCATAACACGTTGTGAATTATTTTAGACATGCTGAAACATACAATTTGCAAATATTAGTGGGGCTTTCTTTCTAGATACTTATGTCGTGAAGCATCTTATTAAAAATATTTCTATATTCTGTGATAGGATGCCCATACTCAGAAGAAATCCAAAAGCATGTGTGCAGTAATTGAAAAATAAATAGAGCTGTGGTTTCTTTTGAGTTTATGCCATGCTTCTTCCCATCTGGGACTTTTAGCTCAATCAAAAAATAAAAGGGATGTTTTGGAGAGTGGATAAAAGAAGTCTTCTGAGCTTTTTCTGATGCTGCTTGCTTTAACCCTTTTCAAGTTTCAAGTTTTGGATCCCTCTTTCTTTCACCCCAAAAATGTTCTAGGGGAATTGTAATTCTTTGTTCCAGCCTCTGAATTGTCTATTTTTCCAAAAGAGTGCTTTAAATGTCAACAACACAAACTAAACCACCAATTTTAGAGCAAAAATAACAGCCAGTTCTCTTGAGCTTACACATTGGGATATTAAATTCTAAGTGTATTGTGAGCAACTCATTTCAACAACCAATTACTGCTTCAAAGACACAACAAAGACTAAGTAGGAAAGCACCATCCACCTCACATTTCGGAAGTATATGTGCTCTGTGTGAGCCAAGCCCCATGAAGCGTTGAACCAAACAACCACAGCAGGTTCCTATCCTCTTGGTTATTCAACATTAATTTCTTAATGCCTGGTTGGGCTTGCTGATGAGTGGCCTCTATCTCTCAGGTATTCTGCAACATTGATTTCCAGCCTTAGAGTGAATTATTTGTTCGTTTTCTCTTTGCATGATTTAACACAGTTGGATTGCTGTGCAGAGAGGGGGAGGGAGAGAAAGCTCTTCAATAGATGTGCCCTACTTGAGGCTTCTGTTTAGTATTACTGATGTGAATGTACATGTTTTTTAAAAGACTGCTTGGATTTCTTCCAGCTACAAAGTTCTAACATTTTGCATTGAACTACCAAATGCTTATAATTAATAAGTTCCATACCCAACATATGCAGTTTAAAATGCCTATCACTGTGATACAATATTTTCAGTAGATAAGAGATCCCTCAAACCAATGCTTTTCTTTTTTTTTTTTTAATTTACTAGCAGGAGGGTTTTATTAACATATCTTCCCAAAATGTCTCTTCAGCTAGTTCAAAGTCTCTTTTCTATGTTTGCTATCTTAACAATTTATTTACAATCACTATAAGCAAAATTGCCATCTTTTTAATTTCTTTTGAATTCTTCTACCTAATAAAACTGAATGAATGTTCTACATTTTTGGTAACTGTACCTGGATAACATTTAAGCATCAGTAAAATTTATTTCTGAGTCATAACTTTTTCATCATACAGTCATCTTATCTTTACAAATATTACAGAATTTTGGCATTAAAAAGTAAGGTTGGAGGAGATTCTCAAGATGGCAGCATGAGTAGGGTGGCAGAAATCTCCTCCCAAGAAGGAGATTTCAAAATATGTATTTTGAAAATACAGCAAATACAATTATTCCTAAAAGAGTGACCAGAAGATACAGTACACTAGCCAGGGTACATCTAGGAGAACTCAACATCTCAAGAAAAGGGTAAGATACAAAGCCATGACTCAAACACTCCCCACAGCACAGCTCACCAGCAGGAGGAAAAGAATCAGAGCGGGAAGGGAGTTGAAGCACAGGACTGCTAAATAACCAGCCCTAGTAATCTCCCCTGGAAGCATAGACACACATTGCATGGGACTCTGGATATAAAAGGAGTGGAAAAGCAAAATCCAAGACTAAGACTGCGAACAGGTTCCTACAGTCGGCTGCCCTGGGACAAAAGAAAAGCAGATACTTTAAAAGTCTTAAAGGGACAAGTGTTTAACAGGTGGACAAAATCTTCCTGGCATACTCAGCCCAGCAGGCTGGGAATATTAAGGAACTTCAGGCACCCTAATCCCCCTGGGGGCAACACAGCTCTGAAGCCCCTCACAGTAATAAGCAACCTGCTGTTTTTTCCTACCCGGCCGGCACTGCAAGCAAACCGACTGACCCGCCATTACTGCGGACCAGCTGGGGAGCAGCCCTGCTTACAGCAACCAAACAGCTTAACACAGAGGCTTCACCCTACACGCAGCTAACTGGCCCAGAACCAGAGGCTGCTCTCTGTGTGCAGTTAACCGGCACAGACAGTGGAGATGAGTGCAGAGTCCAGGAGGCACAAAGGGGCTCTGTTCTCATGGTAGAACACATGCCCGCTTGCCTGCGACTGCCGCCAGTGCTCTAGACCATCCTGAGGGGAGCCCCAACCATGGCAGCTCAGGGGTTTAACCCAGAGGCTGGCCCCTGTGTGCAGTTGACTGGCACAGACAGCGGAGACAGGCAGGGCAATCAGCAAGCAGGAAGGGACTTTGTTCTCCCAGCTGACACACATACCACTCACTGGCAACCACTTCCATCACCATGAAAAGGCAGAAGAATCTTGTTCAGTCCAAAATCCCTGAAACACCAGAGAGACGGCTTGGTAAGACTGAAATCACCAAACTTCCTGACAAAGAAGTCATAATAAAAATCATAACAATGCTTGATGGAGCTACAGAGAAATATTCAAGAGCTAAGGGATGAATTCAGGAGGGAGATAACAGTAATGAAACAAACAATGAGGGGATTTAAGAGCAGACTGGTTGAGGTCCAAGAGACTGTTAATGGAATAGAAATCAGAGAACAGGAATGCAGAGAAGCAGAGGCAGAGAGAGATAACAGGATCTCTAGGAAAGAAAGAATGTTAAGGGAATTGTGTGACCAATCCAAAAGGAACAATATTTACATTATAGGGGTACCAGAAGAAGAAGAAGAGAGAAAAAGGGATAGAATGTGTCTTTGAAGAAATAATTGTTGAAAACTTCCCCAATCTGGGGAAGGAAATACTTGCTCAGACCATGGAAGCACATAGAACTCCCAACAAAAGGGACCCAAGGAGGACAACACCAAGACAAATAATAATTAAAATGGCAAAGATCAAAGACAAGGACAAAGAATTAAAGCAGCCAGAGAGAGAAAAAAGGTCACCTACAAAGGAAAACCCATCAGGCTACCATCAGCATTCTCAGCAGAAATCTTACAGGCCAGAAGTGAATGGAATGATATATTTAATGCAATGAAATAAAAGGGCCATGAAACAAGAATAATGTATACAGCAAAATTATCATTTAAATTTGAAGGAGGGATTAAACAATTACCAGATAAACAAAAGGAGAGGTAATTTACCTCCTACAAACCATTGTTATAATGTATTTCAAAGGATCTGCTCTAGATGGAAATATGCCTAAGGCTGTATAGCTGTCACCACAGAAAATAAAAACACAGCAAAGAAAGTAGACTAACCAAACACTAAGTAAATGCAAAATAAATCAGCAATCCACAAAATCAGTCAAGAGAAACACAAAGAGTACAGAATAAAACACCTAACATATAAAGAGTGCAGGAGGAAGAAAAAGAAGGGAGAGAAATAAAGAATCATCAGACTATCTTTATAATAGCTCAATAAGCGAGTTAAGTTAGACAGTAAGATAGTAAAGACGCTAACCTTGAACCTTTGGTAACCACAAATCTAAAGCCTGCAATGCCAATAAGTACGTATCTTTCAATAATCACCCTAAATGTAAATGGACAGAATGCACCTATCAAAAGACACTGAGTAATAGAATGGATAGAAAAGCAAGACCCATCTATATGCTGCTTAAAAGAGAAACACCTCAAACCCAAAGACATGCACAGACTAAAAGTCAAGGGATGGAAAAAGGTATTTCATGCAAACAACAGGGAGAAAAAAGCAGATGTTGCAGTACAAGTATCAGACAAAATAGACATCGAAACAAAGAAAGTCACAAGAGATAATGAAGGATATTACATAATGATAAAGGGGTCAATCCAACAAGAGGATATAACCATTATAAATATATATGTATCCAATACAGGAGCACCAACATATGTGAAGCAAATACAGAATTAAAGGAGGAAATAGAATGCAATGCATTTCTTTTTATGAGACTTCAACACAGCACTCACACTCCAAAGGACAAATCCAACAGATAGAAAATAAATAAGGACACAGAGGCACTGAACAACACACTAGGACAGATGGACCTAATAGACATCTATAGAACTCTACACTGAAAAGCAGCAGGATACACATTCTTCTCAAGTGCACATGGAACATTCTCCAGAACAGACCACATACTAGGACACAAAAAGAGCCTCAATAAATTCAAAATGATTGAAATTCTACCAACCAACTTCTCAGAAAACAAAGGTATAAAACTAGAAATAAATTGTACAAAGAAAGAAAAAAGGCTTATACACACATGGAGGTTTAACAACATGCTCCTAGATAATCAATGGATCAATGATCAAATCAAAATAGAGATCAAGCAATATATGGAAACAAATGACAACAACACAAAACCCCAACTTCTGTGGGATGCAGCGAAAACAGTTTTAAGAAGAAAGTATATATCAATCCAGGCATTTTTAAAGAAGGAAGAATAATCCCAAATGAATAGTCTAAAGACACAATTATCAAAATTGGAAAAAGAAGAACAAATGAGGCCTAAAGTCAGCAGAAGGAGGGACATAATAAAGATCAGAGAAGAAATAAATAAAATTAAGAAGAATAAAACAATAGAAAAAATCAATGAAACCAAGAGCTGGTTCTTTGAGAAAATAAATAAAAATCGAAAAAACCCTAGCCAGACTTACTAAGAAAAAAAAGAATCTACAGACATAAACAGAATCAGAAATGAGAAAGGAAAAATCATGACAGACACCACCAAAATATAAAGAATTATTAAAGAATACTATGAAAAACTGTATGCTGACAAACTGGATAACCTAGAAGAAATGGACAACTTTCTAGGAAAATACAATCTTCCAAGACTGACCCAGAAAGAAACAGAAAATCTAAACAAACCAATTACCAGCAACGAAATTGAACTGGTAATTAAAAAACTACCAAGGACAAAACCTCTGGACCAGATGAATTCACTGAATTTTATCAGACATTTAGAGAAGACATAATAATCTTTCTCCTTACACTTTTCCAAAAAATAAAAGATGAGGGAATACTTCAAAACTCATTCTATGAAACCAGCATCACTCTAAAACCAAAACCAGAGAAAGACACCACAGAAAAAGAAAACCACAGAACAATAACCTTGATGAACATAGATGCAAAAATACCCAAAAAAATATTAGCACACTGAAGTCAAAAATACCTCAAGAGGATCATACACCATGATCAAGTGGGATTCATCTAAGAGATGCAAGGGTGGTAAAACATTCAAAAATCCATCAACAACATCCTCCACATCAACAAGAAGAAGGACAAAAACCACATGATCATCACCATAGATGCTGAAAAAGTATTTGGCAAAATTCAACATCCATTCAAGATAAAAACTATCAACAAAGTGGGTATAGAGAGCAAGTACTTCAACATAATAAAGGCCATATATGACAAATCAACAGCCAACTTCATACTTAACAGTGAGAAGCTGAAAGCTTTTCCTCTCAGATCAGGAACAAGTAAAGGATGCACACTCCTCTTCTTTTATTCAACATAATTCTGGAGGTCCTAGCCATTGCAAAGAAATAAAATGCATCCAGATTGGTAAGGAAGAAGTTAACCTGTCACTGTTTGCAGATGACATGATATTGTACATAAAAAACTCAGAAGAATCCACTCCAAAATTACTAGAACTAATATCTGAATACAGCAAAGTTGCAGGATACAAAATTAATACATAGAAATCTGTTGCATTCCTATGCATTAACGATGAACTAGCAGACAGAGAAATCAGGAAAATTATTCCATTCACAATTGTATCAAAAATAATAAAATACCTAAGAATAAACCTAATGAATTAAGTGAAAGACCTATACTCTGAAAACTAAAAGACACTCTTAAAAGAAATTAAAGAGGACACTAATAAATGGACATTCATCCCATACTCTTGGGTAGGAAGAGTTAATATTGTCAACATGGCCATCCTGCCTAAAGCAAGCTACAGATTCAATGCAATCCCTATTAAAATACCAACAGCATTCTTCAAGAAACTGGAACAAATAGTTCTAAAAATCATATGGAACCACAAAAGACTTCAAATAGGCAAAGCAATCCTGAGTAGAAAGAATAAAGCAGGAGGAACCTTTTTCTGAACCTCAAGCTCTACTACAAAGCCATAGCAATCAAGACAATTTGGTACTGGCACAAGAACATACCCATAGACCATTGGGATAGAATAGAGAGTCCAGATAGTAACCTAAGCACATATGGTCAATTAATATACGATAAAGGAGCCATGGATATACAATGGGGAAATAGCCTCTTCAACAGCTGCTGTTGGTAAAACTGGACAGCTACATGTAAGAGAATGAATCTGGATTACGGTCTAACTCCATATACAAAAGTAAACTCAAAATGGATCAAAAAGCTGAATCTAAGGCATGAAACTATAAAACTCTTAGAAGAAAAGATAGGCAAAACTGTCTTGAATATAAACATGAACAACTTCTTCATGAACATATATCCATGAGCAAGGGAAACAAAAGCAAAAATGAACAAATGGGACTATATCAAACTAAAAGCTCTGTAGAGCAAAGGGCACCATCAGTACAACAAAAAGACATACTACAGTATGGGAGAATATGTTCATAAATGACATATCCAATTGGGGGTTGACATCCAAAATATACAAAGAGCTCACATACCTCAACAAACAAAAAGCAAATAATCCAATTAAAATTGGGCAGAGGATCTGAACATACATTTATCCAAAGATTAAATTCAGATGGCCATGAAAATATGCTCCACATCACTAATCATCAGAGAAATGCAAATTAAAACCACAATGAGATATCACCTCACACCAGTTAGGATGGCCACCATCCAAAAGACAAACAACAACAAATACTGGCAAGGATGTGGAGAAAGGGGAACCCTCCTACACTACTGGTAGGAATGTAAATTAGTTCAACCATTGTGGAAAGCAGTATGAAGGTTCCTCAAAAAACTAAAAATGGAAATACCATTTGACCCAGGAATTCCACTCCTAGGAATTTACCCTAAGAATGAAGGAGCCCCATTTGAAAAAGATATATGCACCACTATGTTTATCGCAGCACTATTTACAATAGCCAAGAAATGGAAGCAACCTAAGTGTCCATCAGTAGATGAATGGATAAAGAAGATGTGGTACATATACACAATGGAATATTATTCAGCCATAAGAAGAAAACAAATCCTACCATTTGCAACAACATGAATGGAGCTAGAGATATTATGCTCAGTGAAATAAGCCAGGTGTAGAAAGATGAGTATCAGATGATTTCATTCATCTTTGGAGTATAAGAACAAAGCAAAAACTGAAGGAACAAAACAGCAGCAGATTCACAGAACCCAAGAATGGACTAACAGTTACCAAAGGGAAAGGGACTTGGGAGGATGGGTGGGAAGGGAGGAAGAAGGGGAATAAGGGGCCTTATGATTAGCATGCATAACATAGGGTGGGGCACGGGGAAGGCAGTATAGCACAAAGAAGATAATTAGTGATTCTATAGCATCTTACTACACTGATGGACAGTGACTGTAATGGGGTATGTGGTGGGGACTTGATAATGGGGGGACTCTAGTAACGACAATGTTGATCATATAATTGTATATTAATGATACCAAAAAATATACAAAAAATCAAGGTTGTTCATTACACACTTTAAAAATTATTAAGATATTCTTTAATTAGGAGCTAATTAGAAAAAATTAGACAATTCAAAACTTATAAAAAATTATCTTTTATTAGAAATTATTGTCCATACCAAGACATACATACAAAACACTTCTTAAAGAGATTTATAACAAAATCAAATTATTTACTCCTGAAAGTCTTAACAAAGATATAATGAGTTGAGTTTTTATAGAAATACTCAATTAGTAATTTTCCCAATGATCTCTCCAAATATAATTCTACTTTCAAATATGTCAAATAAATACTTAAATATATGCATATATTTCAGAACTAAAATGGTATAATAGTACAGATTCAGATAAAATAGAAATTCTAGTTAAACAAAAATGTAAATTATCTAAATGATTTCAGATATGTGTTCCATGTTGAATATTCTTCTAAAACCATATACTAATATTGCTTTCTAAAGTCAAAGTCAAAAGTTTTTAAATAAATGTAGTTTTAAAATTTTCCTGATATAACCATCCAACAAATTAACAGTTTGCCATGAAGAGTTAGAAATTGAATATTATTGGATATTATGTTGAACATATCAAATTCATTGCATAGTCAACTGGTCAACTAATTATTTGAATTTTATAAAATTCAGTAGAAACCAAAAAGTGAAAGAAATAGTTCGTCTTCCAGTGTGCACTCTAAACTTAATTCTAGGTCTTAAAGCAGAGAAACATATCACTGTGACAAGGCTAATTATTATGCTACCAGAAAGGCCAGTCAATAAGTCTTAAGAGTAAGATTTCAAGAACTTCTACATGTTTTACTATCTTTAATAATTTTGCATATTTTTGTATCATTTGAATACATAGTATGCAAAAGTATTAAATGGATATTTAAATGGAATTTTAAATGGCCTCAAAAACAAGAAACCACTAAAAGCAAAAGCACTTTTGTGCTTTTCTATTTGTGAAGGACATGTATGCATGTTTGTGGAGGTGAAAGAGATGGAGGCTGATAAACAAATCCATCATAGCACAGCATCATAATTATAGATTTATTAAAATGAATTTAGATTTTAATGGTCAGTCAATATGCCAAAGAGTATTTCTAATTATCCTGCAAATTGTTTGCATCTTTGACTAATCCTACTGCAATACATCTTCGCCAATCAACTCACACAGCTTCTGAATACTGCTTATTTATATCTTTGTCAGTGTTCATTGCAATTTTACACCATAAATGCACTTGTTTCTTCTTTGTAATTATTTTTCACCTACCTTACATATCTAGCTATTGCTTTTCTATTGAAAAATCATACAGGATTTGAATCATATTTAAATAACTTCTAAAATAAATGTGTCTTGTGCTTAGCTTACTCTTGTTTTTAGCTTTAGAAGCATAGTTATATGCATATGTTCACTACTTATGCACATATGCATATCACTGAAATGTAAAATTATAATTAAAACATTAATTAACTGAAAATTAATTACCACTACAAAACCTGGTAATGCTGTTTTGGGAGAGAGGGAAAGGCATTATTTTAGATCAGCTCTCTAAAGTGCCTTGCAAACCTGAAATTCAAGGAAAGGAAAAGCAAATTTTGGTATTAATAAATACAAAAAACCTTCCTGTGGGCACTTCTGCTTTCAAAAAGGGAATAAAGGGATACCTTTGTACCAGGCAAAATAAATCTATAAAGTTCTCTCCTGTGCTTACAAAGAATGAGGGAAAAGAAGACACTGTTCAAACTTGCTATTTGCTAAAGGTAGGACATTTATTTCAAAGTTTCTGACATTTTTTTCTTTTTTATTACTAATAGATAAAGTTCTTATGGTCATGAGTAGACAGGTAAAGCTTAGTTAAGCTCATTAATAATGTCTGGGGTATATAAAGGGAAGGCCAGAACTATGTTTGACATAGGGGAAAGAGAAACCAGAATAAATTAGTAAAGCTGGGAGAATCTTTCCATTTCTGAACAAAACCCAAGGAAAACAGTGTGAGGAAACAACAGAAGGTAATTCCAAGGGAGACACACCCTATAGTTGGGATGACCATGAGGTTTTAAGAACAAAGATATCTACTATTCAATTTTTCTTCTTTTTATTTTTAATCAGATCCCTGTATTCAGCCCAGAATCATTAGCAAAGCTTTTCACAGAGACTAAGCATTAAATATTATTTTAGAAGAGCTGGATCCAGGCTAGTTTCCAGTGGAGCTAAGAAATCACAAAAAGTTAGCATATCTGGAAGAGAGCTAAAGCAAACATGGAATATTCACTAGGTGTATCTCAGGGGGAAAAATACGTTCCCAGCCTGGGGCAAATAACATTTGAAGCCTAAATCAGTCAGAGGGAGAAATAAAGTGGGAGAGACCCATTTACTACTTACAAGCAGTCGTCCACTTATGCTCTCCCTGTCTCCTGACCTGGCTGCAAAAAGGGACCCCACACAACCTCTCCAGTCCAGATATGCCCTCGCACCCTCTTGTAATCATCCATTGATATGGAAATGGACTACTTCTCTCCACCCTTGGAAACATCAGTTGATATGTAGATGCACTAAGGCCAGGTGAGAGATTCTGGAAATACTGCAATTTTATCCATATCCCACTCCTCCAGAAATCTTGCCTCATAATTGACTCACTCGTCATCTTCCTCAATGGCCCCTGTGTGAGAAACTTGGAGCACTGTATCCAGATTAATAACATACAATTACAACGGCAATAAAATCATGATAATCTTCAAGCCAGAGGACTCAGCTAGGTTCAAAGTCCTATGCAGATTGTCAATAGCTCTCCCATTCCACAGGCAGTCAGTAGCTGAATGGCTAGGGAGATCAGAGCCATCATCACTCAGCAGATGCAGCCAGAGGATGGGTCCAGGCCACAGGGTCTATAAAATAAAATAATCTTAAGGGCTATAAGATACATATTTTAATGACACCAGCATAGGCAAATATTGTCCATCAGGTAAGATGCATGCAAGAGAGTGGTCGTATGACAGAACAGTGGCAGGAATGGGATCTTGCCCTCACTTATGGGTTGCCCTATGTGGGGGCCAAGAATAGTCACTAGGGACCCAAAGAAAGATGGGGGAACTGTTTGGAGCACAAACAACTCCTTCTTGGGACCCTGGGGGTCCATATTATAGATAATCTTTTTCTTGCTCAACTCCTGTAATACCTGCTGGAGCTCTGCATACATTTTCTAATTAGTGGGTAAGTAAGGTTAATCACCCTGATTAGGCCAAACTGCCCTGATGGCTGCTGTCAGGCAATCCAGAAGTGCCTGACTCCCTGAGGTGTGACAGGCACTTTTCACCTGCTGCTGGAGAGAAAGGTGAGTCATCAGAGAAGCCAGTCTACCCATTTCAGAACCTGACATAACAATATTTTCCACCCCCATATCCCAAAGATGGAAAATCCATGTAGGCAGAGGTTCTGGTGGCTTCTGCCAAAACAAGAAACTCATGTCCATCAGCTCCTCCTGGGTATAGGGGTGGATCATGGAGAGGGGGCACCTACTCCCTCTGAGGACCCTATAGTTGTTGTGTTTTATTTTTTTAATTACAACCAGGCAGGCCTCTAATACATGAGGGGCTGGTGCCTCAGGCAGTGGCCTCTGCACAGTTTGAACCTTGGCCCCACCCCATCATCCTCCCCTGATATTTCCTCTACCATCTCTGAGGCTGAAAGCACAGTCTTTCCTCACCCTCCCCCACTGCCTGCTGCAACGCGGATTCCCCTGCCGCCTCCTTCCTCACTGCTAACATATCTTCCAGGAATGCGACCTGTCTTCTCATTAAAGGTCTCTCTTTATTAAAGGCACCCCAAAGGTCATTGTCCAGCTCCTTCAAGTGATGCCAAATTGTGTCTCTCTCCCTGATAACCCTTTCCACTATCTCAGGAAACAAATACCCCACAATCCTGGCCGCCACATGGCCACCTAGGGCCTCTAAGCAGTCTTCTATCTCATGGAGGCTAATTCCCCAGCTTTCAGTGTCTCCACCCTTCCCCAATTCTGGGGAAGGACCCACCCATCTAGGAGGAGCTTTACCCTAGACCAATTTCCCACTAGGTGATTCCAAAGTGGAAGCCCCAAGGATGGAGGGTTACTGGCTGAAACTGCACCCTCCACCACTGCTGGAGGGAAGGAGGAGTTGTCAACACCATTGCAGCAGCCACCAGGGCCTCCTGACCATTCACAGAGGGGTTTCTGGGTAACTCCCAGCCATCTCTAGGGGCAGCTCCCAAGTGTTGCACACATGAAGAAAGATTCTGGATTCAGAGGTCCTGTCGGCTACAGCCAGGTGCAACTCCTAGGGGAAAATATATTCACAGCCTGGGCAAATAACCTTTGAAGCTGAAATCAGTCAAAAAGAGAAATAAAGTGGGAGAAAGCCTTACAAGCAATTTTCTACTTCTGCTCACCTTTGTCTCTCATGACCTGGCTGCAAATGGACCCCACCACACCTCTCAAGTCCCAGTGCACACTCACTCCCCACCCTCCTTGTAGTCACCTGTTGTTCTGGAGATGGACTACTTCTCTCCACCCCTTGGAGACACCTATTGATATGGAGATGAACTAAGGCCAGGCAAGAGATTCTGTAAATATTGCAATTTTCCCCACACTAGACATGGAAAATTAAAGTAGAAGTTGCCTGTTGACTCTTGAATCATAATTGGCACAGGGGTGTCCACCCTCCATGAGTGTAAAACTGTATATAACTTCTGACTCCCCAAAAACTTAACTACAATTAGACTAATATTAACTTACCAATAACATAAATAGTTAATACATATTTTGTATGTTATATGTACCAAATACTGTATTCTTACAATAAAGTAAGCTAGAGAAAAGTTTTCTGAAAATTGTCACAAATCAACAAAAAATTTTCCCAATATATTTACTGAAAAAATCCTGTATGTGGAATTGCATACATCATATGTTTATGATGTTCTAAACATGCTTTCTTCAGCAAGCAGCATTATAACTTCTCTAAGAAATCACATACTTAATTTAAATGTTTGGTTTATGTATATCTTAGATGGGAGTTTTCATCTGTGGTCAATTTCTACCACTGGTCATGTACGAACACATATACACAGATGATAAACATGTGAACAGCATATAAAACATTATTCTCTACCAGTGGTTGATAGACTATAGTTTGTGGACCAAAGCCTACCACTGTTTATGAAAAAAGTTTTATTGGAACATAGTCACACCCATTTGTTGATATATTGTCCATAGGTAGTTGCAATAGAGATGGTCTGCCATAGAAGCCAAAAGCAATTGCTGTCTAGCTTTTAAAGAAAAAAGTTTGCTGATGTGTATCCTGCACTGTAACTCTGGAATCTCTTTTGTCCTTTGTTTTGTTTCTACTTTTCAATTTTTATGTTCTATCACAGGGAATGGTGGAGTTAATCTTATGCAAAGCATAAGATCAACTATCTTTAATATCTTCCCAGGATGAAAAACTTTGAAACATTTGTGAAACAGAGGACATTCCAAGACAGAAGTAAACTGTGGCTGTTTCTCCATCCTTGTAAATTTTACTCTCTTTGCTACAATAAACTTGTGAATGCTGCCAACAGATTTCTCAAGGGACAACTTGCTTCTCAGAATGTATTTAGTTGACATGCTGTTCATGCTACATATTTAGAATCCAACATAGCATATAAGCCAAGTCCATGTTCTTCCCAGACTGATCCCAGTCAATGAATAAATTAAGCCTGTGTACGATTACGGGCCTCCTCTATCAGATAATCTTTGCTATGGGGCTTCTTATAAATGATTACATGAGCATTTCTCAAATTTCACTGCAGTCTGAGTCTCTTCCTAGCTGCATTTCCTTTCCTCCCTCTGTCTTTTCACAGGGGCCAAACATACGTTGTTTTCTGGAAGCTCTCTCTGCCTAACCTGCAACCTTTCCCTTTATCTGCAAAAGCCTTTTCTCTCAATAAATATGTTCCATGTCTAATTCTGTCCTGGCATCTATTTTTGGAAGACCCAAATTTAAATAATCTGTTCTGATCTTCCTTCCATTTGCTGTATATTGTCACCCTATTCCAGACAAACAATGAAAACAAAAGGGACATTATAACTGATATAAAAATAAAGCATATTTGGAGAGTAAGTTTCTGAAAATTATTTATCAGATTATAGCTTGGAAAGTGTTGAGAGATTATTTCCATTAGTTTCCTGCATTTCTACACATTTTATAAGCAAAGAAATTGCTCATCTACATTTTTCTGAACTACATTCTCAAGTACAAAAATAGGTATTGTTTCTCCGTGTGGGACAGATAGCAGATTTGATTGCTACCCAGGATAGTAAAGTTAATTAGGGGCAAACATTGGGTAGGTTACCTAGCAGATCCTTTAAAAGATAGGAATTTCCTAAATTTATGTTTCTTAGTTACAACACAAACAAGCTGGGTAGGCAGCATCCACCTAGATGGCTCCACACTGCCCCATAGGACAGGATGCAGGGAGCACAGGGAACATTGCAGACATGCATCTTACTTGCATGCTGTGCCATAAATAATAAGTCTTTTGCCTCTGACCCAGAGGTGTCCTTCTGCATCCATGAAACTTGTGACAAACTAACTTTTTAGCATGCAAGTGACAAAAATGTCACTCTTCCCAGGTCCAAAAAACATCTAATCAAGAAATTCAGTTTAAAGAAACATTTTTAAAAATAATAATTTGCATAATTATTGAATGTGGAATGAATAATCATTAAACCAGCTTTCCCCAAATATAAGTTTTGCTGTCTTACTTCTGTGATATGGTAAATATTCTTGCATTGCAAATTATACTTTAAAATTCAGTACACTGGTGATAGCCATTTCTGGTTGCTACTTGAGGATTCAGAAAGGAAAAAGAAAATCATTTGCCAGCAAACCTATAAAGACGTTGCTAGCTATGTTTTAAAAATATTTTTATCAAGCAGTGTGCCCTTTGATTTAGGTAAATGGATCACTTAAGTATTCTGATTCATTCAAAATCTAAACCATTACTTTACATGGAAGCAGATTTGTGGTCTAAATTATGGCTCTATCAGGCATTGGAAAAATGAATGACAGGATTCAGCACCTCATGGAGGAGTCTCCTTGATTACCCTTCAGCAGTCTAGTTGTCTGTATGTTAAGCTCATGTTCAGCTATGATGATTATTTTATGCTAATAAAGTAATATTATGTAGTTTTTACCCAGACAGGAAAAAGCAAAATGAGCCTGGAGAGGACTGTGCAGCTGTGTGGATTGACTGTATAAGGTCCTTGGGGGATGTGATTATCAGACAGCTGAATCATCATTAAGATAATTAGTTTACTTGGCGACTGCATTAGTGGAATTATTGTCATTGCTCACAGTCTGTTGGTGTGGTGTCTTTTGATTTGTTAAGATTCATTTTTATAAATGCAATTGACCATATGAATGAAATCAAGAGAAGTGAGTACTGTTATTTCTATTCAGTCAGTTAAAGAACTAATGCATGAAATGTGAATATATTTAAGCCTGGAGGGGTATTTTCTGAAATTGAATGGTTGACTTGCAACTGTCCTGTAAAATTAGATATTTAAAACAAAACATTTTATTGTTTATAAACTAATTATCTGTTCAAGTTAATTTTTCATTACTAGTCATGAGTCTGTTTTTAAAAGATAAATGCTGAGGCCATAAATGGTCAAACCATAAAAGCTGACCTGAAATATATATTTCCTACTCACTACTTTGTCTAATCTTTGGGGTCTGCCATGATTGTTCATAAATGGCTTCTAGTCCCTAGATTCTATTTTGGGAAAAATCATAACTTGACAAAGTACAAAATAAATACATATAGTTATTGCTCAGTGATGTTGCTTCCATTGATTTAATTAAATAAGCTGAATTTCTGGTTAAAGATAACTCATCTCTAATAATGAGGACCCAACACCAACAAAGCACTGATTGTTCACTTTGGCAATGTCACCTGTTCTACCCTAGAGAATGACAGTTTTAATCCACATGATGCTCATGATTGTTTTCATTAAAATTAACCTTGAAACAGAGCTCTCCTGTTTATCTCATTTTGTTTCTTTCATGGATTGATTGGTACACACTAAGTGGAAGCTCGGTCTTTCCAATTTCTCTTCTCACCAAGTTTATCCACTTCCGCTCAATGAGAAAGTGAAAGACCAAGTGTCCTTACTGAGACAATTTAAAATTTTGCTGAAAGTATTATTATTTTTTATCATGTACACTTAGGTCTTACATTATTCCCTAGACCCTTTTTCCCTCCTATTTTTTCACTTCTCCTATCTTCACAAGAGTAGTCAGTCTTGGTAAAAGTCGTAATGCTGACTTGTGTTCAAGAATCTGGGGAATGGGAAGAAACTCCTCGACAATGAATGGTCTTGGCAGTGTTTCCTTTATATGACAGTGAAAGTAAAAACAATGAAAGCAAAAATCAACAAATAGAATGATAGAAAAAAGCTTCTTCACAGTAAAGAAACACTAACAATATGAAAAGGCAACCTATAGAATGGAGACAATTTTTGCAAACCATATTTCTTATAAGGGATTGATATGCAAAATATAAAGCACACATACAAATCAATAACAGAAAGCAAAAATCCAATTAAAAAAAGGCTAGCAGAACTAAATAGACATTTTTCTAAAGAGGACATCCAAATGGCCAGTAGGTATATGAAAAGATGCTCAATATCATTAATCATTAGGGAAATGTAAATCAAAACCGCAATGAGATATCATCTCATACCTGTTAGAATGGCTATCATCAGGAAGACAAGAGATAATAAGTGTCAACAAGGATGTGAAGAAAAAAGAACTCTTGTACATTGTTATTGGGAAAATAAATTAGTTCAGCCACTTGGAAAACAATATGGGTATTCCACCAAAAATTAGAAATATAACTACCATTTGATTCAGCAATTCTGCTTCTGGGCATTACCCAAAGAAAATGAGAACAGGATACAGAACAGATATATGTAGTCCCATGTTGATTATAGCATTATTCATAATAGCCAAGATATTGAAACAGCCTAAACACTCAACAATGGATTTGAATGGATAAAAATATGTTGTATATATAAATATATAATGGAATACTATTCAGTCATAAAAAAGAAAGAAATCCTGCCATTCTGACAACATGGATAGACCTTAAGCACATTATGCTAACTTAGATAAGTCAGATAGATAACCACAAAAACAGTATGATATCATTTATATGTAGAATCTACAAAACTCAAACTCATCAAAACAGAGAGTGAAATGGTGGTTACCAGGGGATGGTAAGTAGAGGGATAAAGAAGATGTGTAAAAGTGTACAAACTTGCAATGAGCAGTAAGTAGGACCTAGAGATCTAATGCACAGTATTGTGAATTTAGACAATATTGAATTATAATCACTGAACTTAGATATTAGATATTAGAATTTAATTATTCTGACTGCTACAGTGAAATGATAATTATGTAACATAATAGAAGTGATAATTATCACTATAATGGCAATATTATTACTATATATATGTATATTAAAATGTTATATCTTAAAGTTTCGCAATGTTATAGATCAAGTATATTTCTTAAAAAAAGAATCCAGGGAATTCAGCAATTGGCCTCAGGAATATCAGCACCCACTCCAAAAGCTTTTTTTTTTTTTTTAATGGAAAATTTTCTTCCTTAAAATAGCACCCAGTATGTGTACTTTGAAAAACGTTTACAAATTTCAAACAACAAATCAATTTGTAAAAATTAAACATTTAGAAATTAAGATTCATTTATAAAAACTGGCTACAAAACAGTATTTTTTACTTTTGAGGGAAACATAAAAATAAAAATAAAACATTGAGACACCACTAAAAATATAGCCCACAAATTATGAATATTAAAAGTCACAATAGGATGGATTTGAAAGTGGATATATGACACAATTCTGTGTCCCCATCAGGGAAAAGGGCAACATGCCTGAAGAAAACTAAATACCTTTCCCTGTTTCGTCAGGGAAGATTTTTGAAATACAGCATATTTTTTATCTTTTTTCAACTTCATCTCCTCAGCTCTACCATTCTTTATAAAATCTTTGTGCCAATGGCATTAATAATACCCAATTTATTGCATACAATAAGAGCTTAATAAAGTCAAGAGAAATTAAAGAACATTTAATAAACAACTAGATGAATGTAATTAACTCTGATTCAGCTCTATAAAATTTAATTAATGTTATCTTTGAATATCCAACTATAGCTAAGGCAGAGGCATTTTTCCATCATGAATCATTCTAGTAGGAGTATCAATATTAAATGGTAAATGATTTGAAAATTATACTGACCAAATTACTGTAGACTACAAAATATTCTACTCAGAATATCTACATGTTTCATTTTAAACCATTCATACTTGTTATCATTAAGAGTCTGCTATTCAAGAAAAGTGTTTTTTCATTAGAGAGAATTAATCCTCTTGATAAATTCCTCCCATACTTCAGGTACTTGGACAATGTAATTTTTATTTCACCTAATCTTTTCTTTATTGTAGCTGTTATGTGTAATAGATGAGGCTAGTCTCTTTTTCTTTCCCTTTACTCTAAGTCTGGGAGAATCCAGACACAAGTTACACAAGTAAATGTGGAAGATATATTTCTCTATATTATTTTATATACTGAAGTATAATGCATGTATAAGGAATTTTACAAATTCACAATTTACTATAAAATAAAATTAGAGTTAAAGTAATAAATACCTATATAATCTATGAGTTTATTTTAATTCAGACTTCATTGATAAATATGCTGGTATTTGTTGCATGTAGGAATGCTGGAGTTTTTTCATTTTGTTCTTTTAAGAATACTTTATTATCTAAGAAGGTATAAAATGCCTTGACACTTTACTATTAATTCCCTTGCTTATCCTTAAGTGATTTAACTCTTTATCCTACATAACTGTCATTATATCCAAAATTCTATCATCAATGAATACTCATCATCCATAGACAGACAATAAACACAATTGTATCTGAGATTTAGACTTTTAATTGTAGAAACCAAAGCCCTTATTTTTTAAATTTATGCTAATTGTTTCTAAGGTGCCATTTTATTAAATATTTGAGCCACATTCATAGTCACAACTGAACATAATCTTAGCATACTGTATAGATAGAGACAATCTTAGAGTTAATATTGTGGAACATTTATTTTGCTTATCTACTTTGAACTAGATATTTTATATATTATTTATTTATTCCTCATGTAGGACAGTGTTACTATATCCATTTGTTCTGCTGAGGAAATAGTCTTGGAGATGTAAGTTATCTAATTTATGGTCATGACACTAAAATTGGTAGACACAGGATTTAATCATTTCTGTCTGACACCATAGGCCATGATATATATGTGCTGCTATTAAATACATACATGTTAATACTGGAAAATATGTTGTGGTGTCCATGAGAATGAACCTAGCAGTCCTCCAACTATAGGGAATATAATTGATCAAGGGCCCCAGTCACCCCAGTCTGAAACCCACTGAAACTTTTGTACCAAGGCCAAACTTTCCAGTTTATAAATGAATATGCCAGGCATACCAAGACAAACCATTCCTAGGATACACAGTTTTTTTCTCATGGATGATCTTGGCTTGAGCACTCCTCAGGTAGTTGACTTTGTGGACCTTTCTTGAACTGCATGGTGACCTAAGACACATCCACCCTGTCTTCTCTCCCTCCCATTCCCTCAGGATAAGACTTGCTTCTCAGTCATACTTGTGACTCTCACACAGACATTTTCCCTACTGAAACCCATGCATATTTTTAAAAAATCAGTCATTTCAATGAAAATGTTTAGGTTTTAGTGGTCAGAGGTTTGCTAGGATACTCCAAACTAAAAGACAGGTGCTGCATGTTACATTTCCTATCACAGAGAAAGAGACACAGTGCCCTGGAAGTGTTTTTGGGTTATAGATATAACATTTTACAAATCTAAGATTATTGTTCTGGTTCATATTCTTAGTGACACTGGGGGCTATGAGTTTTAAGTGGGGCCTAAAGGAAGAAAAGTATTTTCAGTAGGTTTCGGTCATTATGAAATTGGCCCGGTTGCTTGAACCATATGATCCTGCACATTGTATTATACTGAAGATTTCAACAGAAGGAAAAAAGATGTAGTATGGAGCTTACAACATGTGTGTGAATCATAATGCAGGTTTGGTGGAGAAATGTCGTGCCATCTGCTGAGGAGTATTATATACCATTTGAGAAACAGGACTTTGGTAGGCTTGGAATCCTTGATTATGGGATACCAAGTGAGCATACTTCTGGAACTTCCTATAGTAAGGTAGCTTATGTCAGACCCATTAAGTCATAAAGTCTGATAGGCATAGCAGCAGTCTATCATAGGATGGAATTAGTGCATCCTGGAATTGGACCAACCAGAACCAGAAGGCACAATTAAGCGAGATGAGCAGGTAGGTCAGACTCCACCATGTCATTTACAAAATTGCACTAGTATCCATCAACATCCAGCACCTATGATTATATGAATGGAATGTCCTTTATATTCAAACAGGAAAAGCTCAGATTTGATTTATAGTTTGGTTTATCACTTGGGAAATGTGAGTAATCCAAAAATGGACAGTGGGTGCATTACAGCTGCATTGAAGGGTGACCCTAAAAGACAGTGGAGAGGGAGAATCTTCCCAATGGAATATCTCTGAGCAGTGTGTTTGGTCACGCACATTGTGTGCAAGAAAAAATGGCCCAAGGTGAGAATGTATGCAGAATCCTTGGCAGATGCCAATGGCTTTGCTATCTTGTCAGAGACCTAAGAAAAGAGCTGGAAGATATGACTCAAGAGGGTCAGGAGCAGAGGCATATGGATGGAAATATGGGAGTGGGTGCAAAGTGTGGAAATTTTGGTATCACACATTAGCATCCATCAGAAAGCATCCATAAAGGAACAGGCACTGAAAGTTCAAGAAAAAAACCTGACTCAGTTTACATTAGCTTGGTTTTGCCATCAGTCACTCCATAACTGGCATAATGGGCCCATGAATAGATGCCCATGATGACAGAAATAGAGATTATGTATGGGTCCAACAGCATAGAGTCTTACAAGACTGATCTAGCTCCACTGCCTCTAAATATCTAATGTGTTAGCAACAAAGATGAGCATTGCACTTCTAATACAGCAGCACACTTCTAGTACAGCAGTATTACTCGAGGGGACCAACGAGCTACTTGGTGGTAAGCTGAGTATAGCAAGTCTCTTCTGTCCTGAAAGGGCCAGCATTTCATCTTCACTGTGTTATTCTAACTATGGTTTTGCCTTTCCTATTTTCAAAGTCTTGACCAGCATTTTTATTCAAGCATTATGGAATGCTTGATCAGGGGCATTGAATCCCTCATGGCACAGCATCTGACCAGGGAACCCACTTTATAGTGAAGGAGGTATAGGAGTGGGCTCATGGCCTTGGGATCTCATATATGTACCATGTTGCCTAGAATTTGCTGGCCTCATAAAATGCTGGAATTGCCTCTAATGGAGCAGCCAAAATAACAAATCAGAGGTCACATTCTCCATGATTTCATCATTACATTTTCATGGAAGCTGGGCTTCTCAAGAAATGCTCCTGTTCCTGCAAGACATGGGATTCCATTGACAGCAGATTTTGACTCTAGAACTCTCCAAGAGCTTTGCCAAACCTTCTATACTGTGTGACAGTCCAGGAGGATTCCTCCAACCATCTCTTTCCTCCTTCATTTGGAAACACTCTTGCATGGCTGTCAGAGGCTCTTCCAATTTTATCTTGCTCCTTTCCAAGTTTTTCTCATTCAGGTATCTCTCCTAATACAAAATATGTGCACTCTCCTTATATAAAATCCTGTCTTGGCATCTACTTCTTAGAGGACTCAGACTTATGTACATGTTAATTAAAACTTATGCTAAATTTTGTGCCTTTATGTATGTATGAAATGATTATTACAGGGGAATACTATATTGTTCAGTTGAGAAGTAAATCTCAAATTTAAAAACTAGACAACATAGGATTAATCATATTAATAAAAGCAATGACTTATTTCATAATGCTGAATAAAATTTATTATAATTGAGTTAAGCAAGATCAGTAAAATCTTAAGAATGGTGCTTAGTTTTTGTTAAATGGCAGATTAATGTGAACTGTTGCCAAACATCTAAAGCAAATTAAAAACGTTGTTAAGTAATCCACATAAAAATTAGAAATTATAAAAACTACACCTTAAATGTTTAAAATTCTGAAGTAGACAGAGGAAATAGAATTTTTTTAGTGTGGGGTCCAGTTCAGCACACTAGTAATAATTAAAGAAACAATGAAAAGATCAAGAGACAATTTGTTGGAAAACAGTTCATTTATTAACTTTCATTCCTCATTAGCATATAGTGAGATGAAAACTTACACAATATTT
This sequence comes from Manis pentadactyla, assembly GCF_030020395.1. Classification (NCBI taxonomy): domain Eukaryota; kingdom Metazoa; phylum Chordata; class Mammalia; order Pholidota; family Manidae; genus Manis; species Manis pentadactyla. The sequence goes on along the minus strand of NC_080023.1, from coordinate 118,858,847 downwards.
ATCAGATTATACTTTCTTATATACTATCAGATTACACATTCTCAGTATTTTTTAAGTAGGTATCAGGAAATTTAGAAATTCATACAATTTAGCCAAACTATTTTTTTCTTGAGTAAATCCTTAGAAATTAATTTAAAATGTTTACCTGAATTTATAAACACAGATATTTAATACTATGAATAATCAAAATATTAATAACAAAATAAGTATCTCCCAGGGGAAATATATTTATATTGCTTATAATCAATTGCCAAGTATGAACTCTATACTAGGTGGAAGGGTCTATAAGGACCTTATCTATGTTTATTCTCAATAGAGTTATAGACCGTGACACAGTGACTGAAATGTTAAAGGCAATCAATAAATAATTATGGTGGAAACTTATAAATTGTGTTAATGACCAGTTAATGCACATGAGATAATATAAATTGAAATAAATAACAGGGAATAGTATAAATTGTGACTATTCTATGTTTAAACATACATATGTGACATGTAATCACATAGTAACCAAAAGTCATTGTTCCAAGGCTAACAATGTTTACATTCTAATATATAGATTGTGATAATTTTCTCTGCATTAGAGTTTTTCTTTTCAATTAAATTGTGTTGTCTTACATTGGAAAACAAGATATTGGAAAATAATAAATTAAAGAGAAGATTGGAGAAAACAGCTTTGCTTTTGGGAGAAAATAAGGAATAAAGAAACAGTCTGCTTAGAAAATCAAAATTGGTTCCTTTTTTAATGATGGGATCGCCTTCCCCAAGCTCCCACCAAAAACTTTAAGACTGCCAGAACTCTAAACATAATTGTACTTAACACTGAGGCCTGTTCATGACATGGTTTTAAATTCATTGAACTGCTATTCCCTCTCTATTCATCTTCTATGGTTGTCATAATAAGTATCACAAGATTTGGTAGCTAAAATAGTCAAAATTTATTTTCTCATAGCTCTGCAGGTTAGAAGTCCAAGATCAAGGTGTCAGAAAATTTTGTTTCTTCTGAGACTTCATTTCCTTGGCTTTCAGAAGGCAATCATCTCACTGTGCTCTCACATGCCCTTTTCTCTGGACACGCACACCTTTGGTCTCTCTCCTTCTTGGAAGGATAGTAGTCTATTGGATGAGATCTCATTCATATGATCTCATTTTACCTAATTATTTCCTTTAAGGCTGTACCTAGAAATACAGTCACAAGAGGAATTAAGATGTCAACACTGTGAAATTTAAGCTTTGTAAAACTTCACAACTTTTTATAAAAATTTATATAAAATTCAAACTTTATAAAAACATTTTATATGTCTATAGTTTCAGGCTTGAATGTTCAGTTTTTGCTATGTATCTATCTCATTTTGCTTTCTCAGCAATAAGATAATTTGTTTTTAAATTTTGGAGATCATGAAAATTTATTTGACCCTAATATAGTATTTTTTGCCCAATATATCATTTGATTTTTTTTAATTGAGTACACATTAGGAAAAATAATATTATTCTCTTATTTTTCTACTTCATGTAATATTATGTAGTATAAATGTGAAAAAAAAAGCATAATGATGTTTATCTAAAAATATTGGAAATAATTCCAGTTCCAAGATGTTGTTGCACTTTAGGATGAGAGATTTGAATTAGGGAGATCATCACAGTCTAATAGTTTCCTAAAATGCCTGTTGTTCTGTGTGTGATTAAAATTCTAAACTTCAGGTTATATATTACTATATTTTTAGGGCAAAACAACTTTTGCTGGGTAATTTAGTATCCTGAATTTTAACATAATGAGCACAGACTACTATGCTATTCTGTTATTTATTTCTTAACCTCTTGAAGCCACCTACTAGGATCCATAATAAAAACATCTTGTTAAAATTAACATAAATACATATAAATATGTGTATGCATATATATATAAGAAAGATGATGAATGATAGAGAGATGGAAGGATTTTTTAGCAATTTTTGAAAAGTTTAGAACTCATATGGAAGTCACAGGTTACCACTAAACAGCACATTTCTTGAGAATCTGCAAGAGTAATAAAGTAATTTTAATGGCCAATTATTAAAACACCATATCACTCATTATCATCACTGCTATGCTGAAGGCTGTTGATGACACCTCCTCCAAAGAAGGCCGTCTTTCTATTCAGCTTAACAGCATGTTTTCCCCACTCTCCATCCACCCCAGGCTCCTTTAATAGCCTATAAGAGTTATCAAAGGAACCACTGGATTAAAATTTCAAAGTAATGTTTATATATCCCTTCTTTACTTTATATCCCTTCTTTACTTTATACTATGTCTATATCTACCCAATAAATGAATGAAAGCCAAATCAGAATTAGAAAGCAGCGCAATTACATGCATCAAAAACAAATGTATATGAATCCAAATTAACTTTGTATTTATATGGCTCTTCAAAATAAGAAATATTAACTAAGCTAGTCCTAGTCATAGAATAAGAAGTCCAGCAGTTTTATTTCCCTTTTATAAAACAAAAAACAGAGCAAAGAAACAGACTATCTCAAAACCATGATGAAAACAAAATGCAGGTTTAGAAGTTTCACTGAAGGAACCAATCTCTCATACATGAGCTAGAAATTTTGGTAGGGAAACTCAGGTAAAATGAGCAAAAAATGAAAAATTATATAGATTGGAGGAAAATCTTTTTCAAAGGAGAATGTGAAAGTTGAAAAAACAGATAAGTTTGACACATGAAGTGAAACACAATTACCATTTGACCAGCTGGCTATTTACCTTAGAGAAATGAAAACATGTTCACATAAAAACCAGGTATGAATGTTTCTTCATTATCACTGTTAACTAGACACAACACAAAAGTCTTTTAATAGGTGAATGAATCAACAAACTATGGTACATCCATATAGTGTAGTAATACCCAGCAAGAAAAAGGAGCAAATGGCTGATAAACTCAGTATCAGAAGTGACCCTCAAAGGCATTTTTCTCATTGAAAGAAACAAACCTCAAAATGTTACATACTGTATGATCCCTTTTTTATGATACTCTAGAAAATGAAAAACTGTAGGAACAGAGATCAGTGGGTATCAGAGGCTACTTTTGGAGGAACTGTTGACTGTAAAAAGGCAGTATAAATGATTGTTTTTAAGGTGATGGAATTCTTCTATATCCTTCTTGTAGCAGTCATTAGCCAAACCTATACTAGTAATAAAATGCATACACTTGTACACCAAAATTAGTCCATTTTAGTACATGTATATTTAAAAAATAATGAAGACATCAGACATAATGGAAAAAGAAGGAAGAACACAAAAAGTGAGTGGGGGAAGACAGAAAGGGAAGGAATATTATCACATGTTAACTGGGCAAAACTGTAGAAATACTTCTGCAGTTATTTCTAAAAAAAATTTCTAAGAAAATGGACAACAGTTTGCTTCACTTATAATACCCAGTTGTTAAAATAATTCAGTTTCCAAAATAAAAGAGCACCAAAATCTCTGCTTTTACTGTATATACATGGTGAAACCTAATAAGCATGTTAGCCAAGAAGTCCAACATAAAAACTGAAAATAAGTCTTGCATTAAAATAAAAATCTGAAATTGAGACTTTAATGTATACTGTATGCACAATAACAAATAAATTTTAATAATTATAATATTTCAAAAATTCGCATGTGATTATTATATTAGAAATCTGTGCCATTATAATACTCAACTTTCTTTTATTAATTCCTATAAAATATCATCACAATTATTATTGATGAGTTAGTTATATTCTATTTTTAAGTGTCATGCCATTATATTGAATGTTCATATAAAGTAGTTATTGAGATTTTAGGTTAAGGGAACAGAAAACCTGAGTGTGAAATCTGCCTCTGCCCTTGCCATATGGGATGTTGACCTAAAAATGTAATTCTTGAGGCTCAGTTTACTTTGTTATACAATATGAATTGCAATATTGTGAAATGATCTGGTTGCTGTTAAGTTAAAAATGCTACTATATAAAAACAGCACAGTTCTTGCAGATAATAAATTTCAGTTAATATTTACTATTTTTATTGTGGTTATTATAAATGTGATAGTTCACAAATACAGCTATATTCAATATCTACCTTAAAATATGAAATCCATAAAATTCTTAAATTCTAATTATTTCATCAATAATTTATATCCCCTATTATGAAATACATTCAATAATCTTATAATATATACTTCAGTATGTGCATTAGGTATGTGAAAAGTGTATTTTACTAAGTGTTGAGGTGAATGAATGTGTTGAGAAAAACAATTTAAAAAATTACAATGCACCATGGACTACATGTACCTGAACTTCATAAATTTAACTTTTATTAAAAATGTTTTTATTGTTATTGCTTTGAAAGTATAAGCACTGACGTTTCTTTCTGTACCACTAGAGGCCATCGTACACTTTCTTAAACAAATACATATATATTCAAATCACAAACTTAATTTGAGAGACATTTATAAATAAGTAGTCTGGAAGATTTCATATATAATAGAAGAGTTCTCATATAGGTTTAGGGTGGATCTCTCCTACTCTACTACATGTCACACTTGATTAGATTGGTAGCTATAACTGAAGGCGACTTGATTTTCTAGCAGAAAGACTTGCTCTTGTTATACCAAATTCAAATAAATAAAGTAAAAACAGCAGAGTATTTCAGAATTAACCAAATACTTTGTCATGTAAATTAATTTTGTTTGCTTACTCTGTAATGTGTTGAAGAATAAAATGTTAATTGAGTGAAGCACATTAGAATTATTGAAGTATATTGATTTATGATGTGAAGTGACTATGATCTACAAAGTTATGACATTTATTTCTTTGAGAAAACCTGTGTGAAATATTTTAAAAGAAATACATAATAAAATAACACACATATGAAGGAAAAATAGTGTAAAATTACTGAAATAATTCCAAAAGTTAGCATGTGTGGATGTATCATAAAATTTCCATCTTATTTTTTAATTTAGTGAACCTAGTTTTTATCATCTTCATTATAGTCCTCAAGCTGTTCTTCTGAGGGTAGAGCACAAAATAAAAAAGTTCATTGTTATTGTGCCTTTATTAATTAGGTGATTTTCAAGAGCTAATCTAAGATGGATTTACATAAATAAAATTGTTATGACCAATTTATTTGCATTATGAAGTTAACTCTTTCCAAAAATACTAATGCAAAAATAATATCATTAAAAGCAATATCTATTATAACAGAATGTATATGAAGTATGTTCTAAAGATCAGTTATAAAAATTAACCATAAGATATGTCTTGTAATAATTACAACTATCTTTTGAACATGGTATAAAATATCAATGACAAAGTATGAGAATAATTTGAAATCAGGCTATTATGTTTAGCAATTAGCGAGGAGCATTATACCCTAGTGACCCTGATTAAATGATACACAGAAAAATTAGTTATCTCTACCATAATTTTATATCTAATTGTTTGTAGAACTACTGATGTGAAATATCATTGCAGACTTAGATGATTACAGGAAAGATAGGAGACTTCCAGAGGCTAAAAGACTTGCTCTTTAATTCAGGAAAATAGAACCAAACCACTTAAATGCAAAAACTAAATCACATGTTCTTGAGGTACATCACATATTTAAAAAGCTATATCTGAGATAATGGGGAAAGGTCTCTTATAGGTTATTTTATAGTTCAAAGTAACAAGACTAATGTATATTATTAGTTGGTGGATAAAAGAGTTCTAAATGTAATCAATCATGTTTATAATGGTAGACTAGTTCATTAGAAGAGAAAAAATACAATTTCTTGACTTCATTGAGTTTGAAAATATATCTGTATCCTAGATTTAGCAAGTATGATCAGTCAACATAAAATGAAACTAAAAATTATGAAATTACATGAGATAAGTTTTGTTTCAGTTTTTAAAAAATGTCCAAAATAAAGAATAAGCTAAATTAGCTTCTAGTCTAGTTCTAATCAGTTCCTCTACTTTTCACTTGGATTGTTTGTTCTTTACTGAGTTGGAAGTTCCTTATGTGTTTAGAAAATTAACCTGTTATCAGAAATGATTTGCAAATATTTTCTCCTATTCCATTGGTTGCCTTTTTATTTTGTTGAGAAAAACAATTTTAAAAATTACAACGCAATCAAGCTTTTGTTGTGCAGAACTTGATTTAATCCCACTTGTTTATTTTGGATTTTGTTGACTTTGCTTTTGGTTTGAATCAAAAAAATAATTGCCAAAACCAATGTAAAGAATCTTATGCCCTATTTTTCTTCTAGGAGTTTTATGGTTTCAGGTTTTATGTTAAAAGTCTCTAATCCATTTTGATTTGATTGTGCATATGGTATAAGATGGGGGTCCATTTTTATTACTTTGGATGTAGCTGTCTAGTTTTTCCAAAACAACTTATTGAAGAATCTCTCCTTTCCTCACTTTATATATTTGGTCTCTTTGTCATAAATTAATTGACTATATATATGCATGAGTTTGTTTCTGGGTTCTTTATTCTGTTCTATTGATCTATACATATGTACTTTACTGTTTTGATTACTATAGCTTGTTACTAGTTTGAAATCAGAAAGTGTGATTCCTCTAGCTTTGTTCTTCTATTTCAAGATTGCTTTGGCTTTTTGGGACCTTTTGTGGTTTCATATTTATTTTAGGATTTTTTTTTCTATTACTGAAAAAGATATTGCAGTGAATCTGTAGGCTGCTTTGGGGAGTATAGACATCTTAACAATATCAATTATTCTGATCCATGAGCATGGAATATATTTCCAATTATTTGAATCTTCTTCAATTTCTTTCATCAATGTCTTGCAGTTTTCAGTATACAGATATTTCATCTCCTCAGTTAAATTTATTCCTGTATTTTTTATTATTTTTGATGCAATTCTAAATGGCACTGTTTTCTTAATTTCTTTTCCTGATACTTTGTTGTTTATATATAGAAACTCATTGATTTTTTTTATATTGATTTTGTATCTTAAAAATTTACTGAATTTTTAAATTAGTTCTAACAGTCTTTTGGTGGAGTCTTTAGGTATATATATATATATATATATACTCTTATACCATCTACAAATAAAGATAATTTTACTTTTTTCTTCTTGATTTGGATGCCTTTTTTTCCCCCTTTTTCTTGTCTGATTGCTCCAACTGGTATTTCTAGTACTATGACAAATAAAAGTGGAAAAAATCTTTTTCTTGTTCCTCATCTTAGATAAAAGGCTTTCAGCTTTTCACTGTTGAGTATGTTAGCTGTGGGCTTATAATATATTATGTTGGGTTATGTTCCCTCTACTAATTTGTGAAGAGTTTTTACATGACAGAATGTTGACATTTCTGAAATGCTTTTTATGCATCTAATGAGGTGATTGTGCTTTTATCTTTCATTTTGTTAGTGTAGTTCATAATTAATTTGCAAATATTGAATTTAAAAATATTGAATCTTCCCTGCATCCTTGGAATAAACCCCATTTGATCATGGTGTGTGATTTTTTTGAGGTATTGTTGAGTTTGGTTTGCCAATATTTTGCATCTAGGTTCATTATAGATACTGACATGTAATTTTTTTTTTCTTGTAGTGTCCTTGCCTATTTTTGGTATCAGGGTATTGCTGATAACCTCAAAATGAGTGTAAAAGTATTCGCTCCTCTTCTATTTTTTTTTTTTTTTGAGGAGTTGAGAAGGTTTAGTATTAATTGTTCTTCCTGTACTTTTCATTTTGGAAAAATTTTCAGTTATTGATTCAATTTACTTATTGTTGTTCCTTACTGGTGTTTGGATTTTATAGTTCTTCATAATGCAGTTTTGGTACAGTGTATGTACTAGGAATTATCTATTTTTTCTTGGTTGTCCAATTCTTTGGCATATAAATTGTTCATAGTAGTTATTTATTTGAGTCTTCTCACTTTTGTTCTTGGTAAGTCTAGGTAAAGGTTCATCTATTTTGTTTATCTTTTCAAAAATACCAGTTGTTACTTCCATTGGTATTTTCTATAGTTTATTTTATGTATTTCTGCTGTAATATTTTTTATGCCCTTTCTTCTATAAACTTTATGTTTGGATTGTTATTTTTCTGGTTCCTTGACATGTAAAGTTGGGTTATTTGAGCTCTTTCTTTTTCTTTATATAAGTATTTATCTCTATAAATTTCTAGATCTGTTTTTCCTACATCCCATAAATTTTGGTATGTTGTATTTACATTTGTCTCAGTAGGTTTTTAAGAGTTTAACAATTTTATTAATATCTTGTTCAGTATTAGTACTTGAACAGTGAAGTAGATGTTACTTTTAATGACTTACAAAGTCACAGTGACTTTAAAAAAAATTTATTCTGGGAAAAAAATCAGTAGGTGGGGGCAATTTGCTATTTAAGATCCATATAATATTACTTTAAACTCATTCATCAGTTTTGGATTAGTCAATCCTCAATATTTCTGCAAATTTTTAGAGGCTTGTTTTTTGAAGGATCATTTTACCATCCTTTAAGTGCTTTTCCTGAGCCTAACACTTTCTTAAGTGACACAGAAATGGAGTTAGCAGACAACTGAAATTATAAGATGGAAGGATTTACATTGAGGAATGTATGCAATTTTAAATGGGGTATCAGGTATCTCCATTGTTAAAAAACTCAAAAATGTCCCCTGCCATTTTCTCATTTTATGCTCTAACTTCCTGTGGTGTTGCTCAGCCCTCAGCTCTCTCTTCTTTTTTGCTCTATTTTATTTCTGTTTTACTTTATGAGGAGGAAATCCCTTTAGGATTTGCTTTAGACAGAGAAATTCAGTTTTGTTCAGCCACTATGGCAGAACTCAGATCTGCGACTCGCTTCACATGTAAGGATTCAAGTAAACATTTGAATGTATGACTTGCCAGGGTCCTTCCTCATTGTTTGTAGACAAAGGCTGTCTATGCTCTTATTCACCACAAAGAGGAGAGGAAAGGTAGCTTATTTTTCTAATTATACAAGTATATAAGCAAGATAATTTAAATTTCTTGGGATTTCCTTTAATAATCTTAGGATCAACTTAAAGTAGAGTTCCTCTATATTATTAATCACTTTTGTTTGGTAAAATATATAAGTGATCTTACGCCAAATTTTAAAGATGAGAGGATTGTTCAGTACATCATGCATCTCCATTTTTGCTGTCTAATGCTGATTCTCCACCCAGAAGCTAGTCATTTTTTTTTCCAAGTATAAAGCAGAATATATCACTAACCAGCTCAAATCTTCTAAGAGCTAGTTTCCTATCACAGAATATGTAATCTTATCTCCTTACATGGTTTCCAAAGCCTTACCTGCTCTGGTTCCTGCTACCCTACCTTTTGAGCCTATTGCACTCTCTCTTCTACCCATCTCCCCTTCTCCATTCTATCTCAGTATTTTTTCATTTCTCCTTTGAGCCATCGATTGTAGCATGTTGTTTTATTTCCACATATTTATGAATTTTCCATGTTTGTTCAGTAATTGATTTCTAGATTGATACCACTGAAGTTAGAAAAGATGCTTTATATTTCAATCTCCTTAAGTTTATTAAGACTTCCTTTGTGGACTAACATATGATCTATACTGGAGAATGTTCCATGTATACTTCAGAATAATGTGTAATCTGGTGCATTGGACAGAATGTTCTGTAAATATGTTCTAAGTCCACTGGTTTAATGTGTGGTTTAAGTCCAGTGTTTCCTTATTGATTTTCTGTCTGGATGATCTAGCCATTGCTGAAAGTGGGATGTTTAAGTCCCTACTATTATTACACTGTTGTCTATTTCTTTTTTCAGGTCTGATACTATTGGCTTTATATACTTATGTGTTACTTTTTTGGGCAAATAACATTTTATAAATGATATATCCTCTTGTTAGATTTACCTCTTTATCATTATAAAATTATTGTTCCTTCTTTTGACTAACATTTTACATCTATGATGGCTCTGAATAACATAATAAAATCCATGGCAGTTCAGAATAGTAAAACTAAGTCAAATATGTTATAGAATATATACAGTTTAAATAAACCTTATTTTTTCTTACCCTAATGCAATAGTCTTTATAACAAAACACTATATTTTGTGTAACTATAATGAATTAATACATTCAAAACACATAAATGAGATTTTAGTTTAAACTTGCCTAAATACAAATTAGTTTTACATATGATATTTGTATTACTGAGCCTATAAATTATAACTATAATATAATAGTATATATATAAAATAAATATACTAGGAAACACTTTTAACAGTAATGTATTTGGAAATTTGTTGAAAAATTATATAAAAATACAATTAAAGCTATAGTTTCAGCACACACACACACACACACAAAAGATCCTTACATACATTAAAAGGCATACTTCATACCACTAAGAACTAGTTCTTGACCCAAGATATAGGCAGATGGTCTAGCTCCTCAAACATTTAAAAAATTTATTTTCATGTATATGCACATGTTTCCAGTTTGTGTCCTTTTGAATTTTTTCTAAAATGACCAGAAGAGTACTTCACAATTATATTATCTGTTATACTTAGTCTTGTTTAATTTCTATACTCTGAAGTGAGAATTTTTAAGTTTGCACATGCCATTTTTAAATTTCACTGTACATTAATAATTTAATAATTATTAAATAATATTTATAGCTGAGCAGTCTATATACACTTATAATCTAATAACTAAGATATATGTCTGAGCAAGATTTCTTTACAGTTTTTTTATATGACGAATGATTTTTCACAAATCTAAACACTTATGTTGGTAGAATGTCAGCATACTTTTAAGCCAATTTTAATATCCAGAATTTCTTTGTTTTGTGATTCTGAAGCTGATGCAAAGGATCCAAATGGAAAGAAAGAAAGAAAGAGAGAGGGGAGAGAGATGAAAAAAAATTAATATATACATCCGTTTATCTGCTTTCTCTATTTAGGTATACTTTTTAAATTTTCCCCTATCCTTTTAATTACAAAGTAAATTTTGATACTGTTATTAAACAAAATGAAACATAATTAGCAAAGTGTCATGTGAAAATATGATTTATTGATGTTTATAGAACTGCTATTTAGCCCAATTTTAATTTTAGTTGCATAAATATTTTTCTTTGTATTATATTTAAAAAATTATACCACAAAATAGAATTGCTAGATAATAAATCTATGAATTAATTTATGCTTATCTTAAAATATTAACCCAGTACTATGTAGTGTGAAATAAAAAAATATTGTCATCCTTATTTAGCACCTTTGATTTGTTATATAGTTTCCTTATAGATCCATATATTCAGATTATTTTAAAATTCCTTTCATCAGTGCACTCTCCTAGCTGTACATTTCAATTATCATGACTTAAAAAGAAATATAATCCTTGAGGATTTATCAATGATCAGTAAGTAGTATGTTTGTAAAGCTAAGGGGATTTAAAATAGGTTATTCTAGTCTATAAGTTAGTATTATCTTCTTCATTCATTTTTCACACTTTGATCTTCAGTTTCTTGCTAAATAACATAAATTAGATTTACTGACATACTACTTGGGAAATCAAGCTTAGACTTTCAACATCCATATCCAACCAAACCAAACAAAATAATTACAGGAAGAAAAGCAATAAACAATACAGCAAGAACTGAAGGATAAAGAGAAGAAAATATACCAAAAATTTGAGTTCAATTAAAAAAATATCAAGAAATTAAAATTAAAATTTTAACTGTAATTTAATTTTTTAAACCAGGAAAAAGAGGAAGAATAAAGCTGACATATTAATATTCTCTGTAAGAATTACCAATTAGTCACATGAAAATACTAACTCATTCCATCAAGTTAGCAAATATTCATTGCATGCTAACTTAAATCTGTGATATTTCATTGAAATTCATTCACAAAATAATTTTGTTTTCAATTATTACATGCAGCATGAATGGTATCCATTTTTCCTTCACTTGATCCTTCCCTTTAAAGTAGGTATAACTAAATATTTTGCTCTGCTAACTTATGTGTTTAGAAACATAATTTTGACTGATCTAGATGATCAATGTCATATGGAATGCTTGTATTTATTCTGTGAGTCACTTTGCCTATTACTTGTTAATAATTTCTGGAAATCTCTGCCCTTTCCACTCCAATGTTGGTAGTAGTCCTCAAATAACTGAAGAAATTGTTAATTTCTGACCTGATTTTGTATGAGACTTCAGGTAATTTTTCTCTGCAGTATTACGAATTCTGATTTTCAACAGCTGGCCCATCTAAATTATGCTAGGAAAGTCAATGATAGCATCTTAAAAGGATTTAAAAATGTTCATTAGTAAATTCACTGATTTCCATCACATCTTCTTTCATGTGTTTTACCTTGCGTAGACATTTCTACATACTATCTGAATTAGGCAGCGCTAGGCATAAAGAATAGATGACATTTTTCATATTTTTCTGTTTTCTAATCTAGTCAGTTGTGATTCCAAATGGAAAAAGAAATGACCTAGTCACCATCTGCTGCCAGAGCTTGTCATTCATTATGTCAGGGGTGGAGTGGTCTATGCTCTTTTATGGATTTATCTACATGACAGCAAACACTTTGAAAATTAATTAACATGAACATATGGAAGTGGGTGTTAGTTTCATAACATATAAGCTGGTTCAATTTTACAAAATGCTTCATCCAAGTATTTCCTCCGGTACACAAAAAGTAAGCTCCTAGAGTAATTTGGAAACTTGAAGGAGTGTGTGACTTAGTGATTCAGACTCATTAGTTATGATAAAAGATAAGGCATCTACAAGGAAATATTTTCTATTTTAAAAATTAAATAAAGAATTCCAAGGAAAAAAAAATGACTTTACCTTAATTTACAGAAACTCTCAATTTTTACACTAATACATTTTTCCATGACCAATAACCTAGTTAGAATTTTGCTTTTATGTATTTTTAAATAGACAAACTGTTAAACTAAATTAAGTAACATATTTTAAATTAGTGAAATAGCTATGGGCTATCTTTACAACTACATAGTTCCAAGTAACTGATTTGATTATATTTTCCATTTTGGCTGGGTATTTATTGGTGAAATTGATAAATATGGAAAAGATAGCATTAATTAAAGTTACAGAACCATCACAGAATATCTTTTAAATGGACACCAGTTCTGCCTGTACTACAGCTGGATCCAAAACTACACACCAACCTTCCTTTGAATATATTTGTGGGAACCTATCAACACTCTACCTCTGTGTGAATCTAAAATATATCTACCTGTAATGATCCATGATCTGACCAAGACAAGTTTCATGAAAAGAATTGCATTAACATGATATGTTTTTGAGAGATATCTTTAGATATTTGTACCTAAAAATATAATATTTCTAAATGGGAGATATATTAATAGAGAGAATGTTAGCTTTTTTAAATCTTTACTATCTTCAAATATAATTGTATGTTGCTTCAAGTATAGTCTTTTAATGTGTTTTCATGAAATAGAAAGGTTTTTTAAAGTGACTATTTGGTAACAGAAGAAAACATATTTTAACTTCACTAATAGAAAAAATTCTGTTTTCCTTGTTAAATTATAAAGTGTTTATTTTTTTATGCCATTAAGGAAAATCGTAATAAGCAAGCTTTGAAAATTTTCTTTTGACCCTGATTATTTTATAGCTACTGGAGTCTATTTGAAGAATAGTACAAATAAACCTATGACAGGCTTGTACAATATATAAAAGATGACCAGTTTTACAGCAAAGTTGCACACATATCCTTTTTGGTCAATAGGGCATTTTCCCAACACCATTTGAAATCATAATATATTTTTTACCATCATCTCTCCTGAAATAACTGATGTTTAAAAAAAAAATTGTGCTAGTTTTATATTTAATTTTTTTCAATAAGCTTTATTAATCCCAAATAATTGTATTAACTATGTTAGAATAACAAAATCCTCAGTGTTTGTGAATACACTATAAACATTTCTATGTTCTCTGAGAAAACAAAACATTAATTCTAACATGTATTCTTTCTACTACAGACACTAGAGTTATTTTTGTGCAAATGTTGTGTCTTTTGAAAGAAGGGAAATATCCCCAAAGACAGTGACTTTAAATATTCTGTTTGTAGAGTGTCCCAAGCACATGGGCTCTATTTTAGTAACCATAGGTCTTAATTTAACTCCACCTAAGGTTAGATAACCACAAAAACAATAATAAAGTATGCTAACATGAAAGACATTTTTATATGAAACAGATATTAGCTCCTTGCCAGAACTTCCCAAAATGAGATTAATTTAAAATCATTGAAATTGAATTGTGTTGTAGGTTATGCTATGTTGTGTGAGTAATAATACTAAACATTTGCATACATAATATATTGACTTTTTTTATTTCATACAAAATGATGGCAAATACTGCTACTTGACCAGCAGGAATTATAGCAAATTGCTAGTCACTGTGCATTTTCAAAAAGAAATTTCCAAAGAAAAATTCACTCTTGGCATGGTGAGTGACACAAGGAGGCTTTGATGTTAGTCTGGTACTATAATTATTTTTCCCATGAGAAAGAACATATCTGTATGTAAAAATATGGAAATGCAGATTCCACTGTTAAAGGTCAGATGTCATTGAGCTTATTTTTCCAAGAAAAAAATAAAGAATATGATGGGGAAGCACTATTACAAGTAGAAGCCCTTTGAAACTCTAAAAGCTGTAATCAGATTCACTGCAGGGCACAAAGCCCTGGGACATTTATTTGTTGCAGACTGAGCATATCCAGAGACCTGGAGAACTTGTAACTTCACTCTGCAGTCCGAAAACGTATACATTGCTCTACTTTTGAAATGCATGCTTGTCTTCTTTCATACTCTCTTCATTTCTTCCAAAATTTTAATTTATTGTTAAATGCTAGCTGTATTCTGTAACTCGGAGGGGGAAAATCTGTTCCCAACCCAGGGCAAAGTACCTTTGAAACTGAAATCAGTGAAAAGGAGAAATAAAGTAGGAGAAACCTGTTTATTGCTTACAAGCAGTCTTCCACTTCTGCTCACCCATGTCGCTTGTGACCCAGATACAAAAAGGGGCCCCACCCAACCTCTCTGGTCCAGATATGCCCTCCCTCCCTCTTGTAATCACCTATTGGTATGGCGATGGACTACTCTCCACCCCTTGGAAACACCTATTCATATAAAGATGTTATATGAATAACATTAAGGCTAGACAAGAGATTCTGAAAATTTTACTCACACATTCCCTGACATAGATCAGTGTATATGTATGTATACATGTATATACTGCACTATGATACAACAAATATTTTGCTGTGAATTTTTGAAGTCATTTTGTTAGAAATGGACTTTACGTTTAGTACAGCTTTAGATTTACAGAAAAATGGTAAAGGTAGTACAGAGGGTTTCCATCTACCCTACTCCCATTTCCTCTATCATTAACCTCTTATATTAGTATAGTCCATTTGTTAAAATTACTGGACCAGTAGTGATACATCATTATTAATTAATCCCAAGGCTTTATTCAGATATCCTTTATTTTTGCCCACTATCCTTGCTCTGGTACCATCCAGGATATCACATTACATTAACTCATAATGTCTTCTTATATTATTGTTGACTGTGACAATTTCTCAGATTCCCTATTGTTTTTGATAGTGTTGACACTATTGAGGAATACTGATCACATATTCTGTAGGATAATCTGATATTACAATTTGATATTTTTCTCATATTTAGATTGGGGTTATGGGTCATTAGGAGGAAGAGCACAAATATAAAATACTATTTTTGTCACATAATATTAAGGGTAAATCTTATCAACATGATTTCCACTATAATGTTGAACTTGACCACCTGTCTTGTGGTAGGAAGCCAAGGAAGCCAGGGAGACAAAGTTTCTGTTGAGGCTTCAGGAATGTAGAGGAATCGCAAAGTGCTTGAGTGCTTGAGATTGAAAGAATGTAAAAATATATTCCTCCCCCCGCCCCACCAGGACTCAGTGGTATGGAACAGCTTATTGATCATAGTCATGGAAGCCCATTAGTTTATAATACGGTATCTGGGTAACCTTTACAGAGATAGGTTAAAATATAACTAGCATCCTGAATACACCTATAGTGACCTAATAGCTACCACTGCAACATTCCTGGGTGTTGACTCCCTCCAACCTTGTAGACGATGTATAAAAGTCATGGCCCTGCTGCACTCAGGGCTTAGCCTTTGGATAGGAATCTGCTGAGCCAGTGTCAGCACTGATAAATGCTGCTTTTTGCCAAATGCCTCTGTGTCCTGACTCCTTGTTCATAGTTCCTGCTGTTCCTGTAACAATCTAATGCAGTGTTTGGCAGATTTCTCCACTGTGAGGCTACTGTGGAGTAAATTTCCTTCTACATGTTCCACTGGAAAGTTAATTTTCCTCTTCCCATACTGTCCTTTTTAGAAGGTAGTTACTATGTTAACCCACCCTTACAGAATTGGAAGTCATACTCTACCTCCTTGAAAGAGGGGGTATGTAAATAAATTACTTAGCATCATTCTGCATAGATTTGTTTCTTCTCTCTGATGTGTTTATTTATTCCATCATTTTTTATATTTATTCTATTTTGGGGTCATAAACAAATACTAATGGATTTATTTGGTTACTCAAATTGTTCCAGCTGTAGTCATTAGGAGCTCTATTCGGTTGTTTTAAAAGAGCAAAATAAACACAAAACAAACAGAATGAAAAGACTAAAAAGTATAAATAGTAGGAATCACTGAAATTCAAGGCAGGATACAGTAAAAAAAACAGTGAAACTGAGGGCTAAATCTTTGAATTGATCAATGATAATAATAAATCTACATAGACTCAATAAGAAAAAATAGAGAAAAGCCACAAATTCCCAAAATCAATAATGAAAGAGGACTTTCTCTCTTTCTCTTTCTCTCTCTCTCTACATATAGATAGATATAGATAGACATTCCTCTAGTACACACACACACACACACACACACACACACACACACGTTCTTCTTGAAAAGCTAATTAAGTACATACATAACCACTTCTTTTATTGGGCTCTGACACAACAATGCCTCTACATATGTGTCCTAATCACCCTAGGACCAGTAAACAGACAAATGGAGATGTACTCTCTGCCCTGGAGACAGAGAAGTTATTCAAATCAGCAAATCCACAGGAAGCCTGTAATATCTAAATTCCATCCAACTTGGATATATAAGCTTCCCTCTACAGCTCCATGTCCTATGACTCTGTCCCTGGGTGCAATCCCATGTGTGTTCCTACATGGCAACCTTCTCTTCTTTGGACCTCTAAGTAACAGAATTCTGCCTTTCATTTATTCAAGTGTCATATGTCCCACAATCAAAATATCTTAGTCTTAGAAAACCGAGACATCATTACAGACCCTACAGACAAGTAAAGGTTTAAAGGTTCATAATAATACATTATGAACAAAAGTATGTGCACAAATGCAAAATGCTAGAATTTTTTCATTTATGTAGAGTGATAGGCAAAGATCACTAATAAAAGCTGATAATCTGAATATCACCTATATCTATTAAATATTATTAAGTTCATCTTAAAAACCTGACAAAGTAAACTGATGAACCAAATGGCTTCACTGGTGAATTCAATCCAATATGTATGTAAGAAATACTAAGACTACATAAGCTACTCCAGAAAATTTTAGAGAAGGGAATATTTCTCAACTCTTTCTATCTTGCTAGCTTTACTATAACAGAGTTTGACTCCACTTTTGATATTTGATGATGACAGCTTTTAAGCCGCACCCTCCCTCTTCTCCATTTACTCCATATCTACACAAGTTGATGAGAAAGCCCAGTGCTAACCATACCCACAGACAAAACAATATACCTGTATGATCAACTAAGCTGACATAGAAAAGTCAAATAGAAAAGTTCAAATAGCACTCTTGATTAAAAAATAAAAACTCAGAAAACTAGAAATTGAAAAAGACTTCATTGATGTGGTAAGAACTATCTACAAAAATTGAAACATATTATTTTTGATGGTGAAGAGCTGAATGCTTTGCCT
Organism: Manis pentadactyla; assembly: GCF_030020395.1. NCBI lineage: Eukaryota > Metazoa > Chordata > Mammalia > Pholidota > Manidae > Manis > Manis pentadactyla. Next base: position 118,840,852 of record NC_080023.1, on the reverse strand, counting down.
GTGATTACAAAGAAAGCAAGTTTATCTGTTATTCTCATTCCTATTCAACATTGTAATAGAGGTTCTAGGCAGTGGGATAAGACAAAATAAGAAATTAAGGGCCGACAGATTCAAAAGAAGAAACTAAAATGTCTGTATTCTCAGATAACACTGTTATGTTGGAGATTCCAAAGAATCTTCATAAAATTACTTGAACTAATATGTGAATTTAGCAATAGCACAGGATTCAAGGTCAATTTTAAAGATGTCAATTTCTCTAAAATAGTTATGAACAATTGGAAATTAAAACAAGTAACATAGTGTATAGAAAATCTCCTCTCTTTCTCTTCTACTATTTATACCACTTCACATCTGTGACCAGATGCATGAGTTTTCCCCAACACTGAATTAATTCTCTGACACCATCTGGTGACACTATCTACCATTAGTAATGGAATTCACAAATTGAGGGCTCAGTCCTAGAAGAATGTCCCCATTTTAGATTCCACTCTCAAGTCTCAGGTTGTCAACTGTACTTCTGAGAAACCCAAGAGTTCTCCAAATTCCATAGTTTAGGGATTTTTGTGGAGGTTTCCTCTCTTAGGCATGATTAATTATTAACCTCATCTCTCCTCTGAAAACTCCAAATTCCTAATAATGGTTCATTTTTTTCTGGTGGTCAGGCTGTGTTCTGAAGCTATCAAGGTTTCTCCAAGCCACCAAGAGTTTCTCCATTAGAACAAAAATAAATTCCAAGGGATTTAGGAGCTCTTTATTAAGAACCAGGTTCAAAGATCAAATATTAGAATAAGTATGCTCCTAGTGCTTTTATCACTTGGGAAATTACAAAGATTTTAAGAGTTCTGGACCAGACCAGGGATGGAGAAAAAAAAAGTTTCTTATTATATCACAATACCACACATATATAATAGCATCAAGAAATTTAAATTCTTAGTTATAAATATAACAAAATAAGAGAAAGATATGTGAGAAGAGGAACAACCCTGCAACTAGTAAAAAAAAAAAAAAAATCCAAAATTATTTTAGGAAATGGACAGATATAATTGGAAGACACAATCTTTGCTAAGATGTTAATTATTTCCAAATTGATTTATAGCAAGGCAATTTCGATAAAATAAAAGGTGTTTTTGTTTCTGTTTTTTGTAGAAATAGAAAAGGTAGTTCTAAAATTACATGTAGCTTCAAAAGAACTAAATGCATTGAAAATTTTAGAAAGTATCAAATGGAATTCTAACTGCCTGATTTCCAGAATTTCTATAAATTTTCTGTGACCAAGACAATGCGGCATAGAGGAAAACATAGAAATATACTACAGAGTCTAAAAGCAGAAATTGGTCAATATGATAAATTGATTCTCAATAAAGTCACAAGGCAATTCAATGCAGTAAAGGTAGTCTTTTCAACAAATGATGCTGTAATTTTTGGACTTTAATATAATGAGTACCCTGATACATACCTCAAAATTCATTATATTTTAAAATATAAAACATACACATTCTAAAAGAAAACATTTGTAGAAATATGGCTTTAGGTTACATTACAATTTTTTAGTTAAGACACCAAAAGTATAATTGATTCATAAAGGAAAAAAATTGATATATACTGGCAAAATTGAAAACTTCTGCTCTTCAAAGGACACTGGTAAGAAAATATAAATGCAAGTCATAAACTGAGGTTATTTACAAAACAGATATCTGATAAAGCAATTGTGTTCACAATATATAAAGAACACTCTAAACTCAAATATAAGTGAATAATAAAAGAATAGTAAGCAAAGGTTTTGAACAAATATTTTACCAAAAACCATCCAAGGATGGCAGAAAAAGCACAAAAAAAGATGTTCAATATCATTAGCTGTTGGGAAGGTAAAAATTGAAATTGCTCAAAATACTACTTCACACATATTAAAACAGATAATATATCTGGAAAATATAACACCAGAGGCATGATCCCTGAAAGAGGGATCTTTCCCTCTTAGCAAAGATTGTGTCTTCCAATTATATCTGTCCATTTCCTAAAATAATTTTGGATTTGTTTTTTTTTACTAGTTGCAGGGTTGTTCCTCTTCTCACATATCTTTCTCTTATTTTGTTATATTTATAACTAAGAATTTAAGCTGGATTTTATTAAAATTAGAAATGTCTACTTTATAGTAGACATTATCAAAAAGATTAGAGCACAAGCCATAGACTGGGGAGAAAATATTTGCAAAAGATACATCTGATAAAGCATTGTTTTTCCAAAATAAAAATATAACACTTAAAATTCAACAATTACAAAACAGATAACCTAATTAAAAATGGCCAAAGACCTTAACAGATAGCTAAACAAAGAGGATATAGAGACAGCAAATAAGCATGTATACAGATACACCACCTCATATGTCATTAGTCATTAAAGAAAAGCAAATTCAAACAACAATGGAATACCACTATACACTTATTAGAATGACTAAAATTCAAAACACTGACAACATCAAATGCTGGGCAAGTATATGGAGCAACCCTCATACACTGCTGTTGAAAATACAAAATGGTACAGCTATTTTGGAAAATAATTCGATGATTTCTTATAAAATTAAACATACTCTTACCACAGGCTGCAGCAATCGTTTTCCTTGATATTTACACAAAGGACTTGAAAACTTATGTCCACACAAAAACCTGCACATGGATATTTATAGCAGCTTTACTCATAATTGCCAAAACTTGGAAACAACTAAAATGTTCTTCAGTCAGTAAATGAATAAACTGTTGTTGTTCATGAAGACATTTGTCAACCTGAAAACAAAGAAATGTAATGAAAGGCAAATGAGTGTGTTTATTTAAGATCAAAGAATTATAATTCAGGGAGCAGAGATTCAGGTAGAAACTCAAATAGTCTTCCACTTCTAGGGTTAAAGCAAGGGGGTTATGAATAAAAGGAAGAGATGCAATTTCATGAATTGAAGAAAAGGAAAAAAATATCCTGTGAGTGTTAACAAAATAAATTACTCTCGGTTATACACTGATTGACTACTGATTGTATCTTCAGAAAGTCCACCACCATTAGTCTAGTGCGTAAATTCTCTTGCTGACTTCTCAAGCGATTGGTTAACATAATTGCTGTTTTGCCCAGTCCAAAGGTTTTGGGCCAGTTCAAACAGACACATAGGGCAGTTTCTCTGCAGTGACTGCTCTTCCTCTATTTTAAAATGGTTCCAGTCATGTCAAATTTTTACACAATGGAATGTTATTCCAAACAAAAAAATGAGCTGTCAAGTCATAAAAAGACATGGAGAGAACTATAGTGCATATTACTAAGTGAATGAAAACAATCTGAGAAGTCTGCATACTGTATGATTTCACCTACACTACATTATGGAATAGGCAAAACTATGGAGACAACGAAAATGGTCAGTGCTTCCAGAGTTTGGGGGAGGGAAGGATGAAGAGGCAAAACACAAAGAATTTTTAGGGCAGGGAAAATACTCCATATGACAATATAATGATGGGTATATGCCATATATGGATATTTGTCCAAACTGATACAATGTCCATAAAGAGTGAACCCTAAGGTAAGATATGGACGTAGGTAATTATGATGTGTCAATGCTGGTTCACCCACGGTGTAAATGTGGCACTCTGGTACATAATGTTGTAAGTGGGAGATGATGTATGTGTGGGGGCAGGAAGTATTTGGGAAATTTCTGCACCTTCCATTGAATTTTATTGTAAATATAAAACTTCTAAAAAATAGTCTATAGTAAAACAAAGAAATGGGAGAATTAACCACAAAGTGTATTTTGCTGAGAAAAATAACCTTCTTTGTTTTAATGCTTGAACTTGCAGTTTTAAAGACCTTAACTCACACTTATAATACTGGAAATGACTGTGTTACATATGTTACTGTTTTAGATATTCAGTGTCTGAGGAGATCATTTGATAAGCACTAACAGTAATACGTGAATGACTTTTTCAACCTTAGAGTTACTAGCAATATATAAAGTCTGAAAAATTAATAAAGTACATTTTCATGAGTATCTGAATCATGATCATTTATTTAAACTTAACTTTTTAAAATCCATGTTTGACAGTGAAATTAGGATATAATAGAAAATGTTTAATTTTGCTATGTTTTAAAATTATTAGTAGATTGAAGTTATAGTAAGGGAAGATTGTTATTTTATCTCTTTAAACTATCATGTAATACAACAGATCTTTACACATTGCCTATATTATATATATATATATATATATGTATATATATATATATATTACCCATAATAGCTATCTATATTATATGTTTTTATTCCCAAACCCAGTATGACCCTTTTTGTCAACAAAACCATGTTATGAAAACCTTCCTAATTTCTGAATTTTTCATTACTGTGTTTACTTTTTTCCAGCAATATCATGACACCAATGATCAGTTGAATTGCTTAGCTGAAAATTATTTTAATAATTTTATTTCCCAAAAAAACTGACATCATATAATGCTAGACAGTATGAGTACCACATGAGATAAGTTGGATTTAAAAAGGATACTACTAATACTGATGAACTATAAAAGTTAATCTACTAAAATCTCATAACTCTCTTGACATTCTGACATCTTGTAAGAAAGATGACTAACTTTAAAGTATTTTAGTCAAGAATACATTTTTGAGGTTAATTATTATAATTTTATCTTTTCTTCTTTTCACTGATCTCTTAAGCTTAAATACTGCCTTTGAAATTCATGATGATGACAAAAGTAGAAATTAATTTGAAAGAACCTTAATGTCATTTTTAGCTAAAATAATAATTTATTTGATTTTAATAAAGTTGTTTAAAATGCTCAAAATATTATTAGGCATATCATTGAAATAATTCAAATGTATCTTGAAAGTGCTAAGCTTACGAAATTTTCAAAATTAACTTTGTAATTACTGTGTGTCACAAAACAGAGGGCTGATAGGCATTTTCCAACTGAATGAAGCTCAATTTAAGCAATGAAGACTATGCACAGCATTATCAGTAGATAATTTTGATATCACCAAACCTTGCTTGTAATAATGTATTAGGAAACAAATATTCAAAATTTTTGTGTAAAATCCATCAGTTTTTCTTGTCTGATTTGGATACTCCACTGAAATATGTACTTTAATTAAAATAATTATTTAAATGATTCATGCTTTGAATAACAAGAACAAAATAGTTTAATTTCTTTTTTGAGATTTGTTTTATTTGTAATTGAGTTATGACAGTAAAATAGTCTGTAAACATTTTTGTCTATATTGATTACTGCATTACTTTTTATTTATAGGGCAGATGATACAAATAAGTAATTACAGTTCAACAAGACTTTGCTTTATTACTGTTCACTTTATCCTGGGATAAATTAGAAGCAAACAAAATACTATAATTTTAGAAATATATACTTTATTTTGTGAATTTAATATATTCTTATTCTTTAATAAATAATACCAACTTTTTCTTTATCTTTGTGTAGTGCTACTTATCTTTAGAATGTCATAATAACAGTTATTTTCCTATTTATAATCCTGATTTCTGATCTGATAATCTTGCATATTAAAATGGGATATCTAATAGTAAAATATGCAAATAATATAAATTTTAAGAATTAGTCATGAATTGCACTTTAAATTGGATTATTGAAGTGAAATAAACTAATTCAACAATGTTCTAAAGAATCTTAACTTTATTTACTTTATTTTAAATTATTTTAAACAAGCTGTAACAAAGTTTTCCTTCACATATTCTCATTATCCATTTTCTCCCTAATCAACAAGTTGGGCTTTATATCTTAGTTAATGGTTAATAATGTGGATAATATCTTCAAAATAACCTTTAAAGTTTTTGATGTAAGCTCTTCAGGTGCTTTATGTGATCCTGAAAAATATAGGTATCAATCACAATGATTCAAATGTGACATTCAGGGTTCATTATCATGACAACACCATAGATTATGTTATCATTCTATCCTGACCCACATTGAAGAATAAAAGTACACCAGCTTTTCCACTAAAAGCTCAGGCCATTTCTGGAATAAGGCAATATCCCTGTTGTGGGGTAAATGGCAGAACTTCCAGAATCTCCCAACTGGCCTCAGTCTATTTACATATCAATGGATATTTACCACTGCAGCTTCATGTTGATATGAGCAAGGAGTGGAGAGAAAATGGCCATTTGCTCCTTCCTTCTGTTCCTTGTAGGTAATTGGTCTGGCATCTGCAAGTCACCAAGGACTGGTCCATGGAGCTCCTCCTAGAACAGGTGGTGGGCAAGGACAGAGCATGCTGTGGCTATAAGAAAATGGAGCATGGAGTGGGCTTTGCTAGTGGAGACTCGGGAGAAAAGACTTGGAGAGTACAAGCAGCAGAGGAGATGGAAGGAGCCAGGCCTGGCTAGAGGACTGGAGCAACTGTAAGAAAAAAAGCCTTTTTCCCAACCTGCCCTTTTCCCTTGACTTATTTCAGTTTCACTGTATTCATAGGGTATTTAGCCCTGGAAGGGAGACCCCTTCCCCCAGAGCTACATCTGTCTAATTCAAAAAGATTTAATATATCCTTTAAAATAAAACTTTAATTCCTCAGGCCTTTTTCATTTTTCCTTGGAACTTATAAATCCAAAATTTTGTTATTGGTATACTAATGATTAGAGGTGTGTGGTTCAAAATAGAGAAAGCATAGGGTTCAAATAGGGATATGGTGTGATTTCCCACTAGCTAAAAAAAGTCTAATTTCTTATGTAAAAATTACTGCTAAAACATAATGTTTTTGCAAGTCCAGAACTTGCAAATTCAAAGAAAAGTGTGCAGAGAAAAGTTATATTTAAAAAGATATAAAAAGACAGATGGACATTGTTTATTTTATGTTTGTGATCATACATGTACCTTCAGAGTTGGTGTTCGCCCTACATTTTATAAAATGAAACTCATTTCACCATATGACTTCCACTAAGCAATAATTACCTTTATGGATGTTTTCTTTAGAAAGCACTGTTACAGGCTCAATAGAATGAACTGTAAAATTAACTAATTTTAAAATCTTCTTTCTAAATTCCTTCTATTTTTTGAATAAGCTCTAACAGATGCAAATTTGCAACAGAGATGATCTTCAAATAGATTTGTGCAGAATTCAGTGACTGAAACAGTAATTCATCTACTTAGAGGAACTTTTTTTATTAGGGTTTAAAATGTGTTGTTCTTGGGGGTTGACTTCAGAAGTGCCACTAGGACAAGGAGTCAGGAAGACTTCTCCAAAGTCAGAAAATATGGGTTAAGGCATAGGATTTACTGAGACAGGAGAAAAATCACAAGTGCACAATCAATAAGACAAAGAATCACATAGCTCTTCAGTCTCCACATGATCTAATGGAGTGGCATGCCAGGGCCCATCTCAGCTACAGTTGGCTACAGTTTGATTCCAGTGGACAGACCCCATGTTGCTCTGTGGGTCTCCTTGTTAAAAGTACAAAAACATGGCCTACATGTCTGCTGGGTACCATTTAAGTCTGGAGTGCCTGGAAACTCCTGCTGCAAACATCTGAGAAACTAGGTCCTGTGGCACCTGTGGAGGGTCACAGTCCCACCCAGGGAATTACACTGCCTCCAGGAAATGTAGTGTTGTCCATACCATTCAAGGCTCATTCTTAGGCAATTCTGCTCCTGGCATAATTAATTTTTTCCTTGTTCAACCAAGTAATGCAATGGCTAAATAGCAAATTGGGACTTCAGAGCCATTTTCTATAGCTACTTTAGCTAAAAGATTACGATGCGTGAGTAGCATCAGTGCAGTTTTACACACACTCATGTATGCGTCAGCATTTAGTCTGACTCTCAGTGAACCAGTGGTGCGTCAAACCTTTCTTGGATGGCTTATGCTACCTTCTCAGCATTTAGCTTAGGCTCTTGTTCTGCTTTTTTGCTTCCCCAGGACAGTAGGCCAGTTCGCTCTCCATGCAGTGTCTATGCCACAGAAGAATGGAGGCTGATGGAGAGAACAAATTAGTCCCTCTTTCTGGCTAGTCACATGAACTATGTTGTAGCTGCCTGGAACCAACTTGCTCAGAAGTCTTCTACCAGAGACCCCAGTTAGGAGTAGGCCAGGAACTCTTCAGCTTTCCAAAATCTCTTCTTCTACTTTGTTGAGAAACTTCTAAGTATCATGTCATTTTCCTTTTCCATGTCTTCTTATGCCTTTCATATTCACATAAGTCTTGAGAATTTTTCCAAAGAATTTTCGTGAAACTCTAACATCTCAGGCATACTGAACATAAAAAGACAAAAAGTTAGTACATAAATCCCAAAGCTGAATTACTTTTCCTTTGTGGAATAACTCAACTCAAGATAAATTTTGCATGCTAGTTGTCCATTAAGAGAACTTAGAGAAAATCCAGTCTGGTATAATAATTTTAAGTTAGGAAGAAGTGAGGAATCTAAGAGGTCAAATTCCTCAGAAAAGTAAGAGACAGCACTGAAATTTACATCTTTTTGCCTACAGGCCCAATATTCTTCCTTAATTATCAAAAACAAGTTAGATCCTGTAGACAATTTAGATACTGATGTAAGTAAACTTTTGGGAAACATTTTTACATGAATTTTCATCTAAACATATTCACCACAGAGATGAGCTCACTTAAAAGCATGCTTAAATGATATTATACAAAGTGCAGGCAAAACATTGTGAAGTTCGTGTTTCAGAAAACAGCAAAAAAGTCCTATGCAATAGGTAATAACCAAGACAATGGATAAAATGGAAAATTCATGGACATTCAATGGAAAATTATTTTCCTCTGTTGAAAAATCAAAATTTTAGAAACTTTTCCTGTGTGGGAGACTTGAATATATTCACCATGCTAGTAAAATAAATAGTGAAAAACATGTTCTTACCTATAAAATTGCAGATACAGAAACCTCAGCATTAAGTGCAAAACACTAACATTCTAAAAAGAACATGCAGTTACTCAACAATACATCACTTCTTACACTAATTTTAGAACCTGGTGATTCATTGACATATTTCTATTTGAGAAATAAAGTCTCAAATATTTTTAAAAATTGAGAAAAATAAAAAGTAAGATATGCAAATAAAATATCAGCAATAAAATACTGCACATTTTCTCTATTTAGACAGACTTTCGGGTTTCACTGTGCAACGTATTCATAATATAATTGTCTATTACTTCTAAGATCCATTTAAATCCATAATTGTCTCATTTGAGCTCAGCATGGTTACCATTTAAAAGCTTTTTTTTTCAGGTGTCCATACTGCTCTAGTACATAATAAGCTGTTTGCGATCTAGTGATATGACGAGACTCACACTTGAGCCCAGAATGATTGCATCTTAACTCAGTACAAATTCTGTGTTGATGCTTTGTGTTTCATGCTTTGAAAAGAAGAAACAATAAATTAAAATAGCAGTTGAAACCCAATATTTCACTTCAGATTTTAAACCACAGGTGTTTTATGTGCCTTAAATACAAAGTACTAACTAAAAGTTTGCTTCATGTGGCTAAAGAATGATGCAATTAGACCATATCTTTTATTAAGAAATTATGGACATCTATGATGCTTTAAAACCAAATTGTTTATTTGCTGTTATCTTAAGTAATTTGTTGGTTATTCAGGTAGCTATACTTGAAATGTGAACTGTAGTTTCATAGTATTTTAAATTATGTTTTCATGAAATTTTAAAGGAGAGATATTATTAAAACAAATACATGTAGCCAACTAAGCTGTTCTAGTAAATAGGGCAAGTATTTTATATTAACCTATATAAGTACAGCTACTTCATTAATCTATATTTTAAAGTCATTTTAATTTTTCACTAAATTATTATTTTCAAATCATTAAATATCTTAAAATATATTTCTCTTTAATTAGAGATAGAAAACTGTTTTCTGTGCAATTGCTGTTCAGAGAATGAAGAAGACGGACAATGCAAAAGAATGTACTTGCTTGGCATTTACCTGTAATTATGTAGTTGGCTTATGTTTTCTGAAAAGTACTTTTTCAGAATAGCAATATCTAAAATAACTGAAAAACATTGCTTTAATTCAGCACTATGTAAAGAAGTTGTATAAAGGAGTTTGCTATTTAACGTAATTCTTTTCCATCATTAAAATTTTATGTAAATAGAACATTTATTTAGGCAGCTTTCTTTATCTGGTCTTTATTCATGATCTGACTTAGTGTGAAACTACAAACACAAAAATCATCTGAGATGATGTATTCAATCCAAAAGACTGTTTTTTGGAGAGCATACATTTGTATTTCCCATCTAAGCACAGAATCTAAAAAGGCACTTTCAAAATATAGATTTTATGTGATATACATGCAAGAAAGTTTCAGTTTATCAACACAAAAGTATTTGATCTTGTTTTAAATTATACTATTCAACATACTCATTAAATTTGACATCAACTACACACTGCATGGTACATCTCTTTTTCTTCCTTAACTGTCTTATATTTACATTTTCATAATTTATAGTTCACTCCCTCTCCTTCCTACCCATTGTCTTATCAGGATTTGGTACATATAACTGAACGATTTTTATCTATGAGACATGTAAAGTGCTAAAATTAGCTATCGGAGGACTCTAAATATATTATAAATTCATTGTAATGGTCCTAAACTATAAATACTTCATGAAATTTATACACATAGAATGAGATATATTTTGAATGATTGTGGTGGGTGGGTGGGGAGGGTGAGGACGATAAAGGGACACAAAAATTCTCAATCGTAATAAAGTTGGTCACAGGAATGGTAGAACAGCATGGAGAATATAGCCAGTGATTCTATAACATCTTCCTATTCCTATGTTGGCAGATAGTAACTGCACTAGTTGGGGAGGATTTAATAATATGGGTAAACTGTTGACCCACTGTGATGTATACTTGATACAACTATGCTTCAATAAAAAAAAGAGAGTAATTTACAATCCAGAATTTCTGAAGGCTTGGGATTTTTAAATGGAAGGCATATTCTCATGTATTTTTAATGGAAAAAAATTTAAGATAAATCACTGGAACCCATTCTTAGATTTTCTTGTTTTGCACAATATTGTTGTTAATTTAAATGCAGTTAACTTAAACGTAGTAGTTTTAAAAATTATTGAGAAAAACTATGTACATTTTCAATGAATGTACAAATAAAAGATGCTTTATATTCTTTTAAATTTCTTTTGCAATTTCAGAAATATTTATACTGGTATATTCCAAATAGAGATCAATTCGACTAAATATTTGTATAACATTAATACTAGAAGTATATATATTTTAACCTTTCAGGTACATAAGTTGTTTAAAAGACAAATTTTAATTAAAATTCTGTCTTTCAAAATAGATCAGAAGCAAAAAAGAAACATTTTATGATGTAATGGATGATTATATTTTATTAGGATGTTTTGCAATCCTGCTTTCATTAAAATAAATTGACAATACAAAGCAAAAAATCATTATTTTTGAAAGCAACTAACCTAACACCTTCATCAATATGTTCAAAGCACAAGTATGTTCAAAGTGTAGATATAACTTGAAACTTTTTAAAAAGCTGAAATTAAAAACCAAACAAAAATTTCTAACCACCCAAAATATCTTGTCTCAATATCTTGCATGAAGAACTACTGTGATTTTCATATAAGAGCAGCTCTTATGATATGTTAATACGTAAGATAAAATGTTATTCACTAAATTATTTCAGACTCATAAAAAGATTTTTTCAATAAATTTTGAAAATGACTTATATTTTTTAAAAATATATGTGCAACAGTTTAGATAGTAATATTTTCCAAGAGACATCACAAATAAAGTCATTTTTAACTACATGTCTCACTATGCAATTTACTTTTAATTTTATGCCATGGTTAGTGTGAATTTCTTAATGTGTTGAATACAGGATTAGACTTTATACCACACAGAGGTGTAAAATACCATTTTTCCTCAATAAATTATAGTTTATATGCACATTTTATTTCCTGATTCATGGAGTACCAAAATTACCATGCATAATTTCTGCAATTGTATTATTAAAATTTAATTTAATTCCATTTTATGTTTAAAATAAAATATAATTCAGTTATACCAATGGGAATAAATAAAACTACACATATTACTTAAGATGATTTTTAGAAGGGGTTGAATTATATAAAGTCATATTAAACCTATATATTAAAGCTACATGGCTATATCTGTATTTATGTTGAGAAATAAATTCCTTCTTTGTTTATATTTAGAGTATATAAATGCACTGAAAACTAATTTTTCCATTATAAAGTGGTATGCCCCTCCAATTAGCACTGTTGATTTCAAGACTGTGTTGTTTTTCAATATCCCACAGTTCCTAAAATAACAACATGCAGTTACTCAATCTCTACACTTAAAATGGGTGATAATTTTCCTTTAAAAATGTATAAAATGAAGATATTAACTTTGAATTAGAATCAATCATTGTAAGTAATTGTTTCTAGACATAGATTATTATTTTGCATAAGTTTAAAAATATGAACTGTAATGAATATATTTTTAAGTAAAAAAATACTATATCTATTTTTATGAATATACAACATGTAAATAATTATAACCATGACATTATGACATAATATAAATTTTGAAAATTACCTTTATCTAAATATACTCTTACATCTAGTGTATTTGCATTTTGAAAAATTAGATAAATGTCAATTTAAAGTTATTTAAATGTATGAGAAAGCTATTAAAAGGTTTTTGCTTCCTGATAGGTAAGAGAAGGAATAAAATTAAAGTGAGCTGCCAGAATAAAATTGATTTCTTTCAGAGTTTAACATTCTGTTTCTGAAAATAATGAGACTCAGTAACAACCCAAGTTATTATATTATTGGCAATAACGTCTTTCAAAAGAAAATATCAAAGTCTGAGTCCCACATTACTTGATCTCTTTTTAGTGTTTGGCACTGTTAAGTATTTTCTCCAACTTTAAATTCTTAATTCCTTTGGTTTCTATGATAACATTATTTCCTACCACACCTCCTCAACTCCTCCTTTTCAGTGTTTCATGTCTATTTTTTTCTCTCAAACTTTAAATGGTATCTTTTATCACTCTAGTCCCCCATTCTTTCTAATTTACTCCTCCTACATGAAATCCCATCAAAACATCCACTAAGTCTTATGTCATTCAACTCATAAGTGAATACAGGCAGAATCCTGCCTGATGATAAACAATTTTAAAAGTATATTTGGAACCTATATATAATATTCCCAAATTAATTCAATATAACCCTCAAATATTTTCCTCATTTTATAATATTCACACTGGTTAATGAAAACACTGTTAGACTGGTTACTTAAGTAAGAAACACACTATAAAAATTACAAAATTACTTCTTCAACACACATTCAGTCACTTACTTGTCTTGTTCTTTCTTCCTTAACATCTTTTCTATCTTCTCTCTTAGTCCCTAGGACTTCTACTAGCTTATTTTAGATCAGGAATTACTTCTGCTTTTAACAATGTAAAAACAAATGCAATCTCACACACTTTAAAAAAATGACTACAGGAAAAAGAATAATGCCTACTACACAGGCTAAAAGTTAATTGAATGTATCCTATTGTTGTTGGGCAGCGGCATCTGCAAGTTCTCTCCCTGTGCACCAGGTGAAACCTAAACCTAGATGAGGGAGGGTTCTTGACTGAATAAGAAAGAATTCTCGAGCAGGTTGGAAGAGTGTAGATAAGAAGGGAATTCATTAAAACAAGAGTAGAAATGAATGGCAGTGGCCTTGCAGGCAGCTGAGATCGGGACAATGCAAAGGTGCAGAGGGAAAGTTTGCTAAACATTTTCTTGGTATGTGACAGATTCCCTTGCCATCTCTTAAAGCCAGGGTCACTTGGCATCCCATGTCTACTAGGATCACCACTGTGTGGGGGCTAGCTCTTACCACCACAGGATTTGGGGGAGCTGCAGAGCATGGGATGGGGTGAAATTATGTTCTGAGAACTTCCCAAATAAATATTTTCAGACAGGCTCCTGCAGTACCGTCCAGATCACCCAGGCCACAGGAACTTTCAGGCCCAAATATGAGCTCTCAGCAAATTATGAGAGTCAAGTGGAGATGAAGTGAAGACTTAGAAATAGAATGAAATAGCAAAGGAACAAAGATGCTTACCGCTGGAAAAGCAGAGAGAGGCAAAACATAATTAAGTTGAGCAGTGAGAAAACTTTATTTAAAGTTGCCTACTAAAAGAGAGAAAAGTGAGGGCGTCCTCAGACAGGAGGCATGCTGAAAGGCTGGCACTTCCTCTTTTAAGGAGTTTTCAAGGGGCCAGGGGGTACAAACTTGCAAAGTGGTCTCAAAATTCTTATCTCTGGTGAGAAACATTAAGTCTCTTCCATTCAAGTCCTCCAGATAATTTTACAAAATTATGCCCACCCTGCCCTCAAGGTGGGCTGAGTTATTGTCTGTTTGCTAAAGAATATCTTAGGAATCTTACTTCCTAACTTCCTCATTTTTAAAATGGAATCTTAGATTTAAGATGGAATCCTTCCTGTTCTTACTATGCAGTTTATATGTCAGCTTTTTTTGAAAATTAACCATGATGCTTGTCTCCTGTCTCTGTCCTCCATCACTATGACCCAAGCAAGTGTTCTAATTACTTTATATGAACTATCTTGACTCATCCACAAAACTTGGTATGAGCCAGGCTTTTATCATTACCCTTTCACAGATGAGGAAACTGTGATCCTGAGTGATTAGGTAACCTGCCCACTGTCACTCATATAAACAAATGGCAGAGCAGAAATTGGAAACCAGTCCAGTCCTGAACTATTCAACCCTCCTCCAGATTAACTCTCATTTAAAAACTATAATTGGGAGGAGCCAAGATGGTGGCATGAGTAGGACAGCGAAAATCTCCTCCCAAAAACATATATATTTTTGAAAATACAACAAAAAATAAACACAACTATTCCTAAAAGAGAGACCAGAAGATACAGGACAACAGCCAGGCTACATCTACACCTGAGAGAACCCAGCGCCTCACAAAGGGGTAAGATACAAGCCACAGCCCGGTGGGACCTGAGTGACACCCCTAGCCCAGCTCCCTGGGGGGAGGAGATGAGCTGGAGTCGGGAGGGAGAGGGAGCCCAGGACTGCTAAATACCTAGCCCTATTCATCAGGACTGGGAGCGCAGACATACAGTGCATGGTGTGCTGGATACTAGTGACATGAAACAGTAAAACCTGAGAGCAGTTTCCCACCGCTGGAGCCCCTGGGACAAAAGAAAAGCGAGTGTTTTTTAAAGTCTTAAAGGGACAGGAGCCTCACAACTGTATGGAAGCATCCAAGCCCACTCAGCCCAGAAGTTGGGAATCCCAGGGAACTCTAGACACCATAACCCCCTGGGCGGCAGTGCAGCTCTGAAGCCCCTCACAAAGGAGTGCTCTTTGAAATACCCTCCTGCTCATTCCCCCTCCAGTGTGGCCCCACCACAGCAGAGCAGCAGTCTGAGAGTGGCCATGCACACAGCAACCACAGAGATTACTCCACAGCGACCCAGGCAAGAATCAGAGACCCTTTCTGCATGCAGCTGCCCAGCACAAGCTGATAGGGGTTGCAATTCTCCCAGGAAAGGAAGGCAATGAGCAAAAGGGAAGGGACTCTGTTCTCCCAGCTGACACACATGCCAACTGCTCACGACTACCTATATTGCCATGAAAAGGCAGAAGAATTTGATCCAGACAAGAATCACACAGACATCCTCCCCTGAGAGGGAACCTGGGCAATCTTTCTGAAAAAGAATTCAAAATAAAGGTCATAATCATGTTGATGGACTTGCAGAGAAATATGCACAAGCTGAGGAGGGAGAATACAGAAATAAAACAATCTCTGGAAGAACTTAAAAGTAGAATGGATGAGATGCAAGAGGCCATTAATGGAATAGAAATCAGAGAATAAGAACACAGAGAAGATGATGCAGAGAGAGATAAAAGGATCTTCAGGAATGAAAAAATATTAAGAGAACTGTGTGACCAATCGAAATGGAACAATATCCACATTATAGGGGAACCAGAAGAAGAAGAGAGAGAAAAAGGGATAGAAAGTATCTTTGAAGAAATAATTGTTGGAAACTTCCCCAAATTGGGGGAGGAAATAGTCTCTCAGACCACGGAAGCACACAGAACTCCCAACACAAGGGACCCAAGGAGGACAACACCAAGACACATAATAATTAAAATGGCAAAGATCAAGGACAAGGACAGAGTATTAAAGGCAGCGAGAGAGAGAAAAAGGTCACCTACAAAGGAAAACCCATAAGGCTATCATCAGACTTCTCAAGAGAAACCTTACAGGCCAGAAGAGAATGGCATTATATATTTAATGCAATGAAACAGAAGGGCCTTGAACCAAGAATACCATATCAAGCATGATTATCATTTAAATATGAAGCAGGGATTTAAAAATTCCCAGACAAGCAAAAGTTGAGGGAATTTGCCTCCCACAAACCACATCTGCAGGGTATTTTAGAGGGACTGCTCTAGATGGAAGCACTCCTAAGGCTAAACAGATGTCACCAGAGAAAATAAAATCACAGCAAAGAAAGCAGAACAATCAAATACTAACTAAAGACAAAAAATAAAATCAACTACCCACAAAAGCAGTCAAAGGAAACACAAAAGAGCACAAAATAAAACACCTAACAAAGAAAGAATGGAGGAGGAGGAATAGGAAGGGAGAGAAATAAAGAATCATCAGATTGTGTTTATAATAGCTCAATAAGCAAGTTAAACTAGACAGTAAGATAGTAAGTAAGCTAACCTTGAACCCTTGGTAACCATGAACCTAAAGCCTTCAGTGGCAATAAGTACATATCTTTCAATAATCACCCTAAATGTAAATGGACTGAATGAACCAATCAAAAGACACAGAGTAATAGAATGAATAAAAAAGCAAGTTCCATCTATACGCTGCTTAAAAAAGACTCAACTCAAACCCAAAGACATGCACAGACTAAAAGTTAAGGGATTGAAAAAGATACTTCATTCAAAGAACAAAGAGAAAAAAGTAGGTGCTGCAGTACTTGTATCAGACAAAATAGACTTCAAAACAAGGAAAGTCACAAGAGACAAAGCAGGATACTATATAATGATAAAGGGGTCAATCCAAAAAGACGATATAACCATTATAAATATATATACACCCAACACAGGAGCACCAATATATGTGAAATAAATAGTAACAGAATTAAAGGAGGAAATAGAATGCAATGCATTTATTTTAGGGGACTTCAACACACCACTCACACCAAAGGACAGATCTACCAGACAGAAAATAAGTAAGGACACAGAGGCACTTAACAGTGCACTAGAACAAATGGACTTAATAGACATCTATAGAACTCTACACCCAAAAGCAACAGCGTACACATTCCTCTCAAGTGCATATGGAACATTCTCCAAAATAGACCACATACTAGGCCCCAAAAAGATCCTCAGTAAATTCAAAAAGATTGAAATTCTACCAACCAACTACTCAGACCACAAAGGTATAACACTAGAAATAAATTGTACAAAGAAAGCAAAAAGGCTCACAAGCACATGGAGGCTTAATAACATGCTCTTAAATAATCAATGGATCAATAACCAATTCAAAATAGAGAACAAGCAATACATGGAAACAAATAACAACAACACAGAGCACCAACTTCTGTGAGACTCAGTGAAAACAGTTTTAAGAGGAAAGTATATAGCAATCCAGGAATATTTAAAGAAGAAGAACAATCCCAAATGAATAGTCTAAAGACACAATTATCAAAATGGGGAAAAGAAGAAGAAATGAGGCCTAAAGTCAGCAGAAGGAGGGACATAATAAAGATCAGAGAAGAAATCAATAAAATTGAGAAGAATAAAACAATAGAAAAAATCAATGAAACCAAGAGCTGGTTCTTTGAGAAAATAAACAAAATAGAGAAGCCCCTAGCCTGACTTATAAAAAGAAAAAAAGAGTCTACACACATCAACAGAATCAGAAATGAGAAAGGAAAAATCATGAAGGACACCACAGAAATACAAAAATTACTAGAGTATACTACAAAAGACCATATGTTAACAAGCTGGAAAACCTTGAAGAAATGGACAACTTCCTAGAAAAATACAACCTTCCATGACTGGCCAAGGAAGAAACAGAAAACCTAAACAAACCAATTACCAGCAATGAAATTGAAGCAGTAATCAAAAAACTACCCAAGAGCAAAACTCCTGGGCCAGATGGATTTACCATGGAGTTTTACCATACATACAGAGAAGACATCATACCAATTCTCCTTGAAGTTTTCCAAAAAATCGAAGAAGAGGGAATACTTCCAGACTCATTCTATCAAGCCAGCATCACTGTAATACCAAAACCATGCAAAGAAACCACCAAAAAAGAAAATTAAAGACCAATATCCTTGATGAACATAGATGCAAAAATACTCAACAAAATATTAGCAAACTGAATTCAAAAATACATCAAGAGGATCATATACCATGATCAAGTGGGATTCATCTCAGGAATACAAGGATGGTACAACATTCAAAAATCCTTCAACATCATCCACCACATAAACAAAAAGAAAGACAAAAACCACATGATCATCTCCATAGATGCTGAAAAAGCATTCAACAAAATTCAACATCCATTCATGATAAAAACTCTCAGCAAAATTGGTAAAGAGTACAAGTACCTCAACATAATAAAGGCCATATATCGTAAACCCACAGGCAACATCATATTGAACAGCGAGAAGCTGAAAGTATTTCCTATAAGGTCAGGAACAGGACAGGGTTGCCCTCTCTCCCCACTTTTATTCAACATAGTACTGGAGGTCCTAGCCACAACAATGAGACCAAACAAAGATATACAAGGAATCCAGATTGGTAAAGAAGAAGTCAAACTGTCACTATTTTCTGATGACATGGTATTGTACATTAAAAAACCCTAAAGACTCCACTCCAAAACTACTAGCAGTGATATCGGAACACAGCAAAGTTGCAGGATACAAAATTAACACACAGAAATCTGTGGCTTTCCTATACACTAACAATGAGCCAATAGAAAGATAAATCAGGAAAACAATTCCATGCACAATTGCGTCAAAAAGAATAAAATACCTAGGACTAAACCTAACCAAGGAAGTGAAAGACCTATACCCTGAAAACTACAAGTCACTCTTAAGAGAAATTAAAGGGGACACTAACAGATGGAAACTCATCTCATGCTCGTGGCTAGGAAGAATTAATATCGTCAAAATGGCCATCCTGCCCAAAGCAATATACAGATTTGATGCAATCCCTATCAAATTACCAACAACATTTTTCAACAAACTGGAACAAATAGTTCAAAAATTCATATGGAAACACCAAGTACCTCAAATAGCCAAAACAATCCTGAGAAAGAAGAATAAAATAGGGGGGATATCACTCCCCAACTTCAAGCTCTACTACAAAGCCATAGCAATCAAGACAATTTGGTAGTGGCACAAGAACAGAGCCACAGACCAGTGGACCAGACTGTTGAGCCCAGATAAAAACCCAAGCATATATGGTCAATTAATACACAATAAAGGAGCCATAGACATATAATGGGGAAATGACAGCCTCTTCAACAGCTGGTGTTGCAAAACTAGACAGCTTCATGTAAGAGAATGAAACTGGATAATTGTCTAACCCCATACACAAAAGTAAATTCAAAATGGATCAAATACCTAAATGTAAGCCATGAAACCATAAAACTCTTAGAAAAAACATAGGCAAAAATCTCTTGTAGAGAAACATGAGCTACTTCTTCAGGAACATATCTCCCTGGGCAAGGGAAACAAAAGCAAAAATGAACAAGTGGGACTATATCAAGCTGAAAAGCTTCTGTAAAGCAAAGGACACCACAATAGAACAAAAAGGTATCCTACAGTATGGGAGAATATATTCATAAATGACAGATCCGACAAAGGGTTGACATCCAAAATATATAAAGAGCTCATGCTCCTCAACAAAAAGCGAACAATCCAGTCAAAAAATGGGCAGAGGAGCTGAACAAACAGTTCTCTAAAGAAGAAATTCAGATGGCCAATAGACACATTAAAAGATGCTCCACATCACTAGTCACCAGAGAAATGCAAATTAAAACCACAAGGAGATATCACCTCACACCAGTAAGGATTGCCACAATCGAAAAGACAAACAACAACAAATGTTGGCGAGGTTGTGGAGAAAGGGGAACCCTCCTACACTGCTGGTAGGAATGTAAATTAGTTCAACCATTTTGGAAAGCAGTATGGAGGTCCCTCAAAAAGCTCAAAATAGAAATACCATTTCACCCAGGAATCCTGTTTCTAGGAATTTACCCTAAGAATGAAGCAGCCTAATTTGAAAAAGACAGATGCACCCCTATGTGTATCGCAGCACTATTTACAATAGCCAAGAAATGGAAGCAACCTATTTGTCCATCAGTAGATGAATGGATAAAGAAGATGTGGTACATATACACAATGGAATATTATTCAGCCATAATAAGAAAACAAATCCTACCATTTGCAACAACATGGATGGAGCTATAGGGTATTATGCTCAGTGAAATAAGCCAGGCGGAGAAGGACAAGTACCAAATGATTTCACTCATATGTGGAATATAAGAACAAAGGAAAAACTGAAGGAACAAAACAGGAGCAGAATCACAGAACCCAAGAATGGACTAACAGTTACCAAAGGGAAAGGGACTGGGGAGGATGTGTAGGAAGGGAGGGATAAGGTTGGGGGGAAAGAAAGGGGTCCTTATGATTAGAATGTATAATGTGGGGGTGTCATGGAGAGGGCTGTGCAAAACAGAGAAGACAAGTAGTTGTTTTACAGCATCTTACTCCGGTGATGGACAGTGACTAATGGGGTATGTGGGGGGAACTTGGTGAAGGAGGGAGTCTAGTAAGCATAATGTTCCTCATGTAATTGTAGATTAATGATACCAAAATTAAAAAAAATCTAATTGTTTAATGTGAAGTTCTTCTAAAATTAAATAACTACCTGTCTCATATGCTGTCTGGTAATAATCTTTCGAGGCCTTATCTCAGGCATTTCATCCTCACATACATCCCTGACTGTGTAACACTTTTCCCTGTCTCCACGTATTTATATTTTTTGTTTCCTCTGAATTATTATGTGCTCTCTCCTCCTTCTCATATGCTTTTTGAACTTTTCTGCATTCAGTATCTTGCTTAATGATTTCCTAGTCATTGAATTCATATTTGACCAATTACAGCAAGGTTTATCAAGTGTTTCTTTTGCTATCATGTTGTATTGCATTTTATAACAGTGGATTCACATCATCTGCAGAACTTTCTGACTCATCTACTATAATCTGACACAAGGAGAGATATGTATTATTTATCTTTGTACTCATATCCTATACACATCCAGTGATATTTACACATGAGTTCCAGATTTCTCAAATTCAATTATTCCTCTAGTAATATAACTAACTCTATTTTAAAATGGGCCTACTTACAGTTATTTTATTTCTTATATTTAATAACATACTTTTAATTCATGAGGGTAAAAGATTGAGATGCAGCTAAGCTAGTGGACCAATAATACAATGAACATGAGAAATCCTCCTCATAAACCACCTTTCTTATTGGGCATACTCATGGTCTAACTTACTTTATTGTTGTCACCTTAGGTCCTTATATGACTTTACTTTTAATCTGTGAAATGACTTACTCTTGCTAGTGAAGTTCACATTGGCCTTCCCTTCTTTCAGTAGGTTTCCAGGACTTCATCACATCAGCCAGCAAATAGAGGTTTCTTTAGTTTCTTCTTTGTTTGTATAATTTCTTCAGAAGTGTTCATCCTCATTTATAACACTGTTTGAAGCAACTGGCAGTTTTATCTACTAAATATCTCAAGTTTTTTTTTTTTTTTTAGTTGAAATATCATTGATCTTACATTGGTTTCAAATATAAACATCTCAAGTTTCGTGAAATCTTGAACTACAAGTCAGGGTCCCAATCAGTAATAAATGAGTGCCTTATTAACAAACAGATGGATATACAAATGGAAATTTGTATATATTAAATAGAAATTCATTTTTTCCTAATTAAGTTATAACAAAATATTATGGTACATTACTGCTGGTATCCACCATCATGTTAGATATTTGCATAATAAATACTGACCAGCTGGAAAATTTTTTATAGGATGCTATAAATAAAACATTAAAAATTATCAATTATTGCATTAAACTACTTTCAGTATTCAACTTAAGTTGCATATCTGAGAGACTAAGTCAATACTTTAAATTTTCTATTAATTTTATAGTTTAAATATGATGTTATAATAATGTTATAAAACCAAATGAATTTTTGCTTTGTTAATGTTCTTTATTAATTACTGCATAGAAAACTACCCACAAACATTTTGACTTAAAATAGAAAACACTTTACTATATTTCATAATCTTTTGGGTCAGAAAATTGAGCAGAACTCAGCTGGACATTCTACATCGCATAGAAAAATTTGGGTTCTCTTAGTGGTATTCAGCTGATGCCTGGCCTGGAAGGTCAAAGACAAATTAACCCCCATGATTGATGACTTGAAAAGAACAGCTGTATGGTTCAACTTAGAACTGTTTCCCTCTCAGTTGATTTCAGGGCCTCTCTGTATTTTCTTCAGTGTCCTTTAAAGCCTCTCAGGGGTTTAATAGTGAATATTCCAAAAGGTACTGGAATAAATTGCAAGAATCTTACGTTCTAGGCTCAGAAGTCCCAGAGCATCTTACCTACCACATTCGGTTGGTCAAGCAAGTCCCTACCTAAACTCTGATTTCAAAGGAAAAAGAATAGACTCATCTTTTCTCGATGGAGAAATGATGACATCTTTAAGAAGAGAAAGAATTGATGGCAGTCTTCTTGGAAATATGTTACCATAGCTACCTATCACAAAGAAACTTTAAAAACTACATCCCAATACTCCAAGATTCTAAGATTGTTCTATAAACTTATTTTAATTTTTTTCTATTTAAAATATTGCACATTTTTACCACTTCTCTTATATATTTCAACACATCCTATATTCAATACATTTTATATCAGTTCTATTAATAGAAAATTTCCCACAAAGGTTTTTGTGAATCTCTTCTAAATATTGTTTATAACATAACCCACATAAAATAATGAATTCTGTATATGCTCAGTTTCTGCTTGCCACCAGACCTCACTCTTTATTATCTGATACACTTTTATTCTCCATCTTTGCAACACAGATGGCCCAAGTTTCAGGGACAAAAATTTTGATTTTATTTCAAAAACAAATGTGAGAAAATTTGGAATTAAGTCTGGAACAGCAAAAGTAAAAGTTTTTTTTTCTTCTTTTGATCTACAAAGTCCAAAACTATTTTTAGCCATCGAGAATATGTTGAGGATGGGTATAACATCACTGGAGTGGTTTCCTAAAACTCTTCTTTCTTGTGCTTTTCAAAATATCATTTTCCATAGTGTTAGATTTCATTTGCTAGGAAACTTTGGTTCTGTGTTATTCAGTATTTTCACCTATGGCTCCTAGCATTTCTTTTGATTGGTTTTACTTCAAGCAAGCATTACTTTACATTTACTGTGGTTTCATTTTTTGTCAGGTGAAACAAAACACTGATTGACAAATTTCAGTGTATTTCCTAATCAATACGTTTTATGTGAGGAAATATCACATACCAAAAACAATTAACTTTAGACTACATTGATCTCGACCATAGAGAGTAAATCACATATCTACTTAATAACTTTTGAAATTTTACTCCAAATACTAGGATCCTTATTTGTGTTGAAGAATGCTACATCTGTAGGATTACTTTAACACACATATTTATTACAATAAATTTCCATTGTATCACTACAATACATGAATAAAGCCAGCTTCACCAATGTGCTCTTTCTATTTTTAAAATACAAACAAGGATGGATTCAATATGCAAAGTTTTTGTTTCAGATTACTGCATCCATACTTCTGAGTGAGGTTGTCTTTGTCTTGTTTGATGGGAAGTTTATATAACTCTGTGTACAAAGATGGGAACTGTTCTCTCCTTTTGTATTCCAATCAAGTGCTGGTAAAATATGGAATTATTTATATATCCTTACTTATATATGTAGTAGAAACTGATGAAATCCCTTTTTTGTCCCAGTTCTTATTTGTGGTTTCTACCTATTGTTCTATTTTTAATGATTATTTGAAATTTTAGGTTTTCTATATCTTCCAGTTTCCATTTCAGGAAGACCTATTTTTAAAGGAAATTATCCATGTCATATACATATATTTTTCAAAAATTTTAAATTAAACTATTTCAAAGGACTGTATTTTTATTATGAATTTTTTCATATAGTCACAAAAGGAAATTACAAACAATCATCAAAGATTAATAATAAAATAAAATTAGATTCTCATCACGCAGATAAAAAAAGTAAGAGCATTACCAAAAATCTTTGAAGCTGCCTTTCTGTCCTACAATGTTTATGTGTTCTCCCCACAAAAGTTAAAGTTATATAACTGCACGTATCTCTCCTCTTCTTGTGTTACAATATTAGTGTATGTGTATGAATTCATATAAAAAAAGAATTGTTCAGCCTTCCCTATATTGGGACATTATATAAATTGAGTATGCATTTTGTGTGAAGTTGGTAAATACATTATGTTACATGGCAAAACGGACTTTGCAAATATAACTAAATTTATGGATCTTAACATAGTGAGAACACCAGGATTATTTGGGTGAACTCAATTGAATTATATTAGCCCTTAAAAGCTGAGAACTTTCTCTGACATCAGACAGATGTAGGAGAAATAAAATTCAAAGATCATAAGCATGACAAAGATTCGACTCTGATGCTGGGTTGAGATGAATGGGGCTATGTGGAAAGCATAAATAAAAGAATTTTACAACAACCACTCAGCTTGGAAGAGGATTCTGAGCCCCAGACATGAGTGAGAACTGTAGCCTAGCTTCATCTTAATCTTAGCCCACTGAGATTATGAGTAGCCAACTGAGCCACCCAGAGTTCTGACTCAGAGAAATTATGAGATAATAAGTGGGTGTTGTTTTAAGCCATAAAAGTGTGCTTATTTTTATGGATAGAAAATTAATGCAGATTTATTCATCTTAATTTGTATTTCTATATGTAATTCATATCACTGATGAATAATATTTCATTTTTGACAATTCTACAGTTAATGTATCCATTCCACTATTAATAAACATGTGCATTCCCACCATTTATTTGCTATTATGAATAACACACATATAAATATTTGTATGTTTATCACTTATATACATAATGAAATATTTCTCTTGGATATATAGAAGAAAGGAACTGCTGGATTATAGATTTTGCCTTTATTAAATTTTATATTACAATTCCTAATAGTTATTAAAAGTAATGTAAAGTCATGCATTCTCATCTTTACACCAATAAGCTTGCTTTTGTTTTCACATCTGTGACATCTGTGACAATTGACAGTGTCTTAATTTCAGTTGATTTGTGACTCTGATGTCTATGTGATTATACTTGTTATGATTTTAATTTAATTTTCTGGATTATTCATCAAGCTGAGACTAGTCCTGGGAAATGCCTGTATACACAATTAATCTATCCCCTCGTTTACTTAAAAAAAATATTTTTCTTAATAATTTGTATGTTTTCTTAAATATTCTGGAATGTAAACATTTTTTCCATGAATTATTTTCTTCTTCCCAATTTGTGATTGCCTCTTTGCCCACTTTATGATATTTAAGAAGCAAATAAAACTAGTATTTAACAGAGGAAAATGTATTTGTATCTTCCTGTAGTTTGCACTTATGTTTTACTGCAGAAGGGTATGTATCCTGAATTCATACAGATATTCTTAAATACATTTTTCTAAAATACTTAAAATATGTTTCAGAGCTAATACATTTGTACACCTGGATATGAACTTTTTGTGAAGCAAGGATCAATTGCCATTGCTTTTGATTATGGATAGTTAATGATTTAAATGCTATATATACAATTTTTAATTTTTTCTGATTTCCTAATTTTCTAACTTCTAATTGCCACTAACTTTGGAGAAGTATCAAATTTCCATAGCTATATGCTCTATTCGTATACATAATTTTATTTGTGTATCACTGCAATAGTATACTTTTTTAATTATAATAGTTTTATAGTTTGTATTTTCTGGTACAGCAAGTCCTTATATTTAGTTCTTCAAGAGTATTTTGATTATGCTTTTTGCTTTGCTCATACATAGAAATTTAAAATTTTGTTGTTAATCCCAAGGAAAATTTCTATTGGCATTTTGTTTTTTACCATATGTCTATATTTATATCTTTCTGTAAATATAATATATTTGCAATATTAGGTCTTCCTTTCCAGGATCATAGTATGTCTTTTCTAAGTAAAATAATTTATTAAATATTTTAATGTAGATATATTTTCCCAACTACTATATCCTTGTTGTACAGTATGTTAGTCCTAAATTGTCTTTTGTTTTAATTTACAACAATTAGCAATTAATTTTGCTGTTTTATTCAATATTTTTAAAGTATTTTCCAGGTATTTGAAGATTTATTTTCTCATCGTTTCAAAAGTTCCTACTTAGTTCATTTTCTATCACTTTGAAGTTTATATCCTAGAAATGAGCTTAGTTAACTAAATTTTGCTGGACCATTGTTTGCATTTTGAATTATTTTTTAGTGACAATTGGCCAGAAATCAAATTATATTTCATTCAACATTTTGTAGTTCACTTTCTTATGTATTTCAATGATGCTTCTCAGTTGGTTGTTATCAGATAAACCAGCACTTCTTCATAATCATCTGTCCTTTCCCTCTGGCTGGTTTTAAGATGTCCTTTCTTTTTTTGTGCTTAGCAATTTTCCTTTCTCAGTGCTACTGATAAGGAAAATATTCAACACAGCTGTCAAGGTCAGCAAACCACTTCTTTCCTCCTGTTGGCAAAGTCCACAGAGCACTCCCAGCTCCCCTCTACACTCCTTCTCTGGGACCCTCTTTCACCCTGCACATGCCAAAATGCCACATACCAAAGTGATTTTTAATTGCTCCCCTTGCTTGTGCTCAGGGCTCAGACCTTGGGAGATTACTCCCCTCTAAGCACGCAGGTGTAAAAATAAAACCTCAACCCTCCAAGGCCTCCAAGTGCCGCTTGATTCTTCCATCAGCAATCCAGTTAAGGTTTTCCAGTTTTTCCATAACACTATACTGGCAAGATAATTCTCCAGAGAATAAAACCCTGACCTATAATGTTTGCTGATATCCACTGTATAAATATTTCCACCATGGCTAAATGAAGCTACCAATGTTTCAAAGATTAGCTGGCAAGTTCAAGAATATTTAATAAAATGGCTTTTTTAGGACAATATAAATTGGCTTTGGCACACTGCCTTTCTTTAGCTTATCCTGTAATAAGGCCACTTACTTAATGCATCTAAGGCTTCATGAATTTCATTGATTTTGGAAAATTCTCAATGTCTCTGTGAATTTTTATCTGTCCCATCCTGAAACTTCAATTAGATGTATAGTAGACCTTCTCATTCTATC
Source organism: Manis pentadactyla (assembly GCF_030020395.1). Lineage (NCBI taxonomy): Eukaryota > Metazoa > Chordata > Mammalia > Pholidota > Manidae > Manis > Manis pentadactyla. Next base: position 118,813,279 of record NC_080023.1, on the reverse strand, counting down.
CTCCATAGCTCCCATGTTATGCCCTTTTATGAATCTTCTTTACTCTATATATTGCATTCTGAATAATATATTTAGATTTACCTTTTTGGTAAGTAAATTTGTTTCCAGCTATAATCTGCTGAATAATGTCCATTTCCTCCTATCACTTATTTAATTTTCAATTTAAAGATTTGGTAATTTTTACAGATATGCCTCCACATTTTCTATTCCTTTGGTTTGTATTTATGTTCATATATATTTTAAATATACCTATTTCATATATTATCTGATAATTCCAGTATCAGTATGTCTTGATGTCTCATCCTGTTGTTTGCTATTCTATTGATTCATACTTGTGTATCTTGTTCCCTTTTTGACTTAGAGTTCATTTTCACTCAATCACTTAACTTCTGGGAATCTTAAAAGATATGGCTTGCAGATGTTTTCTTCCATAAAAAATGTGTATTTGTTTTTCCATGCACCCCATGGCAAAGCAATTTTTTTTAAATGGCTTCTATGGTCTCAAGTTTTCTCGGTCATACACATCATGAAACTCAAGTATCAAAGCCATGAGAGGATAGGCTGGTACCTGCAAATTCTTGCAGCACATAAAATTATTTCATGGTATCCCTCACAATTTTAAGGCCTAAGATATACAAGTTACCTTGTAGACTTTTTTAGTCAAAATAATTTTTTCTTACTCATCTTCTTTTTTTACTAGCAAAGCTGAATATTACGGGATGTTAAAATTTGTGTTAAGAATTTTTTCTTTTTTCTATTGAAGTACAGTTGATATACAACATTATATTGATTTCAAGTGCACAACATAGTGATTTAACAGTTACATACATTATTAAGTGCTCACCCCAACTCATCTTTTCATTTAGATTGCAGTCTATCAATGTTTGTTGGTTTTCTAACATTTACTATTACAACATCCCAACCAATAATAGCTAAATATTTTATCTCCAATAAACCATTAAAATCCAAGCTTCTACGTTACTGGTATCACTGGAAACTTGCAAGACATCCTTTAGTTTTGGCTCAACTGTTTTCTTTGAACTCTTTCTAGCTCTTTTCATTTTTCTCCTTGGTTTATTATTCTTGCTTTGTTATTATCACACTCAGAAGTGTAAAAATATACTTGTTATATCATACTCAGTATTTAAAAGCATTTATAATAGCGGGGTTTTAAGAATATTAATCTGACATGTTGCCAAGAGTAGAACTAATTTATTTTTAATCACAAATAAATTACAGGCAGAGTGAATTATTATTAACAATAATAATAGTTAATAAGTGATATCTATGACATTGTGTATTAAATAAAGTATAGAAATAGTTTACTGATGTTGGCCCTTTCTTTATCCATTATATACTTATTATGGTATGGATACAGTTGTGTAAAGTTACTTGAATTCAGACTATAATGATTTATTTAGAATAAAACATTCAAATTTTTCATGTCAAGGTTCTTAGTGTTTGGGTGACACCCTAAAAAGCCAATGTTTAATGTGGACATTATATAAAGATATAAGTAGGTTCATTCTTTAGATATAGAAGGTTTAACTTTATAAAACAGTTTGTATTCATGCATGTCCCTCATCTTGATGGAATATGTGTTTTCCTTTTAAACATGGTGTATTGCTATGAAATTTTCTGTACTTTAAGACTTGGAAATTGTTATTTGTAGTTATGAAAATTTCTATTCTGTACCTTTTCTACTCTATGTTGAGCAAAAAATGCAGTAAAATTTATAATAGTACCATATTGTATATTTAAATGTGTTATATTTTATTCAATTCAGAATCCTTATAGGCAATAGACTAGAGAAGAGGAAGTTTGGAAATAAGAGTTTAATGTTTATTTGTTAATAGGTTGCTATATATCTTGACGTCAATATCGAGAAAGCTAACCTCGTAAAAGTAAGCACTTTTATAGTCTCTGCTTTATAATTGTCTTTTATTCCTATGTCTAATACATGGAAGCAAGACAACAAGTAATTGTGGAATTAAAAATGAGAGATTTTCAATTGCCTTTTGAAGATATCCTATTGTTATTAGAAAGGGAAGCAAAAAAGAACCAAGTTCTAGTTCTTCAAATTACTTCCGTAGATTGTATGACATGTTCAAAACCAAGATTCTCATGGAAAAATTCAGTACCTAGTTATAGTCTAAATTATTAACTTTTGTATAGTAGTTCTAATATTGAACATGTTTAAATGTTTTAATCCAGATTACAACTATATGTATAGAAAGAACACAGAAGTACTCTATTACTGAATTAAAATTATATCTCATATAATTGTCAAAACAATAACTCCCAAGATTCCTAATGTGAAAATTCCAATGGAAAGTCCTATTGTCATATGAAGGCCTTACAATGTAGATTTATAAAACAAAATTAAGTTTTCCTCATTGCTATCTGAGTTTCTGATAAAGTACTTCTGTACATTTGCTTTTGGAAAGGGTATTTATTTTCCCAGGTTTCTAATTCTTTGTATTTTCTTCTAAAGAGGTCTTTTCTAAATACAACAGTAAAAATCTATACAGATATTTACATTGCCTTTATTAAAGACACCCACTTCTTCAAATTGCTTTAATCTTTTTTAGTCACAATGATTTTACCATAATTATAAGTATACTTAACTGTATTCAGAATGTAGCTGCATCCTACATACCTCCCACCTTAATAAATGGGATTCCTATCCCAATTTTCTTTTTCATTTGCTTTTCTTATTTAGATGAAATTCACATAACATAAAATTAACTATTTTAATTTAAAATGTATTATACAATGTACAATTTAGTGGCATGTAGTGCCTTTGTAATGTTGTACCACCATCATCTTTCTCTAGTTTCAAAACTTTATCACCACCCACAAAAACACTATAGCTATTCATTTGTCATCCTTCTTCCCATATTCTGGCAGTCACTAATTTACTTTATGTCTCTATGGATTTGCCTATTGTGGATATTTCATATAAAAGTAGTGATACCATTTTAAGGATATTTTGTGTCTGGCTTCCTTCACTTAACACAGTGTTTCTGAGGACCATCCAAGTTGTAGCATGTATCAGTAGTTCATTGATTTTAATGACTGAAAATAATTCAAGTATGCATATACATAATTTATTTATCTATTTATCTATAGATGGATATTTGGGTCATTTCTACCTTCTGGCTCTTGTGAAGGTATGTGGCTGTTATGAAAATTTGTGAATAAGTATTTGAGTATCTGTTTTCATTTGTATTGCATATATACCCAGGAATGGAATTGCTGGATCACATGGTAATTCTGTTGGTAACATTTTGAGGACCCACCAAATTATATTCTACAGCAGTAGCACCATCTTACATTTTTTACCATCAATGTTTGAGTGTTCCCATTTATCTACAACCTTGCCAGCATTGTTGTTGTTATTTTTATTATTATTTAGTTTTCCTAGTTGATGTGAAGTTGTTTTGATTTGCATTTCCTTAATGGTCATTTTCTCATGTGCTTGTTGTTTATTTGCATATCTTCTTTGGACAAATCTCAGTATTTTTTGCCCATTTAAAATATTAGATTGTCTTCTCTGTTGGTCAGTTGTAAGAGGTCTTATATATACTGAATACTTAAGCCCTTATCAGATTTGTGATTACAATTTTTTTCCATTCTTTAGGCTGCATTTTCACTTTCTTGATAATGTCTACTATAGATTTAATGTTTGTGAACCCCCCTCCAGATTTTCATGTTGAAACCTCATCCCCAGTGTAATGGTATCTGGAGGTGAGACCTCTGGGTGGGAAGGGATTAGGTAATGAGTACTGAATGGAATTAGTACCTTAAAAGAAGAAATCCCAGAAGGGGAAGGGAAACCCTTCTCTTTCTGCCATGTCAGGTCACACCAAGACAACCATCTGTGAACAAAGAAGACCCTCACCAAACACCTAACTTATTGGCACCTTGATCTTTGACTTCCCAGCTGTGAGCAATAAATTTTTATTGTATATAACCATCTAGACTATGGTGTTCTGTTATAGCAGCCAAAATGAATTAAGACAATGTATTTTGATGTACACGTTTATAATTTTATGAAGTCCAATGGATCTATTTTCTGTTGTTTTTGCTTTTGGTATCCAATCTAAGAATTCATTGTAGAATCTTAGGTCATGAAAATTTATCCCTATGTTTTCTTCTAATACTTTTTATAATTTTAACTCAAAGTTATTGATCTATTTTCAGTACTTTTTTTAATGTGGAGTGAGGTAGGGCATCCAAGTTGATTTTTTTTGCATGTTTCTATCCTGTTGTCCTAGTACTGTTTGCTGTAGGTTATTCCTTTCCTCCATTGAGTGATCTTGGCACCTTCTTATAAATCAGTTGGCCATAGATATTTAGGATTTTTTCTAAACTCTTAATTCTGTTCCATTGGTCTATATTCTTATTCCAGTAATACACTATTTTGATTACTACAGTTTGTATTAAGTTTTGAAATCAAGAGTGTGAGTCTCCCAACATAGATTCTCTTTTCCAGTATTGTTTTGACTCTTTAGGATTTGTTGCAATTCTCTAATATGAGGATCAGCTTTTCCAACTTATAAAAAATGGCCATTGGAATTTTGATATGATTGCATTTAATGTGTAGATCATTTTGGGGAGTATTGCACTATTAACAATATTAAGTCTTCCAATCCATGAACATGGCATAAACTTTCCATTTAGGTTTCTTTAATTTAATTTACCTCATAACTTTCTTGTGGATTTTATGGGGTTTTCTATATAAAATCATGCCATTTGTCAACAGAAGAAATTTAATTATTCTTTTCCAATTTGGATGCCTTATATATTTTTTTCTTTGCTAATTGTTCTATCTAGGACTTCCAATACAATGTTGAAATGCAGGAGTGAAACATATATTGCCTTTTTCTTGATCTTAGAGGGAAAGCTTTCAGTCTTTCACTGAAATTTTGTGTAGGTTTTTCATAAATGCCATTTATCATATTAAGGAAGTTCCCTCTATTCTTAGATTTATGAACAGTTTTGTTATGAAAATCTGTTGTCAATTTTACAAAATAATTTTGTTAAAGGCTTTTTCTGCATTGTTTTTTCCTTCATCTTATTAATGTGTTTTACTACATTGATTTTTTTTGTTGTTGAAAATTCACCATTCCACTCAGATAACCTTCACTTGATTAAGATATGTAACTTTTAATGTATTATTTCATTTGGCTTGCCAGTCTTCCTTTTTTTTATGAATTTTTGCATCTATATTCATAAGTGATGTTAGTCTGTAGTTTCTTTTCTGGTGTTATCTTTCATTGGCTTTGGTATTGAGGTAATGTTTGCCTTATACAAATGAAGTGTTCTTTTAACATTAAAAAAAAAATTTTAATGGCATTGGTTTAATTCTTCTTAAATTTTTGGCAGAATTCAATAGTGAAGCCATTGGTCCTGGACTTTCATTTGTTGGGAGGTTTTGATTACCTATTCAATTTTGTGTTATAAATCTGTTAATATTTTTTATCTCTTCTTGATTCAGTTATGATAATTTTTGCATTTCTAGGACCTTACCTATTTCCTCTATATTATCTATTTTGTTCTCATATAATTGTTTGGAATACTACTTATTATCCCCTTAATTTCTGTAAGGACAGTATTTTTATCACAAAATTTATTTCTGACTTTAGTTACTTGCTTGAAAACAGGAAAATTATATGGTGTATCAATAAAGAGAAATTATAAAAAAAGAAATTAAATAAGTATTATGGACCTAAAAACTCTAATAGCAGGAATGAAAAAAAGCAGTAGAAGGAATCAATAGCAGATCTGAGCAGACACAAAAAAGTCAGCATGGTTAAAGATAGATAAGATAGTTGAAATCACCACTATGAGAAGAAGAAAAAAGATAAAAAAAAGAAAAAAACATAAGTCTAAGGGATTAATGGGATACTATGAAGAACACCAACACATAAAAATATACAGTTATCATTTATTTATGATTTATTAATTATTGAATTCAATATTCATACATAAGGAATTGTTGCTGGATGAGAGTCACTAAGTTTGTTGTCTACACTTTCACTAATTATTTATGATTATTATCCCGTCAATCAAAAAAATACATGCATAGTTAATACAAACATTATAGGAAATAGAAAAAATTCTAATTTCTATAAATCTGATAAGAGGCAATAATTTACAAGTGTTTTATTATAAGTATATCTAAATATTCATAATGAAACAAGTAACTTGCAAATTATTCAATATTTAATCATTTATTTTAAAAATTAGATGAAAATAAGTTTCTGAGACAAGAGACTAATATAATTCACATTACATGACAAGGCCTATATGTGACATTAATATATTTTTAATAAATTTTCATTTTAAGAAGCACACATTTGACATTTAACATATAAGCTATCATGCTATTTATATCAATTATCACACTTATCAAGTGCCATTTAGCAATTTAAGAATTAATTACTATGAAACTGATTTGCCAAACACTACTATTTAAATGTTAATGTGTCAAAACTCTTTGTAATTACAAGGAAAGTATGAAATTTAGTTCAATGAACATTTATTTATGTGTGAAATAACTAATAAAATAATTTTCTAAATATATATAAATCAGTGGAAAAAGTTATTTTAAAATAAAATATATTAAGCAGAATAATCTATTTTATGTCAGTTTTTATGAATATCTTACATTGATAAATATTTCATAATTGTTAAATTATTTATTACATTATATATTCTTGTCTTTATTATTTTAAGAACATTTAGAACAACAGTATAAAAATAAGATGGAGCCATAAGGTAAGTTTATGTAGGACTGAGTTAATGAGAAATAATAGTATGTATCTTTGTATTTAACTTGTAATCCTTTTACTATGTTTTATTATGTCCCAGAAAATAGCTGCTCTGTATTGAGAATGGCATTGCACTGAAACTATTACCATTGCAATAAATAAAAATCCCAATTGAAGCTGGTTTGATTAAAAGAAAAAACATATGTATTGCCTTATGTAAAATATAATGGTGCCTGTGTCCACACAAGCATAAAGAGATTAGGATTTTTCTCTGCCCTTCTCTCCCTCTCGCACCTTAGTCACCTTAGTCTGACTTTCCTCTAAGTTGTCATCATTCCTAGGCAACTCCCAGGCAGTTTTCCACCTGATAGTTGCTCTGTGACTCAAACTTATATTTACCTGAATTAAAAACTATGTATTTCCTTCCCAACCAATTAATTAATATTCACCCAAATGAGTTTCATTAATGTGAATTAGGTCATATGACCATATCTGAACAAATAATTATAGCCAGTGAATAAAATAGTCTGTCTTGTAAGAGCTAAGTCACACACCTATCCCCAGTGCTCCCTGAAAAACCTGGAATTAAAACACACAAACATGGAGAAAACTTAAAAAAGAAAAGAGGAGAAGAAAAACAAGCAAATGTTCAAAAAAAAAGCCCTGCTGACCATAAAACTGAATTACTGATTTACTTCTGTATTACATCTTTTTTCTCATGTACTAATCAGTTTATAACTCACACTGTAAATATCTATACCAGCTGAGAAGTATGTTCAGGAATATTTCCAGTACTTTTACCAGAATAAAGGAAATATGCTGGGCAAACAAAAACCACAGATGTCCACTACAAGAATGGGTCTCATGTAGCCATTCTAAAGCCATAATCTAGCAATAGGAAATTAAGTTCTAAATTGAAACAATCATAGAAAAATACCCTGTAGACTAATAAGACACAGTTGTAGTCTGAAAGCACAACATGACCTGTCAGTTTGTAATTATAAGAGTTCTAGAAGAAAAACATACATATGTATACTTTAGTATTTCTTATAGTGGAAAAATAGATTCATAGACATTAGACTTTAAAAAGGAAATCAAGTGAACCAGAGTATCTTATAATTGCCAAATAATTTCGGTTAAAATGTGAGGTAGATCATAGGTAGAATATTGCTCATGAGAAAAATGGAGTGTACTACATGCATTTAACTAATATAGATAATCCACAATACAATTTGTAGAATAACAAATAAACAAGGTACAAAAGATGTGTAATGTGATATAACTTAATTTAAAAAGCATAAGAATACTATGTAATATATTTATGCAACTGATTAGAAAAAATCCTTGTCTCTGGGAGGAAAAAATCCATGATGACTAAAGCAAGTGATCAGGTAATTTGTTTATGTATATTGTCCCAGTTTTCCTTTCTTTATTTTGGAAGAACAATTATATACATATATATTACCTTTATTTTTACATATTAAAATGTAATCAATTATTTAAAATGTTAAGATTTAATTGAAATTAATTATATTTGATATTTAATATTAACTTGAAGATCATAAATGGAACACAGGAAGAAGAATGTGTAGACATGACTAGAAGATGAAGTACAGAACCTTAGGGAAACTCCAGTTGTATACAGTTATAAAGTTGAAGCTGGAAGAGAGCACAAAGTAAGTGACAGACGTAGCTGACAGGGAACCAAGGAGAATCCAGTGCCTGCGGATGCATGGAGTAAAGTTCATGAAGGTGGTCAACAGTGGCATTATGTTTTAAGGAATGAAGTCTGTGGAAACTGAAAATCCAGAAGACCAATGCAAAAAAATTGGAATAACCAAATAATAACCGATATAATTCCAATTACAGTTTGAAATAAATTTTGTCTTTGTTTTTGGTTTGTTTTCTTGAAGGGAAATTTATTTTTGTTCATGGTAGACTAAAAAAAAAAAATCAAAGGTGAAAAAGAGAGAAGATCTAGGAGAACATTGCATAAAGTCCAGGATACAGGATAAGAGATGGGAACAAGGGTATTAATGCTCTCATCTTTGAGATGGGAGCTTTGCAGAAGAGGAGGAATCAGTCTAGAGATAAGAGATAGGAGTAGCAGATTCATGAAATCATGAGCTCTAAAAAGAGAAACTGAAGGTGTTCACAAGAGCTGGCTGCTATCTTCACAGTCTGGAGAGAGAATTTGTCTGCAGAGAGTAAGGGGGAGAAGATTAAGGAGCAAGGTTCACACTTAAATTTGAAAAACATCTGTGGGAGCCAGTTAGAGCCTATTGTCATTTGTTAAGAATAAAGTCTCTGGATTGAATAGCATGAATGTGTAATGGAATCAGTAAAATGGGTCTTGTTTCTGCCAGCATTCATCCAGATTACTGCACTGTTAATCTTATAAGAATATTCAGTGAGAAACAAAATATACACCAAATGTATTAAACAAGGAAGATGTCAATTTTCAGTAATTTGTAGGTTTTTATGCAAATGACATTATTTTTATCTTATATGGCATCTCTTCATTTACTCCATTATTTTCTCCACACTCTGCCATTTTATTATTTAAACTAAACACATCTTAGTTTCTTATGCAGTAACATATTTTAACAAGATAATTAAAAATTAACCTTGCAGAATATAGCAGTTGGAGTTTTAGCTTTATTATAATGTGTTTAGGTTAAAAAATAAGATTTACATTTTAATACATATTTTGTGGAAATAATAAAAGGAAAGGTATTTTTAAATTGACTTTTTCTTTATAAATTTATATTTGAAATAATTTAATTATAATGAAAGTCAAATAATTATGTTTTTAAATATCTGCTACATTTAAAGAAAATTCCTCAGGAAAAATTAATATATGAAATCCTAAAGTAAAATTACATCTAAGAAATTGATAATATTATGATAGTTCAAAGTAAAGGTACTTATCATTAATTGAGATTTATTATAACTAAAAATGTGCATCATAAACAAAATAAAGGATATCTGTTATAAACTACCCATAGAATATCCTAACTTCATCACTGAAATTCCTTATTATGAATCATGTACAGATTTTAATAATTAAAAATTCATTAAATTTATTAAACAGTATAATATATTGACATAAACTGATAATTTTTCATTAAATATTTATAAAATTGCAAAAAGAGAATGCTTAAAAATAAAGACTATATCTGAAGAAATGATACTAATTATGTAAACATGTGTGCATTTCAGCCACTAAACAAAGTATTTGATGCTGAACTTTATGCTTCCATGATAGACTAGGTATGTAGTTCTATCTGCCTCCATGGCAGAGAATGTCTACAGATATTTAGCATCACTGAAATTAAATTTCTCAGCAGGAAATATTTATACATACATAATAATAAAAATATATTAATACATATATACACACATACAATGTTTCCTGACTGTTTTCATGCCATTGCCAGATTTCCCTTCAGAAGTAGGTAACCCCAGATCTGACTGTTCACCTAGACCTGCTTCTCTAGCCATCTCCTGCTGATACTGCATAAATTTGATGTTTCATTTATTTATTTATTTATTTATTTAAATTTTATTTTGGTATCATTAATCTACAATTACATGAAGGACAATATGTTCACTAGGCTCCCCCCCTCACCAAGTCCCCTCCACATACCCATTCACAGTCACTGTCCATCAACATAGTAAGATGCTGTAAAATCACTACTTGTCTTCTCTGGGTTGCACAGCCCTCCCCGTTTCCCCCCACACTATAAATGTTAATCGTAATGCCCCCTTTCTATTTTCCGGCCCTTATCCCTCCCTTCCCACCCGTCCCTTTCCCTTTGGTAACTGTTACTCCATTCTTAGGTTCTGTGCTTCTGCTGCTGTTATGTTCCTTCAGTTTTCTTTTGTTCTTATACTGCACATATGAGTGAAATCATTTGGTATTTGTCTTTCTCCGCCTGGCTTATTTCACTGAGCATAATACCCTGTAGCTCATTCATGTTGTTGCAAATGGTAGGATCTGTTTTTTTCTTATACCTGAGTAATATTCCATTGTGTATATGTACCACATCTTCTTTATCCATTCATCTATTGATGGACACATAGGTTGCTTCCATTTCTTGGCTATTGTAATCAGTGCTGCGATACACATAGGGGTGCATCTGTCTTTTTCAAATTAGGCTGCTGCATTCTTAGGGTAAATTCCTAGAAGTGGAATTCCTGGGTCAAATGGTATTTCTATTTTGAGCATTTTGAGGAACCTCCATACTGCTTTCCACAATGGTTGAACTAGTTTACATTCCCACTAGCAGTGTAGGAGGGTTCCCCTTTCTCCACAACCTGCCAACATTTGTTGTTGTTTGTCTTTAGGATGGTAGCCATCCTTACTGGTGTGGGATGATATCTCATTGAGGTTTTAATTTGCATTTCTCTGATGACAAGCGATGTGGAGCATCTTTTCATGTGTCTATTGGCCATCTGAATTTCTTCTTTATAGAACTATTCAGCACCTCTGCCCATTTTTTAATTGGATTATTTGCTTTTTGTTTGTTGAGATGTGTGAGCTCTTTATATATTTTGGATGTCAACCCTTTGTCGGATCTGTCATTTATGAATATATTCACCCATACTGTAGGATACCTTTTTGTTCTATTGATGGTGTCCTTTGCTGTACAGAAGCTTTTCAGCTTGATATAGTCCTATTTGTTCATTTCTGCTTTTGTTTCCCTTGCCCGGGAGATATGTTCAAGAAGATGTCACTCATGTTTATGTCTAAGAGATTTTTGCTTTATGTTTTTTTCTCAGAGTTTTATGGTTTCATGAGTTACATTCAAGTCTTTGATCCATTTTGAATTTACTTTTGTGTATGGGCTTAGACAGTGATCTAGTTTCATTCTCTTACATGTAGCTGCCCAGTTTTGCCAGCTCCATCTGTTGAAGAGACTGTCATTTCCCCATTGTATGTACATGACCCCTTTATCAAATATTAGTTGACCATATATGTTTGGGTTAATGTTTGGAGTCTCTATTCTGTTCCATTGGTCTGTGGCTCTATTCTTGTGCCAGTACCAAATTGTCTTGATTACTGTGGCTTTGTAGTAGAGCTTGAAGTTGGGGAGTGAGATTCCCCCCCACTTAATTCTTCCTTCTCAGGATTGCTTTAGTTATTTGGGGTCTTTGGTGTTTCCGTATGAATTTTTGTACTATTTGTTCCAGTTCATTGAAGAATGCTATTGGTAATTTGATAGGGATTGCATCGAATCTGTATATTGCTTTGGGCAGGATGGCCGTTTTGATGATATTAATTGTTCCTTGCCAGGAGCATGGGATGAGTTTCCATTTGTTAGTGACCTCTTTAATTTCTCATAAGAGGGTCTTATAGTTTTCAGAGTATAGGTCTTTCACTTCCTTGGTTAGGTTTATTCCTAGGTATTTTATTCTTTTGGATGCTATTGTGAAGGGAATTGTCTTCCTGATTTCCCTTTCTATTGGTTTATTGTTAGTGTATAGGAAAGCCACAGATTTCTGTGTGTTAATTTTGTATCCTGCAACTTTGCTGAATTCCAATATTAGTTCTAGTAGTTTCGGAGTGGAGTCTTTAGGGTATTTTATGTACAATATCATGTCATCTGCAAACAGTGACAGCTTAACTTCTTCTTTACCAATCTGGATTCCTTGTATTTCTTTGTTTTTTCTAATTGCCATGGCTAGGACCTAGTACTATGTTGATAACATTGGGAAGAGTGGGCATCCCTGTCTTGTTCCTGATCTTAGAGGAAAAGCTTTCAGCGTCTCTCTGTTCAGTATGATGTTGACTGTGGGTTTATCATATATGGCCTTTATTATGTTGAGGTACTTGCCCTCTATACCCATTCTGTTGAGAGTTTTTATCATGAATGGATGTTGGATTTTGTCAAATTCCTTTTCAGCATCTATGGAGATGATCATGTGGTTTTTGTCTTTCTTTTTGTTGATGTGGTGGATGATATTGATGGACTTTCGAATGTTGTGCCATCCTTGCATCCCTGGGATTAATCCCACTTGGTCATGGTGTACGATGGTTTTGATGTATTTTTGAATTCAGTTTGCTAATATGTTGTTGAGTATTTTTGCATCTACATTCCTCAGGGATATTGGTCTGTAATTTTCTATTTTGGTGGTGTCTTTGCCTGGTTTTGGTATTAGGGTGATATTGGCTTCATAGAATGAGTTTGGGAGTGTTCCCTCCTCTTCTATTTTTTGGAAAACTTTAAGGAGAATGGGTATTATGTCTTCTCTGTATGTCTGATAAAATTCTAAGGTAAATCCATCTGTCCCGGGGGTTTTGTTCTTTGGTAGTTTTTTGATTACTGCTTCAATTTCATTGCTGGTAATTGGTCTGTTTAGATTTTCTGTTTCTTTCTGGGTCAGTCTTGGAAGGTTGTATTTTTCTAGGAAGTTGTCCATTTCTCCTAGGTTTCCCAGCTTTTTAGCATATAGGTTTTCATAGTACTCTCTAAGTATTCTTTGTATTTCTGTCAGGTCCATCACGATTTTTCCTTTCTTGTTTCTGATTCTGTTGATGTGTGTTGACTCTCTTTTCCTCTTAATAAGTCTGGCTAGAGGCTTATCTATTTTGTTTATTTTCTCAATGAACCAGCTCTTAGTTTCATTGATTTTTGCTATTGTTTTATTCTTCTCAATTTTATCTATTTCTTCTCTGATCTTAATTATGTCCCTGCTTCTGCTGACCTTAGGCCTCATTTGTTTTTCTTTTTCCAATTTCAATAATTGTGACATTAAACCATTCATTTGGGATTTTTCTTCCTTCTTTGAATATACCTGGATTGCTATATACTTTCCTCTTTAAGACTGCTTTTGCTGAATCCCACAGAAGTTGGGGCTTTGTGTTGTTGTTGTCATTTGATTCCATATATTGCTGGTTCTCCATTTTAATTTGGTCATTGATCCATTGATTAATTAGGAGCATTTTGTTAAACCTCCATGTGTTTGTGAGCCTTTTTGCTTTCATTGTACAATTTATTTCTAGTTTTATTCCTTGTGGTCTGAAAAGTTGGTTGGTAGGATTTCAATCTTTTGGAATTTACTGAGGCTCTTTTTGTGGCCTAGTATGTGGTCTATTCTGGAGAATTTTCCATGTGCACTTGAGAAGAATGTGTATCCTGTTGCTTTTGGATGTAGAGTTGTATAGATGTCTATTAGTTCCGTCTGTTCTAGTGTGTTGTTCAGTGCCTCTGTGTGCTTACTTGTTTTCTGTCTGGTGGATCTGTCCTTTGGAGTGAGTGGTGCGTTGGAGTCTCCCAAAATGAATGCATTGCAGTATATTTCCTCCTTTAGTTCTGTTAGTATTTGTTTCACATATGCTGGTGCTTCTGTGTTGGGTGCATATATATTTATAATGGTTATTTCATCTTGTTGGACTGAGCCCTTTATCATTATGTAATGTCCTTCCTAATCTTTTGTTACTTTCTTTATTTTGAAGTGTATTTTGTCTGATACTAGTATTGCAACACCTGCTTTTTTCTCTCTGTTGTTTGCATGAAATATCTTTTTCCATCCCTTGACTTTAAGTCTGTGCATGTCTTTGGGTTTGAGGTGAGTCTCTTGTAATCAGCATATGGATGGATCTTGCTTTTTTATCCACTCTATTACTCTGTGTCTTTAGATTAGTGCATTCAGTCCATTTACATTTAGGGTGATTTTTGAAATGTATGTACTTATTGCCATTGCAGGCTTTAAGTTTTGGTTACCAAAGGTTCAAGTTTAGCTTCTTTACTATCTTACTGTCTAACTTTACTCGCTTATTGAGTTATTATAAACACAGTCTGATGATTCTTTATTACTCTCCCTTCTTACTCCTCCTAGTCGATTCTTCATATGTTGGGTGTTTTGTTTTGTGCTCTTTTTAGGAGTGCTCCCATCTAGAGCAGTCCCTGTAAGATGCCCTGTAGAGGTGGTTTGTGGGAGGGAAATTCCTTCAACTTTTGCTTCTCTGGCAATTGTTTAATCCCTCCTTCATATTTATATGATAATCATGCTGGATAAAGTATTCTTGGTTCAAGGCCCTTCTGTTTCATTGCATTAAGTATATCATGCCATTCTCTTCTGGCCTGTAAGGTTTCTGTTGAGAAGTCTGATGATAGCCTGATGTGTTTTCCTTTGTAGGTGACCTTTTTTTTCTCTCTGGCTGCCTTTAATACTCTGTCCTTGTCTTTGATCTTTGCCATTTTAATTATTATGTGTCTTGGTGTTGCCCTCTTTGGATCCCTTGTCATGGGAGTTCTGTGTACCTCTGTGGTCTGAGATGCCATTTCCTCCCCTAGTTTGGGGAAGTTTTCAGCAATTATTTCTTCAAAGACACTTTCTATCCCCTTTTCTCTCTCTTCTTCTTCTGGTACCCCTATAATGCGGATATTGTTCTGTTTTGACTGGTCATACAGTTCTCTTAATATTCTTTCATTCTTGGAGATCCTTTTATCTCTCTCTGCATCAGCTTCATTCCTGTTTTCTGTTTTCTAGTCCATTAATTGTCTCTTGCATCTCATCCATTCTGCTTTGAAGTCCTTCCAAAGATTGTTTTATTTCTGTATTCTTCCTCGTTAGTTCTTGCATATTTCTCTGAAAGTCCATCAGCATGGTTATGGCTTTTGTTTTGAATCCTTTTTCAGGAAGATTGGTTAAATCTATCTCCCCAGGTTCCTTCTCAGGGGAAGATGTAGAAGATATCGAAGATCTCTGGGTTAGTCTTGTCTGGATCAAATTTTTTTGCCTTTTCATGTTGATAGGTGCGGTGGTATGCTATTGACTCGTCTGTCAGCTGGGAGAGCCAAGACTTTTTCCACTTGCTCCTGGTCTTTCTTTACTGGGACAACTGCGACCCCTAGTGGCTAGTGTTGGGCCATTGCATGTAGACTGGGTCTCTGTATCTTTCCCGGCTGGTATTGAGGAAGCTCCCTTGCTTTGGGCATGGTCAGCCTCAGGTTGCTGCTTTGCTATGTTGGGGCCCCGGAGGGGTAATGTATGGGGGGCTGTTTGGCTGTTGACCTCCGTGAGGGGTGTCAGAGCTGTTGCCCAGGGTATTAGTGCATCCAGAGTTTCCTGGAATTTCCAGCTGCTGGACTGTGACCCGGGATGTTTCTGTCCAGTTGTGGGGTCCCTCTCCCTTTAAGACTTTCAAAAAGCACTTGCTTTTCTTTGTCTCAGGGGCACCGGCTGCGGGACCCACTCACAGGTCTTACTGTCCTGCTTCCCTAGTTTCTAGCACCCCATGCATGCACTGTGTGTCTGCGCTCTGGTGCAGATGGCTGGGGCTGGGTGTTTAGCAGTCCTGGGCTCCCTCTCCCTCCCCGCCATGACTCCTCTCCTCCTGCTGGGAGCTGGGGTGAGGGGCCTTGGGTCCTGCCAGTCTGCAGCTTGTATCTTACCCTTTCACCAGCTGCTGGGTTCTCGCAGGTGTGGATGTAGTCTGGCTGTTGTCCTGTGTCTTCTGTTCTCTCTTTTAGGGATAGTTGTATTTGATGTATTTTCAAAAGTATATATGTATTTGGGAGGAGATTCCCACTGTCCTACCCATTCCACCATCTTGGCTCGGCCTTGATGTTTCATTTATTTAGGTACTTATACTCTCTGTAATTGTTTCTATGTTCAAGCAAGATGCTAGATGCTGGGAATCCAATAGTAAGCCAACATGGAGATGAACCTACTGAAAAGCACAGTGTCTATGATAAAGTAAGTTTATCCTGCACTCAGAGAATGGTAGTCACTGTGGAAGGGCCCTGCCTGCAGTGATCCGAGTGTCATCATGCCCAGCCTCTGAGTTACATGCTTCTATAGCTGTCATTTTACAGTTGAGGTAAAGTAAGTTCAGTAACTTGTGACTTTCACAGAGTCAAGAAGTGGTAGACAGGGAATCTTGGCTTAGGAAGGATAAATTCTCAATGTTCCCACACTTGCCACCAACTCTTAATTTTCTTCCTCTGCTGAGAGTGACTGCTTCCCTTTTATTTCAGCACATTCTTATCCTTCATGCTCTAGGCTCTATAGATGCTAGTAAAAGGAATGAAATCTTTTGGTTCTCTCAATGTTGTATCAGTGCTTAACCATCAAATGAATTATCCACTTCTAGTCAGTGTCTCGGGCTCTTTTGTAGGGCATTTAATTATTTCTAGCAAAGCACATAAGGCTTCAATGCACAGATCTCCAAACTTCTTCAGACATGTTTTACTATCTGTAAAACAAATTTTGATCACCCCCACTTAATTGTATGTATTTATTATAAGTTATATACATGTAAGATTATAATGCAAACACAATTACTTTCAAAGACTGAGATAAAGCTGAGATTTTAAAAATATATTTAAATGTCATGTGGATTGTGAAGGTTGATGTTATCATAAACTAACTTTTTTCTTTTTTTTCATAAACTAATTTCTTAATGTAAAATATACTTGGAATGAGGTTCATTAACAATAGGGGATATAAATTTTTATATGAAATAGCCTTCTTAATTCTTTTGAGTTTCAAATACCAATAGATCACCATTGCCTTTACCTTAGAGAGACTGATTATGAACTCATAGTTAAGTGTAGAACTAACCACTCTACCACTGTCTTGTTATTTTTAGTCTTACTTATTATTGTCATTTGTGATTATCTTTAAAGTCACCTTTGTATTTTATAGAGTTTATTTTAACTTAAAACAGATAATATTATAACAAGATGCCACTCGCAATATCCTTCCTACGAGAAAAATTCCCATTCATCTCTCAGGTTACCTTCTGTACTATACCTGAAACATGATTGTCTGAAATACAGGTCATGTGGGAGAATCAGTGCCAAACTATATATTAAATGTTGAAACAATTAATTTATTTTTTATTACAGAAATGTCCAGAAGTATAAATTGTGTTTCTCCTACATCCTAGTAGGTCATCTTGCATATTCCCTGGTGTGCACACTACTTTGAAGTTCACAACTCTAAGCAAGCACACTGAAGAGTCTGTATTGATTATATGTTAGACTTATTTCTACATGTTCTGGGCAGCATTCTCATTTTGCCAGTGAAGGAAATAAAGTACTGGCAGGTTAATTGACCCAGTCCGGACTAAGAATAAAACTGTTTGCTTACTGTGTTCTTGCTCTGTACCTTAGGGACTGTGGGATATGTTCAGACATTAGCTTTTATGAGGATTCCATCCCAGTCCCTTGGGTCTGAATTTATTAACTTGTCTGTTACTGTACTTATTTTCTGAGTTTCTGGTCCTGGCACACTGGTAAGTCAGTGTGGGAATCCAGATGCTTAGGTAAAGGGTAGGGTGGTGGAATAGTTCTGTACCATTTAACTATAGAAATGCATTCTCTTTTCAAACGGCCATTTTTAGTACTTGTATAAATAATGCACTTGTGGTTTGAAAGGATTAATAGTTCTAAAAATTCTCTTTATGTGTTGTCACAGAACAAAATCTAAGATGTTTAAAAGCTGGATTAAATCCCTGGAGGATTTGTAAGATATTTATTGTGGCTTAACTCATTCCACTTGGGGCAATGCAATTTATAAAGTCTTAGGAAGATGTGTAAAAACATTCACTGATATGATAATGGCATTACCAAGAAATATTCCTTTAAGAAACTAAAGTTAACATTATTTCTATCAAATAATTAAAGTATAATAAAATGTAAAATTTCTAAATATTTGCAACAAATTATTTTTAACTTATTTAGTTACTTAGAGTGTGTGTATATATGTAGTTTGTATACATATTATATAAATAATACATATGCAAATAAATCAAAGTAATATTCAAAATCATACATGTATATATATACATACATACATACACTTGTATAGATAGATTCAGAGATAAAGAGATTCACATTTGCATATTTTAGGTTAATATGGATTTTGCTAACTATTTTATTCAATTACTCATGATCAGGATTGTATCTTATTAGTGAACTTAACAGTAGAACAATCTATGCATCTGTTATCTGTACTAGATGACACTTATCTGAATTTGGTGAGCCAGATGGTTTATTCAGGTCTTCAGACAATTAATATGATCTAAATATGGGTTAAAAAAAATCACATAACATTAAAACAAGATACAGATGACAGAGAAGTAGATTTTTTTTTCCTCC
This sequence comes from Manis pentadactyla, assembly GCF_030020395.1. NCBI lineage: Eukaryota > Metazoa > Chordata > Mammalia > Pholidota > Manidae > Manis > Manis pentadactyla. Next base: position 118,794,384 of record NC_080023.1, on the reverse strand, counting down.
AGAACTAGAAAGGGATACCCAGTGTTCTTTTATATGGGGATTTGTGATTTCAGGTTAGATAAACTGTTAAAATAGCAAAGTCAGGACAAGAGTTTTTCTGAAATACGACATGACAAGAAACAAAGCCTCTTTCAGGGATCTCTGACCCCTGCATGGCCCAACTCTAATGCTTTTCAATGTATTTGTTGTATCTTCTCTGAGCTTCCTTAATCAAATTGTTTTACTTTCTCTCTCTATAAGAACATCCGTGATGAGAAGTGTTTCCGTTCTATCAAGCTCTTCAAGCTTAAGTTCATGAATAACTTATATTCTTTCAAAAAGTACTTACTGAAAGTTCATATATGTCAGGGATATAGATAGTATTATATTATTATCTTCTATTTTCTTTAAGAGGGAAAATCATGCTGAATCTATTATTACAAATGAAATGAGCCACATGATAGTTTTATGTAAAAAAGCACTGTGCCTTCATAAGTATGATTTTACATTTGTAGTATTCTTTAATGGAAATTTTTACTCATATAAATCAATCTCAATTTAATTTTGGTTACAATAGACAAGGTTTGCAAGTCATTTCTCTGAAGAGTTATTAGAAAAAGAAGGAGCTAAATGTGGCAGGGGAGGGTGGAGGAGAGAGAAAAAAATCATAAAGCTGAACAGGAAAATATGATCTGTCATAAAATCGGTGGAAACTTAAGAAGCTGAGAAAGGAAATGGAGAATGTATTCATGCATGCCTGAAACAGCTGAAACAGAGGAAGCCTCCACTGGCCCTACAGGGTGGTCCATTTGCACAGAAGAGCTGCATCTCTAAGACCACGGGCTCAGGGGACGGCTTAAGCATAGGTGGATCTCTATTAATCACAACCTCTGTCAAGACTCAGATGTTTGGTTTAAGGGGAAAGCAAATAAGCATAAGGTTCAACAAAACTAAGACAACTTTACTAGAATCTCAGAGTAACTGAGAGGAAGAGGCACCTTGAAAATATGTTTAGTGAACAATAAATTATAAATCTGACTGCACGTTCAAGATGCACGCTGATTATTTGGTTACATTGTAGTAAATTCAAAGTGCTTATAAAAATACTGTAATTTCATGAAAAATATTATCTTGTTCCTTTGACAATTTCTTTTTGAAAGGCTGTTTCTTAGATGAAAAGAACCTTATATATATTTTTCTTGGCTTCTTATGTCCAGTTCATCAGTTCCTCTATGAAAACAAATCTAGAAAAGGAATGGAGTATCTACTCTCCTTACTTGATATCTAGTCATTCTTAATTGTAAAATCTAAGTGATATTTTTCTTGTAAAGATTTTATCATCAATCTATTTCATGAGATCAATAGTTCTTATATCCAGTGCATATTTCAAAATAACTATAAAGGGTTTCTCTATAGTCTGAACTTTTTAAGATTTAAAAATCATTTTTTGACACAAACTTTTTTGTTCTCTGGGCCATGTACTGGGAATTTCTGTGTTGAACACACTAGACATGTGCCTTGCCATAAAAGAGCTTAGAAACTACTGGGGGAATTGCTTATAACTGTGAAGTAAAAAGGCAATTACAATACAGGATACCACAGTGGCTCATAGTTCCCAAGAAGCCTATTTGGTGGTTAATAATAACATCTGGGAGGAAGTAGTGTCTAAAGATCAATCTAAGATGAATAGCTTTAGCTGATGGGTTAGGAGATGAGAACATTCTTAGCTGAAGTAACAGAGCAACAGTTGTTGCCAAAAGCAAGGATAGTAAAGGAACTCAAAGTTTTGACTGGATAAAGCAGAAAGAATGGGTGGTCAGTCTGGAAGATAAGCAGAATCCATATTGAGAGTGTAGGGACAAAAGAAAGAGGGATGATGAATAATGCATGGTTTCTTATTTGAGCAATCAGGTGCCTTAGGTTGGTGCCCTTTATTGAGATAGCAAATTTAGAAGGATGGTTATTTAGAGAACATGTCAACTTAAGATTTTGTATATATTGAGATGAAGGATTCTGTTATCTATATAAATGTCTTGTAGGATTCTGTTATCTATATTGAAATGTCTTGTAGGTGCTCAGGTATTTCTTCCTGGAAGAAAACTGTACTGGAGAAAAAACATGTGGGAATCATCCACAAAGAAGTGGTTATTAAGTAATGGATGCAGGTATATTTTTGCACGGGTTCTATAGAAAATTATAGAAAATAGGATTTAGGATATAATTTGTAAAGAACCAATATTTATATTTGTCTTCCTATATAATTTTTTTAAATCTTAATTGTGAAAATTGACAATATTGTTGAAATTCAAGTATGAATTCAAAATATTAACTATTTTATGCCACTATTGATAGGCTCACATGTCACAATTTAGTAAGATAACTTTACCTACTTACATTAAAAAACATGGTGTATTTAGCAAACATATTCTAAATTCTAAATGTTTTGCTTGACAATGTAAATTTTCAAATAAGAATGTTTTAATAAATAAAAGAGTGATTGTAGTTTAGCTAGATATTAGTACATTTGATAACAAATAAATAATCAGAATATCTAAGTTTAGGCTTCAAACTCTTTTTGCAAAATGACAGGGTAATTGTTTTTGGCCTGAATTGTTCATGTGATTGTTCCATCTTTGTAACTGACCTGTGAAGAAATAGCTTACGTTTCTCTGTGTGTTAGAGATCTGAAGATTAAGTTAAAGCCTCTTTCCAGTTTCAGCAATCTCTAGATACAAATATAGTTTAATTGTATCTATTAGTTTAATGAAACAGTTTGATTGCTATAACTATATCAAATATATTTATGTGAAAAAAGTGCACCCCACTGGTGTAAAGTTAAGGAATAATATTAAACCATCAAATCTTCAAAGCTTTTGTGTCCAGCATATTAAAAGTATGTTTCATCTGCACTCTGGAGTATTTGTTGGAAATGAAAAATATTGTATCACAACTAAAATTAGGTACATCCTTTGTGAAGTTTCAAAACTTAATAAATACAAAATGATACATTGAGGAATCAAAAGTAATTTTTATATTCCAAATAAGAAAGGGAAAACTAAATAGCATCTAATACTAAGTAATTCAGTTTTTAAAAAATAGCTTGGTTAATAGTATAGAGGTTTAGGCTTATGAATATAAAGTACTATATATCTTCATACTTTCTTCTACAAAGAAGAATATAGAATACGTATTTTTAAATTTAAGAGCATTAAACTTATGCTGCTTTAAAACTATTCAGGCCTTTACAACAAACTAAGAATGTTAGGAAACATCTTTTACCATGCTATAGCAAACATTTTAATTTTGCATATAAATATATATAAATAGGCAATGCCATTTCCTTATATGTGAATTTTAAAATTTCATGTAATTTGGGAATATCTGAGTAAAAATCATACTATTATACCATTACTATGCATCCATATATTGCACTATATTTTAAAAAGTAGAATTCAACATTAAAAATGTTATTTTTAAGGAAATCATATATCTGAGTATTAATAACAATACATTTCTCTTAGGTAACATTGCCTTGTGTATTTTATCAGCAAAATAAAAGTTCTAAATGTATTTTAACTCTCTATCACAGTAGCATATTATAAAGAATAAAGATGTATAGATCAAGCCATTAAGTTTGATTAATTGAATATAATTTAAAGAGTCCTTACTTTTGGATACAAATTGTCTATCTAGAATATTGTAAGAAATGTCTTTCATAAGTTCTTGATTGTAAGTTGTAAACTGAGAAACTATATTTGCACGTTTCTCCTATGCATTTTATTGATCAAATAATAATAAAAGAGAGAGTACATAAATTTAGTTTTCATGTATGTTTCATCAAAGTTATAAAAGTTTACCACTGGATTTAGTAATAAACTTCGAAGTGCTAGAGGTATAAAGAGATATCATATATAAACTTTAAAAAAAAGTCTAAAACTATAACTTTATTTTACTGTTTATTCATAGTTGTTACAGATATATGGTGGTGCTGGTGGTGTCTATGTAAGTGCCATGGAGAAATACCCAAAATAAGTTATAAGTTATTTATATCTCTTAAAAAAAATTCACTGTGCAACCTACTAATGTATGAAATTGTGCTAAGTAATATTGTAGATGTATATATATATATATATATATATATATATATATATACATCTCAAGTGTATTAAAGCAAAGTCATTTGTCATGAGGAAATGTGGAAATGTATAGGAAAGAAATTCTGTAAATTTTAGAATTATTTAAATGAAAACATATTCTGAAACCCTGATCATGAGACATCATACACCGATATGGCAAAATATTTATGGATGAGTGTTCAAACCAAATGAGTGATCAAACCAAATTATTAGATTTTTCATTAACCTCCTTTCATTATTCCCTAAACGATAGAAGGTAGGTTTATTTATTGAGTTTGTAGATCCATTCCCTATATTCAGATTTCACAGTTACCACCACTGGGGGAAAAAGTGAGAATAAGAAGTAAAGGGATTTCCTATGAAATATGTTACATGGTGGAAATTTCATAAGTTAATTGCTTTTTAGTCATTTTGCTCTTATGACCTCTTCCACAAAAAGATGGAAAATCAGTTTTATTCCCCTCTCTCAGATAAAGCACCCAGATCTTCATGGCTTTGATTTAATATTCTGTTACTTTGTTTTACGTGCAAATGTAAGCACTGTACCAAATAAATTCTAGACTGTGTATTAAAAGTTTTACATGGACCATTTCATTTAATCTCCACAATGGCCCAATATCACACTACCATTTCCATTCAAAAATGAGAAAACTCAGAAATTTTATAACATCTAATCACAAAGTTAAACTGTTCTCCTCATTATCATCATCATGTTCTTCATCTTCCTTAATGTGATATAAGAAATTAAATAATATGTATACTTCCATGATGTAATAAAACATATTTTTAAATATAAAATGTTTGTTATTTTTCTAATAAACTGCACTGGCTCAGTCTAATATGGAAATAGGTTGGTTTTCTTGACATCTTTCTTAGTTACCAAAAGAAATACTGATAAAGTGCTGTAAGATATAACATGCCATTATTAAAATAAGGAACCATATTAAAAAATGGAGCATTTGGAATGAGTCTGAAAGATGAAAATGAAGGACAGTGGTGATATAGTAAACCCACATCTAAATATGATAGTTCACAGCTGCAATGACTGAAAAGACTAGGGTGCTAATTAAAGCTTGGTTTTAGAGTTTCATTAATCTATATCACAATTAAAGAAAATGGTGCTATTTTCTTTAAAGGAAGTATCAAGGTATATAAACCGGTGGAGAACAATGATAGGTAATCAGGAAGTCACAGTGTGGAAGTTTATGATGTTGCCTCCACCGGGCTGCATTTTTTAGGTTCTGCCTTACCAAGAGGATAGCCAACCCAAACTCATTTCAGATAGAGTTTTAATGTTTCTACAGTATAAATTTAGTAATGGTGGGGCCAAATCTTAAGGCAACGTATGAGTGAGATACAAAGACACAAGGCAGCTAAGACCATACCCTTTTTAAAGAGCTTTTTTGGGCTTCATAGGACCTCTGCTCACATCTCCTTCACCAGAACTGACCACTACTAGCAGCAAGGGAGTAAAAGTGAGGACTTTTAATTAGACAAATTGCTACTGATAGAAGAAAGAAATGACAGAGGTTGTAATCTTCCTTTTCTTTTTATAGAAAACATCAGAAAATAATATCAGGGAATTATCAGAGAATATACACCCCAAAATAAATGCAGAAATAAAGAAAAGAATATTATATAAATGTGTCAAGTATGAATATTGATTCCTGATTCTTGTAGAGCAATGGATATTATAGGTAATCTTTTCTAAACTTCAGATGAATGAGTCAGGATTTGTTTTAATTAGCCTTTCACTGTTTGAATTGTCATGTCTGGGTTGTTCTGTGACAATTACATAAGGTGATGTATATAAAACACATAGCTAAATGATGTCTATCAAGAGCAGAGGTGCTCTAAATGATAGCACATATGTAAGGTGCACTCAGCCCTGTGTTCAATGACACTTCTCATTTCACCTACCATACAATCCCGGGACTGTGTGTCTTTTTGAGGGTGACCAGCTGTTAAGTTCTACTTGGTGATAACAGTTCACAGATGGCAGGTATTCAGCCTCACTCTGACCACTATTTTTCTGAAAGCGCATTGTGGATTAAGGATTGTTGAGGAGGATGCCCATTCATTCCTGTCCTACCGTACACACAGGTCAAGTTCAAGACTGTCTTCATTGCTATAAGAACTTCATAGTCCTGTAAATCATGTTTTACAACTGAGGAACAATAGTTCATTTTTTTTAACAGCTGAGGAGAAATAGTTCATTGCTAGCACAAGAAGCAACTCAAACAAGGGTGAAAGATTTTTATTTCTCCTTCATTAGATAGATAAAGAATATCTCTATATACAAAAAGAAACCCATGGTCTTTCAAAGTTTTTTTTTTAATTCAGATTTTAAAATAATTATTATATTACATGCTGAATGCTTTGAACTCTAGGAGATAATGGGCAGCCTTTGAATTCTAGGAGATAATGGGCAGGTAAGAGAATTATTCCATGAAAAGATTCTTTTATTCAGGACTGTCTATAGGCAGCAGCAGTTTCCTTTATGCCCACCAGGGGGCAGACGTGGATGGAACAAAACGACCAACTGATTTTACAGATTTTTTTTGCTAAGCAAGTCCCACCTCTCTAGTTGGTAGCAGCGAAAGAGAGACCTAGCTAAAGCCAGATGGAGCTTTAGAAACCTTAGAGCATTTCCAGAATGGGAGAATTCCAAGTACCTAGGATGGCAGTAAATCAGTAGAAATAGCTATCAGACTTGAAAGGGACATAGAGGCATTTCATTGTCCAGAATGATATTAGATCCTGATTATAGGCTGCTTAGTATATCTGGTTCTATTACTTACCATTTATGTGAACTTTACCAAGTTGTTTTAAATTTCTTTGTCTTAATATTCTCACTTTAAAATGAAACCACTAATGATACCTACCTTATGAGGATATTACGAGGACTCAGTGATTTAATATTTGAAATTAGAAAAAAATCGGCTTGGAACAGTTACATATCACACAGCAAACATCCTATAAGTGTTAGCTATTACTATATCCACAGTGAACTTTGTGACCAAACAATGGGGAATGCAATTAATAAAGATTGTTCAGAAGATAATTCATGGAAAGATAATTTTTGGTACGAGATATCTAGCCCCCATCCCTGCTCTTGAAAATAAAGATTCAGCCTTGAGTGAGAGAGGAGGGAATCCCCTTCCCTTACCAAACTAGGTGAAGTTTCTTTAGTTTTCATGAGACAGATGTTTGAAAAAATTAAGGTCAACATACAAATAAAATTTCTTTTCATCCACTCAAGTTTGCGGGCTAAGTTAGTACCCACCAAAAGGTCTGTGAGAATTATCTGTGAGAGACACATGAATTGCACATCAGGGAGACCTAACTTTGTTTCAGGCAAGAGAGAATGCTTCTTCACAGAGGAAGTTATTATAAATTGTGTCCTAGAGGAAGACTAAAATTATCTAGGCAATAAGATATCTGCATATATATATATATATATATATATATATATATATTTAGAAAAAGAAAACCTGTAAATTCTTGCCTAGATGCCAGCAAAAGAATTATGAATCCTAAGAGCTGAACAAAATCCAGAGTGTCTTGAGCCTAAGGTATTCACAGAAAAATCCTACCATTTCTACTTCTAATATTTATTTTAAAGTCATCAACTTACTTCCTTTTCACCACTACTATACTGGTTTCTGACCTAGATTTCTAACATCTGTAACTGATCCTCATACCTACAGAACTGTTCTAACCCAACCCAATCCCCAAATTACAGCTGGCAAGGACTTTCAGGCATAAGTATCTGATACTTTTCTATTCAATAGCTCCACAGTGTATTTAGGATAAATTTTGTAAATTTTGGTATGACATAAACAGGTCTTGAAATGCTGATCTCTAACGTTCCAGCTCCCATCCCTTTGTCTATCTCTGCTCCTGCCACAGTACAATGTCTCACCCATTAAAGTCCATGCTCAAGGAAGGCAGGGACTACCTCATCCAGTATATATCAGCGACTCATGCTTGTGCACTGTATCATCAATGACCAGCATATTGCCCGACATAATAACAGGATAGATAATTTTTTCTTGAGTTGATGTGAATAAGATATTCATGCCCACATATTTGTTCCAATCCTCTCTTCATTAAAACCTTAGAAACAGAGGTTCTTTGATATTTTAAAGATTCTATTAGATATTTTATCTAAAGACATTTAAATAAAGAGCATTTCCATAATTTGCTATACACAAAATAAAAATACAATAAGCCCAACTACTCATCCTTGCTAAGGGGGGCAGGATGAGGGGTAAAAGGATTTAATTACTTATGTGATGAGTTATGTGGTATTTTTTGCACTTAATCTACATTGTGTAGGACAACTGAGTTTATTGTACTTTGCTTTTCCATTATTTTTCAAGAATGTTTGTAAACATTTATTTGCATATAATTTAATTTCTAATATTACTAAGGTACTAGAAATATTTAATCAATTTGAGAAGAATTATGATTTCCACTGTAGCTGACTGAATCAATAAGTGCCATAAACTATAGTATATTAAGAGGACACAAAACAAACAAACCAGGGCTCCATCTTTATGGGTTTACTATTTGGTATGTTATGATCATTTTTTAAAATATCAAAAGCAGATGTATTCTACTTTAATTGTGTTCTTCTAATGACCAGTAATTTACCAGCTATAACTTTCTTGATCTCTCAATTCTGAATAGCACAAATGTAGACAGACTGAGGATTTTATCCAGATTTTTGTAAAATATGTATGAACTTTTAAGGTAGAACTATTTTTAGTGAAATAAAATGATAGAAAAGTGATAACTGAGAGACAGGAATACAGAGAAAAATCAAAGTATGCATTAAAATATTTTTGTCTGAAATTTTTCCCATCCTGTGATTTCAAGTGTTAGCCAGTCTTTGTAGATTCATCTCTGTTGTATTTGGTACAAGCAAAAAAGCCTAAATGTCCCATAGTAAAAATTTATTTAAATTTTGACTAATAGCCAAAGCCCAGTTGATGGAATTATTTCTCCTAGACTTCCCACTGACTTGGACATGCATGGAACAATTCAAGAACTTGGGAGGGGAAAAAAGATCTATGAATCCCAAGGAGACCAGTGACTTAGAGGTAGCAAGTTCAGGGTGAATGGCATTAATTATGGTCAGTATAAATGCTATTTTGATGAATGACATTATTTATATTACATGATTGCTATATTTAGTAAATAAAGTACAGGATACTCAACTAAGTTTGAATTCCAAATAAACACCAGAAAAAACTTTAGTATAAGGATGTCTCAGGTAATATTGGCATATCCTTTACTAAAACATTATTTGTTGCTTAGTAAAATTCAAATATAATTGTATGTCTTGTATTTGATCTGGCAATCTAATCAAGTTTTATCTAGGGATTTCAGATGTTTTTTGCTTTTGCCAAGTATTTACATATTCTAATTTTGGTAATAACAGTAATAAAAACTCATAGAACACTTTTATTTTGCTATGCATTTCCTTAAGAAGCCACATGTGCATTATATACTTAAATCCTCATAACAACCCTATGAATAAATGTATTATTCCCTGCTTCCCAGGTGAGGAAAGCATGGAAAGAAAAGCTAAGAAACTTGCTGAAGATCATGGTGCAGTCAGTATTGTAAGCGTTCCCAGTGTGTCTGGGGCTTTGAGCAAGGGGGAGATTCAGGTAACTAGACAAGCAATCTGACCACAGAGGCTGCTTTCTTAAGTAGGCACTGCTTGAGCAATAAGGATGCAGGTGAGTCCCCAGGAATGATGGACATGTGGGTTAGGAGAATGGCCAATTCAGCCTCCTAAGTGATGATAGCAGGGACCTTCCCTAAGGCTTAGAGCTTTCTTTGACTCTGAGATCAGCATATAACTGGAGAATTTACCCATAAATGATAGAAATTCTGTTCTACACACTATTTATTTAGAATTGAAGCATGTAATTCCTGAAGTCATTATCAGGTCCCTGTCAATGAATTGTTTGCATACCATATGATGATGGAATCTTAAAAGTCACTGCTAATGTTAAATAGCTTGGGCTGTAAAAATACCTTATTTAAATATAACTGCAGACTGCTTTGAATGTTGGACAAATACAGGGAGTCAGCAGAAGGAAGTGGGAACCCTTACCTGTGTTTGAGTTTGCTAGCAACAATCATTTCTCTGAGATTCCTAAAAAGATCATTTAGAACTGGAATGAACATTCAACATTCAGATGCCTTCCTCCAAATTTCTAGAAAAAAAGATCAAATCCTCAATAGTCTAAGTCCACATATACTTCTGAAGGCTAGGCAACTGTGCTGAAACAGACTGTTGGATGAACATATGACCTGAGCTGACAGAGTAATGTACCAAAATTGAGTTTGTTTTCTGTGGATAGGACTAGTGCAGTAGAACAAGAGTTCTTACTCCCTCTGTCACTTCCTTCCACCCTCCTTCCTGTTTTCTCCCCCTCTTATCCTCCTTCCCTCCCTTTTTTCCTTCTTTCTTTCATTCCTTCCTTTTTTTTACTTCCCTCCATCCTTAATGCTTTTTTCTTTTTTTTTTTGCTTATTTAGTAAGTATTTGCTAGGCTCCTTCTATGTACTAGGCACTGTTTTAGGTGCTTGAAATAATCCAGGGAAGGAAATCAACCAAGATCCCTGCATTTATGGTGTTTACATTCTAGAGGGCAGACACAGAAAATGAAAAAAAAAAAAAAGATCTATGTCTATAGTGGTAGAAACTTACAAAGGCTAAAGAAAAAACTGTAAAGCAAGTTACAGTGTTAAAAGGGGGGTACAGATAGGTTTCACTATAGAAATTGTATTTGAGCAAGAACTGGAAGGACATAAGGAAGTTAACCTTTTTACAAACTGAATCTGGCAGGACACTCAGAGGCTCATCCAGAGTAAGAGAAAGTCACACCTCAGGTTGAGTCATAAAGTGGGATGGGATGGGATGGGATGAAAACGAGAAGTAGGAAAGTCACCAAATACTCAGACTCATTGTCTTGGTCTTGAGGATCTCAAGGAAATAAAACACCCATAGCTGTCTTTTATGGGAACTTACTGTCCTGGAGTAGGGATATTAATTCTCTTTGAGGATGCCACTTTTTGGTGATGAGCATGTGGTGAAATCAGGATGACATTAAGTAATTTGTCCTATTTTGCCCTGGCCTCTCACTGCATGATAATAACCGAGCCTTGTAATTCATTGCCTCCGATGTTTGGGAAGCAGAGAAAGCCAAAACAACCTTAAGTTCCATCTATTGTTAAAACCTAACTCATGAAAGTATTATGTTAGGGATCTTGGAGAGACAGTGGAGAGGAGTGGGGAAAAACCTTTGAGGCCTAGCATGCTTTTGAGAATGAATGGGCCAATCCAGGGGTCTCTTGATGCCAAGGGTTGTATGGACATGGACTCAGGTCCCTGCAACTCTTCAGACATCAAAATACATGGTTTCAACATACACCTAGGGAGCCCACTGCCTTGGATCTCGCCAGTGCCTTTAACAGCTTCATACTGTTGTACATCTATGGATTCCTTTACCTTATCTGTTTGGATTTTCATCATTTCTATCAGCTGTATAATCCCCTAAATTAATTTTTAATTCTCTGGTATGATACTTAGATTTTTTTTTCAAATTTTTGACCAGACATTGACTTATACATTGGCCACCAATTCAGCCAAGAAATTAATGCTTATGGAGTTTTCTGTGACTGCTTTTAGAGCTAAGGGCTATCTACACAGAGAATAGACACAGGACAGGTTGGGTATTACACCACTGAATTGCCAATGTCATACTTAACTGAAGGCACTTTACAGTGATAATAAGATTCATTGTCTCCCCACAAAGAATATGTAACCTAAACATCTGTAAATAAAGCCTGGAGGCCTAGTGTTGGTGGTGGCCACAAAATTCAAGGTTCAATTTAAAGACCCTCTGAGAATGGGGTCTAAGAAATGCAAGCCCCACTACAGTTTCTGGATAGAGTTTAATGGCAACTGGAAGGACTGCAGTTATAGAAGTGAAACACAAATAATTTTTAGTAAATGATTTGGAAATTACTTCAAAGGCAATTGTATATAACTCAAATTGTGGGTACCAAAACTGAGTCCCTTACCTAAATAGAAATGACCATTGAATGAAAACAGAATACACAAAACTTTATAAGAATAATCTTAGATATGAGACTTGTATAGAAAAGTATAAAAGCCTAATATTATTATGTGAATAAAAGAAAAAAATTGGCATGTACTCAAAAATAAAAGTATATGATGAGTTTAATATATTAACTGGTAATGCAATCTCAATGTTGCTCACATAATTCAGATTACAGAGTTCTTTGAAGATTACAGAGACACCCTTAATATACTTCAGAAAATGCACCTTCATTATGAAAACAAGACAGATACAATAACTTGAGCCTTATTTAAGTAAAATATGTATTGCTGAATACAGATTCTTAGCTGAGTAATATGAAATATGGTGAAATACATCAAAAATAATATGTTTTGAATTTGTTCTAAGTAAATTTAAATGCAAATTAAAATTACAAAGAAGAATACTTTAAAATTAATTTGTTAACAGTATTTTCAATTTCAGATACCCACCTATTTCTGATGTTTTCATTCTGGCCAGATATTATTCAAAAGTAAATTTCAATTGAAATTACTTGTAAGTAAATTTTTTAAAGGACTCATAAAGTAACTTCATTTTGCCATCTAACATTCTTATTATAAAATTCCCAAGAGCATTTATAGCTACTACACTTAAGATATTGCTTGAATTCATTATGCATTTTAAAATTCTTTTCAAGTTATGCCAAATAGTCTGTATTATAAGGTAGTCATATGTTCTTTCTTTGTATTTTTTTTCCTCAAATAAGTTTAAAATATTAAATTTTTAATATGAATTTTACTTTGAAAATATTAGATAAAATATATTTTCTTTTATCTAGCACTTAAAAATAACTAATGCATGCACATACACAGACCCTCTTGTTAATTGTATTTCCTTTATTTATTCAAATAGTGGATTTAAAACTGGGTTTAATAATTACAAAACTCCAGGCAAATGATCTTTCAAACTTTGCCCCTTAAAATACCAAAATGTATCACCAGGCTGCACTCCATCCACCATGATGTTAAGGCTGTGATGTTATTTTACATAGCTTCCTATATTACCATTTATTGAACTTCAAAACCTATTACCAAGTAAAACTCAAAAGAGTTGAGGGAGAAGAAACACATACAAACATACATACACACACACATATGGACTCATGTTAGATTTATTCCATTTAGTCTAGTAAGAATGTAAAATATTAAAAACTCAATTTTAAATATATATCTAAAATAGGAATTGACCAAGGATAATATGTAAGAAATATTTTTTTAAATGATCAAATCGTGGAGAATTGTAGAAATAAGTGGTTGCAATATAACAAAATATATGGTGTAAATAATCTAAAATATTATAAGATATATCTTTGAGATTTAAATTCAGTTTAAAACATTTCAATATAGATGACATGGTTGCAGAAACATGAAAATGTAACTAAAATTTTCATGAAGTCTCTGGTTTAAAATATCCTTTGTTTAATTATCTCTAGTATTTTTAGTATTTTTTACTTAGATGTTAATAAAGGTAGACAAATGAAGTCAATCTATAAAAATCTTTAAAATTAAAAGTCATAGTACACATAGAAGCACCTAAGAAGAATGTTTTAGACCTGGCAGATATAGTCCTTGCAATCTAAAACAAATGGACAAAAAAATTCAATAGGTGGTTTGACTATGGTTTAATGATATTTTCAGAGGTAATATGATGAGATATTAATTCTTTCACTGCTGGCTACATGGCTACCAAAAATGTCGATTGTCATATATCTACTCTATGGACACTGTTTCAGGTTAGACTGCATTATTATAAATTTTATATCACCCTCTCCTGATACCAGTCAGTATCACTATTTTTATATCCATTTAAAATTAACAGAAAGCAATGATTTAAAATATTGTGCAGGAATCAACTTTAGAGATTAAATTTATAGGAAGAAAGTTTTGAGACTAACACCTCTGAGCCACAGGAAAATGCATTCTAGAGTTGTGGATTAACAAGTGGTCGACCAATTCAGAGGGTCAGTCACTGAAACATATGGTGTAGGAAAAAAATGGAGCATGAGTTCTAAAGAAGTTTACTAGGTGAAGTTTTTCCAAGTATTGGAAATTAGTCTAGAAATTATTTACTACAACTCCTTTGTTCAGCTATAGAAGAGAAAGCACATTTAAACAGTACTGAAGTACATACAAAGTAATCATGAAAAATACCTGAAAGATTTCAAGACATAATGATGAATTTAACATATATAAATTTAGAATACAGTCCAAACAATATAATATTATCCTTCAGAAGCCCCCAATATTTTGTATTCATCACCTCAATCTTTTGGGATATCTTTTTCTTTGCTATTTCATAATAAATTTAGAATAATCTTATCTTATCTTATCCCCAAAGGTGATGTTGTTTGGAATTGTATTGATCTACACATAAGTTTGAGAAAAACTAACATAATAATGATATTAGTCTTCTAGACATACCTTCCCATTTATTTCTATTTATTTGTCTTTTTTAATGAACTGTAATAAGAGAGAAAAACATATGTATTCGTGATGTAGGTCTTGTGTCTCATTTCCTTAATTTTTCTCTATGCCATATAGATTTTATGGATATTTTAAATAATAATAAGGATTCTAATTTTGGGTGTACACAGAGTGTATACATGTGTTTGCATATGTATCATTAAATGAATATGAACTGCAATACCATTTTAGACCTATCATATTGCTACACTTTCAGTTATCTCCAGTACAAGAATTGCAAACAGTATATTTGCAGTCCTAATTGAGGATGATTTAGTGGTATCCAACAAGAAAATTAATGCACATACCTTTTGCTATCTATACATATGGAATTGATTCAATTTATTACAGCACACACTGGAATGTTAAGCAGTCATGAAAGAAATCTCAAACTGTCTTTATGTGTTGATAAGGAAGGATTTCCAAGATACATTAAGTGAAATAATGAGGAACAGTCTGAATGGTATGCTTGTGAAAATATTTATATAACTGTCTATACATTTATAAAATGTCATTGTGTTACACCCAGGTGGAAGAACTTAGTTACTTAAAAACAAAGATGAGTGGGAGATTTTACAGTATATTTCTCCCATACTGCCCAATTTTGTACCATGTGACTATCATTCTTTATTTTTATTACAATTTTTTATTAAGTTATTATAGATATACACTCTTATAAAGGTTTCACATGAAAAAAAATGTGGTTACTACATTCATCCATATCGAGTGCCACCCATACCGCACTGCAGCCACTGTCCATCAGTATAGTAAGATGCCACAGAGTCACTACTTGTCTTATCTGTGCTACACTGTCTTCCCCATGATCCCTGCCACACCATGTGTACTAATCATAATACACCTCAATTCCCTTCTCCATTCCTCCCTACCTGCCCTCTCCCACTTCTCCCCTTTGGTAACTCCTAGTCCCTCCTTGAAGTCTGTGAGTCTGCTGCTGTTTTTTCCTTCAGTTTTGCTTTGTTGTTCTACTCCACAAAAGAGAGATATCATTTGGTACTTGTCTTTCTATGCTTGGCTTATTTCACTGAGCATAATACCCTCTAGCTCTAGCTCCATCCACGTTGTAAATGGTAGGATTTGTTTCTTTCTTATGACTGAATAGTATTCAATTGTGTATATGTACCACCTCTTCTTTATCCATTCATCTACTGACAGACACTTAGGTTGCTTCCATATCTCAGTTATTGTAAAGAATGTTTCAGTAGACAGGGGTGAATATGTCTTTTTGAATCTGAGAAATTGTATTCTTTGCATAAATTCCTGGGAGTGGAGTGGAATTCCCAGGTCAAATGGTCTTCATACTTTTAGTTTTACAAGGAAACTCCATATTGCTTTCTACAGTGGTCGAATAAGTTTACATTCCAACCAGCAGTGTAAGAGGGTTCCCCTTTCTCCACATCCTTGCTAGCATTTGTTTTTCTTAGTCTTTAAGATGCTGGAAATCCTTACTGGTGTGAGGTGATATCTCATTGTGGTTTTAATATGCATTTCCCTGATAAATAGTGATGTGGACAATCTTTTCATGTGCCTGTTGGCCATATGAATTTCTTCTTTGGAGAATTGTCTGTTCATATCCTCAGCCCATTATTTAACCAGATTATTTCTTTTTGGTTGTTGAGGCATGTGAGTTCTTTATATACTTTCAATGTTAACCCCTTGTCAGATATGTTGTTTACAAATATATTCTCCCATACTATAGGATCCCTTTTTGTTCTGCTGATGGTGCCCTTTGCTGTACAGAAGCTTTTTAGCTTGATGAAGTTCCATTTGTTCATTTTGGCTTTTGTTTCCCTTGCCCGAGGAGATGCATTCAGGAAAAGTTGCTCATGTTTATATTCAGGAGATTTTTGCCTATGTTAACTTCTAAGAGTTTTATGATTTCAAGACTTATGTTCAGGTCTTTGATCCATTTTGAGTTTACTTTTGTGTATGGGGTTACACAGTAATCCAGTTTCACTCTCTTGCATGTAGCTGTCCAGTTTGTTAACACCAGTTGTTGAAGAGGCTGTCATTTCCCCATGTTATGTCCATGGCTCTTTTATCGTATATTAATTGACCATATATGCTTGGGTTTATATCTGGACTCTCTAGTCTGTTCCATTGGTCTATGGTTCTGCTCTTGTGGCAGTACCAAATTACCTTGATTACTGAGGTTTTGTAGTAGAGCTTGAGGACAGGAAGCATAATCCTCCCAGCCTTAGTCTTCCTTCTCAGGATTGCTTTGGCTATTCAGGGTCTTTTGTGGTTCCATATGAATTTTAGAACTATTTGCTTTAGTCTGTTGAAGAATGCTGTTGGTATTTTGACAGGGATTACATTTAATCTGTAGATTGCTTTAGGCAGGATGGTCATTATGACAATATTAATTCTTCCTAATGATGAGCATGGGATGTTTTTCCATTTATTGGTATCTTCTTTAATTTCTCTCTTGAGTGTCTTGTAGTTTCAGAGTATACACCTTTCACTTCCTTCATTAGGTTTATTCCAAGGCATTTTATTCTTTTTGATGCAATTGTTAATGGAATTGTTTTCCTGATTTCTCTTTCTGCTAGTTCATCGGTAGTGTATAGGAATGCAACAGATTTCTCTGTATTTTGTATTCTGCAACTTTGCTTAATTCAATATTAGATCTAATAGTTTTGGAGGTGGGTATTTATGGTTTTTTTATGTACAATATCATGTATCATGTCATCTACGAACAGTGACAGTTTAACTTCTTCTTTACCAATCTGGATGTTTTTTATTTCTTTGTGTTGTCTGATTGCTGTGGCTAGGACCTCCAGTGCTATGTTGAAGAAAAGTGGGGAAAGTGGGCATCCTTGTCTTGTTCCTGCTGTTGAAGGAAAAGCTTTCAGCTTCTCATTGTTAAGTATAATGTTGGCTGTGGGTTTGTCAGATATGGCCCTTATTATGTTGAGGTACTTGCCCTCTATAACCATTTTGTTGAGAGTTTTATCATGAATGGATGTTGAATTCTAGTGAATGCTTTTTCAGCATCTATGGAGATGATCATGTAATTTTTGTTGTTGTTGTTGATGGGGTGGATGACATTGATGGATTTTCTAATATTGTACCATTCTTGCATCTTTGGATAAATCTTAATTGATCATAATGGATGATCTTTTTGATATATTTTTGAATTTGTTCTGATAATATTTTGTTGAGTATTTTTGGATCTATGTTTGTCAGGGATATGGGTCTGTAATTTAATTTTTTGTTATGTCTTTGACTGGTTTTGTTATTAGAGTGATGCTGGCCTTATAGAATGAGTTTGAAAGTATTCCTTCCTCTTCTACTTTTGTGTAAAACCTTAAAGAGGTTGGGTATTAGGTCTTCACTAAATGTTTGATAAAATTCAGCAGTGAAGCCATCTAGTACAGGAGTTTTGTTCTTAGGTAGTTTTTTGATTACCAGTTCAATTTCTTTTCTGGTAATTGGTCTGCTCAGATTTTCTGTATCTTCCTGGATCAGTCCTGGAAGGTTGTATTTTTCTAGAAAGTCTTCCATTTCTTCTGGGTTATCCAGTTTTTCAGCATATAGGTTTTCATAGTATTCTCTCATAATTCTTTGTATTTCTGTAGTGTCTGTAGTGATATTTCCTTTCTCATTTCTGATTCTGTTTATGTGTACAGACTCTTTTTTTCTTGATAACTCTGGCTATGGGTTTAACTTCTTGTTTATTTTCTCAAGGACACAGCTTCTGCTCTCATTAATTCTTTCTATTGTTTTATTCTTCTCGATTTTACTTATTTCTGCTCTAATTTTTATATGTCCCTCATTTTACTGATGTTGGGCCTCATTTGTTCTTCTTTTTCTACTTTTGTTAATTGTGAGTTTAGACTATTCATATGGGATTATTCTTCTTTCCTGAGGTAGACCTGTATTTCAATATACTTCCCCCTTAGCATGGCCTTCTCTGCATCCCACAAATTTTGCAGTGTTGAATTATTGTTTTCATTTCTCTCCATACATTGCTTGATATCTGTTTTTATTTAGTCATTGATCCATTGGTTATTTAGGAGCATGTTGTTAAGCCTGCATGTGTTTGTGGGCATTTTCATTTTCTTTCCAAAATTTATTTCTAGTTTCATACCTTTGTGGTCTGAGAAGCTGGTTCATACAATTTCAAGCTTTTTGAACTTAGTGAGGCTCTTTTTGTGGCCTTGTACATAATATATTCTTGAAAATGGTCCATGTGTACTTGAAAAGAATGTGTATCCTGCTGCTTTTGGATGGAGTGTTCTGTAGAAGTCTGTTAGGTCCATCTCTTCTAATGTGTTGTTCAGTGCCTCTGTCTCCTTACTTATTTTCTGTCTGTTTTTTCTGTCCTTAGGATTCAGTGGTGTGTTGGATTCTCCTAAAATGAATGCATTGCATTCTATTTTCCCCTTCAATTCTGTTACTATTTGTATCACATATGTAGGTGCTCCTGTGGTGGGTGCATAGATATTTATAATGGTTATATCCTCTTGTTGGACTGACCCCTTAATCATTATGTAATGTCCTTCTCCGTCTCTTGTGACTTTCTTTGTTTTGAAGTCTATTTTGTCTGATATAAGTACTACAACTCCTGCTTTTTTCTCCCTATTAGTTGCATGAAATATATTTTTCCATCCCTTCATTTTCAGTCTGTGTATGTCTTTGGGTTTGAGGTGAGTCTCTTGTAAGCAGCATATAGATGGGTCTTGCTTTTTTTATCCATTCAGTGATTCTGTGCCTTTTGATTGGTGCATTAAGAACATTTACATTTAGGGTGATTATCAATAGGTATGTACTTATTGTCACTGAGGCTTTTGATCCATGGTTACCAAAGGTTAAAGTGTAACTTGCTTACTGTCTAAAAGTCTAATTGAATTTACTTACTATGCTATTACAATCTAAATGTTCTTTTTTTACCCTCCTTTTTCTTCCTTCTCCATTCTTTATTTATTAATGGTCATGTTCTATACTCTTTGTCTATCCCTTTACTGACTTTGGGGGTAGTTGACTTTATTTTGCATCTGCTTAGCAATTAATTGTTCTACTTTATTTATTGTGGTTTTATTTCCTCTGGTGACAGCTATTTAGCCTTAGGAATACTTCCGTCTATAGCAGTCCCTCAAAAATACACTGTAGAGGTGGTTTGTGGGAAGTGAATTCTATAAGTTTTTGCTTGTCGGAAAATTATTTAATTCCCTCCTTCAAATTTAAATGATAATCTTGCCAGCTTGTGTATTCTTTGTTTGAGGTCCTTCCGCTTCATTGCATTAAATATATTATGACACTCCCTTCTGGCCTTTAAGGTTTCTCTTGAGAAGTCTGATGATAGCCTGATGGGTTTTCCTTTGTAGGTGATCTTTTTTGTCTCTCTGGCTGCTTCTCAAAGTCTGTCCTTATCCCTCATCTTTGCCATTTTAATTATTACATGCCTTGGTGCAGTCTTCCTTGGGTCCCTTGTGTTGGAGATATATGCACCTCCATGGCCTGAGAGACTATCTTCTTACCCGGACTGGGGAGGTTTTCAGCAGTTACCTTCTCAAAAACACTTTGTATCCCTTTTTTCCTTTCTCTTGTTCTTCTGGTACCCTTATAACATGACTATTATTCCATTTGGATTGGTCACACAATTCTCTCAATAGTTTTTCATTCTTCGAGATCTTTTTTTCTCTCTGTGCCTCAGCTTCTTTTTATTCCTCTTCTCTAATCTCTATTTCATTTATTGTCTCCTCCACCATATCTAATCTGCTTTGAAAACCTTCCATTGTATGTTTCATTTCTGGTACTGTATTCTGTAATGATTTTATCTCCATCCAGAACTCTTTCCTGAGTTCTTGTATATTTTTCTGCCCCTCTATGAGTGTGTTTATGATTTTTATTTTCAAATCTCTTTCAGGAAGATTTATAAGTTCAGTTTTACTTGACCTTTTTTCTGGTGTTTGTGGGATTTTAGTTTGAACCAAGTTCCTTTGAAATTTTGTATTTGTTTGTGGTGCCATCTAGTGCCCAGAAGCGATATTCTCTGGAGCTGTTTAGCCCCTGGAACGATGTCAGGGGGTCATGGATCATTGGCGTTGGTGCCTGGGAGGAGTGAAGAGGTGTATCCTGCTTCCCAGCTGCTGTGCCTGCCTCCACTGCCAGAACCAGTGGGCTGAACACACAGGTGTAAGCCTCTAATCTTTGCATTTGTAGCTGCCATAGGTGGGGCTCCCCTCTGGCTGGCTTGACACCAGGGAAGGGGCTGGCAGTTTGCAATTCAGGGCAGGTTGGCTGCAAGGAAGGCACAGCCGGGTGCATATCACAGTGGGAGGCATTGGAGCTGAGCCGTCAGCCAGGGGGATGGGGCACCTGAAGCTCCTGAAAGTTCCCAAACTGCAGGGCAGAGTGGACCTGGACTATTCTGTCCACCTGTCCTTTCTCCTGAGCAGAAACCTTTTAGCAGCCCTCTCACTGTTAGGATTTCTCTCAGACTGCCTGCCTTTCTTTTCTCTCAGAGCAGCCAGATGTGGATGCCTGTTTTTCACAAGTGACTGGAATCTCAATCTCTCCAGGTATTGTGCCTGTCTTAGTTTTTCCACCCCTCTAATCTCCAGAACACCGTGCAATGTAGATTCATGCTCCCAGAGCAGATCTTCAGGGCTAGGTGTTCAGCATGCCTAGGCTTCCACTCCCTCCTCACTTTGTTTCTCTTCCTCTGGCCAGTGAGCTGGGGTGGGGGAAGGGCTTGGGTCCTGCTGGATCACAGCTTTGTTACATTACCCTATTCCATGTTGTCTTTTCTCTTCTCCAGGTGTACACAGTCTGGCACAGCCTTTTTTCCTGTTGTTCTTTCATGATTAGTTGTATTAATTATATTTTCATATTATATGTGGTTTTGGGAGGAGGCTTCTGTCTCACCTCTCATGCTGCCATATTTAATCCAATCCCATGACTATTGTTTCTATTCAAGTCATATGATATGTTTTTACTAAAATTATTAAGAAAAAATACACGATGAGATGTTTACAAGTTGAAATGAAGGTGAATGCAATGATATAAAACATCTGCATCAAGAAAAGAGAATTAATTACAGAAGAAATGAAATATTCCTAAAGCAGTGCCAAACAGAATTGAAAGACTAGAAGATTAGAACAAGGATATGGAAGACATACTGTTTTAAAACTATAAACAAGAAAAAGGTCAAATAGATGCAAAAGATGAAACATGAGAATAACCACTGAGGGTATAAACTAGAAATATTAATTAGATTTGTGAGTGTTCACAATTTTGACAAATTATTAAATAGAACTTTTCCTATTATCCTGAAATTCACAAGGACTGACCTAAAGCTGAAGATAAAACCTCATGCCTTGTCCCATACTTGTTAGAAAGCTGCCAAGGAACCACTAAGAATCAGGTAGAGAGGGCTTTGTCAGGGTCCGTTGCAGTCAGTCTTTCGTTGACTTTTCATGGTCTTTTATGTCCATAGGACACTGCAGGGCTGGATGGTGAAAGGGTGTATTTGGAACTGTGCCATTTGCCTAGTTGGGAAGGTTGTGGTTTCTATAAAGGGAACTTAACTTTTCAGACAAAACTTCAAGTCGTATGAGGCTGGCTGCTCTCCAAAAGAATCACTCGAAGAGATTAAAGTTGACTGAAATAATGAAAGCCTGGCATTTCATTTCACAGTTGCAAGTCTACTTACTGGACAGAATTGATTAGCTGCTCAATATCCATCTAAATTGTTGAAAGATAATTTAAAAGTGATAATAAGATAAAGAGAATGATTAGCATTGTAATGTCCTGCATTTTTGTCACAGCAAAGATGGACCATTTCCCCTGTGATCTAGAGATACTGCAAAAGATGGCCTAATTGAGTTGTCTTCATGATTACCCAATTCAAGAGGATGGCTTGCTTGGTGAGAGGAGAATATGTAGTGGTATTGGACCTG
This sequence comes from Manis pentadactyla, assembly GCF_030020395.1. NCBI lineage: Eukaryota > Metazoa > Chordata > Mammalia > Pholidota > Manidae > Manis > Manis pentadactyla. The sequence goes on along the minus strand of NC_080023.1, from coordinate 118,771,714 downwards.
CATTTTCTTTTTCAGGGAAGTTTGCAGTTATATGACCCTGTAGTGTCCAGTGAGAGAGGTAGAAGTGAGTATCAGCTGCACAGAAGACATTGATTGACAATCAGTGTGTTAGCTAGAGATGCAAGAATAACAATCAAGGATGCAATAAATTAAAACTGAAGTGGAATTTGTTCCACTTAAGTGAAGTGGAATTTATTCTCATACTAAGACCTTGAGAAAGGAGGGATGATAGGTATTCCTGAAGCAGCCTATACACCCCTCCATCCCACATTCTAAGGGATTGGACTGCAAGTAGGATTGAAAGGTAGAGATAACCTCCTTTTATAACTCCAAGTCTCCATGATTACATGCAGCTACAGCATGGTAGGATAGGAAGGGAGGGATTAATTTTGAATAGGGCATATATTTGGCATTTTAAAGTGGATGGATATCTTAATACCAAACATGATCTAGGAATATGGCATTTGTCCAAAACAGCTCTAGGGGTCAGCCATTAACATTCTTGAAAGGATGCTTGCAAGCAATCACTGGGGAAATATGAATCTGCTTCAAGTTTATATCCCTCCAAGTTTAAACTGCTAAATAAATTAGTTACCCAAGGAAGCAATAGGAACAATTGGAGCAGAAACGTTCATACAGCTATGCCTAAAGAGAACAACTCAGAATTGAAAAAAATAAAATTACAAGTTTGCATTCTTGAAAGGTTCAGAGTCCTCTAAAACACAGTGTGCAGTATTAGAGATGAGCTTTTGGGTCTCCAGAGCTCACAGGTATGAACATGAAGCCACATAAAGGAAACTTCAGGGTAGAGGTAAGAATATTCAGAGAATCTTGATAAATACTGGAAATATTTGGTAGAGACCATCTTTGGGTAATTGAGTTTGCAAAGGTAACAAAACTTTCCCTGGTGGTATATGTAGTAAAACTTGCAATGTAACATTTGGTTTTCTAAAATTGTCAATTAAAGTTCCACAGCTGAAAATCTTGGAAGCTGATCTTGAAATAACTTCACATATTAGATAGAACTACCATGTAGTTCTTTGGAATAGTGATAAAGGGGAAGATCTGGTCTTATTATCTTACCTGAAAATGCTCAATTGCTATACATGATTTTTGCAGTTATGAGTTGCTGTCTCACAGTAGTGATGGCTTTGACTTCCCTGCTATTACTTTGACTCCCTACTTCATTCTGTGTCCCTATTGTAGATAGCAAGTCAGAAGCTGTCAGAGAATTGTAGAGGTGGGGTTTTCATCAGAAGGAAGAAACTGTCATATCAGGCTTTATGTAGCTATGTGCTTGGGCAATGGCTTCTTGATGATTTCCTCTCTTTACCTCTTGGTAGACTTAGGAGTAAATTTAAAAAAAATTTTCAGGGTATAGAAAAGTGGCAGCAGGGCAGTGAAAAGTATCATTAAAAAGACAACATGAGACAGATATCAAATGAGCAAGATCACTGTCAGAGGTGATGGTGTGAATGGTGGAGATATTGATAGGAAGATGCAAAATACCTCTTTCATATCAGACAGCCATGCATTGGGAATTCCTTGAACCTGCTCTGGATGGCTTGGTGAGAGGAACATAGGCCTGGAGGGCTATAGCCATTTTGTCCCACATGGAAAGAATCTGAAGATGAGGCTAAAACTTTGAAAAAATATAAAAGAATAAAAAAAAGAAAACAAAGGCTCTGAAAAAGAGACAATCAAAACAGAGCAAAACAAGCAAAAATGTTTCTAAAGTCAGTAGTATACTTGCATGAGTGTAGAAATAAAACGCTAGTGTGTAGCTTTTGCCAAAGCCAAAGTGTAAATATTTTCATCACTGCTCATTTCAAAATAACAACTTGATAATCCTGAATATGGAGTAGGAAAGAGATGCTAAAAAATGGTTCTCACTAGCTGACAGTAGCTAGTTCCAGCACATCGCTACCTGAAGCTCACCTTCCTTCTAGACTTTTTCAACTAAGCAGGAAAATATATTCCCAGTGTAATTTAAAAATGGTGGCCACATGATATATCATTTAAAATTGGGAAAATTTTAAGAATGAAAGTGGTACTACAATTAATTTTGTTGAGACACAAGGCCTAAACTGGGACTTCCCAGGCAAACTGAGATGCATGTCAACTTACGGGAGCCAATTTGAATAGTGTGTTATGATGAAAATTACATAAAATATCTTCACTGATATTTGGGAGTAATCTAAATGCATGTAACTTACACCATAGGTCTCTAATTACACTGCAGGAAAAATAGGAGCTGAACACTTAGATGTGAAGTTCTTAATTCATAGTTACACAAGAATATCTTATAACTCACTATTACAGAGTGAAACATTTACTAAGGAAAGACTGACATGTTTTGTATGGTTGACAATGTGTTTACTAAATTAAATATATTTCTGAATCTGTATTTAATGTTTGTATTACAGGAGGCTCAGAAGATCTAACACTACTTGTTTGTTATTTATTATGTTTCCTAAGATTTCTTTTCTTACATGTTTTATAATTTGGGGCTATGCACTAATCTTATCTGTCCCTCCATACACAGTTTGCTTTTGCTACTGTCTGCATTCCAGGCATATCACTGGCTTGGGGCCATATTTAACATTAGCTTTTTGATTGCAGAGTTCCTGATCCATGTGGGTTATAAATGTGAATTCCAATTTCTAGGTTTGTGTTTATAAATTCTAAAGGTTAATTCCAACACCAGACTGACATACTACTGCAGGGTAAATAAAATATGAATTTGTACATTTATTTTCAAGGGTTTAGTTTCTGGACAGTAACTTCAATTTCTTCAAGGTTCAGGTAGTCATTTAAAATTTTCTAGATATTTGGTAATTTGGGGCTTTCAGGATATTTGATTTTCTTAATGCCAAAACTAGAAACTAAAACTGTTTATTTACACTGATATCAATTAGCCCTTCATCTTAAGACCTGAGAATAGAGGGAAGAAAACAAAAAGATCTCATGTCCATTATTGAACCAATTTTTATAATTAGGTGACCATCAGGCAATGAATTATTAAACCAGGGATTATCATGATCAAATTAGATTAATTTAGACTATCTTTTATAATAGGGAGAAGCCTACAAATGATACAGGTGTTACAAAATGTGAGAGAGGTAGAATGGGTATGGAGATATATAACACAATGTCTATTACACGTTATATGAAGATTTAATTTTGTTTTGTTTGTTTTAATAATATAGAAATAAGAGAAAGTATCTTGTATATAACCAAAAAGTAACTATGAACTAGTTATCTACAGAAGGAAAAAAATGAAAAGGTACTTAATGCCATAGCCAAAATCAGAAGATGAGGAATGTCACTTACTTTGTTCTCAAATCACTGTACAAAGCAATATACTAAAGAGTTTACCCAGATGTACTGTGATTTATGTGTGAATGCATAGAAAGTTTTTATATATTTAAACACTCAGAAGGAAGGGCATCTATGTATTCATTCTTGAACAAATATCTCAAATGTAGACTACAGAACAATTATCAATCAAATTGATATACTAAGATATGTTATCAGAGATGCATGCAGGTCAGTGTAAATATTCATAATAACAATTATGAATTGTTGAAGATTAAAAATTCAACTTAATGGGTGTGATGCCAACTCAGCTTGAGAGACAGTGGCTTTGGAATACAAGCAGATGCAATTGTAGCGACTTACTTATGCTACAAAAGGCCCATGGTTTGGCATGGCCAACTGAGATGAACACTGGTATTGTTGGTGAACATGATATTAATGTGATAATCCCTGCACAAACCACTAGCAATAGGACTAAAATTCTAAGAGCATGATGCACTTCAACTAAAATTACATGTTATTTATTACATTCTAAAGGTAAATATCCAAACACTGAAGATGATTGAATAAATTATACTATTCCTATGTGGTGAAATAAATATGTAGAAATGATATTTTTAAGCATTTTTCTTTATTACCTGAAAATATATCTAGAACTTAAAATGAAAAGAGGCAATGCCCCAAATGCAGCTGAATCTGGAAAAGAACCATGGCAACTTTATGCTGGTTCTTACAGATTCTGCCCAGAAGATACACACTTCACTTTGGCTCATAGCTCATTGTCCTTTCCCACAGCACAACATGTATTTGAAAAAACTCAACTGTCACTCTAACAATTCCTTATGTAATAAATGTAATATATTGTAAAGAATGTTTTGACTTTTACATAATTGTTAACCCATAGAAAAATACAATTGCTGTGGGAGGGAGAATTGTAAGACAATCCCCAAAATTCCTGCTTCCCCACTGCATGAGCCCTGTACATTCCCTGACCTTGGATATATGAATGGAATTTGTGAATCTTCAGACCACACACAATAGATTTTATGTTATATACCCCTATACCTATTCTACTGCTCTCACATTTGTAACACCTACACAATTTATAGTCTTCTCACAATTAAAAACTAAGGTCTAGATTATCCTGTGATTGTGTTATTTCCTATGGCAGAAGTGGTTTTTGCAAATGTATTTATGGTCTCAATTCAGTTCACTTTGAATTAATTAGAAAGAGATTATCCTGGGTGGTTCTGACCTATTAAGATGAATCCTTAAAAGAGACTAAAGAGACTTGAAGGGAAAGAAATTATACTACTATTTGGAAGTGGCAAACTGCTATGTTGTGTAGAGGGCCATATGTCAGAGATAGGGGCAGTCTGTAGAAGCTGATAATACCTTTTAGTTGATAGCCAAAAGGTGAAGAGCTCAGTCCGACAACTACAGGAACTTAATTCTGTCAACAACCAATAAGCTTGGAAGAGGTTTTGCAACCTGGCTAACACCTTGAGTGCACCCTTGTGAGACCCTGAGCAAACAACACAGCTAATATACATAAAGACCTAAATTATTTACACAAACTTTGAGATAGTAAATGGGGGTTGTCTTAAGCCAATATGTTTGTGGCATTTATTACACAGAAATAGATAACTAACAATTTAAACATGTACACAATGTAAATGATTTTACACTAGTAATAACAATAATACCAAGGATGAGCAGTATATTTATGTTCAGGATGCTGTTGCTGAATTGCTATCAGATTATGCACAAATATACTATGTGATTAACAATAACAATGAAATAAAATGCACTAACTTATTTTACTTAACAGAATAAAGAATGCCTATGAGTTGGGGAATAAGTAACCCATGACTTTATTTTACTAACACCTTCAGCAGATTTATTCACATTTTGTTTCTTTCTTGTTTTTAATTAAGGTAGTAATCTTTAAAAGTTCATTTTGCACTTGCTAAATAATACAATAACACTTCAACTCCTTTATTTATTTTTTAGTGTTAGAATAAAATAAATTTTAAAAAAATGGCCATACTAAAATTAGCTATGTGCCTTTTTATTTCTAATATATCTTTCATTTACATAAAATTAACAATAATCAGTATAAATAGTTTTATCACATACACACAAGGGACTTCCAGCTTCTATTTAGGAAGGAAAAAGATAGACTGAGCATCACCTCCATCCTGACAAAAGACAAAAACAGTCCATAAAATCATAACTTTTCTCTAATCCATCAACGAACTGAGGTTGGAGGTCAATCAGTCAGCCTGAATGTAAGAAAAGACAAGCACCTCCAATTAGAGGAAATAAAACAAAATACAAAAGGAAGAAAGGGCTACTGTATAAGTAGTTAAGTGAAATGCAGCTAAAGTGTCTGAAGAGTTTCTAAGGGCTGAGTGTGTACTCAGCACTAAACGCAAAGGCCCTGGCAGCCTCAGGAACCAGCGCGTCAAGGAGAGGCTTGTTTTCAGTCTTTTACAAAGTATGTGTGAGAAAGACTGAGGGGAGGACAATCTTTTTAAAATTGGAAGGCTGCAGCAGTTGCTATAGAAAAAGCACAAAGCCCTGCCTGAATCTTCCCGTCTCTGGAGCTAAAGGCTTACATTGCTATGAGGGCAGCAAACTGCCACACGCAGAGCAAGGAGACGCCGCCATGGAAGACAAAAGGAAGCAATCCTCCAAACTCACGGGTGAGTAGTAAACCGTACCAGGCCTAGAAACAAAGAACTCTCCCATTGCTGTGGAAGGGGCAGGATCACAGAAGAGTCGTTCACCGCTGAAACCTAGGGTTGTTTACGACTGAGATTCTACGGGACACCAAAGAGCACCCCTCCTACTGTGCATCCCGTCATGCTGGCGCTGAGTAAATAAGACAGAAACCCTGGGATAGGGGCAGTGTGCAGAAAGACTATTTATAAGGAAGAGATGTAAGGAAAGTGTGAAGCTGTCGGAGGAGCAGATATTGAGAAAAAACATCGGCAAACCAGTCTTCACCCTGAATGAACACCAGGGGAAGCTAGAAGTTTAATCAGTACAAGCACTGAAGTTAGCAAGGGCCAGGATAAGACTGTAACACACTTGGACTCCCACATTCTAAAGGCTTAGCAGAAGAAGAGCTATATCAGTTTCCAGGAAAAAACTCTATTTACCTTTTTTCAAATGCCCTACATGTCATATCTGCCACTCAACCAGGAATTAAGAGACAAAACTGAACATACATCCTCAAAAGACAAAACCACTATCAAGAGACAAAGTAATCCACAGAACCGAATCCACAATTAACCCAGATGTTGGGAATATTAGAGAGGAAATTTAAAACTATAATTAATATGTTAAAAGCTCTGCATGAACTGATGGTGAATTTGAAACAGAGAGATGGAACATTTAAGGAAGAGTCAAGCTAAAATGTTAAAAAAATGCATTAACAGAGAGGAATAACTGTGATGTATTCATTCATCAGTAGACATGAAACAGATAAGTAAAGAATTTGGAAACTTAAAGAAAGGTCAATAGAAATAAACAGCTGAAAAACAAGGAAAAATAAGACATAAGCAAACAATAAACACCAAAAATAGAGCACTGGAGAGCTGTGGGATGGCTCCAATGATGTAGTAAACTTGTGTTTGGAATAACAGAAGGACAGGGGAAATCCTAGAATGAAGATACAGAGAATGGCCAGAAAAAATATTGTAGAGACATAGCTGGGAAAAAAAATGCTCACCACACAAATTCAAATGGTCAGAGAATACAAGTTGGATAGTTGGATAAATACCAGTAGAACATACACATACATCTACACATATTATATGAAAAGTTCTTAAGATCTAAATTTTAAAAAATCTTGAAGGAGGCTAGAGAGAAAAGTAATATTACAGAGAAAAAAAATCAGAATTATACTTATGAAAAGCATAACATAAGTGATGTTTATAAATCACTTACTACCTTAAAGCTAACAGTTAAACTAATTTTATAGTTTTTCTTAAAAATATGAATTGTTCAAATGAGGATTTATAAATGTTTCTCACCTCCAGTATGATTTCAGTGACTAGTTGAAATTGTTTTTATATCAGAGAAGAGGTAGTATAATTCTCAGGACAGCACAATAAATCCACATACTCTATCAACACAACTTCTTATAATTAAAAAAGCCAGTTTTTAGTGTGGTCTCTACGATGTGTACATGGAACAATGCCACATATTAACACACAAACTACTGTAAAACAGTAGATCAGGTTGAAAGCATAATTTCTATAATAAAGGTTGAAATGCTGAGAAATACAATGAGGCACAACATCAAACCAGAAGAGGCAGAGGAGAGATATGATTCCTGGCTTTAACTCTGCATTAATTATTTTGCTTTCATTCTGCTTGTCAAACATTCTTCTAAGGAAACATCTTTTTCTATGAAAACATATTAGTGGCTTTTTATTTAAATGTGTTGCTTTGGGCGAAGGCGTTATTGTAGGCAATCTCAAGGAACTTTCAACATTAGCAAGTGCTTTTAGCAGTTTGAATACTATTTTCCACCAACACTTCTCTAAGTCTGTGGAACTAACAACTAAAAATGCAAGCTACAAAAATAATTTTTACAGACAAATCCATCGTAAGTTAATACTGCTTTTGGATCACTTCTTATATGGATGTTATAGAAGAGGCTGTCCATGGTTTTAAAGGGCACTAGTCCTTTCCAAATTTAGAAAGCCCTGTGTTTGTGTATCAGATAAGATATGCTCTAAGGCACAGGAAGGTCAGGCAGAAATGTAAAGGGAGCTTGGAAGTGGCGTAACTTGCTTTCAGTTTGATCCTATTTCTTGGTTAACGTTTTTGTGATTCAAATAGTCTTTCCACAATAATTATTATGTTACAGGTAGTGTACATTAAAATGCTCCACTAGTGACATTCTTTTTATTACATCAGAGGTAACATTTTACAATTTTAATTATAATATTTAGATATCCCCCAAATAATAAAATATTAACTATATTTTTATTTGAAACGGAGTAAAGGAAGATGAGGTGTATTTAGGAACAATAGAAATTTGTTGAATGATTCTCAAATATCAGAACTACATAGTGTGAAAAATTACTCGTTTTTTAAAACTTTATTCTCATTTGTCTTTGCTAGTATAATGGAACATTTGTCTAAATTACTTTAAAAATAAATAACATAGAAAACAGATTTTTCTAAGGGCACCAAATACTGTCAATACTCTGTTTACATAAAATAATTATTTATTCTTTCAAAAAGTGGAAAAAATGACTGAGTCCAAGCTCTTGCCCCTTGCTGCATGACATGCCTATAAGTTGAGAGGCAAGACATTGAGGCAAGGAAAGCAACTTTATTCAGAGAACCAGCAGACCAAGAAAATGACAAGCTCATGTCCTAAAGAACCATCTTAACTTAGGGTTGATTTCAAGCTTCTTTTATATCAGGGAAGGGGGAACAAGATGGGGTAGTGGTTGGAGGTGATGATCCACTCAGACTTCTGGACACCAGCAAGGGTCTGAGAGAGGTAGTGAAATTTCTTGTTCTTGGTTAGTTGATTCTGGTCATTTCACCAACATGGGTTGGGCCACGATGTTCCTATTAGTCCTTGGGAATCCAGTTGCCATTTATGTACTACTTCTTTATCTGCTCAGGGAGATGAGTTTTGGATAAGGGGCTGGTTACATCAGTATTAAGTCATGAGCAGAATTCCTTTTGATGACTAACAAGTCTATGTGCAGGACTGCAGGACTGAGCAGAAGCTTTTGACCCAAAAATTAGGGCAGTAAAGGAGAAAGATACAATATGAAGGCAGAAATGTCAAGCTTTTTCACTAAGTTACTAAAATACATAAATTAGTATATATATATTTGAAAATTTTATACCTACAAGACAATATTTTCAAATATTTATATAATGCTTATTCTGTGCACATTACAGTATTAACAATTTTTTTAGATACTAGTTGAAATCCTCATGAGCATCCCAAGAGTCAGGAACTATTACACCCATTTTAAAGGTAAAGAAACTGAATTCTACACAAGAACTGAAAACTTTTCCAATTCACACAGATGTAAAAGATAACATGTATGATTCTAAAACCTTTAAAATTTATATCTATTTGAAAGATACCATGAGACATTGAAACTATTACAATAAATATAAAGTAGTAGAACTGAAGTGCGTGTATTTTTACATAATAGAGACATATATATGTATGGTTAGGAGAGCAGCCGCTTCTGCTGCAGATTCAAAAACATCTTTTCTCTGATCCCTCTTTCATCCCATGCTAATTATATCTTAATGTGATGGGCTTATGGATGATTTTCCTTATGCTTTTGTATACCCTTAGAATATTATTTAAAAATCTTGTAATGAGCATGTATTACTATATGTAATCATTAAAATAAGCATGCTTAAAGTGAGACCACATGCACTGTGATTCAGCTGTTTCTATAATTCATCACAATTTAGAATCACATGTTTAGCCTCTGAATTAGAAAAAAAAAAGAATCCTTAAGTGTAGCATGGCTATGCATTCAATTAAGTGAAGCTGGTTGGAAAATCATGAGACCATATGGGAACAAATAACTGAATTTCAGTGAACTATTTTCATTAACTTCAGATTGCAACTATGACATTGGCTAACCACATCATGAAATTTCATAGCAATATGCCTAGAGGCAGAGATGTTAGTATCTCATACCTCAAAAAAACTTCTGAAAAGCCTACTCTAAGTTCTAGCCTTACAGGTAATGACTTTGTAATATCAGAACAATTGAAGAAAGGAAGAGCTGTCAGCTAAATTCCAAATTCCATTATAAAATGTTTCATATTTTTCTTTAAAATATCATCAGAATTTCAAGGGACACTACAATTTACATTATTTATTACTATTTGTAAACATCATTGTTGTTATTATTTGCTGTAAATGAATCCCAACAAAGTGCGAAAGAGAAGACCCCCCCCAGAGTCCTCTATGTAAAGTCTTTCAGCCAATGTGCAGGAAAGAGGGTCTGTCATTTTCCAAATGTTATTTCACATCAATCTTATTCAAAATTTTTTTTCATTCAGGTACAGTTAATATACAATGTATTGGTTTCAAGTATTCAGGTATAAATATACAACGTTGTATTGGTTTCATAGTGATTCAACAGTTACATACATTAAATGCTCACTCTAACTAGTGTAGGTACTGTCAACATAGAAATATGCTACAGAATCATTGACTATATTCTCTATGCTGTACTTTCTTCCTCATAACTAATTTATATTATCGTTGAGATTTTGTGCTTCTTTATCCCCTTCACCTATTTCACCTACTCACACCACCCCCCTCCTCCGTGGTAACCAGTCAATTCTCAGTGTCTATTATGAGTCTGTTGCTGTTTTGTTCATTTGTTTTGTTTTGAGTTTAGATTCCACATGTAAGTGAAATCATGTGGCATTTCTTTCTCCACCTGGCTTATTCATTTAGCATAATACCCTCTTAGGTCCTCCATATTACTGCAAAATTTCATTGTGTATATGTATCATATTTTCTTTACCCATTCCTCTATTGATGGACGCTTTGGTTGTTTTTTTATCTTGGCTATTGTAAATAATGTGGCAATTCACATCATTTTTAGCTCATGGTAGGTATAATCTCAAACACAGTAACATGGAAGATGTTCTTTGTAAATATTTTGACTTTTCTTTATTTTTGATAGTTATGTTATTCCAGATTGTCTATCATTCCTTCCTTAGGGATCTGCCTTTGCATTACTTCTTGTCCCTAACACAGACATTAGCAGCCAGTTAATGCCAAAGCTATTATGCCACATGTTCTATAATTTCAGTCTCATGTAGAGACAAATGGACCCAAAGGAGTTATTACTTAACAATGAAATGAAAGTTCTCTTCTTCTTAAGATTCACAAGTTATATCCAGACTCCTGTTTTCCCAAAGGTTTCTTGTTTTTCTACTGATTCTAAATTAAATGTAACTTATATTTATAACCAGGTTAGTCAGAATTTATCTTTACTGCTTTTAAACAGATTATCTGAATTTATTCATATTCCAGCACACACACACACTTTCTGCAGGACCTAAAAAGTAAAACTATTAAAAAGTACTATTTATAATCACAATGTATTATATAGATTGGAACAATCACATTGCCATATATTATGGTAGATATTTGAGTTGGATATCTAGTAGAAAGTTCATCATAATGAGGCTCACAAGGAACTGTCCAGGAAAAAGGACACTGCTAATATTTAAACTCAATACATGGATGGATTTCGAGGTTATTACATTAAGCTCATTATGAAATAAACCAGGCAAGAAAGACAAATACCATATGATTTCACTTATATGTGGAATCTAAAAACAAATGAACAAAACATCAATAGACTCATAATGGACACTAAGAAATGACTAGTAGTTACCATGGGGGAGGGGTTTGGGTGTGTGTATGTGAAATAGCTGAAGAGGAAAAAGAGGCACAAAACTGCAATCATAATGTAAATTAGTCATGAGACAGAAGTACAGCACAGAAAATATAGTCAATAATTCTGTAGCACCTTTTCTGTGTTTACAGTAACTACACCAGTCGGGGTGAGGTTTAATGATATTTTTTTTTTCAGGTAACCTGTTTTTTTAAATGTTTTATTAAGGTATGATTGATATACACTCTTATGAAGGTTTCACATGAAAAAACAATGTGATTACTACATTTACCCATATTATCAAGTCCCACACAAGCCCCAATGCAGTCACTGTCCATCAGTGCAACAAGATGCCATATATCCACTATGTGCCTTCTCTCTGCTACACTTTCTCCCCATGATCCCCAACAGCATGTGTGCTAAACATAATACCCCTCAATCCCCTTCTCCCTCCCTCCCCACCTGCCCTCCCAAACCCCTCCCCATTGGTAACCATGAGTTCATTCTTGGATTCTCTGAGTCTGCTGCTATTTTGTTCCTTCAGTTTTGCTTCATTGTTATACTTCCCAAATGAGGGAAATCATTTGGCATTTGTCTTTCTCCTCTGAGCATGTCTTCCAGCTCCATCCATGTTGTTGCAAATGGTAGGATTTGTTTCTTTCTTATGGCCGAATAGTATTTCATTGTGTATATGTACTACTTCTTCTCTATCCATTCATCTACTGATGGACACTTAGGTTGCTTCCATATCTTGTCTATTATAAAAAGTGCTGCGATAAACATAGGGGTGCATATGTCTTTTTGGAACTGAGAAGTTGTATTCTTTGGGTAAATTCCAAGGAGTAGGATTCCCGGGTCAAATGGTATTTCTATTTTGAGCTTTTTGAGGAACCTCCATATTGCTTTCCACAATGGTTGAACTAGCTTACATTCCCACCAGCAGTGTAGGAGGGTTTCCCTTTCTCCGCATCCTCTCCAGCATTTGTTGTTCTTAGTCATCGATGCTGGCCATCCTTACTGGTGTGAGGTGATATTTCACTGTGGTTTTAATTTGTATTTCCCTGATGATTAGTGATGTGGAGGATCTTTTCATGTGTCTGTTGGCCATCTGAATTTCTTCTTTGGAGAACTGTCTCTTGATATCTTCTGCCCATATGTTAATTGGGTTACTTGCTATTTGGAAGTTGAGGCGTGTAAGTTTTTAAAATATTTTGGATGTTAACCCCTTGTTGGATATGTCATTTACGTATATATTCTCCCATACTATAGGAAGCCATTTTTTTCTGTTGATGGTGTCCTTTACTGTACAAAAACATTTTAGTTTGATGTAGTACCGTGAGTTCATTTTTGCTTTTGTTTCCCTTGCTTGAGGAGATGCATTCAGAAAGAAGTTGCTCATGCTTATATTCAGGAGATGTTTGCCTATGTTGTCTTCTAAGAGTTTTATGGTTTTATGACTTACATTCAAGTCTTTAATCCATTTTGAGTTTACTTTTGTATATGGGGTTAAACAATAATCCAGTTTCATTCTCTTTCATGTAGCTGTACAGTTTGGCCAACACCAGCTGATGAAGAGACTGTCATTTCCCCATTGTATATCCATGGCTCCTTTATCATATATTAATTGATCATGTATGGTTGGGCTTATATCGGGGCTCTCTAGTCTGTTCCATAGGTCTGTGGGGCTGTTCTTGTGCCAGCACCAAATTGTCTTGATTACTGTGGCTTTGTAGTAGAGCTTGAAGTTGGGGAGCATAATGCCCCCAGCTTTACTCTTACTTCTCAGAATTGCTTTGGCTATTCGAGGTCTTTTGTGGTTCCATATGAATTTTAGATAGATTTTCTCTAGATCATTGAAGAATGCTGTTGGTATTTCGATAGGAATTGCATTGAATCTATAGATTGCTTTAGGCAGGATGGACATTTTGACAATAATAATTCTTCCTATCCATGAGCATGGGATTAGTTTCCATTTATTGGCATCTTCTTTAATTTTTCTTAAGAGTGTCTTGTAGTCTTCAGGGTATGGTTCTTTCACTTCCTTGGTTAGTTTTATTCCTAAGTATTTTGTTCTTTTTGATGCTACTGTGAATGAAAATGTTTCCCTGATTTCTCTCTCTGCTAGTTCATTGAAAGTGTATAGGAATGCCACAGATTTCTGTGTATTAATTTTGTATCCTGCAACTTTGCTAAATTCAGATATTAGATCTAGTAGTTTTGGAGTGGATTCCTTGGTGTTTTTAATGTACAATATCATGTTGTCTGCAAAAAGGGACAGTTTCAATTCTTCCTTGCCAATCTGGATGCCTTTTATTTCTTTGTGTTGTCTGATTGCCATGGCTAGGACCTCCAGAAATATGTTGAATAGCAGTGGGGAGAGTGGGCATCTTTGTCTTGTTCCTGATCTTAAAGGAAAAGCTTTCAGCTTCTCACTGTTAAGTATGATGTTGGCTGTGGGTTTGTCATATATGGCCTTTATTATGCTGAGGTAATTGCCCTCTATACCAATTTTGTTGAGAGTTTTATCATGACTGGATGTTGGATTTTGTCAAATTCTTTTTCAGCATCTATGGAGATGATCATGTGGTTTTTGTCCTTTTTGTTGATGTGGTGGATGATGATGATGGATTTTCGAATGTTGTACCACCCTAGCATCCCTGGAATAAATCCTACTTGATCATGATTGATGGTCTTTTTGATGTATTTTTGAATTCGGTTTGCTAATATTTTGTTGAGTATTTTTGCATCTCTTTCATCAGGGATCTTGGTCTGTAATTTCCTTTTTTGTGGTGTCTTTGCCTGGTTTTGGTATTAGAGTATGCTGGCCTCATAGATTGAGTTTGGAAATATCCCCTCTTCTTCTACTCTTTGGAAAACTTTAAGGAGGATGGGTATTAGGTCTTCACTAAATGTTTGATAAAATTCAGTGGTGAAGCCATCTGGCCCAGGGGTTTTGTTCTTAGGTAGTTTTTTGATTACCAGTTCGATTTTGTTGCTGGTAATAGGTCTGTTCATATTTTCTGTTTCTTTTTCGGTCAGCTTTGGAAGGTTGCATTTTTCTAGAAAGTTGTCCATTTCTTCTAGGTTATCCAGCTTGTTAGTATATATTTTTCATAGTATTCTCTAATAATTCTTTGTATTTCTGTGGTGTCTGTAGTGACTTTTCCTTTCTGATTTCTGATTCTGTTTATGTGTATAGACTCTTTTTTGCTTGATAAGTCTGGCTAGGGGTTCATCTATTTTGTTTATTTTCTCAAAGAACAAGCTCTTGATTTCTTTGATCATTTCTATTGTTTTATTCTTCTCGATTTTATTTATTTCTGCTCTAATCTTTATTATGTCACTCCTTCTACTGACTTTGGGCCTCATTTATTCTTCTTTTTCTAGTTTCATTAATTGTGAATTTTGACTGTTTATATGGGATTGTTCATCTTCCCTTAGGTAGGCCTGTATTGCAATATACTTTCCTCTTTGCACGGCCTTGGCTGCATCCCTCAGATTTTGTGGTGTTGAATTATTGTTTTCATTTGTCTCCGTATATTGCTTGATCTCTATTTTTACTTGGTCATTAACCCATTGGTTATTTAGGAGCATATTATGAAGCCTCCATGTGTTTGTGGGATTTTTCATTTTCTTTGAGTAATTTACTTCTAGTTTCATACCTTTGTGGTCTCAGAACCTGGTTGGTAAAATTTCAATCTTTTTGAATTTACTGAGACTCTTTAAGTGTCCTAGTATATGATCTATTTTTGAAAATGTTCCATGTGCACTTGAGAAGAATCTGTATTCTACTGCTTTTGCTTGTAGAGTTCTGTAGATGTCTGTTAAGTCCATCTGTTCTAATGTGTTGTTCAGTGCCTCTGTGTCCTTACTTATTTTCTGTCTGGTTGATCTGTCCTTCAGAGTGAGTGGAGTGTTGAAGTCTCCTAGAATGAATGTATTGCATTCTATTTCCCCTTTTAATTCAGTTGGTACTTGTTTCACATATGTAGGTGCTCCTGTGTTGGGAGCACAGATATTTATAATGGTTATATTTTCTTGTTGAATTGACCCCTTTATCATCATTTAATGATGTCTTTTTTTGTCTCTTGTGACTTTGTTTTGAACTCTATTTTGTCTCATACAAGTACTGCAACTCCTGCTTTTTTCTCTCTGTTAGTTGCATGAAATATCTTTTTCCATCCCTTCACTTTCAGTCTGTGTATGTCTTTGGGTTTAAAGTGAGTCTCTTGTAGGCAGCATATAGATGGGTCTTGTTTTTTATCCATTAAGTGACTCTATGTCTTTTCATTAATGCATTCAGTCCATTTACATTTAGGGTGATTATCTATAGGTATGTACTTATCACCACTGTAGACTTTAGATTCGTGGTTACCAAAGGTTCTAGGTTAACTTCCTTACTATCTAAGAGTCTAACTTAACTCACCTAATATGCTGTTACAAACACAATCTAAAGGTTCTTTTATTTTTCTCCTCCTTTTTATTCCTCCTCCGTTCTTTATATATTAGGTATCATATTCTTTATTCTTTTTCTATCCCTTGATTGACTTTGGGGATAGTTAACTTAATTTTGCATTTCCATAGTAATTAGCTGTTCTACTTTGTTTACTATGGTTGTATTTTCTCTGGTGACAGCTATTAAACCTTAGTAACACTTCCATCTACAGCAGTCCCTCTGAGATAGACTGTAGAGATGGGTTTTGGGAGGTAAATTCTCTCAGCTTTTGCTTATCTGGAAATTGTTTAACCTCTCCTTCAAATTTAAATATTAATAATTGTGGATAAAGTAATCTTGGTTCCAGGCCCTTCTGCTTCATTGCATTAAATACATCATGCCACTCCCTTCTGGCCTGTAAGGTTTCTGCTGAGAAGTCTGATGTTAGCCAGATGGGCTTTCCTTTGTATGTGATCTTATTTCTCTCTCTGGCTGCTTTAACAGTCTGTCCTATTCCTTGATCTTTGCCATTTTAATTACTATATATCTTATTATTGTCTTCCTTGGGTTCTTTGTGTTGGGAGATCTGTGCACCTCCATGGCTTGAGGTACTATCTCCTTCCCCAAACTGGGGAAGTTTTCAACATTTACCTCCTCAAAGACACTTTCTATCCCTTTCTCTCTCTCTCTTCTTCTTTGGGAATCACTATAATGTAAATATTGTTCCTTTTGGATTGGTCACACAGTTCCCTCAATATTTTTTCGATCTTAGAGATCTTTTTTCTCTCTGTGCCTCAGTTTCTTTGCATTCCTCTTCTCTAGTTTCTATTTCATTTATCATCTCCTCCACTGTATCCAATCTGCTTTTAATACCCTCCATTGTGCTCTTCAATGATTAGATCTCTGACCGGAATTCATTCCTGAGTTCTTGAATATCTTTCTGTACTTCCATTAGCATGTTAATGATTTTCATTTTAAAACTCCATTTCAGGAAGAGCCATGAGGTTCATTTCATCTTTTTCAAGGGCTATATTAATTTTACTCTATACCAGGTTCCTTTGGCTTTTCATATTTGTGTATAGCACCCTCTAGTGTCCAGAAGCTCTATTCTCTGGAGCTGTTCAGCCCCTGGAGCAATGTTGGGGGTCACAGGGGAGTGGTATTGGTGCCTGAGGGAAGGAAAGGGCTGTTTCCTGCTTCCCGGCTGCTATATCTTTCTCCACTGCCTGAATCCATGTGCTGAGCACACAGGTATAAGCCTTTGTCCCAGTGCAGCAGGATATAGATCCCTGCATTCCACAAGCAGCTGGAATCTTAGTCTCTCCAGGAATTCTGCCTGTCTTAGCTCTCCAACCCCATAATCATGAGAGTATCATGAAAGCACCATGAAATGTAGGTTTGTGCTCCCAGAGTAGATCTCCAGAGTTAGGTATTCAGCAGTCTCAGGCCTCCACTCCCAGCTCCGTTTCTCTTCCTCTCACTGGTGAGCTGGGGTGGGGGCAGGGCTTGAGTCCTGCTGCACCACAGCTTTGGTATGTTATCCTGTTCTGCAAGGTCTGCTCTTTTCTCCAGGTGGATGCATTCTGGCACATTCATCTTTCCTGTTGCTCTCTCAGGATTAGTTGTATTAATTATATTTTCATATTTTATGTGGTTTTAGGTGGAAGCTTCTGTCTCACCTCTCACGCCACCATCTTTAATCCCTTCCTCTCCTTTAATAATTCATATTAATAGTTGAATCACTGTGTTCTGTACTTGAAATCAATATAATATTGTATATAAACTATACTTCAATAAAAATATATTTAAAATTCAAGCAAATTTTATCTATTGTTATATTGTAATTATTGACTGGTTGTCTAATATTTCTATAAATTTTTTATTTTAGAAAAATAGTAATTACATGATTGAACTTTTCAATGCTATAAAATATAGACAAAATATTATCAACCATGTCTTTGATGACATGCATATTTCAGCACTTCAGAGGCTTTCCCTTTATTCTTCATTTTGCTCTGGTCATCTCTCTTTGACTATTGCCATTTAAGAACTACTTGTCTTAACTAAACAGTGGGATACTGGATTTTTCTATGTATATCCCTACAATGATATCTATATTGTTAATTACACTTTTGGTCTTCCACAAGCAAATGAGTTTAATACTTATAAAAGAAGTCAAGATTTTATTATTCTTGTGCTGTTTAAAAACATTTTGATTTCATCTGTGATAGTAAAATACTTTCTAAATGAAAGTTGCTGTCATTTCCCTGATTCAGTTTAGAATTCTGTTTAAAAAGATATTTCTCCTGGATTATTCTATCTGTTGCAAATGGAAGACTCAATCAGCTTAAATTTCAAATAACAAATCTATATGTACTGCTTAAGTTGATGATTTATCTAAGTGTGATTTTATGAAATTTGTAGAAATAAAATCCAGTATGTCTAAAAGATGGCAAATAATTATTCTCACTTCCCTCTTTTAGTAAATGAGGTAAGTGGGAAATAGAGGTAAATAAAGATTAATATAAACCTCTAGTAATGTTTCAGGCCTTAGTTGAATCTTGGATTTCAGAGGTATTCATTATGTTATTAAAAATGAATTAGTAAATTAGACAAATGTAAAAGATAAAATAAAACCTGGCTATGCAGAGACTGGTAAACAGTGCAGACATATAATTTTATCACCAGTATTGTACATATACTAAAAGATATTAAATCTCAAGCTTATTAAACAGATATTTAATGCTCTAGGCACATATATGTAATAAAAAATAATGATAGTATTGCTAACTCATGATTTGTGTCTGTGAAATTATTTCCTATTAACAGGCATTCCATCTATGTATAAAAGTATTTGGCTTTCTGGATATTTCCTAATTTTATGTGTTTTCTTAAAAGTACTTTTAATGAAACATCAAACTTAAAATAATATATATTTAAAATATAAAAATACTAATAAATATTAAATATTCATATTTTTAATTTTTCAATAGTATTGATGATATGAAAAAATTTTGTCAAGATAATTTTTAATTAAAAATCAAGTCTTTTTGACTGACTAACAATTTTATCAAGAAAGCATATTTGTACATATAGACTTGATTTTATTTTTAAAACAGTGGCTATAACTAATTTGTGTGTGTTTTGTTGTGGGATGGCTATATAGCATATGGAAGAAAATTCATGGTTCTGAAAGTAAATAAGTATTAACAGAATTGATGAGGCAAATATGCATACCCTATGCCTTGTTGTAGCACAGGACTATGTAACATTGAATATACTATTTAACAAATAATGATCATAAAAAGATACATAAAAATGAACTAATCCTTGATTCATGATATATTATCTTATTTGGTCTCTGCATAGCCAGGTTTCATTTTATCTTTTACATTTGTTTAATTTACTAATTCATTTCTAATAACATAATGAATACCTCTGAAATCCAAGATTCAACTAAGGCCTGAAACATTACTAGAGGTTTAT
The DNA here is from genome assembly GCF_030020395.1 of Manis pentadactyla. NCBI lineage: Eukaryota > Metazoa > Chordata > Mammalia > Pholidota > Manidae > Manis > Manis pentadactyla. The sequence continues at coordinate 118,752,043 of NC_080023.1, read as the reverse complement.
ATTAATCTTTATTTACCTCTATTTCCCACTTACCTACAGTATTTAACTTCTGTCCTGAATTATCTATTAATCATTTCTTTGATTTATATGTTATGTTTGAATGTGTATCCACCTGATTAAACCTTCCATTATTTAGTTTTCTTAGCTATTAAACATTATTAAAATACTTTCATATTATATGGGATATGCTTTTTTATATTTAACATTATGTTACAAAGATCCACCCTTATGTATTTTCTTATTTTATTGTATGATTACATAATATGATCTATTCTCTTACATTTTTAAGTGTACAACACATTATCGACTGTATGTACAATGTTTTACTGCAGATCTCTAGAGTTTATTCATGTTGCTTAACCCATCTGTATATTTTCCAAGTGGTGTCAGTTTAAACATATTTCATTGTGTGAATATACTGCCGTGTATTTGTTCATCCTGATGACAATAATACATTGTTTGGTTTTTGTTTTTTTATTACAAATTGTGTTATTAAAAGCATATTCCCACATACAATGCACACAGGCAGATTAATGTGTAGGTAACTATCTAGAAATATAAACTCTTGATACATTCAGTATTACAGTGGCAAAAACCCACTGTTTTCCAAAATGGTTGTAAAAGAGATTTCATAGATTCACATTCTCTCCAATATTGAGTATTTACAGATCAATTAACTTCTACATATTGTTAGGTATAAAATATTTTATTGTGACATGCCCATCCAGTATCAATTTTTCTGATTCTGAAAATATGGAGGTGGACTAATTCTTTACAGGGCTGTCATTTGTTTCCTCTTCTGTGCACTGGCAGTTCATGCTTTTGCCCACTGCAAAACTATCAGCCAACTCTATTGTAAGAATCCTTCTAATATTCTTGACACAAATTCTTTGTTAATTATATGTGTGAAAAGTGTAGGTGAATTGTTCCTCACTTTGATGTGGTGACATATTTCAGAAATAAAACACAACCATTAACCATGAAAAAATAGACAAACTTAAATTCGTGAAGAATAAGAAATTCTGTTTACCAAAAGACACTTAAAGAAATAAAAAGTAAAAGACAAAATATAAAAGCTACAAATTGGGAGAAAATATTTTCCACACATGCAGTTAACAAAGCATGTACATCAAGAACTCCTAGGTCTATTTTCAAAGTAGGTGGGAAAGTTCAATCTAAATGCCTGAAAGAAAAACAGAAATGATATGACACATTGGAATTCACCACAGGTTACATCCATTGTATATTTATGGAATAAAATGCTCAAAATTTTTTTACTGTATATGGGAAGTAAAAAACAAAGAGTTAAGGTTGATAAAATTCACAGATAATGCCAAATAAAGGGAGAGAAGATAGTTTTAGAGGGAAGATAATGAATTCAGTTTTAGACACATCGACTTTTTTATAGACTATAGCACATCAAAGGCTGGATCGTATTTGTGTAGGACTGAAGTTATTATTGATATGTGGGCTAGTCTATAGATATAACTAAATTTGCTGTGGTGGAAGAGATTTCTAAGAATGACTATAGTGAATGAATGTTTATTGTAAGAGCAGAAAAAAAAACACGCACAGAAAAGAACTATGAGGAACATAAATATTTTTCAGTAAAAGAAAGTTAGTAAAACTCATGAGAATATTTGGAGGGAAAGAAGGAGAAAGTTGTAATGTCAGAAAAGCTAAAGGAGAATATTTCATATGCCAACAGTCAGCAGTGTCATAAGTGTGAAACAGTAGGTATTTCTAGTAGTTTGGCCATAGGTAGGGAGTCTGTACCTATGGTAAAATCATCTGTAATTTCAGTGGATTAAGGATGGGCTCAGAGGTAAGGATAGCACAATCATTTTACCTTTAAGCATTTAAAAGAGTAAATGTGCAATAATATATTGTCTTTTATCAAAGAAATATGAAAAAATACAATTCTAATTTCTGTTTTTAACTATTACTGATATTTTTTCATACAGATTATCATTCTGATTTTGTAAAAGTATTTTAATGTAAGTAAGCATGCTGATGGTGATTTCAAAAGCACATAATTTTACTTTAATAATTCATACATAAGTAATGCAGTGTAAATATCTTAGGTGAATCATTTTCTCTGCTTGCTTAAAGCTGACTATGTAGTTAGGTAGCAAACAGAAAGAATGGACAATCTATTATTTGATAAATTGTGAAATCTCAGCAATTTGAGATTCTGATTTAAATCAACTGGAATAAATAGCAGGTACTTATAATTTTAAATAGAGGTAATAATGTTGTAGGTTTAGCTGAATATCACTTGATTATTGTGCAACATTATTTTATTACTTGGAAATTAATATAGAATAATATAACTTATTTATTCATTTAACAAATATTTAGTAAGTATACAGTTGTGTTTGGGGCACTATTCTAGTTCCAGGGATAAGATTGTGAACAACAGAGAAAAAAAGTCCCTCATGGTGTTTATAATCCAGTGTTAGATACAGATAAGAAAGAAGTATACAAACACACAAACACACCCATTCACACTCACTTCCATACATGTACATGTGCACATAGACATATATATATATATATATACATATGCAATCATACACTCTATGAAGAAAAATAAAACAAGCAAGGGAATATGGATGATGTGAGCTTGTAGTGTGACAGAGATTACTTTGTGGAGATAAGGCATTTGATATAAATGTTGAGAAAGACAACCATAAAAGAGCTTGGAGAACATTTGAGGGAGGAGAAAAGCACTTCCAAAGTCCCAAGACTTTAGGGTGACAGGGTCAAAAGTTGAAAAAAATAAAGTTCCAAGACAGAAACAAGCTTTATATGTTTGAGAATTGCCAAGTGAAGCAGGCTGTTTAAAGCACATTAAGCCAGGAGAGGACCCAAAGGAGATAACATCATTATGGTAGGTAGAGAAGATAATACAGCTTTATAAGCTATGAGAAGAATTCTACATGAAACAGAAAATCATTAAAGTCATTAAAGGACTGTAAAGGGAACAATTATATTTTCATTAGGGAATGCTTTGTAGAAAATATAGTTTGAGAGATAAAACTAGAAATGGTGATTATTTAGTAACCTTTCACAAACCTCCAGGCAAAGGTAATTATGACTTGAATGAGTGTGGCCGTGGCTTTGGGGTCAATGACAAAAACTGGTAGAATTTACAAAATATTTTGAAGTTAGAACTAATAGGATTTTCTGACAGTCTAGATGTGGGTATGGTGAATGACTTCTAGATATCTGAGCAGTTCCAATTGCATAAGAATAATGCCATTTCCAATTATGGGGTAGTACTTAGAATAAATATTTTTATGAAGGAAATTGAGTGTCTATTTTAAATGTTAATTTTTAGATGTTATATTCATAAAAATATTCTAAGTTACACTTCAGTAATTTACTTACTCCAAATCTTAATAGTTTGTCACACCATGGTACATTTCCAGCACAGGAATTTGCAGCATATACCACTTTGTTCTTTAGAACCAGAGAAATAGGGACATGGAGACATCAATTTTTTTCTTCTGGGTTTAAACCTAAAAGTTACATACCTTCCTTTTTTCAGACCACTGACTAGAAGTACTCACACGGACTTACCAAAATTTGAGGGTTTTAGGACAGGTAGTCTCCCACATACTCAGGAGAAGGATACTGGGAATCCACTAGTACATTGACTGCAGATGCCTGTTAAATATCCCAAACAATATGGAAGGAAGTTGGATGCAGAATTTTGAGGCAAGGCTGTGGTTAGGGATAGAAATATAAAGTAAGATAAACTGATGTATAAACACTATGTAAAGATAAGGTATTAGATGTCTATCCAGGTGGTGAATGTATATAGAGAAAAGGAGCAGAGACTCATTTCTAGGTACTCTCTCCTTTAAAGCTGAGACAAGAAAAACTATTAAAAATTATATAGAAAACCAGCTGGTGAGCAGCTGGTGAGACATAAAGAAAGCTAGGAGTCTATGGTACCCCAAACCTTAGTGAAAAAAGAGTCTCTAAGAAGAGAAAATACTTTATAGCAATAAATGCTCCCTGGGTGTAAAGCAAAGGGCAGATCAACAATTGAACCTTTAATATGTTAAGATAGAGGTCAACATGGGCAGTGAGAAATGGCAGTTAAACAGAGTGGTTAGGAAGAAAGCCTGATTGTAGTGGATTCAAAGATTAAATGAAGGCAAAGAAGTGAAAAAGCAAATAGAGAGTAAATGAGTCAGGACACATAAAGTAATAAAAACAGTGCTTTAAACACTCAAAATGAAATACTATAAATGCTAAAAAATGATAGGGATTTTTACTAATAGTAGCACTATTTAAATGTGTCTTTTTAAAGGTTGGAGAGAAATAAGGTAGTAGCTGAAAAGTTCTGTATGGTACAGAATTTTATTATTGTTTCTTATGGGAAATTTTAAAGCATATTTGTGTCCTGAGATGAATGGCTAATAAAGAAGGAACACTGGATTATAGAATAGAGATGGGATAATTTCAGTGAAAATTTGAATAAGTTAGAGAGGGTATTATCTAGTGCATAATTGAAAGGGCTAGTCTTATATAAAAAAAGAGAAAAATTCAGTCAGTATAGTAAGAGGGAATGCAAAATACATGGACAAACTTATCAGTGGGTTATAAAATAATGCAGATGGAGAGAATGGTGTATTTTAGATTACATTTATCCTTAAGTAAAAGATCTCAAAAGTATATGAACAAATTGGAAATGTAGGAAATTGGTGATAGAGGGTTCAAGAGAGAAGGAAAGGTCCAGATGATCAGCTTGAAGAATGGGAAAGTAAATTGACAAAAAAATCTTTGGCAGTATAGATGGCTCACTTTCACATTGTGATTTTAATTTAAATTAATATTTTTATTATGTTTCACCCACATTTTTCCATACTAGAAAAAAAGTACAATAGGAAGAAAATTGACTCTAAGTAGTGTTCAAATTTCCCAATAATATTGAGTGAAAGAGGGAGAGACAAAAGAGTTATGCTTAAGAATGCTTGAAATAAATAATTATAAAGGTGGACAATGGTTTCTTAGGGAGAGAGAAGTGAGGATATAGGGAGACAAGCAAAGAACTAATATGGTAGGGTCAATGACTTTATCATCTGTTGGAGCAATGGTGTCTAGAATATAAACCATTCAGTGTTGCTGTGGAAGTGCAGAATAGACATTTGGAATTTAAGAGTTTAAGCAACTGGGAGGCCAGTATATTCAATATTATCTTGCGTGGATTGGATGTTTAAGTTATTGTTGTTTGTTAGATGGTGCAAAATACTTACAGGCAGTTGCTGTGGTCTGAATGTTTGCTCTCCTTAAAAGTCAAATGCTGAAATTCTAACTCCCAAAGGTAAGAGTATTAATAGTGATAGGGGAAAATTTACAAGGACAGCCATACAGTCCAGGTGGCTCCCTTCTGTTTCTCTTCTTAGCACAGACAACAGAAACTCCCTTCACTTCCTGCTCTGCCAGGCACTTACTCCCTAAACTTACTCACCCTTGCTTGCTTGCTGCACACATAGAAATGTTGCAGATACAGAAGCAAAAATATATCTATTGCTCCCTTTGCCTTTGTTTGGAGTTCAGACCTTGGAAGATGACTCCCCTCTGAACCTGCCAGTATAAAAATAAAACTTCAACACTCCAAGAACACCGAGTGCCACTTGGTTCTTCCATCAGTGATCCAGTCCAGATTTTTCCAGTATTTTCCATAGCATTTGGATCCCTGGCTGGGAAACCCAACTGCACTGGCCCTTTGTTGCAGCCAGTTTGGGACAATAGTGAGGCAGTGACAGAACAGGTGATGGCAAAGAAGAAGGTGTGCCCTGCCTGATCTTTTGGCAGTCTCCCACCTGGTCATTCTGGGTCAGCCCCACTCTGCTGTTCCCACTGGACTCAGGGAGGTTTGTGAGGTGAGGACGTGGTTCTGACTTCTTATTACGGTAAGGCTCTGGAACCCCTGACCCAGCCAGTTTGCACTCATTGGGGTGGAAGGGGAGCCTGATCACCTCCCAGAAACTTCTTAGAAGGTGAAAGTTGGAATAAACGGATTTGGCCGAATTGGGCACTTGGTCACCAGGGGGTACTGGGGGCTGGGTGCATGGTTGGTCACCATGACATAACAATGACTCAGCTTTGGCTGACCTAGCCCAGGATTTATAGGGGTGCACATCAGTCAAGGATGATCAAAGTCTCCAAGAAGAGTGTGAATGTAGGGGCATCTGATTAGTCTTCTCTCTAGAGGAGGCACCCCTCCCTTGTCAGTTGCAGCACTGTTACACGGACACTTAATGGGGTCAGGGCACAGCAAACCCAGAGTTCTTGACACCATGCTCAAAAATTTGAGGAAGGGATTTTCAAAAGACTATGGAGTAAAATTGACTCCCAGCAAGTTAAAAACCCTGTGTGAAATGGAATGGCCCACCTTTAGTGTAGGATGGCTCTGGAAGGGGCCCTAGATGTACCAACAGTCTGCTGGGGTCTGTCAGGTCATCACTGAAGATCCAGGTAATTCTGACTAGTTTCCATACATTAACTTCTGATTAGGAATCACCCAGACCCATCCCCCTTGGGTGTGATTCACTTACAATATGCAGGGACAGGGTAGGGTCTTAGTCACCTCAACAAAGAAGCTTACAGAGAATCTTAGCCTGTGCATATTCTTGCTGGTGACCCAGAGGAACAGCTAATGATATTGCCCCCACATTATGTGCCCCCAAGGCCGTCAGCACCCAGACCCTGGTGCCAGACACGCCGCTGCCATTGACCTACCCACCATCGTCAGAACCAGTGAACCCACTCTTCTCCAGACCAGGAGCCAGACTGTACTCTCAGCTGGGAGCAGGAACCCTTCAGATGCTGGTGCAAAAGATGCAGAAGCCTGAAAGATGTAATAAAGATGGGACTATCCAGCCCGGCCAGTCCATGTTTCACTACTAACCCTTCATGACTGACCTCTTCAATTACAAACCCTGTTGGAAAAGCCACAAGCCCTGGTTACCCTCATGAAATCCCTTTTCCAAACCCATTGGCCAACCTAAAAAGTTGTCAACAGCTTCTCCACATCCTGTTCACAATAGAGGAGAAGAGGCAGCCACGGGCCTTGATCAGGGTGCATGGGCTGAAATCACTGTCCCTGAGGAGCACCCCAAGTGGGACTTCACCACCCCTGAGGGACAGCACCAGATCCACCGATATCAGGACACCCTCCTCCAGGGGATCAAAGCAAGGTCCAAAAAGCCTATGAACATGACCAAAGTACCTTCAGTCACTCAACAACCAGGAGAGTCTCCTGGGAACTATTATGAAAGACTGTGTGAAGCTTATGGCATCTACACCCCCTTCAATCCTGAGTCAACAGGGAGCCAACAAATGGTCAACACCTAATTCATAGCTCAAGCCACCCCAGACATAGAGGAAAGCTCCAAAAACTTGAAGGCTTTGCCAGGATAAATATCACTCAGCTGATTAAAACTGCCAACAATGTATCTAAACAAAGAAGTTCAGGTTGACAGGGAGGCTGAAAGAAAAATGGGAAAAAAAAGGTCACCCTCCTGGCAGCTTCCCTAAAAGAAAGAGATGACCAAAAGGCAGAGAAAAGCTGGCTGCCAAGAGGAGGGGAGCCTAGGACCCCATAGCCAGGGAACAGTGTGCTAACTGTAAAGAGAAGGGACATTTGAAGAACGAATGCCCCAACCGAGGTAAAGCCCTGAAGCTCAGTTGCTACTGGGAGGAGCCTCATGGGAAAAGGCTCATTGGCCTGGCAGGAACAGACTTAGATTAACAAGGACCGGGCACTCTCACTTTTGGCCTCCATGACCCCAAAGTCAAAATGAAAGTGAGGGGCCAAAGCATAACTTTTATGGTTGACACAGGGGCATAACACTCTGTGGTCACCCTCTTTGTAGCCCCCTTCAGGAAAAAGACTGCAACGATTCTAAGAGCCACAAAGACAGAAGCAGTACCCCCTCTCACAAGAGGTGAGAGCACGCATACAGGAACACCTGATCAGACTTAAAATGGCAGGCATTCTAATCGAGTGTCAGTCACCCTGGAACACCCCACTTCTACCAGAAGCCAGGAGGAGGAGGGCACTGGCCTATTCAAGACTTGCACACCATTAACAAAGTGACTGTCTCTTTACACCTGGTGGTCCCAAACCCATACACCCTCCTCAGCCAGATCCCGGGGTCTGCCAAATGGTTCACTTGCCTAGACTTAAAAAAATGCCTTTCTCTGCCTCTGACCGGCCCCCCAAAGCCAGCTCTTGTTTGCCTTTGAATGAACTGAATTGGATATGGGATGGCAGATGCAGTTAATATGAGTGTGGCTTTCACAAAGGTTCAACAACTCACCCACTCTCTTTGGACAGGCATTGGCTGCAGACCTTACCAGCTTTCTGAGGGAAGCCATGCACTGCACCCTCCTCCAATACATAGATGACCTCCTTGCCAGTGACACCCAGAAAAATTGTGAAAAATGCACAAAGGCCCTCCTGTAACTCCTGTCAGATTCAGAATACTGAGCCTCATAGAGAAAGGTACAAATCTGCCAGCAGCAAGTCCGGTAGTTGGGCTTCCTCCTCACCCAGAGAGAAAGGGCACTAGGGCCAGAGAAGAAAAATGTCTTATTAACTCCTTACACCAATCCCAGACAGAAAAAAGGCACACAAAAGTTACTGGGGGCCACCAGATTCTGCAGAATCTGGATTCCTGATTCTCAGCAATGGCAAGACCCCTCTATAGCCTCCTAGGGGGGCCAGACCAAAAACCCCCTGTCTGGACAAAAGAGGCAAGAGCCATCTTCCTGCTTTAGGACAGGCACCAGTCCCAGGCCTGCTAGATATATATATATATATATATATATATATATATATATATATATATATATATATATATATATATATATATATATATATATATATATATATATATATATATATATATATATAAAGCCCTTTAATCTCTTCATACATAAAAAAGTAGCAATTCTGCATTGCAAATAACACCAAAAAGAAAACAACCTATTACACAGAGGGAGCAGCTATCAGATAAAGCAGCTAAAATAGCAGCCAATAAAAAAACAAATAAAGCCCCTTCCCTCACTATGGCTCTGATACCCCCAGTGGAGGCCCCTCCACCCAAGTACACTAAAAAAGAGAAGGACTGGACCATGACTGAAAGAAACATCCTAACTAAAAAATAATAATAATAATAATAGATGCTGCCTGACAAATGTATCTTTGTCTCAACTGCAACCAGAAGGCATCTAATCAGCAAATACCATCAGCTCACCCACTTTGAAAAAATTGCACAAGAAGCCCTCCTCAAAAAGGAATATTACATCAGCCAGTTGCCAGCATTAGGCCCAACACTAAATGAGCAGTGCATGACTTTTGCCAGAAATAACTCTCAATCTGCACCTCAACCTCATCAGGTGTCCAAGGAGCAGGAGTTGCCCCATTTAAAGACCTTGAAATAAACTGCACAGATGTCCAGCCAAGCAGAGGACACAGATACCTTCTAGTGATAGTGTGTACATACTCTGGGTAGGTCAAAGTCTACCCAACAAAGACAGAATGAAGCTGGGAGGTAGCCAAAGTCCTCCTGAGAAAAATTGTGTCCCAGTTTAGCCTACCATCTACACTTCACAGTGAAAAATGGACCTGCATTTGTAGCACATACAGATTTTACCTAAATCTCTCAACATAACATGGAAACTCCACACTGCATACAGGCCACTAAGTTTAGGGAAAATAGAGCAAATGAATCACACCCTCAAGGGAACCCTACCTAAGTTTTGCCAAGAAACTGACCTCCCATGGCCAGACCTACTGTTCATGGCTCTCCTGCTTGCTCACTGCACACCTGGGACTCAAGGCTTTTCCCCTTTTAAATTAGTGTATGAACACCCTTCCCTGTGTCTAGGAAGTCTCCCAGGAAACCTACACCAAATAGGAAATAAGGGAGTAAGAGAACAGCTCCAAGCCTTGGGAGCCACCCTAAATAAGCTGCAACAATACACCATAGAAAGACCTCCGATCTCTTTAGGGACCCCAGTACATTCCTTCCAGGCTGGGAACTCAGTCTGCATCAAAGACTGGAAAAGGGACCCCCTCAAACCTCAGTGGACTGGCCTCCACATCGCTGTTCTAACCACTCTTACTGCCCTCAAATTTGCAGGCATCCCTCCATGGGTCCATCATTCTAGTGTGAAAAAGGTCCATATCCAGACAAAAAATTACATCAGTGGAAGACCCAGTCAGACCTCCAGAATCCTCTCTCCCTCCACATCCAACGATTACCTTCTGACTAATGAACACCTGCGTGCCATGGATCCTGGCCCCCGCTGGAATGGTATCTTTCATCCTGGGCATTGGACTCTCTCCAGTTGTTCCCCCACCGACTGGACTATTCCTCAAAAATGTGCCCTTTCTATTGTCTATTGGGTAATCGTAGGTTGTTTTGTTGTGCTTACCTATTTCTCCTAACTATACTCAAGCCTCAGCCTGCATCTCCCCACTATCACTCTGTAATGTTATTTTTATACCTTCTTTCCCTTTCTTCCCCCTCACTCCCGGGTAACCTCAGTGTGGTTGCATAAAGTCAAACAAATGGAGGACTGAGTTCAGTGCCTACACCTACATGCCCGCTAAATGTTATGATAAGAACAGGGCCACCCTTTGCCTTAAAGACAGGAAAAAGTACTGGACTGAAACAATAAATAAATGTAACTAAGACTGTGTAATTAGGGGAAGAAAGGGATCCAGTGTCTGCTGGACCTACCTCACCCACATTGGAATGTCTGATGGGGGAGAGTCCAGGATCAAACATAAAGGGACAAGGATGAAAAGGTCAAGCAGGCCCTAAAGGCACTGATTAAAGAGCCAGCTCACTGCAATATTGATATCTCAGTTTTTTCCATAACATTTGGTTCCCTGACTAAGAAGTTTAATATTGCTATGGGGTCTGCCTTCAGTCCCCTGAGTGTCTTCAGCTCCTACTGCACAAATTTATTGGAGGGCTGTGCTAAGGAGGTGTGCCAAGGAGGACTCCAGGGGTGCCTCTCCCACTCCTTTCTAATTTTAACTGGCCCTTGAAATAGGTGCCCATCTTCTCCAATTGTGCAACACCTCTCTGTCATTTGTACCTTCCAAGCTGCAAATGTTAAAATGGAATTCGTGGCTAACAACTCTTTTAACTGGCCTTGCTGGGCCAGCAGTTCTGTTGCTCCTTGGACTATTAGTGGAACCCTATATCTTTAACTGGCTCGATCACTTTACCAAGGAATGCATTTCCTCCGTTCAGCTAGTGTGTATGAAGAGTCATTATGACCCTATCATAAACCAAGGAGATGGTGCCCCCTAAAATGAAGTGTTTGAAGGGGCATCAGAGTGGGGAGTGATAGGGAAAAAGATACAAGGACAGCAAACTAGTCCAGGTGGCTTCCTTATGCTTCTCTTCTTAGCAAAGACAGCAGAAACTCCCTTCACATCCCACTCTGCCAGGCACTCACTCCCTAGACTTACTCCCCCTTGCTTGCTTGCTGTGCATGTAGAAATGTTGCAGATACAGAAGTAAAAAGATATATATTGCTCCCCTTGCCTTTGTTTAGGGTTCAGACCTTGGGAGATTACTCCCTTCTGAGCCCGGTGGTGTAAAAATATAAATTCAACACTCCAAGACCTCCGAGTGCCACTTGGTTCTTCCATCACCAATCCAGTCCAGGTTTTATCAGTTTTTTTCTACAACAGTAGGTGGGGTCTTTGGGAGATGATTATGTTATGAGAGTAGAGCCCTCTTGATGGCATTAGTGATCTTATAAAAGAGACTCCACAGAGCTCCCTGGCTCCATTTGCCACATGAAGTTGCAGTAAGAAGTCTGAAACCTGGAAGTAAGAAATAAGTTTCTGTTGTTTATAACCACCTAATCTGTGGTATTTGTTGTAACAGCCTAAATGGGTTAAGACAGTTTGGTAGAAAGAAAAATAAAAATAGAAGGAAAAACCTGAAATTAATGAGGATAAATGCCCTGGGGATTGGTGAATAGAAAATGAGGGGAGGTGACTCACATAGTTTGATGGCATGCTGTTCAATGAAGCTGTATTTTTTGATGGAGGAGAAAAGCAAACAGTGAAATAGCTATTATGAGCAAAGTAGGATATATATCTACATTTGTCATGAGTCTTATGTTAATATATGTATGAGGAAATTAGAAGTGTTAATTTCAGTGAAGACTCAGGAGACAGCCAACTTCACCTAGAATAAGTAGGTAAAGGAAACATTCCAAGAAGTGAAAGGTTATTTTGTTGACGACAGACTGTAAATTATAAAATGAATGGATGGAATATTTGGGGTGAGAAAGGGGGTGAGAACTTGAATTTGATAATAATATAATGCAGAGTTATATGAGAATATGATTATAGATAATGCAATCTATATAACCTTACTTGAAGGAATTGAATTTCCATTTTGAATGAAGAAAAGGAGAGTGTGAACAAAGAAGGAATCACAACTGATAGCCTTTGTGGAGAAAACTATTAAAAACTCTAAGCATGTCTTCCCTTTAGGTGTGTGAAGGCTGAGTAGTGATAAGTCTGGTGAGGCTTGCTTCTGTTGCAGAGGTATCCATAGCTGTATTTTTGGTCTTGCTGTAGGAATAACATTCACAAAATCCTGCCAAACATTTGTCATCTTCTAGGGTTGAGTAGAGTTTTCCAAATTTCAAATACAATTGATTCTACCACCTACCCTCAAGCTTATCTTCCTTCCTTTGCTTTTCTTGCATATTCTCCTCTCAATTGCACCTTTACACTGGCTTCAGAATGTGATTATGGAAAAAGGAAAATGAATTCTTTAGCTAATTAATGTTTATGTCTCCTCAAATCACCCTGTTTCATGTCACCTGTGTCTCCCCTTTGTATCTCCTTTTCCCATGCAGTATTTCATAACTGGTTTTTAATAGGTAGTTACTAAATATTTAAATGTTTTCTTTTACAGGCATTAGTATTTGTAGAATAAACCAGTGTATTTGAGTTGTGAAAATGAATAATAAAATGGGCTACATGGTTGCCAAGGAAATTGAGATATGTGATGTGGAAAGTCATTGCCAAGGCAGAAAAACCCTTAGATATCAAAAAATATAGATTTTTTTTTCAAGTAAGGAAAATGTAAAGTCAGGTTGGAAGTGGCAGCTTTTTGCTCCTTTGGATATAGCACATATTCTCTGAGCTATTTGGAATTGTCTTGACTGCCCTTGCACTGTTCACCATGTAAGAACTTATTCACTATGTAAGAACTTGTTCGCCACGTAAGAACTTGTTCGTTGTGCTTCAGAAGATTGGAGACTGTTGAGAATTAGGTTTGGGGTTGATTAATGATTGTGCATTGAGTTCCCTATACAGAATTTTATTGTTGTTAACAACCATTTGATCAATAAATATGAGAGATGCCCTCTCAAAAAAAGATACTTTCATGGTTCATTTTCTTCCCCAAGGTGTAAGACGCAGTTATTTTGATAACAAAATACACTTTATAATTGAGTGTATTCTAATGAAGCCTCAATTGTATTTTAGAAAATAAGACAGAACAGCCCCCAGAAATGCTAATAATGCTTGGCTGTGCTCCTCCCAGGGGCTCAAAAGATTTCTATTTTGTTTTAATAAGTAATCTGTTCTTTAATATCACATCATACAAATTAGATTTAAATGGATACAGTGCATGTTTTTCATCACAACATTTGAGACTTGCAGGTATTCTTTTGAACTTAAATATATATATAATAGAAACAGAGCTTAAGTTTTAAAATATCACCCAGTTATTTTAATTGACAAAAAATATTTTCTTCACATATACATGCACACACACATAAATATTTAAAATGGTACTCAAAATGCCCATTCCAGGCAAAATCTATATTAAATATGCATTTTCTGTCTCCAAAGTTAATTGACAATTTATAAAATGTTAACTGAAGAAAAATTTAGAAATGTGAGGACAAGGAATCTTTGGTATTATTAAATTGAATTTACATTTAGTCAGAAAGCTTTGGCACAGCTTTGCTAGTTGATACCATAGTGAAATATTTTAATTTAGGGAGAGAAATAGTTATTGGATGAGTCTTCAAATCCCCTCACCCAGAGAGGCCCCAATCACCCTAAATTCTACCAAAGAATGCCCGAACTTTCATACAATTCTGCCAAGTAGGGCCCCTTCATTATCATGCTCTAGAGTTAGGCCAGCTTACATTCTGATTGGTCAATGCTTATGAAAATTTTGAATACCATCATTGATTATACCAAAGATGTATGTAACTCCAGGAGAAGGGGGATTCCCCTATGGACTCTATGAATTAGATTAGAAAGAAAGAAGACAAGGGGGAGAAGTTGGAAATGAAAGGTTTATTCCCATAGCTCAGTCTCTACTCACTCACACTGCTTTCTCTCTTTGGCAATGCTTGGGACCCCCTCACACATGACTCTCAAGCTAGCTCTCACCTGGCTGCACTCCCCTACTGGAACTCAGGCTGCTTGGCTCTCTTCCTGCACCAGGCAGAACTCTGTGGGCAGCTCCCATGACTGGTAGGCTGCCTGACTAATTACATACCAGGAATGGAGGGCAGGAGAGAATGGGTGCTTCTTTTCCACCCTTACCCTGGATCAGCAATCCCATGACTGACCAGTAGCTCTACTGTCAGTAAACATCCCATAAATGTACAAATGTGTTCTTATTATATATACACAATGGGTGCTATTAAGGCCAGGTGGGACTCCTGGTCAGAAAGTCTCATTTTCCTCACAATGTATCAAAGAAAAGCAAGATGATATTTAATTGGATCCCATTATCACTACTATTTCCACACAAATTATACTAACATTTCAGTTTCTCCATTAAGTCCAAAAACAATGTTCAATAACTTGATATTATTGACTTTCCTGCTTCATGTTTATACTAATACATACTAAACATTCCTTTCTACTGATTTTACAGCATTCCTGAGTTTATAAATACAAGATGCAGTCAGAAAATTATGTTTCAGGTAATGGAACTGACAGTGTTCTCTTTTTCTTCCTGGAGTTCATGAGTATAAGCTGCCAAGTCCAAGGAATATCAAACCAAAGTATAAGAAGAAACTTGAAGAGCATGTCTAATGGAGTGAGTAGTTATTAGACAAATGGAAGGAAATCTAGTCCTCCCAAGGGGTTATCCTCAAACATTTCTTTGAAACAGCAGATTTAGGTGTGTTGGGTGAGAGTGGAAGCTTCCCCAGGCTCCATTTATTATCACAGTGAAAGGAGGGAGATGGAGCAGAAACACAGTCACGTCACTTTGTAGGTATCAAAAATATTTTATCACTTCCTCATTTGGTTATCCTACTATTAACTAAAAGAAATTCCAACAGATGTCACTATTGGGCATTATCTTTCAGAACTAGAAAAGCTTATTTTAAAGTCTGAGAGAAGTTTATAAGAAAAAAATATTCAAGAAAAGGCAGGAAATCTAACTGAAAGGAAGGATAATTAATGTATTAAGGATTATTTGTCCTATAATTATTAAAACATGAACATTAATCATAAGAATATCTGGTATCTTGTGTGCCATGTTAAGTGCCAAATTCTTGGAAATTTTTTGGGGCCAGTTCTAAAGGGTGATTTTTGTTTGAATAGAGGTCAAACTATAACCTGTTTTAGGTTTTGATGTGGTAACTCCAGGTCTAGTCAGTGACACCCTTAAGAAAAAGAAAAGAGGAGTATTGCTTCCCTGATTAAAGCTTGAATGGTTTGAGGGTAGATGGTTTACCAGAAAAGAAGTTGAGATATCAGCCTACAATTTTAATATACTATTGTTTAATGAATGTATTACTTTGCATCCTATATAAGGATGTTTTATATAAGAGGAATTTTATGTCTAATTCCCATGTACCCACCACTGAACTTAAGAATTCAGACATCTGGGTCCTCTTCATGATTCAGAATCCTTACTACATACCCCTTTACCTATCAGAAGAAAATTGGCAATCTTAGTATTTATCATTTTAACATGTTTCTTTATATTTCCCAGGGAATGCCTTTTTCTTCTATGTTTTAAAGCTTTATGTAGATAGTACAAAATTTTCCCTGTATTCTTCTGGAACCTGAGCTTTTTCCCCATCAAAATTGATTGAGATACATTCATGTTGATATGTGTGGCTTTATTTCACTAATTTTGTTACTGTTGTATTCCATTATATCTGTATTATTGTTCTCCTGTTGTACATTTGTAAGGATTTTCCTAGCATATACACTTAGAAGTAAAATCTTAGTGGTAATAAAATATAGAGTGTTTTCAAATTCAATAGGCTTGTATAAGAGTTTTCAAAGGTGATTGCACTAACTTACATTTGCATCATTAGTTTATTAGCTTTTCCATTACTCTATAAGATGTGCCACATACACTATTTTCAGATTTTGAAAGAATTGCCCATATCTTGGGTGTGAAATTTTTCCTCTGTAGTTCTAATATGTTTTCCTGATGTAGTTCTGTTTGCTTGAGATGATTCATTTACATATTTATTGATTATTTGGGTTTCTTTTAATGTATATAGCTTTTTCTGTATAAAGTTTTGTCATATCTTTAATCTCCTTTCTATCATATTTTATCTATTGATTTGTAGTTCTTTACATATTATTAAGTGAACTAATAGATGTCTGCATAATTACTATTACTGACACAAACCATTTGCAATACACTCTTCTTAAATGTAACTATCCTTTTAATTCTTTTATGGTGTCTTTTGATACCCAAGGCACATAATTTAATATAGCCAAAGTTCAGATGTTTCTTTATTATTAGTACATTTTGTAGATATATTCCCTTAAAATGTATTCACATTTTTAAAACTTGTGCTTTATCTTTTAAGGCATATATCCAAAAAAAAAACTGATTTTTTTGTATGTTACGAGATAGGGTATTATTTTATATTTTCACATGGAAAATTAACATTTCTAATTTATTGTCTAGTTATCCATTACCCATTGTATAATGCTACTTCATTTCTATATTAAGCCCCTGTTTATGCGTGGGTTTGTGGGCTCTCCTGCTCTGTTGATCTATTTGTTTATTAGTACAACACCACCATGTGTCTTTTATTACTGTAGTTCTTAAGGTAACTTTTTCTCTTGTTTTATGAGTGTCCTACTTATTGTTTGTTTTTTTCACTATAGTCTGTCCTTGCCAGTTGCTCTTACAAAGAATGTTTAAATCAACTATTCAAATGCTACATAAATTATTATTGCTATTTTAATTAGAATTACCTTCTTTCATAAATAATTCCATAATGTGGGTTGAGGAGACATGTTTACAATATTGAGTAGTATTCTTAAAAATGAACATACAATTGTTCTAAGTTTATTTAGGTTCCTGTTAATGTATTTTAATGAACTAGTATTGCTGTCTTCATTTAAATTAAGTACCTTGTTTGTTGTTTTAACTGCTATATTTTGGGGATGGTCTTATAAATAGTACCTTTTTTTTTTTTGAGAGGGCATCTCTCATATTTATTGATCAAATGGTTGTTAACAACAATAAAATTCTCTATAGGGGACTCAATGCCCAATGCGCAATCATTAATCCACCCCAAGCCTAATTCTCATCAGTCTCCAATCTTCTGAAGCATAATGAACAAGTTCTTACATGGTGAACAAGATCTTACATAGTGAATAAGTTTTTACATGGTGAACAGTACAAGGGCAGTCATCACAGAAACTTTCGGTTTTGATCACGCATTATAAACTATAAACAATCAGGTCAAATATGAATATTCGTTTGATTTTTATACTTGATTTATATGTGAATCCCACATTTCTCCCTTATTATAATTATTATTATTTTTAATAAAATGCAGAAGTCATAGGTAGATGCAAGATAAAGGTAGAAAACATAGTTTAGTGATGTAAGAGGGCAAATGTAGATGATCAGGTGTGTGCCTGTAGACTAAGTGTTAATCCAAGCTAGACAAGGGCAAGAAAACATCCACGGATGCAGAAGATTTCTCTCAAAACAGGGGGGGTAAGGTTCTAAGCCTCACCTCTGTTGATCCCCAATTTCCACCTGATGGCCCCCCTGCGACTGTACCTGTCTTAGGTTGTTCCTCCCTAGAGGAATCTTACCCATCTCTGGCTAACCAGTCATCTTCCAGGGCCATACAGGGAAATGTAAAGTTGGTGAGAGAGAGGCAATATTGTTTGAAAAGTTAGCTTTTTACTTCTTTGCAGATTTATGCCCTGTGGCTTCTATGCCCAGGAATTGTCTTGAGGTATCTTTACCACTTGGAAGAATTATGATACTCGGTAAATTCGATTTGAGGCAAGAATTCTATTTAAGATTTGTAATTAGGAAGGAAGAAGAAAAGCTATAGGAGTAGCAGACAGAAGAAAACATGGGAAGATTGATTATTTCTTTGACATATCTTCTTGTAGAGTAACTTAAGCATGTATAGGTTTTAAACTACTAATTAAATTGCATACACACATTAACATAATAGGAATACAGTTACATAACCAAAGCAGACCTATAATTACCAGCCATCTCCAGTGAAACCAAGAAAACCAGTTAGGCACCCTAGGCATTTGTGAAAACTTATCTATGATATGGTGGATATTGTCCAACTGAACTTGAACAGTCTGAGAGAAATCAGACAAATTAAAACAACACATTCCTGGGGACTGTTCACATCCCATATGTTCTTTTAACAGTAGATAGTCTGTATTGATAAGATTTTGTAGTGCTACAACTTGCATTTCTAATTCTTGGTTGAGTTCCAACAGTATAGATTCAGACAAATTTGTTGTTTTACTGTATGCACAGGCCAGCTTAGATATCTCCTTCCTCATTCCAATGGCAAGTCCAGGAACCGGTGCATTGAATGCAGCTACTACTGCAGCATTGCCTGGATTTTTGTTGAGGATTTTTGATGATCATCTTCTGGAATGACTCTTCCAGAGAGTGCTGATGTTGGAAGTTCTTCTTCATATCGTATCTTAGTTCATTTTCTGGGTAGCCAAATTAGGCTTTGATAATCTGTATAAACACAAACAGACCCTTTGCCCACACTTTGATAGGCCCTTCATACCATTGTGTAGAACTCATTGGAGGTCATCACACAGGAACTGCTATTTTTTTCTTTTTTAAGAGAAAGGAATATTATTAGAAAAATATAACTGCATAGCCAATCATCTGACACCCTTTAAGTGATCAAAATTAAAAATATTTAAAGCATGCATTAATTGTTGATTTACAGTTAGTTTTATCCTATCAGGGAGTACTCCCCCTTTTCTTTCTTTCTTTTTTTTTTTTTTATCATTAATCGACACTTACATGAAGAATATTATGTTTGCTAGGCTCTCCCCTATACCAGGTCCCCCCTATAAACCACTTTACAGTCACTGCCCATCAGCATAGCAAAATGTTGTAGAATCACCACTTGTCTTCTCTGTGTTGTACAGCCCTCCCCTTTCGCCCACCCCTCCATGCATGCTAATCTTAATACACCCCCTACTTTTTCCAACACTTATCCCTCCTTACCCACCAATCCTCCCCAGTCTCTTTCCCTTTGGTACCTGTTAGTTCACTCTTGGTTATCTTTCTCCGCTTGGCTTATTTCACTGAGCATAATACCCTCCAGATCAATCCATGTTGCTGCAAATGGTAGGATTTGGACTGTTCTTAAGGCTGAGTAGTATTCCATTGTGTATATGTACCACATCTTCTTTATCCATTCATCTACTGATGGACATTTAGGTTGCTTCCAATTCTTGGCTATTGTAAATAGTGCTGCGATAAACATAGGGGTGCATCTGTCTTTCTCAAACTTGATTGCTGCATTCTTAGGGTAAATTCCTAGGAGTGGAATCCTGGGTCAAATGGTAAGTCTGTTTTGAGCACTTTGATGTACCTCCATACTGCTTTCCACAATGGTTGAAATAACTTACATTCCCACCAGCAGTGTAGGAGGGTTCCCCTTTCTCCACAGCATCGTCAACATTTGTTTCTGTTTGTCTTTTGGGTGGCAGCCATTCTTACTGGTGTGAGGTGATACCTCATTGAAGTTTTAATTTGCATTTCTCTGATAATTAGCGATGTGGAGCATCTTTTCATGTGTCTGTTGGCCATCTGTATTTCTTTTTTGGAGAACTGTCTGTTCAGTTCCTCTGCCCATTTTTTAACTGGATTATTTGTTTTTTGTTTGTTGAGGCATGGGAGCTCTTTATGTATTTTGGACATCAAGCCTTTATTGGTCTGTCATTTTCAAATATATTCTCCATACTGTAGGGTTCCTTTTTGTTCTATTGATGGTGTCTTTTGCTGTACAGAAGCTTTTCAGCTTAATATAGTCCCACTTGTTCATTTTTGCTGTTGTTTTCCTTGCCCGGGGAGATATGTTCAAGAAGAGGTCACTCATGTTTATGTCTAAGAGGTTTCTGCCTATGTTTTTTTCCAAGAGTTTAATGGTTTCATGACTTATATTCAGGTCTTTGATCCAATTTGAATTTACTTTTGTATATGGGGTAAGACAATGGTCCAGTTTCATTCTCCTACATGTAGCTTTCCAGTTTTGCCAGCACCATCTGTTGAAGAGACTGTCATTTCGCCATTGTATGTCCATGGCTCCTTTATCAAATATTAATTGACCATATATGTCTGGGTTAATGTCTGGATTCTCTAGTCTGTTCCACTGGTCTGTGGCTCTGTTCTTGTGCCAGTACCAAATTGTCTTGATTACTATGGCTTTATAGTAGAGCTTGAAGTTGGGGAGTGAGATTCCCCCTACTTTATTCTTCTTTCTTAGGTTTGCTTGGCTATTAGGAATCTTTGGTGTTTCCATATGAATTTTTGGATTATTTGTTCCAGTTCATTGAAGAATGTTGCTGACAATTTGAAAGGATTTGCATCGAATCTGTATATTACTTAGGGCAAGATGGCCATTTTGACGATATTAATTCTTCCTAGCCATGAGCATGTGATGAGTTTCCATTTGTTAGTGTCCCCTTTAATTTCTTTTAAGAGTGACTTGTGCTTTTCAGAGTATAGGTCTTTCACTTCTTTGATTAGATTTATTCCTTGGTATTTTATTATTTTTGATGCAATTGTGAATGGACTTGTTTTCCTGATTTCTCTTTCTGTTGGTTCATTGTCAGTGTATAGGAAAGCTACAGATTTCTGTGTGTTAATTTTGTATCCTGCAACTTTGCTGTATTCCAATATCAGTTCTAGTTGTTCTGAGGTGGAGTCTTTAGGGTTTTTTTATGTACAATATCATGTCATCTGCAAATAGTGACAGTTTAACTTCTTCTTTACCAACCTGGATTCCTTGTATTACATGTTTTGTCTGATTGCCGTGGCTAGGACCTCCAGTACTATGTTAAATAGCAGTGGGGAGAGTGGGCATCCCTGTCTAGTTCCCGATCTCAGGAAAATTTTTCAGCTTCTCACTGTTCAATATAATGTTGGCTGTGGGTTTTTCATAGATGGCCTTTATTATGTTGAGATGCTTGCCCTCTATTCCCATTTTGCTGAGAGTTCTTATCATGAATGGATGTTGAATTTTGTCAAATGCTTTTTCAGCATCTATGGAGATGATCATGTGGTTTTCATCTTTCTTTTTGTTGATGTGGTGGATGATGTTGATGGATTTTTGAATGTTGCACCTTCCTTGCATTCCTGGGATGAATCCCACTTGGTCATGGTGTATGATCCTTTTGACATACTTTTTAATTCGGTTTGCTAATATTTTATTAATTATTTTTGCACCTATATTCGTCAGGGATATTGGTCTGTAATTTTCTTTTTTGGTGTGGTCTCTGTCTGGTTTTGGTATTAGGGTGATGTTGGCTTCATAGAATGAGTTTGGGAGTATTCCCTCCTCTTCTACTTTTTGGAAAACATTAAGGAGAATGGGTATTATGTCTTCTCTGTATGTCTGTTAAAATTCCGAGGTAAATCCGTCCAGCCTGGGAGTTTTGTTCTTCTGTAGTTTTTTGATAACCGCTTCGATTTCATTGCTGGTAATTGGTCTGTTTAGATTTTCTGTTTCTTCCTGGGTCAGTCTTGGAAGCTTGTATTTTTCTAGGTAGTTGTCCATTTCTTCTAGGTTTTCCAGCTTGTTAGCACATAGGTTTTCATAGTAGTCTTTAATAATTCTTTGTATTTCTGTGGAGTCTGTCATGATTTTTTCATTCTCATTTGTGATTCTGCTGATTTGTGTTGATTCTCTTTTTCTTTTAAGAAGTTTGGCTAGAGGCTTATCTATTTTGTTTATTTTCTCAAAGAACCAGCTCTTGGTTTCATTGATTTTTGCTATTGTTTTATTCTTCTCAATTTTATTTCTTCTCTGATCTTTATTATGTCCCTCCTTCTGCTGACTTTAGGCCTCATTTGTTTTTCTTTTTCCAGTTTTGATAATTGTGATGTTAGACTATTCATTTGGTTTTGTTCTTGCTTCTTCAAGTGTGCCTGGATCGCTATATACTTTCCTCTTAAGACTGCTTTTGCTGCGTCCCATAGAATATGGGGCTTTCTGTTGTTGTTGTCATTTGTTCATATATATACCTTGATCTCTATTTTAATTTGTTCGTTGGTCCATTGATTATTTAGGAGCATGTTGTTAAGCCTTCATGTGTTTGTGAGCCTTTTTGTTTTCTTTGTAGAATTTATTTCTAGTTTTATACCTTTGTAGTTTGAAAAATTAGTTGGTAGAATTTCAATATTTTAGATTTTACTGAAGCTCTTTTTGTGTGCTTGTATGTGGTCTATTCTGGAGAATGTTCCATGTGCACTTGAGAAGAATGTATATCCTGTTGCTTTTGGATGTAGAGTTCTATAGATGTCTATTAGTTCCATCTGTTCTACTCTGTTTTTCAGTGCTTCCATGTTCTTACTTATTTTCTGCCCGGTGGATCTATCCTTTGGGGTTAGTGGTGTGTTGAAGTATCCTAGAATGAATGCATTGCAGTCTATTTCCCCCTTTAGTTCTGTTACTATTTGTTTCACATATGCTGGTGCTCCTGTGTTGGGTGCATATATATTTAGAATGATTATATCTTCTTGTTGGACTGAGCCCTTTATCATTATGTAGTGTCTCTTTATCTCTTGTTACTTTCTTTGTTTTGAAGTCTATTTTGTCTGATATTAGTACTGCAAGCCCTGCTTTCTTCTCGCTGTTGTTTGCCTGTAATCTGTATTTCCATCCCTTGACTTTTATTCTGTGTGTGCATGTCTTTGGGTTTGAGGTGAGTTTCTTGTAAGGAGCATGTAGATGGGTCTTGCTTTTTTATCCATTCTATTACTCTGTGTCTTTTGACTGGTGCATTGAGTCCATTTACATTTACGGTGACTATTGAAAGATATGTACTTATTGCCATTGCAGGTTTTAAATTCGTCGTTACCAAAGGTTCAAGGTTAGCCTCTTTAATATCTTACTGCATAACTTAGCTCGCTTATTGAACTGTTATATACACCGTCTGGAGATTCTTTTCTTCTCTCCCTTCTTATTCCTCCTCCTCCATTCTTCTTATGTGGGCTGTTTTGTTCTGTACTCTTTTTAAGAATTCTCCCATCTAGTGCAGTCCCTATAAGATGCCCTGTGGAGGTGGTTTGTGGAAAGCAAATTCCCTCAGCTTTTGCTTGTCTGGAAATTGTTTAATCCCGCCATCATATTTAAATGATAGTCATGCTGGATACAGTATCCTTGGTTCAAGGCCCTTCTGTTTCATTGTATTAAATATATCATGCCATTCTCTTCTGGCCTGTAGGGTTTCTGTCGAGAAGTCTGATGTTAGCCTGATGGGTTTTCCTTTATAGGTGACCTTTTTCTCTCCAGCTGCCTTTAAAACTCTTTCCTTGTCCTTGATCTTTGCCATTTTAATTATTATGTGTCTTGGTGTTGTCCTCCTTGGATCTTTTCTTTTGGGGGTTCTGTGTATATCTGTGGTCTGTTCAATTATTTACTCCCCCAGTTTTGGGTAAGTTTTCAGCAATTATTTCTTCTAAGATACTTTCCATCCCTTTTCCTCTCTCTTCTTCTTCTTGTACCCCTATAATACGGATAATTTTCCTTTTGGATTGGTCACACAGTTCTCTTAATATTGTTTCATTCCTGGAGATCCTTTTATCTCTCTCTATGTCAGCTTCTATGCTTTCCTGGTCTCTGGTTTCTATTCCATCAATGGCCTCTTGCATCTTATCCATTCTGCTTATAAATCCTTCCAGAGTTTGTTTCATTTCTGTAATCTCCTTCCTGGCATCTGTGATCTCCCTCCGGACTTCATCCCATTGCTCTTGCATATTTCTGTGCGTCTCTGTCAGCATGTTTATGATTTTTATTTTGAATTATTTGTCAGGAAGACTGTTTAGGTCTGTCTCCTTCTCTGGTGTTGCCTCTGTGATCTTGGTTTGCCTGTAATTTTGCCTTTTTATAGTGATAGAGACAGTTTGCCATGCTGGAACGAGTGACGGCTGGAAGAATTTCCCTTCTTGTTGATTTGTGGCCTTCCTTTTTTGGGAGAACAGCGACCTCTAGTGGCTTGTGATGGGTAGCTGTGCGTACAAAGGGCTCTGCTTCCTGCCCTGCTGCTACAGAATTTATCTCTGCTGTTGCTGTGGGCGTGGCCTGGCTCGGGCCCCTGCTCCAAAATGGTGGAGTCGCATTGGAGGGGGAGCGGCCGGGAGTCTATTTATCTCCATAAGGGGCCTCCATGCTCCCTGTTTCCCAGGGGGTTAGAGTGCCCAGAGATTTCCAGATTCCCTACCTCTTGACTATGTTTCCCGCCCTGCCCCTTTAAGACTTCCAAAATGCACTCACCAAAACAAAACCACAACAACAAAAAAACAACAAAACAAAAACAAAACAAAACAAAAATGCCTCTCACTTTTCTTTTATTCTCTGGCACAGGCCTCTGGTACCCACTCACTGCTCTTGCTGCCCTGTTTCCCTAGTATCCAGGACCCCACTCATGCACTGTGTCTGTGCTCTGGTCCGGATGGCTGGGGCTGGGTGTTCAGCAGTCCTGGGCTCCCTCTCCCTCTCCTGTCTGACTGCTCTCCTCCCACTGGGAGCTGGGGGGAGGCGCACTCGAGTCCCACCGGGCTGGAGCTTGTATCTTACCCCTTTTGCAAGGCGCTGGGTTCTCACAGGTGTGGATGTGGTCTGGATGTTGTCCTGTGTCCTCTTGTCTTTATTCTAGGAAGAGTTGTCTTTGTTGTATTTTCATAGATATATGTGGCTTTGGGAGGAGATTTCCACTGCTCTACTCACGCCGCCATCTTGGCTCCCCCACCTAAATAGTACCTTTTTTAGAAAATGTTCATGTTTTGTTGTTTTGGTTCATAAATTCAATTAATATTGTATATTAATATTCTATGAAACAAGTATGGTAACTTTTCACCTTAATTCTAATTTGCATATGTAAGGCTGGAGGCACCAGAGGGAAGGGTGAGTACATCAGCTGTGCTCAGCCCTCACCAAATAAGGAAAGGGGCAGCAAAGCCCCCAACTCCGGCCTAGAAAGGTAAAGAGACCTACAGATTCTGGCCTGATGATGTGCCAAAATCCTCCGCTGCTCCTCCCTTGCAACCTGGAAAAGGAGTTGTAACTTTCTAGTCCTTTGTCTACTGTAAAGGCCAATGACACGTGCCTTAGGCTAGCCAGTCCTGTGCCACTGTAGACCTATGATCTCCCTCCCCCTAACTTCTTTATAAACTCACTGCCTGCCCTGCTGGGCATAACTTCTCTGGCCTGTGACTAACCAGACCGGTGAACATTGCCCGGCATCATGCCCTTTTAAACTTTTGGCTCCTTTGTTGCCTCCTCGCCTGGTCATTTCGGCTTGATTTTACCTTACAGCTTATATATCAGTTTGACTTTTCTTCACAAATATATTATTTGTAACTATGTTTCTTTATTTCCATTCCTTATGTTATTTTCCCATTTTATTATACAATGTTTAATGGATTTGGTGACAATATATCATGTAATCTGGTTTTTTTATTTGAAATAAATACCAGTAATATTTGAACATTAATTGTATCTTTCCTATGTTTGTTTTGCAATTTTTTAATGGGTTGAAAAGTATCCTTCTTTTTTTAGTTTACTAAGATTTTTATTACTTATCTTAACCATATTACATTTTTGAATGTGATCATGAATACTTTTCTGCATGTCTTGCTTGAATAGTCATTTTTTATTTTGTTAATTCTACATATTAAATTAATGTGTATATATATGAAATTAAGTCACTGATTTTTGGATGTATATTCAAAAGTAAGAAAGGTTCTTACTTTTCTTTAATTTACTTTCATTTAATAGCCATATTTGATTTCTCATAAGGAGCTATGTTACCCTCAAAATTGTTAATGTGAAGAGTGATCCTTTGGGTGCTTCCTCTTGTTATAGTTGATAAAATAGTGTGAAATTATGAACCAACGAATATGAGGCCACACTGTGATTACTAGTTCTTAGTGGAGACTTTCTCAACATAGAACAAATTCTGAAACTTACAATTGACTTATTTTATCCATTTCTGGCAAATTGATTTCTTTTTCTAGCATACTGTTTCCTGAAGGTGTTTCTTCAAGGAACTCTGAAATGTCTGAGTTCCATTGCCACTACTCCACTCTGTGTGTGGACACAAAGCTCATGTCCCTTAGCTGCTTTAACACTTAGGGTTCTGTGTCTTGCTATTAGTGAATGCTACCAAGAGAGTTCAAGTTCCTTTCTTGCTCACCCACTGCAAGGTTTTGTCTGGTCTTTGAGAACTGGGAATTTTATTTATAATCATTTAATTAAAATAATATTTATTGTAGTTATGCAACAATTTTAGGTGTTTTGTTATGTAGCATTTAATGAGGCACTTAATTATTGTGTTTTAAAAAACAAATGTCATAATTTTAGAGATTCATAAAGTTGTAGAGATCATCTTGAAAATGTTTTACAGATTAAACTAAGAAAAAATATTTTATAGATATTTGAAAAATATCTACTATTTATTTTTGCTTTAAACTTGTAAGAATATAGCATAATTATTACATTACCCCATTTATCATGACCTAATTATTAAGGAATATATATATATATGTATTTATTTGCTGAAATATAGTTGATATACAATATTATATTGGTTTCAAGTATACAATACAGTGGTTCAACAGTTACACACATTAAATACTCATCCCAACTAGTGCAGTTAATATCTATCAACATAAAAGGATGTTACAGAACCATTGGCTATATTCTCCATGCTGCACATCCATCCTTATGACCAACTTATGTTATAATTGAGATTTTTCTTCCTCTTCATCCTCCCTCCCACCCACCATAAACCCTCCCCCATAGTAACCCCCATTCACTTCTCAGTGTCTATGAATCTACTGGTGTTTTGTTCATTTTGCTTTGTTCTGTTTTTAGATTCCACATACTAGTGAAATCATAGGGCATTTGTCTTTCTATGCCTGTCTTATTTCACTTAGCATAATACCCTCCAGTGCAACCATGTTGGTTATATTTTTTTAAGATGTAGTAAGCTTTGCAAAAGAAAGCTTTCATAATTTCAGTAGAAATAATACTTAAATGATACTGTGTACAACCATAGATTTAAAAATGATTCTCTGAAACACAAAATTAAAAGAAAAGAAAATTTAGAAGATATTAAATCTGAAGACTTGTAAATTGGAGATGTGTACCTGCAATTCTGCTTGGATATTTAGCTAGATAATTCATTATTCACTCATTTCAAACATCTTTGGTTAGCCCCTAACTCAGTTCTTGAGACACAGCAATGGGTAAGACAAAACATGTTCCCTCAGAGATCTTGCTTACGTTATAATGAATGAAGATGAAAATCAGCTAGTAAAAATAGAGTAAGGTTCATATAGTGGTAAGTGCTAGGAAGAAAATAAAGCAGAGTAAGCACCAGTGAGTGATAGGAATGACAGCAATTTTAAAAATGACTGCCAAGAAAAGCTTCTTTAGGAGGTTTTATTTTCAAAGAAACATGATGATGCAGGGGAAAGCCATTACAGAATCTGGGAGAAATGTGTTCTAAGAATATAATGAAGAGAGCATTATTAGCCTGATGTGTTCAAAAGACATTGAGGTGGAATGTGGCTGGCTTGTGAGAGCACAGGAGAAGGTGGTGAATACTGAGATGGGAAGCAAACACAGGGGACAGACAGTGTGTGGGCTTTTGGGTGGGCTGTCCATGTAATTCACATTCAAACAAGGACAATTTTGAACAATGGGCATTAAACCATGGTTGTCCTAGGCATTCCAGGTCAACATGTTGCACGGACTACAAAACAAGATATGGAGTTTGTATTTTAGCTTAAGTGTAATGGACACACTTCTGAATATTTTCTGTGGAGTGTGAATTTAAACTGATCTAATATTTAAAAGACCACTTTGGTGGTGTTCTACCCATTTATTTTTATATTTATTTTTATACTCTGATACTGAATATGTAGCAAAAGGCCTGTGGTAGCAGGAAAGGAAACACTGAGACCATTAAGAGGCCCCTGAGGCCATGCAAGAGGGAGAAGATAGCTGTTGGAGTTAGAAGGGTCACTGCTGATTACAGGCAGATTTGGAAGAATCTTTGAAGGTGCATCTTTGGTAGTAAATTTACTTTAGTCATTAAATAAATATTTGTGTGTGTGTGTGTGTGTATATATATATACACACATGTTTATTCAATTACAGGTAATGTTTACAAAACTAAAATGTTTCAGCTAGTTTGTACTCAAAGTTAAAGTTTATTTTATCTTTTAAGGAAATAATTATTCTGCAAATTAAAACTATCATATTAATATTAATTCTGGATTCCACTTATATAATATTCATGTTTTATCTTATGCCCAAGAAGATTAAGAATATATGATATATATAGCATGAACTCTTGAATTAAGACAACCTGTTTAAATTGTGTCTGTCACTTGCAGCTGTAGGTTTTTGCACATTCCCTAAACTATCTGAGCCACAGTTTGTTGTCTTTGATCTACAGCTAAATAAACTGCAGTGTGGTTAAAAGCATTTAAAGTGCTAACAAATGTAAAAAAACACAATATAGAAACTGTCTCATCCTAAACTCCCCCCAAAATGGTCACTATTTCTTTATCATTGTCCTCCTCATCATCACCGTTAGTGTTCATTGCTATCAGGACCATGATGTTTTTCCCATCAACACGTTTTTAAAAATGGACATTTTTTCATCCAAGTAGATTAATAAGATTCTTATAAAGGTATCTACCAACTCAGTTTCTGGAAGACTCCTAAAAATAGAATTTTGCAAATTTACATTCTAAATCAGAGCTATTTATGCTGACAGTCATTTCAACCAAAATTTTCTATAAGACTTTTTTGAAGGAAAATGTGTGTGACTAAAAAGATCTTGCCTACTTTGTTCTTTAAATGATTAAGTACTAGGTTGAAAGAGAGAGGAGTACAAAAGAACAAATAACATTATTGATGGTGATGAACAATTTTATTGTTGCTATTTTTGTTATTAAAATTGGAAAATAGATGGCTTGAAAAGGTGTTCCAATATCCCTTATTGTATTGAATGTTCACTAAATTCAGTAAAGTAATATTTATATTAAATATTATTTATTTTCAAAGACAGAAAACTAAGAATCATAGAGATTAGCTGATTCTTCTAGGATTATACAGTAAATAGTGGAAATTGACACTACATAATCTCATTTAAGGTACAGCAATGTACATTACATAATTTTACTTAAACTCTCAGTGTTATTAGATCACAAATAGGAGCCATTCATGTAATAAGATTTGGTTTCTTTATAACATTTTATTTTCTTTTAAAGCTTTAAGTGCTCCCTTTATATATATTTTAGTGTACCATACTTTCAGTTATATGCCATTTAAATACTTTTTTTCTTCTCAAATTTTCCCTAATATCTCTAATACTTCCAACCATATCAAGAATTAAACCTGATATAAAGCTTCTAATGCTGGATGACTGAAAACCTAGTGATGCAGCTTTTGTATGAAATTATTTTTAACTTTAGAAAAATTGGTTACCTTGATTATCAGATTTATATGAAAACCACAAAGTGATGCATAGAGGAAATTTTGATTTCCAAAAGCAGTAGATAATTATTTGCATAGTTTAAGCTAGATTACAGGATGTACATCGATTACTACCCAACGAAGTAGACACAATTGTAATTTAAGTTAATATTCATTAAAGTGATATTTATATTTTGACCACTATATATGTAGCTTCATTTACTGAAAAATAGTAAACTAATCAGTACTTCTGAGGTCCAATAATATTTGATGGTATACACACACATAAAACATACATACTCTTCAGTTTTGTTTTCCCATATGTGTCATTGAGTATATACTGTGAAATAGATTTATGTATTTGAGAACCATCAATAATCTGAATACATAAACATATCTCCATTTTTTTAGTATTTTAAATCCAGTATGATGATATTTATAAAATAAGTAAGAATTCTAAATATATAATCTTGTCACAGAAATTTAAATCCATATGTATTGGTTTTTATACTTTTTAAATGTTCAAAATGAGGAAAATAAATTTAATAAACATCTTATGGAAATGTAATATTCAATGTTATCATTATCAAAATGAAATTTACTCTGGTAAAAATAAAATCTAACACATATTTATACTAGGAAATATGGAATTGGAATCAAAATACTGCTTAACTTTGTGAACTACTAGAAAATTAAAATACTGAAATACAAGGTGTCTTTAAAGTATGAATAATATTCTATTTTTAAATTGTGTGGCATTGTTTAAAAGGCCTAAAAATTCAAAGTTTTAGATATTGCTTTGACAAGCTAGAATTGATCAAAGCTTAGGTTAGAATTGTGGAAATAAGGTACTTACAGAGCATGACTTAAAGAGCACACTGTACAGACTTTCCCATGGTTCTGAAATATCTTTTTTTTTTTTGGTAAATGTAACTGTCTTCTACAATATATATACGGAGTTTACTTCTTAAACTGAAGGTAAAAATTGGTTTATGATAATGACATCATTTTTGGCCTTTAATACCATCTTAGAGTAATTTTTACATATCACTTCTCCATCTGTCATAATAAGAATGTCTCTAATACTGACTGAAATCAACATTAATTTTCACTTCTCAATTTGTATTATTTTATAAAATGAAAAGTGGGAGATAAAAATTGTGTATGTGAAAAAAATCTTTTGGAATTTTTTTCTGAATAATAGTGTTAATTTAAAATTTTTGGCAAATCTTCCTCTGAAGAAAAATAAAATATTCTTTTAAAGTGCAGATTATCATTTCCAAGATGCTAACTTGCCAAAATACAAAGTGTAGCACAATTCACATGTATTTATATAATTAATTCAATGGCAGATTGTATGACCTAGTTTCATTTATGCAATTATCAGTTGTACTAAATCTCTTACTATGAATTACTGGAAATATGTTGGTGCCCATGAGAACCAGCGGGGTACTATCTATTTTAAGTATGCCTTAATAGCAGGTTATGAACAACTGCTATTTTCATTCATTTAGTAATTTATCAATTTTTGAGAACATTAAAGCTATATCAAATGTGTTGTGTAAATCACACCTCAATTCTATTTTGTAGTAAATAATAAGGCAAGGGATAAAAATGATTATTTTTGCCCCTTCTCTTAAATTGTTAAATGGAACATAATTTATGTATAAGCATAAAATAAATTTTTTTCTCCATAAATGAAATACCACTTCACTTATTTATTTTCAGAATAAAAGGGATATTTGGTTTTCTTCTGTAGTTGTGTGGAGGTTAAAAGAAGATATTTATCTTAGTAGTCAGAGACTAAGCTAAAATTTACATTTCAATTGCATACTTAAGAAGAAAAATAGGTGAGATTTTAATTTTTGAGTTTAAGTATTAAATACCTTGAAAATGTTGAAGACACCTAAACTTGACATAATATTAAACAAAGGAATTGGAATTGGATTTGAATGAGGTAAAAAATACTTCCAAACCCTTTTTTTAACAATAATTCTATTTTTAGTAGCTTTTTACCAATAATATTAAGGTAGTTTTCAGGATTTTTGTAAATTATTTTCATTTCTTCTTTTAGTAATAAAACAAATTAGCAAAAAAGTTACTTTTTAATGATATGTTTGAAATGTACAATGTCTGGTATTTTTCTACTAAAACCTGAAAATGGATATTTTCATACAAATTGTAGTTGATATATATTAAATAAATTTTATAATTGTTTAAATTGTTTTTTAAATAATTTAAGTGGTTTTTATGTCTTACCCATGTTTATCGTATTTCTTCTTCATAAATGAGGTAGTGAATATTTATTCTGAAGCATTAAACAGTGTACATCTGAATATCAGTTAAAATTATTTTGAGAATACATTTCTACTTCATAAAACTAAGTGACAATTTATGTTTATAAGGGCTAATTAAGTAGACAAATGTTAATTCACTCAATGGTGAATCATTTCTCCTTCAACAATTCATAATCATTTTAATATTTATACAGAGTGCAATTTTCCTTTTTTTCAAAGGCAATTGTGATCATCAGAAATAAAGATGATTAAATAATTTGATGTTGCTCTACCCTCAAACATGCATTCCATTCTCAACTTCTCAGCATTTTTAGAAATAGAGGAGATTCAGATACACATGACGCATTTTAACCTTTCACCTTAAATACTCTTTCAAATTTTATATTGTTTCCTAATTTGTGATACCAAGCATCTGACGTCTCCTACCCCCTTCTGACTCTAATTTTCTGAATGTGTGTATGATCTTGGAGGGAGAGTGTATCTACCATTTAAGGCATAAGGGACCAGATCCACCCAGAGCCCCACTCCCACTGCCTCAGGACCAGATACGTACATTATTGTGCTCAGCCCATCTGATGTTAATGACCCTCTCTTATATACCCTCACATGTGCCAGGACTCAGTGATGAAAGGATGTATGGATGTTACAGGATATTATAGGCTGTTATATTTGTATTCCTTATCTTTGATATGGTTTCTTCTGCTGAGACTTTGGAGAATCCTTAATTTCTGTATTTTCTTTAGGTCCGTGCTTCCAAACCATTACCTTCACCAAGTAAATTCCATTTTTGTCTATGGTAGCCTTAGTTGTTGAATTTGTATATTAGTAGTTTACCAGTAAGTACTTTTTTGACTTTTCTTTTCATATTTCATATTTCATGTGCAGACATAACTTTCTTTCATGCTGTTTTATCTCTTTGGTGCATTTGTCTTCAGGAAAAGAAATAGGCCTAATTCTGCTAAGGGTTACCCAAATGTAAATCTCTAGTTTGATAACTTACAGACATTTTTTGAGATTCAATTCCTTCAATTACCACTATTCTAGCTTCTATCACTTCTATTAGCTTTGTGCTTTGAACTTGGTAAAAAAGAATCAGACATATACTCCTTTATTATGGCTTATTTACCTCATCATTATTCTTGTAAGCCTCATTGATATTGTTTTGTGTGGCAGTATTTTCTTTTTTATTATTTATCATATTTGATTGTATGATTATAACATGGTTCTATTATTGATTCTACTTTTGAAGAGTTATTAAGTTGTTTTTAGAAATATTTTGAATTTAGTTGCTATGAATAGTCACATGCATGTGTTTTTTGTAAATATTTGCACTCTTTTCATAGATAAAAAATACACATATGTATTACATAAAATACATATTTAAAATTTCTGAGTGAAGAAGAAAAAAGCAAACACTTGGCTTCAGTGGATGTTAATCAAAAGTTTCCCAAAGTGGTTTTTATCAAGTGTCATACCCACCTGTTAGTTTTATAGGTGTTTGGCATTCTTACCAATACTTGTTATTATTAGTCCTTTTAATTTTCTAATTAATATATCACTGTGATTTTGACTTGTATTTTACTGATAAGTATACTGATGAGTAAAGTACTGAGGAACTTCCATATAGCCATGTAGTATTTCTTAACTGAAATTCTTATTCATATTTTTGTCTTGTTTCTAAATTGAGTTTCTTGTGTTATAATTATTGATTACTAGTTTTGTTTATAGAAGTCCTTTGTTGAAATGTAGCACAGATTTTTCCCAATCTGTGACTACCATTTCACATTCTTAATGGTGGTATATGAAAAGAAATCCTTAATTTTAATGCCGACTAACATAACTTTTTGTGTGTTTGATGCTTTTTGTGTTCTGTATAATAAATCTTTGGTGAATTCATCCAAGCTCTTAGAAGTAGTTTCTTATATTTTGTCCTAGAAGTTCTCTTCCAGTGGAGTTTTGCCCCCCAATGGATGGTGTTATTTCAAAATAAAAGTTTAATCTTATTAACAATCTTAAAAAGAACATCTATATGATCACGTAATTTTTAAAAAGCATTCCATAAAATACAACATCTACTGCTGACTTAGAAAAACAACAAAATCTCTCAACAAAATAGAAATAGAAGGGTACTTCTTGAACTGGGTAAAGTACATCTAGGAAAAACCTAAGGCTACCATCATACTGAAAGGTAAAAAATGAATTATCTTCCCCTAAGTTTAGGTACAAGACAAGGATGTGTACTTTCATGACTTGTATTCAACATTTTAGTGAGATTCTAACCATTGCAATCAGGCTATAAAAAGAAATAAAAGCCATCTAGATTGAAAATCAATGAGTAAACTGGTTTTATAAAGACAGGCAACAATGTCAGCTACTTAGAATATATGAATGATCTAAAAAGAGTAACTAGAACTAATAAGTGAGTTTAGTAAACTTAAAGAATCTAAGATAAATATCCAATTATCAATTTCATTTTTATTTGCTAGCAACAAAACCAAATAGTAAGAAATTAAGTTAAAAAATAGCATTTACATAACACAAAGAAGGAAAGTACTTTGGAAAATCCAATACAAGAAAAATGAGGATACACTGAGAACAATAAAACATGTTGAGAGGAACTAAATAGGACCTAAATAAATAGAGTATATCTTGTTATTGGTCAGGTATCTTGATATTATTAAGACATTGAGTCCAGATTAATCATAAGGTCAACAAAACACCATTTGTTAACATAATCAGCTTTTCTACTCTGCTCATAGCTGAGTTTAAGGGCTTGTCATTATTTCCTTTGTGATTTGAAAGGATATATGCATCTATATGTTTATTGCCACATTATTTATGACAGCCAAGATATGGAAGCAACCAAAGTTTCCATCAATAGATAAATGGATAAATAAGAAGTGGTACATATGCACAATGGAATATTATTCAGCCATTAAAAAGAAAGAAATTCTGTCATTTGTGACAACATGGATGGACCTAGGGGCTATTATGCTAAGTGGAAAATGAAGGTGGAGAAAGAAAAATACCATAATATTTCATATATACATGGATTCTAAAAATAAAGCAAAGTGAATGAAACGAGAATAGACTCATAAACACTGAGAAATGAATGGTGGTTTCCATGGAGGAGGAATTGGGGCAGGTGGGTGTGGTGGGTGAGTGGGATAAAGGGGTACGAAATTCTCAGTTATAATATATGTTGGTCACAGAGAGGGAAATGCACCATGGAGAATATAGTCACTTGTTCTATAACCTCTTTGTATGTTGACAGAGAGTAACTGCACTATTTGGGGTTAATTATTTAATAATGTGTGTAACTGTTGAATCACTGTGTTGAATACTTGAAACCAATATAATATTGTACATCAACTATACTTCAATAAAAATAAATTTAAAAATATAGTATTTTGTTATATAACTTCAAAATGTCTGGGTCTGTGCTTGATTTAAATATCCAAAAAGAGAAAGATCATATTGAAATGTAGGCAAGAATGCAGAGGAATTAATGGACATCTTACACACTTCCTCCAAAAGAACAAAATATAGTAATAGTCTTTCTCATTTCCACAAATTAAAAAAATGGACATAAAGTCAAGTACAATGAGCTCTTTGATGGGCTTTGTGATGTTTTGTGAATCATACAGTTGATTAGGTCAGGTAGTCAATCAAATACTAACCTAGGTGCTCCCATGGGGGGATTTTGCAGATTTTTTGAAGTCCCTAATCAGTTGACTTTAACTAGTGATCTACCTCTTTGCACATGACTTAAATGATTTCAAGCCTTAAATGTACGACTTTTAAAAGAGAAACATTTTGCCTTGTACACCGGTTTGGATTATTCCCATGGTGTTCCATCCTATTCATGATCTTCCTTTCCTGATGATCTGCTTTGTAGAAATCTGACTTGCTTAGCCAGCCCACAAGTGCATAAATTAGTTCCTTGTAATAAATCCATATATAGATATATAATTTTATATAGAAATATACAATATATAAATAACTATACATTGATATATATATATGTATATATATATATATATATATATATAGCTTTACTGGTTCTGCTTCTTTTGTCGAACCCTGATTGATACAGACATGGAGCGTCTTTCTGACCTCTGCATTACCATTTTATGTTATGTGAAATTGTTCTAATGAACCAGGATTCCAATTATCAAAGCAGCAGTTCCAAAGACTATCTCATGTGCCATATTCCCTCACTCACTTACCAATTCATTGATTAATTTCCTCATTTAACACATATTTTCTAGTGTTTAAATATGCTACCAAAATCTCAGACTTTTCAACTGGCATTGGAGGAA
Source organism: Manis pentadactyla (assembly GCF_030020395.1). Classification (NCBI taxonomy): domain Eukaryota; kingdom Metazoa; phylum Chordata; class Mammalia; order Pholidota; family Manidae; genus Manis; species Manis pentadactyla. The sequence goes on along the minus strand of NC_080023.1, from coordinate 118,715,385 downwards.
GAATTAAATATTTTAAATACTTGTACCTCTATTTTTCCAGATATAGTCAGATTCTTTAGTAACACAATTAGCACAGGTGCCAACATTCATCAAAAAAATCTGGCAGAAGTTAGCACATATAATATGTCAAGGAATTTCAATATCAGTGCACATCTAATTATAAATCCCAGCAGTGGTAGCTGTGTTATTATTTATCCGAAGGTGCAGTTTCTTTGTGAAGGTAATTTTTGGTCTTCTTCAAATGAAAAAAGAAAAAAATATATATATACTTCTAAAAAATTATTAGTTGCTGTTAAAATTTATGATGATTTTTAAAAATGGTATCTGAGGAACATAATATGGTTATTTAGATTGAATCAAGTCTCTGAGGTCCTTACTATACACAAAAGTAATAAATTTGTGAAGATATCAAAATATAATTGTAATGTAAGGTATAATATAAAGTGATTATTTTCTATGAAAGTGATTTTCTATTTTAATGCAGTTGTTATTACTAAGATACATACACCAGTTATCCATTCATGAATATCTATCTTCTTCCATGAATATGATAACTATCAAAATCTCTTACCAAAATCAAATATTGAATCAAGGTCTATACACAAAAATTTTAATAAAGTCTCCAGAACTTAAATCATCATCCTATAATTCATACGTTGCACATATAACCTTTCTAAGCAGAAATATAATAAATTAAATCCAAGTCAATATATTTCGCAGTCTTCTTTACAAACTGAATAAAAATGACTATCTATAGAATAATAATATAATCTTAAATCACAACAGAAAATGTATAAACCTCTGAAAATAATCAAGTGATCACAATAAAAAGCTGACTTTCAGAGCTTATAACAGCATTATTAACTTAGGTAAGATGTAATACAAAGCAAGCTTTCAAAATAATTTCAAAATTATACATGTACAGCACCATGCAATGAATCTAAATGTTTAAGTTTTCACACCACATTAGTAACTTTCAAAAAAAAATCCCAAAAGTAGGCTTGAGAGAACTTATTTTGACTCTTTTGTCAAAAAATGAACAATAGATGGAATGAAGCAAAACCAAGAAATATTTAAGCATCTGTCTTAATCAGTTTGCCTAATTTTCTTTTACTTCATAGAACTATATGTTCTGATACAACTTAAGTTGGAATTACGGCAACAAAAGAGTAAAGTTACCAGTGTTATGTGATTTAAAGAAACTTAAATGGCTATGCCAAACCTAAACATTACCCATCTTCCCCCAAGCAAATTTCTAAGGATTTGTTTAAATTTCAAAATTAAAATGACAAATAATAAACTCACTTTTAGGAGCATATAAATTAGCTAGGAGGAGGAAAAGGGTAGTGAACTAATCTTCCATTTAACAGGGGACCTCACATTAGCTTATTAACTTAAGTTGCTGGTCCTGCAAGGTAAAAGAACGTGCGATGGCTTTTGTCTTAAGGAAGATGAGCAAACAGGTTGAGTTAAATCAAGAGGAAGAATAACTCAAAACATTGTACAACTTTAAGTGTACCAATGGGGAAAGAAAACTGAAACAAACTGGATAAGAGAAACCTTTAATATTTTACATACTTCACCAGTCTACTGATGCCATGTCTTAAGTTCTTTAGCAGGCTCAGATCTTCCTTTAACACATATTATTGGAAAGCAAATGTCAGGAAAAAGGCAAGAATGAATGTTGCATGTCTACGTGAGAGTTCAACTGCTGAATAGTTTCCCAAATATAATAGATAAATGATAAATGTTTCATTTTCTATATTACTTTAAATACTAATCTTTCTTCCTGGAGCAATATTAATTTAATTTATAAAAAAATTTAAACCATCTACTTCTTCTGGCAAAGGTTAAACAGTTTCTTGTCAAATAAAAGCATGCTATTTCTTCAAAGGGCAAGTATGTTAATATAACTTGGATTTACTTGCACATATGTCTTAAATCTTACTGAAAGATTGGATTAGATGACCTTTATGTCCATCAAACCCTGTGATTTATGATTTATGATTAAATAACTTTTCTTTATTCTTATACAATAGGAAATGTAATATATCACCAACAATTCCAATTAAGTAATTCTTTCTAATCATAGAGATTTCTATGCCAAGGATACAGTTGTAAATAAGAGTAACCAACTCTGAGAGGCTTTATTTTCATCGTGTTAATGAGTGGTATGGTTGGGACTTAAGGAAACAGGGCCAGAAGTTGCAGACAAATTGAAATGGGTGAAAGACTCAAGACAAGCATGTTGATGATATAGACCAAGAACTCACCAGTATTTACAATTTACCATTTCTGTAACCTAGAACAAGTTTACTTACAGCAAAGGATTTTATGGGAATTAAAGAAAATATTCTAAATGTAACCACTTCCACAATTACAAAGTTTTGTATAAATTTAAATATTTGTACTCTTAAAAATTGTCATAATTTTATATTTATAATTAACATTTTAGGAATATGTATAGGTAAATTTTCTATAACAACTTTTGTACCTTTGTAGCTCTTATGTTTATAATACTGCAGGGGAAAAATATGCCTCTTCTATTATAAAAGGGGTGGTAGAGGACAAGACACAAACCTTTCATGGGTTTCTAGGCTTCTAATATATTTGAGCACAGGTAGATATACAAAGTGATGCATCTCTAGCTTCGAATCTTGTGCCTTGTTTAGTCAGCTAGAGGTTTGTGAATCAAACAAATGAATCATGAAACTGTAGAAAAAATTTCCAGGAAAGAAACTAGGGAATGGGTACATTTATCTAATAATAAGTTAATAGAAGTTAATGAAGAAAATGGAGTCATGAATCTTTTGAATCAAACCTGTTAAAATCTATTTATTTTAACCAGTCTTCTTCTTTACTTTTCACCACCTCATTGTTTTAGTGGCCTGTCCTTCTGTGTTATCTTTTTTTGGTGCATACCAATTAAAAGTACAGGAATATTTCTCATGTAAAATGACTAACAAGGTTTACACTTTTTATTTAGGAGCTTTCCTCTTGAACTCCATTATTTTTGTGAAGTTTGGTCCTTTTCAAATTATACTGCATTAATAGAAACTTCGAGATAACCAAAGGAGGTTCTAAAAGCTAGGGCTTAAAACAAACAGGGAAACTGTTTACAGTTGGTGTAAGAAATTATTGAAACTTTATACAATAGCACAGACTGAATAATATTACAATAGAATATTGTTTCTTTAAACAAAGTTCACAACATTTAAAGCAGATTACTAAATAAGTCCCTTAGAATATAATAGCTACTTGGTAATGTCATCTCATATAACAAATTTTAAAAAATATTTGCATGTATATATATGGATTTATTAAATATTTTTAGCATATATGAAAATTATAAAAAGAAAATTTGTTGCTCTAGACTGTTTAATCACAAAATCTCTATAGACTCATGAGATATTAGCACTCCATGAAATGTCTTTTGGGAATTCTGCACTGGGTTAGGAAGATAGTGATTCTTTTTAAAGTGTCTTATATTCTGAGTCCCTTATGTTAAATTATAATAGGCAGATGGAAACGAAAATCATAAAGCTACTGTATGAATTATTTTCCCCAGCTGTATTGTCTTGCATTTAATAATATTGAAAGCCAACTGTCACTTCTATCTATTCACTTAATGAGATATATTTGAGTTTATTTTCAATGACTTGGAATTTTTAACTACAACACAGATTAGTGTAATCTGACCACTTGATCATTTCATGTGTCCTGCATCTGCCAAATTACCCTATCTATGATTCATCTCCCCAGCAAGTCAGACATCTCTTCCTTGCCTTATAATTTTCCATAGCATTTGTCATTATCTGGCACTACATATTCTTTTGGTCTCCCCTCTCAGTTGTCAGCTCAGCTTCATGAGAGATTTTTATCTGTTTTGTTCTTTACTGTGTCTCAAGTCCTACAAATAGCCAGATATTAACAGCATCTAATAAACATCTGTTGAATCAATGAGTGATATAACAGTACACTTTTCCAGGAAACATTTTATTTACATTTTTACATCCAGAAATGTATTTATTTGTTCCTGTACAATATATTACAAATGTTTCCTACTGTTACATGACAACAAGGAATAAATACCAAAGCAGTTGAGTGCTTTACCCTGAATATTATACAGATGTGGAGGACAAAGATAGAAAATAATTTACCTCTATTCCTGGTAAATATAGACACATTCTAAATTTCTTCACACATAATAAGTTGTTCAAGTAAAATTCATTACATTTAGTCATTTTCTAAGTAGTAACATAAAATGCTTAGAGCTGGAGTTGGCTTACTTTCAACAAATTAGTTTTACTTTAATAACCCAGAAAATTAAGCAAACTTACTTTTCTCAAGGTTTAGCATTAAAGCTGAATTTATATGTTTAGGGAAATTATTAACCTTATTTAATAATAATTAGTTACTAAGACTTTTGGAAGATATTATATTTTCACAGGCATCCCATTTCAAGATCATGACAATATTCTAAGATTTTGATAATCAACCTAACTTGATACTAAATAAGATATTGAATTGAAAGCTTAAATTCCTATTTACATTCCTGTTAAAAATGAATAAGCTATGCTGCTTCCATCATTGCTTAAGAAATTTAATCTGTTCAAGCTGAAACTTTTTTGTACCTGCTTAAAGCAAAACAACGGTAATCTCAGACAGTTCTAATATATGAACTTATTCTTACATTGCCAACTAATTCTTACAGGACTTTTAGCTCAAGTTTGCTTCATTAATACTTTCTTCTATTTATCAAATATTTATTAAACTTCATTATGTGTCAAACACTGGTCTAAATCCTAGGAATTCAACAAGTGGAATTTATAATTTCATAAGAACATAAAATAAACAAGCAAATAAATGTATAACATTTGGCTATTGTGGGTGTTATGAAATAAATAGTATGAAATAGTACCAATTGTACTTTATGTAAGCAGATTTAATGTAAGAGCATTAGGAAGACATTGAAAAGCTATTTAGACATCTTGGAAGCATATTACAATTAGAGAAACAGCAAATTCAAAATCTTGCATAAGGAATAGTTAGTGCAAAAGAAGAGGGAATCTTGGCTCTCTTCGGAGGGAGGAAGAATATTGTGGCTGGAGAGGGTTATCCAAGTAGGTGTATAAGGTGAGGTGGGAGAGAGAGGTGGAGACAAATCTTGCAAGGCATGATGGGCACTGTATAAATAAGATATTCAAGTGCAGAAAAAGAACTTGTCCCTGATATCACTCTACCCACCCCTATAACAAATGAATTAAATTGATATTTTTGTGTACATTACTAATTTTTTTACTTTTGTTTATGACTTCATATAAATAAATGTATATTTGTCCATCTATCTATATATGATAGATGCATGTGTATGTGTATTATTTCATCAAAATGATTTCAAGTGATTTACAAAATCATAGGGCTTTGTAAAGAATAGTTCCACATCTCAGAATGAGAATGCTCTTCACCTTACATTCTAAATTAATAGCAATGCTGGATATAGTTTTAGACATTATATTGCCTGAGTTTCTAAGGGGCTATGTATCAGTGGATTGTAAATGGCAATCCATACAACCTTGTCTATGTAAAAAACAAAAAAAACGATTCAGAAGTGGATAGGAGTCATTTATAGAAAGAGCTGAATTTGTGAGCACCTCTCACTCTCACCATCCCATCATCTTGGAATTGGCTTTGCCAGTAGGGAGGATACATGTGTCCTTCAGAGTTCAGAGTTTTATCTAGAAGAAAAAATAAAAAGACTAGTGCCTGCTTCCTCTCAAATAGAAAGATGAAAGACTTACTAGAATATCCAGCACATGCAGGCTCACAGCAAGCATAAACACTCAAATCAAAAGAGGCCCCTCCGTTTCCTGAGACTCTTTGAAGGACCCAATGAAGGACAGAAATGGCAACCGTTTACACAACAGGGGAGGGGTCAGTCACATGCTGGTGTGCTGTAGGTGACAGACTAAGGGAGACACAGCTGCCACCTTGGAGTCCTTAGCAATAAAGAACCAGCCTTGCAAGAGTACTGTTGGAGAACACCAACTATGTCACATGCACGCTGTGCACAGATCACAGTGTCAAGCCTACCTGACTGGCTCTAAATCAGTCTGAAACCACAGGCTGACACTGCTTTATTTTGTCTTAATATTGCCTACATCACATAATCAGACTGCTCTTTTTGGTGCCTGCTTCCATAGAGTCACAGCCTTTGTAAACAAGCAGGGCAGGAAACATATTTGAGAGGTAGCTAAATGCACTTGAAAAGAAAGCCTTGATAATGAAATAACTGGACAATTAAAACATTTGACAGCAACTGGAACTTTAAAACCAGGTTAGGTTTTGTAGTCACTGGTCTGGACTGAGAAAATCCTTTTGCTTTTCCCAAGAAGCAGACCACAAGAGGAAAATTCAGTGCAAGTACTTTGTTGGAGAGGTGAGAAGACAGAAATGAGAACTGAGAACAGTATATTATCAAGCCAGCTGTCACTGAGGACCACCGGCATCCAGTCTCACTGGGGCAGTCCTGAGGACAATGAGGATAGCACACATCAGAATTACCACCTGATGGGTGAGAGAGCTGGGGTCTTTATACACGAGCTCCTGTTGGTTCTGTCAGAGTGTGCACTGGGGGCTCTTAATTCTGCACCATGGAGAGCCTCCTCTTTGGGTCTTAAAGTGGGGTCTAGAAGCAAGAGAGCCCAGAGGCAAAACAATGCAGGTGGTATGTGGGAACCAGGCTAGGGCACGCTGAAGTGCTAAGGCTACTGTGTGCTCCCAGCATGTTGTACCAGAACTAGCATATGAGAAGATGATTGCATAAAGAATATGCAGGTTGGTATATTGCCAAGAAAGACATGCGTAACTAAAAAAATTAAATTGTTTCAATATTTCATTTGAATGGTAACATATTTGGATGGTAACAGCCTAATTACATTTGTTGTGCATATTGTGACTAATTAGATTCTACTAAGTGGAGAATGTGAAAACTATGATTTATTATGAACCAAATATATGCCAGGCATGCTATTGGACAAATCACTTCATTTATTTTCACTATAACCCTTAGGACCTTATTATACCTATTTAAAGGGAGAAACATTGAGGTGCAGAAAAGCTAACTTTCAAATTATAAATAAATAGTGCATGATAAAAATAAGATTTAATATGAGATTCCCCAGAGTGTGTAAATGATATATTTGGCACATGGTTAATGAATAAATGCACAACAAAATGATCAACATGAATAAGTAAAAACAGGAAAAACACATTTTAAAATATGGATGTTTTGATTAAAATACTTTCAAGAAAGACATCATAATTTGGAAATGTTCACTTTTACATATAATAAGATTAAACTTCCCTAAGATAGTAATTTCAAATGTTACATTTTAATCATATTTTTATCCAAATATCAGTTGGCTAGAATATCCTGTCCTCAAGCAGGTCTTCTCATTTGGGGGACTTTCTGTTTTAATATCAAAATTATGTATTTCTCCAATTGCAAAACAACGCATCTCTCTGAATACCTGTCCCATCGAGTACTTTCACTGCCAACTCCCTTCCGTAGCAAAGCTCCATGTTCCAAGATTTTACTTTTCCATGCACCAAACATGAAAATAAGATCAAGGAAATTCAATTGTGCGGATGGTATGAGTACATCTCTTCCATATCCTACCTCATTTGACTATTTCTTTTCTTTTTCCCATTCTTGTAATTTTTCTTTAATTATTTAGAAGCAACATCTATACCTTGAATTACTAACTGTGCCTCCTGCTGAATTTATTTTCTTCATAATTCTTCCTTTATATACCTTCAACACTCTTCATAATGTTGAAGCAAGAAATAAAAATTATTCTCCTATATCTGGTAATATCTACAACTCAGAAACCTGATCAAAACATGTACTTAAAATTAAATGGTAATAATTAAACTATAACTCTACTTAATAGATTTTAAGTACATATCATGCTCTCTGTTTTCATAAAGAAATTAGCTGATATCATCTTATTAAAAGATTTATAATTTTGGTGTTTTCCTTATGAAGATCAATGGTATATCATAATCTTCTTTCCTTTCCATGACCATATCATCCTGTGCAATAGTGAGAGGGTGAAATTATTTATTTTGAAGAGTGAAGCTCAGCTTTAGCATATGATTATTGTACTCCCGTACTCTACTTAAAAAAAGTAATGTTACCCATAACTCTGTAATTGTGACATAGAAATCTTGTTTTCCAAAAAAGAAATAGGGTTAGAGGAGTGTTATTTGCTAACCATCTGTCATGTTTCAGGTGATTAACATAGGCACCACCAACTGTTATTTCAATCAATTGTTACAACAATCCCTGAATATAGGTATAATTATGTGCATATTACAGAGAAGAATCTAAACTTATGAAAGGTTAAATTAATAAAAGGATTAGAGTTAAGTAAAGTTTTCTTTGTAACTGTGGGAGGTAAAAGAAAATTGATAAATATGTTCAAAGATATTTTGTTCTCAGTGATACTTTAAAGATAAATATTTAGTTCTCAGTGATACTTTATTAACTCTAGAAGCCAATTTTTTTTCAAAATATGAGTAATACAAATTTCAGGATTACAATCAGAAGATCACAAGTAAGCTCTGTAATGAGAGAATAAATAAAGTTGGGAACCAAGAAAGCAAGAAAACCCATTTATCTTAAAATGGAATGAAAGAACAGATGAAGAAGGAACAAAAGAAGGGAACAATGAATGCATGAAGAGATAGGTAAAAGATCAAGAAATTTAGCCAAATAGAAAATATAAAATACCGTGGGAGGAATAAAAAAATGTTAAAAGCCAATTCATAGTCATGGGATGAAAGCATAGCATAGAGAATATGGTCAATAATATTGTAATATCTCTCTATGTTGATAGATAGTAACTATGCTTATTGGGGTAAGCATTTACTAATGTAAATTACTGCTGAGTTACTATGCTGTGCACTTGAAACCAGTATAATATTATATATCAACCATACTTCAGTAAAAAAAGCCAACTCATTAGTAATCAAGATGCTTAAGATTAAACAAACACAAAAGTGTTATGGACTGGTTACAAGCACCACATCAAAAAGTAAAAATGATTAAATGATGAATATTGATAAATAAATGGCTTTTCAGAATCTAAGGAAAATAAATAAGTACAACATCATAGTGTTATTTTTTAAAAGCCTCAGATATATTTTGTAGATTGAAAATTAATAAGAATATAAAATATGTGAATAACTTAAAATCTATGTGTTGACAATGAACAAATCTGACCTCATACATTATATCTATTCAGCAAACAGAAAACACATTTTTAAGCATTTAAAAAATTGACTAATTCTGATTAATGCCAAAAATGTTTAATATGAAATCCAAATTATATTCTAATAATACTGAAAATTAGGATTTAAAAGAAGAATACTGTAAAATATATACATAGAGCTGAGCAATGGTTAGGTCATTTCTAAGTAATAACTAAATTCCATAAAACTGTATTACATTTGTGTCCAAAAATTAGGTACAAATAAATTCAGTGCATCAGTGAAAATACAAATGCTTGTCATATGGGAAAGTTGCAGTAAAGTATATCATATATAGGCTACAGAGATGAAATCGAATCCACAGATTAGTATTTCACAGTTAAAAATTAGCTAGACAGAAATGAATGGAATTAGAAAGATCTCCAAATATTATTTGAAAGCGAACATTTAAAATGTCACAGATAATAATATGTATAGTGCCTTTTATATAAACCTTGTATACATGGACATCTATTTTTCTTTTCCTTTTCTTTCTTTTTTTTTTGGCTACTTGTTATAAACACATTGAAACAAGGTTGGGAGAATGTACAGTTACCAGAGACCACAGTAGTTTTACTTCGGGAAAGAATGGGCAGTGAAACAGAAGTCACCTTTTAAAAGAGCACTTTCACATTTGTCTTGATATATTTCCACATTTTGTGGACCTCATACAACAAAAGTGAGTGGTTTATTATTCAGTAATTAAACACACACATGCACCACTTAGATATATAATTGCAACTACTTGGTAGAGACAACACTAGAGTTACTAAATGGTATTAATTATTGTTATATGTTATCTTTGGATGTCATATAATTAATTGTAACAAAAACTTGATAGTTTCTTGGGAAATTGTTTATTTTTATACCTTTATCACTTTTACTGATCTTTCAGTTTATTTTTGTTTAAAATTCAAAAATGATGTAAACATGTTGCTCATTACTGCTGTAAAGATGATAGAAATCTGAAGTATTATATGAACAAGTTAGGTGATTTGAACTTGCAAGAGAATTGGCAAGATTAGAATTGTGGCCTCCAAGATTTGGGAGTGGAGAGTGAACTGAGTAGTGAGCAGGATTGGGATGATACATGCTCTTTAGTTTGGGACAGTGGAAAAGAGAAATTTACTGTGATATAGAGCTGGTCTTCAAACAAGAACATTCCAGTCACTGAAGACTGATGGATGTAGCAAGATTTTGTGCTCCTACATCACTATGGGATTTCTGACAGTGGCTACTGTTTGAGTATTGTTTCTATATGTTACAGGAGAACATTGTAAAAAATTTTCATGAGCCATAAATTGTAGTTAGGTAAGAATTTATGGCACTGGCTAGATGGATGACCAGACCTCTCATCACCCAGGGAATTACCTGCAGAACAGTTCATGTCCCTATCCATACTTGAGGAACTACTTAATATAGGACATCATTAATATAGCTTCTAAATCTTTGACTAGGTGTCCTTGCACCACAGGACACCTGTATTGACTATGGACTCAAGAAGAAACAATTTTATATCTTTAGACATACTCTTGTTTTATAATTCCAGACGGGGAAGTTCTAAGATTCAAATTTTAGATATACACTTAAATCAATGGTTAAAACTGTAGGTAAATAATTTCACTTGACTGTCTGCAAGAGTTTGACTCATAGAAACATTTTAAAATGAGTCTATTTGCCTATTTTTTGTTTTCAATAAGTTATATATTAAAGTTTCTTCACTTTTTAAAATTAGTTCCACATTTTCACTCTTGTACATTTATACTTATAAAAGGTACATAAATTACTTCCTCAATTTTAACAAATTATAAAAGAGATCATATATATTCCTTTACAGTAAAATATTCTTAGCCTAATTACATGGATATATCTATTCAAAATAAAACACAGTAGATTATTAAATATAATTAAGATTTGGAATATGGCAATGGATATTGAATTTTTAAGCCTGTTTTCTGCCCAACGTACTTAGTTCTTATTGAGGACAGTCATAAATAACTTTAAAATATTCCAATGCGGTAAGAAGGAGCTGTAGATTAAGTCATTGTGGAATTGTAGTTCCCTTGCTTAATGATTGTAGAAAATTGCCTGGCAATCGAACAAAGAGAAAGAGGGCCATGTGGTGAATGCCGGCTAATTAAACCAATAATTGCTTCATGTTGTGTACCCAGATAATGTGCCCCTGATAATTTTAAATGAAGTATTGAAGCAGTCTTCTTGAATGAAATGCTGTGCTGGTTAAAGCTCTACTATATACAATTCTCCTTGTCCATAGACAGTGGCCTACTTCTCAGAGTTCCTTGCATGGCTTGATTTTAAAAAATCAATGACATGGAAGATATCCCATATTAGAAAGGTTTATGCCACATAATATCTTTGTATTGATGTTTCTATTCCTTATAACATATTTATATCATACAATATGTTTAAGTGTGAGGATTAACTGATCTAACAGTAGAGATGATATATTCATGTTTTACTGGGAAGAATTTTAATATTAAAATTTGTTGATCTCCAAAATCTCTTTGTATTAACGACAACACATTTTATATCTCTGCCCTTCTGTTATTAAAAATTAGCAATACAATATTAAGACTTTCATTTCATAAATATATTTAACTGTTTATCCTGAAGGATCCTTAATACTGTTTTTCAACTTGCATCACTGAACAATTCTTGTTTAGATATAGTACACTAATGTCCTCAGGAAATTCAAAGTTTTACAGATTTTTATTATCAAATATTTATGTCTTTATGATAAAGTTTCTAATGATGTTATTCATTTCCGTACATTGTTTTCCTATAATAATGAAATTTTTCCATTTTATAACACTAATACCAATATCACTTTTAAAAATAATTTAGTATAGGAGAGAGGGAAAGAATGGCAGAGTCTGACAGGATTTATTGGATACTATATACTTCAATTCTGTTTTCAAAATTTCAGTATGGATTGTAACCTATATTGTTATGTGCTTGGTTAGTATCTCATGACTTTGATAACTTAATAGTCCATGTTCAGCCACCTTCTAAGAGTGAGCTCTAAAACATAGGTTTGGCATTCATCCTCCTCGTTTTACTTATTTGTCAGCTTTTATAAAGAAAGTTCTCTTATTAGGCAAACTGAGATGCTCTAAACATACAATTGTTTGCATTTATTGTTCCCCAAATCAAATATTTTATCAAAATTATTATATCCTTACTATCAGGAACTTCTCAAACTAAGGAGTGTCCCATACTCAGGGATGTTATTTGGTTTCCAGTCATATGTAGTTACTTCAAATATATCATACATTGGAATAATAAACATATTTAAATGCCCAGTGTGCCTCAGAATCAATAAATATTCATACATGGGAACATACTAATTATGATTATTTCTAAACTATTGATATTTTTGTGTTAAAAGCATCATGATGTTTACAGGAGAAAATTAGGAAATGCCTTTCCGTGTGTATGAAAAGACAATGACAATACCAGGATGACAAGTAAACCCCCTGATGAGATAGATATCCTATTATTTGTGATTCTAATTTGATGCCCAGGATACTGTTAAATCATCTAATATTCCTTATACTTCTAAAATTAATTTTTTTCTACTTTACGTCATATTTTCATATATTTCTAAACAATCAAGACTAAATGTTTTAATTTCATTTCAAGGATTAGACTTTTATTTTAAGAATTAGATTTAATATAAAAATTATTATAATTCAGCTTATTTTCCCTTTAAAATTCCTGTTTTTGGTGTTACCTACATATGACCGAACACACATGGAACAGTATAAATTTAAAGATCAATTTAAATAATATGGCTCCAAACATTTTAGCATTTGTATTCATGAATCTCTATCAGGTAATGTACCAAGCAAAGATGATATCAACCCTGCCTTCTACAGGCTTTACCAGAAAAGCCTTCATTTGATCGGGGGAAAAAATATATGGTATAATTTGTTTAATGGTAAATACTAAATATATTCAGAATTGCTTAGAAAAGAGAGAAAAATATGGATAGTACCATAAACACCTAATCCAATGTTAGATAGCCAATGTCATCTAAGATGGCCAAGTGAACTTACTTTCTTTCTATCTACTACTTGTTTAAAAAGCTTTTCAAGTTTTGGAACCAGCCATTATATTCAAAACATATGTTGCACCTGTTTGAGAACAAAAATGCAAACACACACAATAGACATTTGCTCTGATACATATTAGTAAAAATCAAAGTTATACATAAAGTCTGCATATATGTTTTTTCATGTCTGTGTATGTGTTTACATTTTTCTTACCAGATTAATGTATAAAAGAGCTTAAATACTGAACAGATGATAAAAATAATAAAAAAACTTCCATACAGTAAGTTATTTATGTCATTATTTTCATTTACACATTATATAACAGCTTTGGAGTTTCTACTTTGTAACAAACTCTATTACAGGAAGCCTTTTACCAGTATGTCTCAATTATGTTTATATGAGACCAATATTCCTAAGCATGTTTTGGGAAACATCCTGTCAACACTTCTTAAAAAAAATTAGTGAAACATTATATGAGTGCTTTCCAAAAAGCACATATGTTTCCTATAAATTTATTATTTCCTGAGGAATCACATGATATTAAAGCTGCAAAATAATTTAATATCATTCCAGCTTAATCTTACATTTTACAGATGAGTGAGATTTTAATTTAGTTATTTGTTTAACCATAATAAGATATAGCCTTAATTTCCCTGGCTTAATTATATGATGTGTTATAATTTTAACAAATTTTATCTCTATAGATATGAAAATGTCACTAATTTATGATGACAGTTCACTGGCTTACTCTAACTAAAGGTTGCATTAGATATTGTACACTAAGCACAGAACTGAACACACAAGATTTAAAATAACCCATTTTCCTAAAAGAGCCTACAATGAAGTCATATAAAACTAAGCTTTGCACAGTGATTCCCCTCAAGGAAAATTCTTGCAACCTATTTTTTTAACATACTAATTATCCTTAAAATTCATCCAAATATATTAAGAAATAGGCTGTCATTAATACAAATTTCAACTTTTTAAAATGTTCAATGTAATTACAGCCTTTGAAACTGACATAAACACCTTTATAAGTTGTGAAAAAAAGAATTTCAAAGAGAAATTTATTTAATATGCCTGAGTCACATAGATTCATAGAGTGAAAGACAATTTGGCCATAAAGAAGTTATTTTTATTTGTTTTCTGTCTTTCTAAAAATCTCTGAAATGATTTGTTTAAAACTTGTAAAAATAGTCAGCCAATGTATGCAATTCTAACCAACATAATTATTTGAATACTGAAAGTATGATATGCTGATATAGTTGATTCTCAATGATGAATAAATATACAGAGACAAGGCAGGTCTGTTGTGAGTGAGTAATTTTATATCCCTTGTGTTTTATACATAAATCATCGTACCTTTTTATTGCAATTCTAATGTGTACAATAATCATTTTGGCTTATATCAGAGTGTTTAAGATGAACCACAATAATTATTGCTCCATTTATAACACAAAATCTCAATGCAATGAAATATTAAGTGAATACCAGAGAAATAAAAAGAACACTATACCTGAGAAAATAAATATTGTTTAACCCTCTACTAGATTAAATATTATTCACATCAATAAAACAAAACATGGTAGATTAATGGTATAATAACAAATGACTCAAGAATCATAGCTCACTATGTAATAAAGGAAAATTTCAATATGTGTAAGAAGTAGCAAAAGTTTGAAATGATATAAAAGTCAAACTTAGCAAATTCTTTTAAACTATGAAGTGAATGTATATTCAATAGCTAATTCAGATATTTTATTGTTTTAACCATAAAACGTAAGAACACAGAGATTAGTAATTAGGGGTTCTGAGAAACTCAAGCACCAGTTATAAAGTTTCATGGTAGAAGCCCATCCATATTACTTCACCTGGAAAAACACCCTTTGCTGGGTCCTATGCCCTCATCTTTTTCTGAAAGGCAGAATAGCCTAGTGGTGTTCTACATGGCAGGAGGTTATGTCCTGGCTCACTCAACTTCCTTCTGTGTTCTCTTGGTGTGTGATTGAGTCTCTCCATTTTTCATTTGTTAAATGAAGATTCAATACCCTCATCCTCATAAGGCTATTGGTTGAATCAAAAAAGTTATATAAGAAAATGGTCATTAAACTTATTATTAGTTTATGCCCAAGTATATGTAAGTTCTTTTTCTTCTATTAGCATAACATTAGATCAATTTTTTTATTCCCTATTGAGGCATCAAACTATAGTGGTACCAATATATTAAAAAACAAAATTTGATTGACTCCCTTACTCATAATACTATAAAACATGTGGCATAAACTTTCTGTGAAGGCAACATGAGTGAGAGACTCTGTTCCATAAACCAATATAGAAGTCTCAAATTATTTTTGAGCTAAGATGAAGAAAACAGTAAGACCCACAGAATTTGATGTCAATCTGAAGATTTTGTGATATTTCATAAACTTCCCAAGAAAGTGTTTCATGAACAAATACAACTTGTGATTCCCCACCTCCCTTTCATTCTTTCATTCTTCCCGTAGCATCAGTCATAAGACTCATCAATTAAATCTTCTTAACATTTTCCTCAGCCTCTCTGAACATTCTCCCTGCTATCACTTTAGTTCAGGCCAGTATCATCTTAAACACATCAGAGAGAAATGAGATAAGATACTAGTATTTCTACTGCTGTTCCAGATTTTTAAGAATCCTACAACCTCCTTCTATGTAGATGAAAAATAAATATCAATAAATTAACATATAAAAAAAAACCTTCTTTCCAAATTTTTCTATTTAAGTTCATCACCTAAATAAATGGCAACCCCATCCTTTCCATTCCTGAGAACCAAATCCTTGATGTCTCACTGATTAAACATTTCTTGTCATACCACCACACACCCAACCCAACAGCAATTATTTTTTTGCTCTGTCCTTAAAATATATCTAGAATTTAAACATTTCACCTCTGTCATCTGGCACTAAGCTACCTTCCTCTCCCATCAGAATTAATGTATTCATTCCTTACTGAAGTCTTTGACTCTCTGTTCTATTTTCAAAACAGCCAACAAGAACCATCTTCTAAGAACAAATGTCACAGTTATGTTGCAACTCTTTTCAAATCCCTGCAGCAGACCCATTTTTTTAAAATAAAAAACTCCAAATCCATTCATCCTAACCAAAGACTGACATCTTCTCTATTCAGACTGACATGAAGAAAGTTCCAACAATTAGAGACCTATGTTCCATCTTTTCTTCTGTCTAGAAAGATCTTCTCACAGAGAAGAATAACTTCATCTCTTTCAGATCTTTGTTCAAATATCAAATTCTCAGTGAATAGTTAATAAGACCCTATTTCTAGTACCATGACCTGACTGACAGGCACTAGCTGATTCCACTTATATGTGTAGGTTCATATTGGTTCTCTCACTTGTTTATTTTTTCTAGCCAATTTCAATACAATTTATTTTATTTTTGCCTAGTTACATGCATTGGTAAATTTCATTACCATAAATAAAGTCAGTGACATCTTAGGAGTACGAGCTTTGCAAACACTGCCTATGTTCAACATATTGGCTTTCAAATGCTGTGTAATGTTGGGGTGGTTAATATAACTGATGTGCTTCAGCTTTCTCATCTCCAAAGCAGGAATGATAAAACTACCTATTTCAAATTCTAATACGAGGATTAAATGAGTTTATGTACATATAGTACTCAGCACAGTTCCTGGTCCATGCTAAGGTCTTGACTTCGGTTAACTTTTATCCTTAGAAATAAATAACAGGTCATAATAAAATTTCTTGGGCTTTAGTGGGGTTCACAGGTGATAAAATTACTAAATACAAAAGTTTTCATTTTTTAAATAGAATAAGGCAATTTTATTTTACAAAGCATGAATGTTCCAGATTTTCTGACATCTCTACATTAGAACTGTCAATATTATGCCACTTAGATGCCATAGCATGAAAGACGAGGGAATTATTCTTCCAAAATTCATACTCTCCAACCCACAAGTTGTTATATATATTACGTTTTTGTATTGCCAAATTTTATTTGTCTTAGTTATTCATACTATAGCTTGATTCTAAATATTGAGTGTAAATAAACATTTATGATATACATATTGAAATATTTATAAATATTGAAAATAAATATAAATATTGAAGATAGATATACAATGATTGTGTGATTTCATTTACTGTAATTCCAATATGTTATCACATACAGAAATAATTAAAATATTATTGATTAAAGGAGGCTCTAGGTAGCCTCTTTTTATTATTTATTATCTACTTCGTTTGGATAATAATGATCTAAAATGGTTTCTTGCCTCCTTTGTCATCTTTCTCTTCTAATTACATCTTCATTTTTTTGAAATAATTATTTTTTTCTGATTGGTTATGTGTGTATTTATCTAAATGCTTTAGTTGTCAATGTTTCTTTAATTGGCTCTCGCATTCAGCTAATCATATGTGTAATTTCTTTTTCCTTCTGATTTGAGACTTTTGTTCCATTACATTTCAGAATGTAGTAATGAGAAGTCTGAAATCAATCTGATATTTTTTCCATGAAGGTAGGCTGAATTTTTTGTGTTGTTTGTATTTTGTATTTCTCCTGAAAGCTATAAAAAAGTTTAGAAATGTCACTTGGTTTGGACTGGATGTGGATCAGATTTCAATCACACCCCGTGGACCTAAGGTGGGATTTAACTCTCAGTTATTCTGATTCGAGTTCTGCAATGAAAGACCTATTTGCGATTATGCAATAATGTACCAAGCCATCCTTCTCTTGGTATTCATCTATAACTGCAGACTTAGGATTTCTTAGTTAGCCCTCTTCTAGTGGGATCAAGCATAATTTAAAACAAAAAATAAACCTGCAGTCATAGGAATTGTTATGACATTTGTTACATTCAGTATCATTGCCTGAAAAGCATAAGAATACAAATCACTATAAAATATTTTACAGAAAAATTAGGTTAGTATAATCCACATGGTCAAACAGTTATTTATGGTGTCATATGTAATAGATTACCACATTTAATTTATCTCTAAGTTTGAAGTTATATAAATCTATAAAGAGGTCATACAATCTATCCCATAATCTAAGACAAATAAGATGGAAAAAATAATCACAAAATGGTAATGAGGACAGGAGTGGTTTTCTAAGTGATATAAAATTTCCTGTGGTGGGAAAAAAAAGAATGAGCATTAGATCCATTAAAATCTGATCAATAATTTTTTCTCAGTAATGTGTTGCTAAAATCTTGTCCTTGACTACTTATTCATTCTTTTTTTCCTCCCACAATAAAACACTAATGGTCGGGGAGTATACACTATCTGTAAGTCCTATATAAATGACATATTATTTCTCCTATAGCCAATTTTCAATTTAGTAAAATACATTGTACTTTAAAATCACCAAGGTCAGATAGCACTGTGTTTGACTCTCAGCTCCACTACTTAAAGCCTAACACTATGATCTATTTAATCTCACTAACACTCAGGCTTGACATCTTTAAATTAGAGAGAGAGGAAAATGACACCTTACTGCGGAGTGGAAATGCTAAAATGAAATGCTCTTTACAAAATGCTCAGCATTTAGTGGTTGCTCAATACATGTTAGTTTCCTCAGTCCCCTCTTACCTGCTTCTACTCTACATCTGTGGGTCACTCAAAGGGAAAAATTGAATGTCTTCCCAGTAAGATCTTTCTTTCTTTCTTTTTTAGTTTATTAATTGACTTTTTTCTTTAGTAAAATTTTTGTTTACTTTAATGAAAGAGGCATATACATTGTTACATTATTAAATAAAGTTGGAGATTTATGTGTCTAGTGGCTGAGCTAGTGGGTGATTATAATTGCAGAAAGCTTCCTAAAGACAGTAAGTTCTGAAATGTAGTAGATATATAAAGATGGTGTTAGGCAGTAAAATGGGGAGATACTATTAGGATGTGTATTAATAAAATGTTTGTACATCCTCAATGTCACATACTTTAATTATTCAAAGAAGCTATGAAATAAAAAAAGCTAAACCATCAAACCACAATATTAGTGATATAATAAAAAACAGCATGCTAATGATCTAAATTATAGCATTCCTCTCTGTCTCCATAAAGAACAGTATTCACCAGAAAGAAAAAGGTTTAGCTTCTTCTAGGTTAGGCTAAAGACTTGAAAACTTATAAACCATGCCTTATGCTCTTTGATATACTAAACTTTTCTGTTTTTCCTCTGCTGAATTGGTATTGTATTTATTTATTTTTGTTTCAAATTTATGGTTGGTGTATGAAGAAGGTCTATAAAATTATAAAAAATAGATAATGAAAGATAAACAAGAACAAACACTCAAAAGTATATATCTGCTATGCTCTGGTGGTCTTATTCATAGACTCTCTGAGAAGCAGGTATAATTGTTTTCCTCATTTTAATATGAGTGGGTGGGTGATTCTGAAAGTCTAAGTGACTTCCTCAAAGCCACATACTTGATAAATGATGTGGCGGGAATGTAGAGCAGGCCAGAGGATAGCTGGCTTTGATTATTTCTAGTTCACTCTTCTGTTAATAGCAAGTGACTTGATAGTCACCTTCAGAAAACGTGGGCCTCTTTCTCGGTCTTGACATAGAGCAGGAAGAAAAATGTGTTATGTGACAGTGAAACTGAATATACTTCTAGTAAATTTTGAATGGGACAAATCATGGCATGCTACTTGTGTGACAATAGAGAAAGAAAAAAAGTATCTTTAGTCATGATTCTATGATGAAAGAAACAAATTGTTGGTGAGTTTATTTTCCCCAACACTTTAATTATACAAACCAATATGACAGCAGCCTTTTTAATATTCAACTTTTAACTTAGTATTTTACCTGGATGTCTAGTACATTTCACACATTTAATATGTCCAAAGCAGAAATATTAATCCACTTCCCAGAAAACCTTCCTCTCTCTTGATTTTTCCCATTCAAGTAAATTTCACTACCAATTATCCTGTAGACAGACCTCAAATTGATTCATTTGTTATTTTTCTAAATACCTCAGTAAGTTCTATTGGCTCTTAATACTGTAAATATAATCATGTCTCACCATCTCACTTTCAACATTATAGGCCAAAACACCATCATAATGTTTACTTGGATTGTTTAAATAATCTCTCACCTATTCTTGTCACTTATGCCTCAATAAAAATAAAAATAAAAATAAAATAATTACTCAAGAAAAGTATTTGACCCAAGCATTTGTGTTTAACTGTAACTGGAACAAGACAGGCTAGTAGAATATATAATTTAATGATATGAAATTCAAAGTTTGAAATCTTATGGAAGGAGGGAGAATCATACAGAAGATGCCATGTGGCTCAGTCTGCATAGCTACCACACACCTAGGTCCAGCTGCTTTAGGATTGAGGGAAAGGAAACAACTACCACTTGAGAGGGCTTGATAGGACAATGCTAGCTAGAAACAGGCACACCTCTAAGTCCCTATATTCTTTCTTTCATATGGTGAAGTAAAACTTCAGGGAAAAGAGGTTTCAGAGTACACTAAGCTTAAATATCTATCCAGGAATGTATGAGGACCTGGGAGCCACAGTCTGATCCAGGACTATCCAACTTTCTAACTATCTGCCCCTGTACCTGTGTAGCAGAATATGACTGAAGAAAAAGCACCATGGTGCAAATACATCTCACTTTAATTTTAAGATCACTAATCTCATGTAGTTCCCTATACTCCTGGGTAATCATTGCTCCAGCCCACTCTTCCCATCTCCTAGGTGACTGTTTAGTACCTTCTCTCAATCTCCAAAATCTCCCTATCACACTCATTCTTAACTAATGAGTTTTGGATTTCATTCAGATATAGAAGCAAATAGAAGAGTAGCTGCACAAGCTGCCATCAACCCACCCACATATCAAAGGGCACCTACACACACATAATACATTCGTCTCCAATTGCATTGAATTCTACTTTTAGTCAAGTCTAAAATTTCCATTGTATACCAGAGTCCTGCCCTAGTCTGTGTTTAAACAGAAGCAGACTCTGAGAAAACAATGTGAATGCAAAAAGGATTTTAAGGGAGGATAGTATATGTTATACAATTTAAAAATGAAGAAGCAATGAAGGGTAGGGATGATAGCCAAAAAGTATACACTGTTAAACTAGAGATCACAGTGAGTGACTGCGCTTCAGTCATCTGGAGAGTTCCTATGAAATAGCATAGAATGTATACTTTAGAACTATTCACCTTAGTGAAAAGGGAAATGAATATTTTGTACATAATGTTTGAGGTCTGTGGGATTCACATGTAAATCAAACATAAAAATCAAATGAATAATCATATCTGACTTGATTGTTTATAGTTCATGATGTGTGATTAAAACCAAAAGTTTCTGTGATATGACTACCCTTGCATTATTCACCATGTATGAACTTGTTCACTATGTAAGAACTTGTTCACCATGTAAGAACTTGTTCTTTATACTTCAGAAGTTTGGAGACTGTTGAGAGTTAGGCTTGGGGTTGATTAGTGATTGTGTATTGAGTCCCCTGTACAGAATTTTACTGTTGTTAACAACCATTTGATCAATAAATATGAGAGGTGTCCTCTCAGCACCACTCTTGCGCTGTTAAGCCTCGAGTCCCCTGGCTGGTCCATTCAGATGTTCGAAATCTCATCGTGTCTCCTTCCTTATCTGCGGGTCAGAAGCAGAGAGACCAACAGAGGTCCTTGGTGGAAAGGCTGCTCCCAAGACATTTCAATTCCCTGGAACTTCCAGCCCATCTTATCTTGAAATGGCCTTTCGTAGCTCTAAGAAAAAAGAAAAGTCTCTAGGGAGAGATGAAATTCTTCAATAGAGGCACATGGGTGGGTTGTTCAGAGGCAGATGGGTTGGGCTGTGACAGTCTGAAAAAGACCACTTCCTTTCTTCTAACTTACTATTTAGGGAGTGACTCCAACAATCCTCCCTTCATTCTTTCTTTATTAACATTTTTGCTTTCTGTCATGTCTTCCTTATTGGCATATAAATAGGATGTTAGTTCCTCATTCTTAAAGAAAAAGAGCCTTTCTTGACTTCCTTTGACATCCACTATTGCCCATTTTTCCACTTTTCTTCATGGAAGGAAAATTTCAAAGACATGCTTATCCTTGTAGTTTCATGTACTATCTATCCACCTTCTCTAACATGTGTTAAGTCAACGCTGATCTCTACATACCTCAACCCATTGTGCAATTCTCAGCTCTCATCCTACTTCACCCATCAGTATTTACTACAGTTGTTCACTTTCTCCTACTCGCTACACTTTCTTTCTTTGAAATTCTGGATGCCACGCTCTTCTGGCTTAACTCAGCATATACTTCTTTGCTGTGTCTTTTAAGGATTCTCCTCCATTTCCAATAATTAAAGAGTAGAATCCTTCAATTTTCAGACTCTGAACTTGTCCTATTTTCAGTTCACATTCACTTACTTGGTCATTTTAAGAATTAAGCATTGTCTTCATATAAATGACCCTAAAATTGTGTTTCCTTGGTTTCAACTGCTTCTTTTTAATGTTTACCATGTATCTTAAACTTAGTATGTTAAAAGCTTATCTTCTGATCTCTTCAACACTACTTCCTCCCATACAAACATATCTATTGCCCCTACTCCTACCTATAAATGGGTACTGCATGTTTTGCATTGCTCTGGCCACAAACTTAAAGTCATCCTTAACTCAAGCCTTACCCTCACATCCCATATCTTACCTGGTCAACAAATCCTGTTATGTCTACTAACAAAATATATCCAGCAACACTCTACTTCTCTCCATCAACATTGCTTTCATCTATTTCCAAGTCACCATCTCCTCACCTCTACTTTAAAATTAACCTTCTAACCTGTTTCCCTTCTCTTTCTGTGCTCATAATGTTTATACTATACACAGGAATTAAAATGTTCTTTTTAGAATATATCTATCATCTCTACTCAGATCTTCCAATGGCTTTTCAACCCATTCAGAGAAAGAAAGAACCCTTGAGAGATTATTTCTATGGCTCTTTGAGGCTCTAGAGGGTCTCAATTCTATATTGTTTCTAATCAACTACTGCACTTTCCCTTTCCACACTTTTCGAGCCATCCTGTTTTTCTCTTCCTAGGG
The DNA here is from genome assembly GCF_030020395.1 of Manis pentadactyla. Taxonomy (NCBI): domain Eukaryota; kingdom Metazoa; phylum Chordata; class Mammalia; order Pholidota; family Manidae; genus Manis; species Manis pentadactyla. Next base: position 118,691,907 of record NC_080023.1, on the reverse strand, counting down.
CACTGCATGCATGCTCTGTCTCAGAGTCTTTGTATCTGAAATTTCCTTTGCCTGGAATATTTTTCTGTGAGATATCTGCATGGCTTACTCTCTTACTTCTTTTAGCCTTTTGCTCAGATTTCACCTTTCAATGAGGTCTTCCCTGAATATCTAAGAATTAACTAACTAACTAGCTAAATAAATAAATAAATAAAAATTCCTCCTACAATGCCCTCCTCAGGACTCCCAATGACTCTTTCTCTGCTTTAATTTTCTTCATAGTACTTACCATCTGTCATACTTTGTATTTCACTATTTATTATGCCTCTCCTCATCTCCAGTACAAAAGGTAAGAATTATAAGATCAGACAGTTTGTTTTGTTCAGCTAGCAATGTGTGATGAGTAGTAGGCATCCCATAAATGTTGGATAATAAAGTAAGTGAGTAAACACTAATAGACATGCTTATTTATAGCTAAGTCTATACAGTAAATGTCCCTAATATCAAAGTACTCTTTTATACAATCTGGGTGCAGTGTTTTAAATCTGGGAACACAATCAGTAAAGGTCAGATGAAAAAAATATTTTCATATGTACCACTTCACTGCAGATTCTTATGTCCCACCACCCAACACACCCCCACACACATACATTCAGTAACACCAAAAACAAGTTTGCTTTGATCATCTTGGCTTAATCTGGGTTTCTTTCAGGGAGAAACTTTAGAGAAAGCATTGACAGTTATTTTCCCCATTTTATTGAAAACAAATTTTTATTTTGGGGTGTGTTATTTCAGGTCCTCTTAGAAATAGATACCACATTGGGATTATATATGCAAAAAGCATATTAAGAGAAATATCTCTGTGAGTTAAAATGGCATAGGAATGTCTGAAGGCTAGCAGAGCCGTCAGGCCGCAATTCAAGCAGGTCACCAATTAAAGGAAAAAAGGAAGAAAGAAGGGTGAGTGAAAGCATCTTAGACTGCCATCAGTTCAAAGGTAATTTTAGAAAGGTCATTGGGAAGTTCATAAGACAAAGTCATCTGTCAGAAGAGCCTTGGCTTGCCTCAGTATCCCTGCTGGCTGAGGCACTGTCTGGGGGGACTGTGGGAAGCCTGGGCTCAGCCTGAAGTGCAAACATAATTTTAAACAGCAGAAGAAGTGGCCTCTGATCAATTAACTTACCTTATGCGCCTTCAGAGATGGTAGAGGCACATTCCATGGCCACCACATTTGGTAAAATCTCTTAAATTAATTTAAATATTATAGTCGTAAGGAGAGCCTCATCTATATTCACTATTTATGAGCAAAAAAATTCCTATGCAGCAAATAGCCCTAAAATAGTCAAATAAATAGATCTATACTTTGTGAATAATTAAATGCCTCTCTGCTTGCATTTTATTTCCGTGTTTCTTTGAAACTTTACAGAGATCTAGTAGTAAAGGGAGTAGGGACTATTTTGAGGGACTTTTTGAAATTCTCTGTGTATTACCTTCTGTAAGAAAACAATATAAACTGTCCCAAGATATGTCAACATGATGGAAAATTGCAGAGGCAGACATCTCTTTACACTAGGAAAAATCTCCTTCCCTTAAAAAAATGTTCATATTCAAATGGAACCATGTTACACACAATAATTTTTAAATGATTTTAATTCCAGAGATTTGCCTATCCTGTTAAGAGACTGTAAATACTGTAAAGTATTATTCTAGGTGATTGTAGTTTAATGGGCTTCAGTTTTCAAAAATAAAAATGGTATAATTTTAATTCTCTGATTCATGAGTAGACTCTCCATTTGCCTTCATTGTGTTGATCTGGAAATTGTATAATATTTGATGTATTGCTGTACTGCTGTATTAAGTTAACATTTACAAATTCTGCCCTTTAAAAATATAAATTTCCTGTAAAAGGGAAATTATCACTTAAAGTGCAAAAGGGAAAACTTGGTAGCTTGCTAATAATATTTTTTTTTGTATTAAAGCACTGACCTGAATTTACATCTTTTATTTGGTAGCTAAAATTTGCTCTGCCAGTAGGAACAGTCATTATGTACCATAGTAATGCTATTCACCCATGCAGAATCTTAGAAAACTTGAATCAAACTGCTCCCCAGTAGCTATATTTAACTCACTTCTCAAGAACAAGTTACACCATTTTATAAGAATACCTGATTTCTGCCTACAGAGTAACTAAAAAATAGGAGGCATTTTTTTTATTTTTGTAACACAGTATATTACTTAGGGGACAAAAAGAGAACTACAAAGAAAAAAATCTGTTTTGTAATTTCATTCATCCAAAATTCCATGTAAATATTTACCTTAACTATCAATCTTAACTTTTTTATTCTGAAGATTTACTATAGCCTATATAAATTAGTGACTTAAGTTACAAAATGATCAAGTGTTCCATGTGTGTAGTATAAGAACTTGCAATGTTTTTTTTAATATAAGTTTATAGGCTTCTTTTCCCAGCCTTGGCAAACGTGAATGAATTAGTCATCTTTGAAGTCTATTATAGATGCTGATTTGCATCTATTAAAACAGATTCCTAAGCCTTGATGTTTATGTAGATTGAGATTTCACATATTATTCTCATTTTCTTTCTCTCTCTGGTGATGTGCACAGTGGTCTTCACAGGGATACAAACACAAAATCTCTAAAGAAATTTTCCATAATGAAATTTGGTCACTTATCCATGACAGTTGTTTTTACCCTACGTGACTAGTTTCAATAGAATGGTACTGTTTTTTAAAGTGTGAGTTATGGGCACATAATTTCCTACACCATAATCTACAGGGAGACCTTGTTAATAATATGTGTTTCTTGAAGTCACCTCACTCATACTAAGAAAGGAATCATGGGGCCACACAAGAATCTTCATTTTAGCCAGGAACCCAGGGTAAATCTTCTGCCCAAGTTGAGATTCACTGATTTAAGGTATGTATACAAGCTTAGAGTGATTGATTAAAAGCACTCTTCAAAATATTTGGTGAGTTGTTGGCATGGCACTAATAGTGCTAAGATATCGTCAGACTCTTTTTTTGTTTTGCCATTATATGTTAGTGGATCCATCATAATTGGAACAGCCTTTGTTTAAACGGCCTCTTTCTTGCACAAATTACCTCTAAGAGCATACAGTGATCAACTTTAAATATAAATCACTTCTATTGTAGAGATTTATTGCAAATTTTCTGACACATACAGGGGAAAGTGGTTTAATCAGTATTTTTGCAGATTTGTCGGGTAAGAGAAGAAATCTTCTATGGAATGTAATGGAAAATAGCAGACCTTACACTTTGTGCAGTTATCACTAAGAAATTTTTTCTCCATGTCATCTACACAAGAGTCACACCATATATTAGAATTCTTTGTCTCATCTAAAATAGAATTCAAATTAAATTTTAATTCCTAGATTTGAACACAAATATTTTAACATGCCATTTTAAATTATTTACTAATAAAAATTATTTTTCTCATATTCTTTTAAATTATGTTTATTTTTTTCCTCCGTTATGGTGAAACTACCCCTACCACTGCAATTTGTATAAATGATTATTTAGAGATTTCAGCAAATCAGAGTACTCACTACAAGGAAATATCAAAGGAGTATATGGGTCAGTTGCTTGCATTTCTGGGCGATGCTTTGCATAAGAGTCGGTTCTCTCAGCATGTGTTTTCAACATCTTGTTCAATTTCTACTGCCTTTATAAGTCTGACCTTCACCTTCATTCCCATTTAATATGCACATAAAAACAACCTTACAGTTACATGCAGACATGTAGCCATGCAGCATTTCCAAACACACTTAGCCTATTTTCCTTTATATTTTTAAAATAATACATAGCAAATGCTGAGTGGGAAGCCATGTGTAAATACAAATTTGGATTTATCTACTACATTGTTTTATTGCTCACAACCAAACAAGTATAAGATTTAAATTCTTCAATTATTTTGGGTTCCAGAAGCACTTCACAAAGACTGAAGTGTTAAATGAAATACTTTATATCTTAATTACAAGTAGCAAATTCTGTGATTGATATGCTTTATAAAAATATATTATGCAGATGAGCTAGCATTCTTTGAGAACTTACAATGTCCCAGGCCCTGAGCCATTCATATATGATGCACATATATGTAATCTCGTTAAATTTCCTTTAAAGAAACACTCAAGCATGCATATTATAGTATATAGCATTTCACCAAGAAATAACTTCTAAAAGATCACCTGTTCATGAATGCACTAATTCATTCCCTACTTGGTCTTTGGTAAATGAATCTAAAAATAATAAAATAGCGAGGATGAAAATGAAATTATTTATGTACATATCATCAATAAATATATCAGCATAGATGCAAATATAAAATTTGGCTAAGGGCTATATTAAAGCTCTGTTGGGTTATAGCAAAGAAGGATAATTCTTAGGTGAAATATGCCATGAAATCAAAATATACAAAATTCAGATGTGACCCCCAAATAAACAAATTTGGAATTTTTAAATTGTAAATGCATGTGTCCAGTAATAAATCTTATCTCCCTAACTCAACTCATTAAAATTGATACCAATAGGGCAAACATGAACAAGTCATTGATTAGTCTAATTCATTTTTCTGCTTTGAACAGCCCTTTTCTAATATTAGCATATCTGTACCATTTCAATAAAGAAAACTAAATATTGCACATATTCAAAAGCACATATAGTCATATGATATTGACACTCAATGTTAACATTTCAGTGCCTAGAATTTTACTTTATAAGCCCAGAAAATAAATTATCCTAGATGTTAGTGTGATGAATTCATTTAATAATTTTAATAAACAACATTAGAGACACATAAGGTCCTGAAAAACAATGTGCCAGTCTAAGGCTGGACGTTTAGGCAGGAAAATCAGAGTAAGAGATGATTTAATGTAATAACATTTAAAAATAACTGAATGTTCTTTCATTCACAACTATGCATTAACTGCCTACTGTACATTATGCACTTATCTAGATGCTAGGATAGAACAGTCAACAAAATAGATCAAATCTCTATTCTCATTATTTCATGCAGCACACTTTCTAGTTAGGGGCAGATGTGGAGATAAAATGTATAGAAATTAACTCAGAAATACAGAATAGGTTAGCTGACAGTGATTTAATGAAAAAAAGAAGAATGCAGTGGTGCTTGGGAGCTGGTTCACGTCAGCTCACTAGAAATTATCACCATTACATTTTCAGGAATTTTGCAAGCTGTCTCAAGTTTCAACCATTGGTATATGAAGCAAGCCATATTTAGAGTATTTTACATTACAGAAATTGGAAATTAGCAAGAGCTATAAATCAGGGGCTCCCTTTCCACTACCCTCCCTCAGAGGCTGACAATCACTTACCAGTGGAGAAGGAAGTGCTGGGTGGGTGTGGATAGCAGGGAGCCATGCAGGTTATCTTAAATAAAAATCGTAATGAAAAGCATTCTTCTCTTTCTCAATCTGTCATGTAATCACTTTAATTTCAAGACTGCTCAGTGTGTATGTGTTCATATATGCAAAAACATGGGACAGGGCAAAATAGCCTAATTGTTAAAACCAAATTCTGAAGGGAGTTTTCCTATGGTTGTAATTCAAATTCCTTTTCTTTTACTATTTTATCTCCAAATTTTGGTAGTCTTTTCATGAAGTGGGATGGTAATATAACCTTCAGTAAAAGCTGACTGTAATGATTCTCTAAAATTAGGTAGGTAAAATGCCTTTCTTATACAAATTGTTTAATAAAGGTTAAATATTATAATTGTTACTAATATTATTGTTGTAATTATTACTTTAATTAATAACAAGAAAAAATTGTAACTGTGTGAAGTGATGGCTGTTAACTAAATTTATTTTGGTAATTATTTTAAAATAGATACATTATCAAATCATTGTACACCTTAAACTAATATAGTGTTATATTTCAATTAAATCTCAATAAAACTGGAAAAAATGGGAGGAAAGACATGTTCAAGGATACAGATTTACTTTTTGATTGTTGCCAATAGCTGTAAAATTTACTTGACCATTTTTTCCCAGAATAAAAAAATAATGAATATTTAACTTTAATCATTAATAATTTGATAACTATTTAATCCTACCATTCAAAGAGATTTACTTGCACCATTTCACTTAGTTATAAGAACCAAAGATAAGTACTATTGTTATCTTCATTTCATAGATGAAGAAACTGAGCTCAGAAATGTTAACTTAATATCCAGAGTGAGAATCCTAAAGCAGTCTTTAGGGATTACAAGTGCTGTGTTCACAGTCTGCATGCAATGCTGACTCAAAAATTAGCTGCAACAGTACTTTGAAATACTTCCTAACAACTTGGAAATATTAATTGTTGGAGTTAATTAGACAGAGCAAAGAATAAACTGAAATTAAGAACTTGTTCTTTACTATATTTCATCCTCTATTAAAACATCCTAAATTTGTGGTTGTAAAATATTTAGTATACTTAGTGAGAATTTTGGACTGTAGTTATATTGAGTGTTTGCCAAATGATAAGGAATTTATTACATTATATAAATCTTTTAAATGTATTCCAGATATGACCTAATTTTGAAAATGTTTTCTTGCAAGTACAAAGGAAGTTTAAGGGCAATATCAGATTGATTATCTGATTCCCAAAACTTTGCTTTCTTTAATATTTTTTCCTATTTCAGGAGAATTGGCAGTATTGTAAATCAATACCTCAAAAAATTCAGTCTTAACTTAAACTGAAAATATTATTTTAAAGTTATTTGTACTTATCTTTCTAGATTGTGAAAGACAAACAGAACATACCACATAATTCATTATTAAATATCTTAATATGTTTGCTTCACAAATCTCCTTACTCTATAGTTGATCTTTTAAGGCCACAAGATGAATCTTGACATATGACATTTTCAGAAAATACTAAAAAATTCAATAAACATTCAAATAACTTATATGAATTTGTATACATGTTATACCTTGTGTTATTTAGGTATACACATAGACACACTTGCACAAAGTCACACACAACTTCACTATTTACCATAGCTTTGAAAGAAGATATTTTTCATATTGAATTATTCATAAATCCTAAGGCTAATTTATACTTGAATGAAAATAAAAATGTATCTCTTGCTCATAAATCTTTATTTATGAAAAAATCTAAAATATTTATAGTCATAGTTATGGCAAGTTTCTATCATATAATATATTAACTTGTATTCCTACTCATAAGTAGAAAAATACTGGAGTGGTATATAAATCACAGGACATTTGGTTTGGAAAAAACTTGAGAGTAATATTCACAGGGGGATTAGGAGTGATGGATTTCAATACCCAGGAATGTTTCCAAAGAGGTTGAATGAGCATTTATTTATTTATTGAGTTAGTGAGTGAGGTAGCCCCACTGTCACTCTATCTTTAAAATATAGCTCATTGTAAGCCACTTGCACAGATATACAAATTTGTCACTTAAAACCTACAAACCACCATTGGTTTATATCACTCATGTGTATGAATTCTCTGTGACATTAGGATCCAAGAAAACTTCCAGTTGTTATCTTTCTAAATACAATTAAATTCCTTAACCTAAATTGTTGGAAATTTTAATAATATATGTATGGGATTTCTTGACTTTCCATTGAAATAAAACAGAAATAATGTGTTTTATATAATGAAAGTAATTTGGAGAACACCTTATTTTTCGTTTATTGTTCTTTTATAATGACTCAGCAGTTCCATCACTTACTTGCCGTGTGACCTTGGGCATGTTGTTTTCCCTTTCTGTGCCTCAATCTATAATTTTTATAATGAAACAATTGTAGTCTTATGTTCTATGAATATTGTAAAAATTAGTAATTTAATACATGGAAGATAACTTTTTGCACCAAGTATGCACTGAATAAATGTTTTCTATTCCTCATTAAAAGTTAGGCCAACCTACTGACAACATCTATTTCCTCCTTGCCAGCTTTGGATAGCAGCTCACCAGTTGGTAATGCTTAGAGATAATCTGTCAATTTCCAGTTTCTCTTCATGGTTTTTTCTACAGGTGGGTGGAGATCATTAGCGGGCTCTAGCTTCTGGCTTTTCAAAAAGCTTTCCCCTGCCCTCAAGGCTTGCATTTTTCTAATCTTTGTACATTTTCTCAATTATTTGCTCTTGTATTATAATGTTTGGATATTATTTATTAAGAATTTTAAGTTATTAAGAAACCTATGTAGGCTATGAGAATGTAATCTATAAATAATTTTCAAAAATATAATAGTTGCATCTTCTTAAGAAGACAGCTCAAAAAAGAAACACCAAGGAGGTGTTGAGAGTTAACTTTTATTAATGTATTATCCACATATGTGTCAACATAATTGCACTATATATATATATATATTAAATATTGTATACAGATTTTTTTTCAAAAGAAGTGATGTCCTAGAGAAATTTAATTGTTTTAAACACCATAACATAAATATAGTCTATTTTCATTTCCTTAGTCTTTAAGAAACATCATTCTTACAGGTCTGTAAATGTAAGCCTGGAAATTTTATCATGGGTAAACATGGGTAAACAGTTTCATTTTCTTGAAAGATGAAACTCACTCATCCATAAAGAGTGCACAGGAATGTGTTTTTTCCATTGTCCTTTTCTTGAACTCCTTTTCTGCTCATGAACCACATGAGTATGATGACCCTGACCTTCTGCTTCTTACATGCCTCCTACCCTTAATCTCCAATCATCATCTTCTGTTGATCATTTAGTATCTAACTGCAATGGAAATTATTTAGAGACCTTTATTGAAGGGCCAGGTTGGATTTTGGCATAACTGCATAGTGATGGGATAACAGATATTGAAATGGGAATCATACAGAGTAAGCCTTTTCTGATTATGAACATCAGTTAAGTCTTTTTTTATTATCTCTCCCCTTTCCTCAACCAACCTCCCTCTACCTGGTCTGTTACTCTTTACCTCTTAAAAACTAGGCTCAATTATGTGTTGGCCAGAAGATACAGGAGTCTCTCCTTTGACCACCTGCTTAGTTACTAGGGCTAAAGGGAGACAATGATTATAGTTCTACAGTTGGACCAGAAATAGATGCCCAAAGATCACCTAAGTCTCCCTAACTGTCAATAGATTTTTCTTAGCGGTTTTCTTAAGAGGTAAACACACAACCCTAATATATACAAATTAACTTTCCTTGAGAAAAACAAATAGCCATGACACCTTAATATGACTACAGGCTAATTAAACATGTGGAATAAATGTCCATTACCCCCATTGCCTTGGCTTTGATGCTTATTTCTGAAACAACAAACTTTATGTAATCAGGTGGAGCAGCAGTTGTGGGACAATATTCTTAAACTCAGCTTCATTTCAAGAGCCTAAATTAGTTATAAATGGTTCTCTCCTTTTATCCTGCAAGTATGGTTCAAATTTAATACAGTTATTTTTATTCTTTGTCTTACTGATAAAGAGGAGCAGTTAAAAGAGGGATTCTATTCAAAGTACAAGATTAAAAACCTGATTATGAACACATTCATTGTTATAATGTTTATATATACACTATTGTATCTACAAAATCTCAAAGGATTTTCAAAAATTCTAATCCATGAACTGGTTAGACATTATTATCCCAATTATACAGATAAAAAACTGAGGCTTGATATGGTTGAAATTTCTTGCAAAAATGTGCTTTTGAAATCAAATTCATAGAACTTTATGTCAATTAATATGAAAAAAATAAATAAATCCCTAAACCCTTGGTTTTTATAAAAGGAAACAGAATAAGTGAAATGAACTACTTTTTTAAAAAAATGGAAATAGAGTATATAACATCCACAGAAACAGTAAGAGGTTAGACAGCCATGAACCTAGGAATAAAATATTTTACTTTTATGTGCTTCAGAGCCATGTAGGATTGTTTTTAGGCTAGAGACTACCTTCAATGAGTGGAATATGAGGAAGTTAATTTACATACCACATAAATAAATATATAGAAATCTTATATGAAGATTTCTTGCTTCTTTCCCACACAAAAGCAAATCAAGATCATTAACTGTTTTCTTCCCATTTTCCTGATCTTCTAATTTGTGTTTTCCTGCCTGTTTCTTCCTTATTTTTCCTTTTTGTTAACTTACACTAGTTATTATTGGCTCGCTTTGATATCTGGTAAATTATATTTGAAATTGATGCACAGTTATCTGTCAACATATCACAGATTTTTTTCCTAAGGTCAGAGATAATCTATTGGTCTTAATAAACGACTTTCAAGCTTTTTTTTTAAATTTTAGGGCAATCCAGATTAAGGAAAACAGTTTATGTTGTCTCTATACTTACATGAACACACTTTATATGTATATTTATGTACATACATATATAAACTGAAATAAAAAGTAATGAACATGTATTTAATATTATCATATCCAAAGACTATATCTTTGTTTTTTAATCAAACAGACTGCACTTCAGTCTAAACTAATCTTTTTTAGTCTAATATTCTTTTATAGTTTTCCTTATCTTTAAATTTTGATCAAAATCCAATATATAGATATCACAACCTACAATTTGTTAAAACTATTTTGAAAAACCCTACTCCTGGTCAAATCTGATAGAGAGAAAGAAAATGTTCATTTCTTTTTAAATAACACAACTTCAATAAAATGTTGGAATCAGTAACTTCAAATTCTTGTAGGAGGATAGTATGTAAAGAAATGAACATTATAAAGTAGTAAATATCATAAGCAATGGATTTATAAAGTTTTTACTCCCTGTCATACCAAAATAATGAAAAATGTAGTATGCAATGTCTTATCTCAGAAAATGAACAAAAACTATTTCAAGTACATCATTTTATGAAAATGTTATGAAAATTATTATTAAGAGGTGAAGAGAAACTACATTTTTAATACTATATTTCTCTTACTTCAAGGGGTTCAAACCAGATTTGGGTATGAAAAAAGTAGAGCCCCATTGAAGTCCAAGAACTGTAATTCTTTTCCTCTAACCCAATCTCATTTCTCAACACATATTCAAGTCACTCTTAGACATTTTACTATGGTAATATGACAGCAAGGGAGTAGTTCTGAATTCATTGCTGCCTAGACCATTAGGAGATTGACAACTAATTTAGAAAACCATTTTTATAATAAAAGAAAGCTATTGACTTGTAAAATAATTGTAAAGAAGTTAGCTTTCAAAAAGAATAGAATATCAAATAACACATTTCATTACAGCATTATTTGTGATCGTAAAGATATGGAAACAACCTTAGTGTCTAACCACAGATGAATGAATAAAGAAAAGTTGTATTCATATATACATGCACATGTATGTATATATAAATACACAATGGAATATTATTCAGCCTTAACAAAAGAAGGAAATCCTGAACATTTGAAACAATTAGATGGAGGACATTGTGCTAAGTGAAATAAGACAAAATAAATACAGCTTGGTATCACTTATATGTGGAATCTAAAAATAGTCAAATTCACAGAAACAGAGTAGAAAAGTGGTTGCCAGTGATTGGATGGTGGGGGAAATAAAGGTTGGTAAAATTATACATACTTTCAGCTATAAGACCTATAAGTTTGGAGGATCTAATGTATAACATGGTAACTATAGTTGATAAGATTGTCTTGTGTAATTCCAATTTGCTGAGAGGGGAACTTAAATGTTTTCAACAAAACAAACAAATCAAAAGGTTACTACGTGGGCTGGTGAATATGGTAACTCTATTTACTCCATGGGGGAACTCCTTCCACAATGCATATGTATTTCAAATCATCACATTGTACACTTGAAATATCTTAGTACCTGTCAATTGCATCTCAATACAGCTGAAAAAAAGCATACACACACACACACACACACACACACACACACACACACCAGGCATTTAAATGAAGAAATCTACAAATTTCCAAGCGGAGATTATAATTATTCATTTTTTGATGAAAAAACAGGATTTAGTGTTGTAAAAGTCAGAAATAAAGTTATTCTGTTTAGGAGTAGTAACTTATGGGAAATGTTCAAAGTTTTATATTTTTAGGAAAACTGGATCCAGATAGAGTGATCTAGTTATTTTCAGTTTATCTTGGAATGTAACATCTTTGCTTCATTTTCTGACTATGGAGTGTGATGTATGTGCCAATTTAGGGTGAATTCTTAGTTTTGTTTCCACATGGACCTGAGCTACCTGATTAGAGGTGATTACCTGCTTTTCACATCCTTTTTTGCACAATGTTTCCAAAACTTTTGCCTAAATAGGAAGCTGTGGGGTTGGTTGTTGAGCAAGGCTGCTGCTGGGCAAAATCTCAAGGTAAGTGAGTATTCAAAGACTGGTGGGCTGCTTTCCATTGACAGTCCATAGCCCCAGAATTCCCAAGGTCTCTACATGGCACTTAGGCTCAATAGTGAAATTCATCTTTACTGTTACACAGAAGGCATCTGTACATCCATTCCTTCTTCCTGGGCTGAGTTCTCCCCACTCATCACAACCCAAATGCTGTCTCCTGTCTTATCCAGTCTTGAGGAATTCAAATTCATTCTAAAAGTTGCCACCAGAATCTTGATGACACTAGCATAGCCAACAGCAACTTTGAGTATTTGTCTCTTAAATGTTAAAAAATAATGGATCTCAGTGTATGAGTGAAGGCACAAAGAGGGGCAGAAGCAAATTGAAAGCATAAATAAATATTTTGAGATATAACCTTGATACATCCATTTCATTACCTTTATAGTACTTTACAAATAAATTGCCTTATTGAGTTACTTGCATATTGTCCTACGAATTTAACGTCTTTTCTTGTAATAGGGATACAAGATACAAATAAAATACATTTCAAACATTTTGAGGTGAGTCACTTCTTTGTTTAATATCTTTAGAACATTGAATAGTACCTCATGTTTGGTGGGTAGGAATGATATGTAATTGACAGAAAACATGTAAGGAAGCATTTTTGTGGCCAATATCTCTGCCTTGTTTTCCAGTTAAGACTCATTGTAATAGATAAAAAGTAAAGGAATGAACACATAGAAAACATGTGGAAGTGAACAATTTCAAGTCTAGGCTGTTGGCTACACCAGAGAGTAAGGAAGGGAAGGAGAAGCAATGGAGATGGTGCTTTTGTTAATTTTTTACTGTTCTATTTTTACTTAAAAAAGACTGAAATCAAAATGGCAAAAGGATTAACACTTATTAAACCTGAGCATTGATGTAAACATGACTTATATTCCTTTTTAGGCCTACTTGATGTATTTAAAAAAAAACTTAAAAGTTTTACAAGCATGAATGTATGGTGTCCTCATTCAAATCAATAAAGAAAGTCTAGATGCAGACCCCATTGGGAAATAATTTGATTAAACCAAAAAAGAGAGCATTTTAAAAAATAAGGTACAAATTCACTTTGAAATATAAATTTTTTCTGATAACTGTCTTAGCTTCAAAATTTGTTAAGTATACAGTGTTTCAATGTCTAAATTTAAGCACATAAGTGAGCAAACCCCTGGAGGTAGTTCTTAACTTAAAATTTTAATAATAACAAACTTACTGAGATTGGCTGATACCACACTATGAAAAAGAGTAGACATCTTAGTAATGTATGAGGACCTTAAGAGTTGATGGCCACATTTTATTTATCTTATTTTTGACAGAGCCCTACTAACACATAGTATATGCTCACTTTTGCTTTGTTGTTGTGGGAAGAAAGATCTGTAAATATTACCTTAAATATTTAACTTAAGTATGATGATGTAAAACTAAGTACAAATAATAGAGGAGTTATTGTATTGTTAAGTATTTCTCACAACTAATTGGTGAAAATTCTTAGGTAGGCATGGCTGAAAGAATCTTTGTAGTCTAGTCTTCCTTTTCTTGAGTTACTCAAGTTTTACTGATTTCTATTTTTCCCATATTTCTTCCTCACATCAAATGATTTAAACAAAAATATGTTACCATCTTGAAACAAAACATTTACAGTTACTGGTGAAAATTATTTCTCTGCATTTGAAATTCCTCAAAAGAGACTTTCATTAGCATATCTTCATCAATACCATTTTTAAGCAAATTTGACTTAGTTCAAACATGATTTTTTTTCTTTCTCTAGGTATATTGTTGCAGTAAAGTTGTTTTTCTTTCACTGCATACATGCCATGCATGTCTTTGGCTCTGATTTATAATAAAGCTATTGATTCTCTTAAATACTGAACTTGATTTATATTTCCTCTAAGACAATAAATGTAATTTCCAAACTGAAGTCTCAGTTAAAATCAGATTTCCTTCTTCTTCTTTCCAGTATTCAAGAATGTATGGAAATACGGCTACCATTCTATTTTCTGAGTATTCTCTATTCAATACTCCCTTTCCAACTCTTTTTATTTCAAGGCTGTGTTATGTGCAATATTATGTGTGTTGTACTTTAAAGCCTATTTTAGTTTATTGTATTCATTTAGATAATGATTCTGAGCCATAATTTTTCTAGCAATAGTATATCTTACATCAATATTTATCCACATTAAATACTATAAATATAACTTGATAAATCTGTCTAAATACACATAATTTGCTCTAAGAATCTGTAAAAAAGTGTAAATAAAATTCATATTAATATTTATGGGTATCAAGTACTTGATAAAAATACTGCCATAAAGGAAGTTTCTCTAATAGTCAACAGATTTTTATTAACAGATTTATAGAGTAATGAAATCAAATGGGCAAGTAGTCAACATAAATGTATTTTATTATATTGTTTTTAACATATTTGTTTCTAGACAATACATTTATATTTATTGATAGTACTAAAAGTGAAATGCATATATAGAATGTGGAAGTACTTTTTATTTTTTTTAATTTTTGTTTTGGTATCATTAATCTACAATTACATGAAGAACATTCTGTTCACTAGGCTCCCCCATTCACCAAGTCCCCCCCCACATATCCCTTCACACTCACTGTCCATCAGCGTAGTAAGATGCTGTAAAATCACTACTTGTCTTCTCTGTGTTGCACAGCCCTCCCCGTGCCCCCCATGCACTATACGTGCTAATCGTAATGCCCCCTTTCTTTTTCCCTGCCCTTATTCCTCCCTTCCCACCCGTCCTCCCCAGTCCCTTTCCCTTTGGTAGCTGTTAGTCCATTCTTGGGTTCTGTGCTTCTGCTGCTGTTTTCCTCCTTCAGTTTTCCTTTGTTCTTATACTTCACAGATGAGTGTAGATGAATGAATAAAGAAGATGTGGTACATATACACAATGGAATATTACTCAGCCAAAAGAAAAAAACAGATCCTACCATTTGCAACAGCATGGATGGAGCTAGAGGGTATTATACTCAGTGACATAAGCCAGGCGGAGAAAGACAAGTACCAAATGTGGAAGTAATTTTAATGAGTTCTGTGAAGGTATTTTCAACAAGTTTTGATGATTTATACCACATTTGGAATTTTTAAATTGCATTATTTTATAGGTACTGGGCTTAAATGTTCCCAACATTACAAATACACATAAAGTCTTTAAAATCTTGTTATACAAATTAATAAATATTCAGTGCTTATTGTAATATAATATTTAAATACAATAATTAAAAAAGGTAATGGTGTTTCCTACAACCATTGAGAAATCTAATTTTTTTGTGGGAACTTTAACTTTGATTTTTGACTTAGATTCTTATAAAATTATTACATAGTTTTATTTTAAAACTTCAGGTTTTCTTACTTAATTTACAATAACAATTTTAAAGTATTTACTTAATATTGTTAAGTCCCTTTTATTGAGCCAAGTCTTTAATCAGATAATTTGTGTAAACAATCCACATTAATTTGTCACACTCACTCCATAAGATCAGCAGTATGTTAACTTTATATTTTCAATGTATGTTTGGCAGTATTTTAACTGAGCCAAGATCATAGTAATAGTAAATTGCCAGTGCCAGAATTTGAATGGTGTTTTGTCTCTAAAACATTGAGCTGTTTTCTGCTCTGAATTGTGTACTATCGGTTTTTTTTCCTATAAAGCATTGTTTGCATTATTTAAAACAGGAAATTATAATATTGGTGAATAATACTCAAAAATAACAAAACTTTTAGGTATCTCAAGAAATAATTCCAAAATATTTTAATCAAGTAACCTACATGTAATAGGATAAGGAACTCAAAATAACACAATTCAGAAATGGCTTCTGGAAAACATATTTTCATGATACATCTGTGAGTTGAGACTTTTTAATAAGCTGATAAGAGAAAGGATTTGAACAACTTTTCAAAACAAAGGATAAAACTTGTTAAATATTCTGGCATATTGTGGTTGAAATATGGTTGATATATGACTGGTTATGTAAGATCTTTTCCTGTCTTTGACCTTTATCTTCGCACACCAGGGAATTTGGTGCAGGAAGTATTTCAGAGCCACCCAATGTTCTCTTCATCCACACCCACTAGATAGGGGCCAAAGGAAGGAATTTACTGAATGTATTTTTTTTTATTTTGGTATCATTAATCTCCAATTACATGAAGGACCTTATGTTTACTAGGCTCCCCCCTTCACCAAATCCCCCCACATCCCCATTCACAGTCACTGTCCATCAACATAGTAAGATGCTGCAAAATCACTACTTGTCTTCTCTGTGTTGCACAGCCCTCCCCGTGCCCTCCCAACACTATACATGCAAATCGTAATATGCCCTTTCTTTTCTTCCACCCTTATCCCTCCCTTCCCACTTGTCCTCCCCCGTCCCTTTCCCTTTGGTAACTATTACTCCATTCTTGGGTTCTGTGCTTCTGCTGCTGTTTTGTTCCTTAAGTTTTTTTTGTTTTTATACTTCACATATGAGTGAAAACATTTGGAACTTGTCTTTCTCCGCCTGGCTTATTTCACTGAGCATAATACCCTCTAGCTCCATCCATGTTGTTGCAAATAGTAGGATTTGTTTTTTTCTTATGGCTGAGTAATATTCCATTGTGTATATGTACCACATCTTCTTTATCCAGTCATCTACTGATGGACATTTAGGTTGCTTCCATATCTTGGCTATTGTAAACAGTGCAGTGATAAACATAGGGGTGCATCTCTCTTTTTCAAACTGGAGTGCTGCATTCTTGGGATAAATTCTTAGAAGTGGAATTCCTGGGTCAAATGGTATTTCTATTTTGAGCATTTTGAGAAACCTCCATACTGCTTTCCACAATAGTTGAACGAATTTACATTCCCACCAGCAGTGTAGGAGGGTTCCCCTTTCTCCACAACCACTCCAACATTTGTTGTTGCTTGTCTTTTCGATGGTAGCCATCCTTACTGGTGTAAGATGATATCTCATTGTGGTTTTAATTTGCATTTCTCTGATGACAAGCGATGTGGATGGAGCATCTTTTCATGTGTCTGTTGGCCATCTGAATTTCTTCTTTAGAGAACTGTCTATTCAGCTCCTCTGCCCATTTTTTAATTGGATTAATTGCTTTTTGTTTGTTGAGATGTGTGAGCTCTTTATATATTTTGGATGTCAACCCTTTATCGGATCTGTCATTTTCGAATATATTCTCCCATACATACTGTAGGATATCTTTTTGTTCTATTGATGGTATCCTTTGCTGTACAGAAGCTTTTCAGCTTGATATAGTCCCATTTGTTCATTTTTGCATTTGTTTCCCTTGCCTGGGGAGATATGTTCAAGAAGAGGTCACTCATTTTTATGTCAAAGAGATTTTTGCCTATGTTTTTTTCTAAGAGTTTTATGGTTTCATGACTTACATTCAAGTCCTTGATCCATTTCGAATTTACTTTTGTGTATGGGGTTAGACAGTGATCCAGTTTCATTCTCTTACATGTAGCTGTACAGTTGTGCCAGCATGATCTGTTGAAGAGACTGTCATTTCCCCACTGTATGTCCATGGCCCCTTTATCGAATATTAGTTGACCATATATATTTGGGTTAATGTTTGGAGTCTCTATTCTGTTCCATTGGTCTGTGGCTCTGTTCTTGTGCCAGTACCCAATTGTCTTGATTACTGTGGCTTTGTAGTAGAGCTTGAAGGTGTGGAGAGAGATCCCCCCCCACTTTATTCTTCCTTCTCAGGATTGCTTTAGCTATTCAGGTTCTTTGGTGTTTCCATATGAATTTTTGAACTATTTGTTCCAGTTCATTGAAGAAAGCTGTTGCTAATTTGATAGGGATTGCATCAAATCTGTATATTGCTTTGGGCAGGATGGCCATTTTGATGATATTAATTCTTCCTAGCCAAGAGCATGACATGAGTTTCCATTTGTTAGTGACACCTTTAATTTCTCTTAAGAGTGTCTTATAGTTTTCAGGGTATAGGTCTTTCACTTCCTTGGTTAGGTTTATTCCTAGGTAATTTATTCTTTTTGATGCTATTGTGAATGGAATTGTCTTCCTGATTTCTCTTTCTATTAGTTTACTGTCAGTGTATAGGAAAGCCACAGATTTCTGTGTGTTAATTTTGTATCCTGCAACTTTGCTGAATTCTGATATTAGTTCTAGTAGTTTTGGAGTGGAGTCTTTAGGGTTTTTTATGTACAATATCATTTCATCTACAAATAGTGACAGTTTGGCTTCTTCTTTACCAATCTGGATTCCTTGTATTTCTTTGTTTTGTCTAATAGCTGTGGCTAGGACCTCCAGTACTATGTTGAATAACAGTAGGGATAGTGGGCAGCCCTGTCTTGTTCCCGATCTCAGAGGAAAAGCTTTCAGCTCCTCGCTGTTCAGTATGATGTTGGTTGTGGATTAATCATATATGGCCTTTATTATGTTGAGGTACTTGCCCTCTATATCCGTTTTGTTGAGAGTTTTTATCATGAATGGATGTTGAATTTTATCAAATGCTTTTTTAGCATCTATGGAGATGATCATATGGTTTTTGTCTTTCTTTTTGTTGATGTGGTGGATGATGCTGATCAATTTTCGAATGTTGTACCATTCTTGCATTCCTGGGATGAATCCCACTTGGTCATGGTGTATGGTCTTTTTTATGTATTTTTGAATTCGGTTTGCTAATATTTTGTTGAGTATTTTTGCATCTATGTTCATCAGGGATATTGGACTGTAGTTTTCTTTTTTGGTGGGGTCTTTGCCTGGTTTTGTTATTAGGATGATATTGGCTTCATAGAATGAGTTTGGGAGTATTCCCTCCTCTTCTATTTTTTGGAAAACTTTAAGGTTAATGGTTATTATGTCTTCTCTGTATGTCTGATAAATTTCCGAGGTAAATCTGTCTGGCCTGAGGGTTTTGTTCTTTGGTAGTTTTCTGATTACCGCTTCAATTTCATTGCTGGTAATTGGTCTGTTCAGATTTTCTGTTTCTTTCTGGGTCAGTCTTGGAAGGTTGCATTTTTCTAGGAAGTTGTCCATTTCTCCTAGGTTTCCCAGCTTGTTAGCCTATAGGTTTTCATAGTACTCTCTAATAATTCTTTGTATTTCTGTTCTGTCTGTTATGATTTTTCCTTTCTCTTTTCTGATTCTGTTGATTTGTGTTGACTCTCTTTTCCTCTTAATAAGTCTGGCTAGAGGCTTATCTATTTTGTTTATTGTCTTGAAGAACCAGCTCTTGGTTTCATTGATTTTTGCTCTTGTTTTATTCTTCTCAATTTTATTTGTTTCTTCTCTGATCTTTATTGTGTCCCTCCTTCTGCTGACCTTAGGCCTCATTTGTTCTTCTTTTTCCAATTTCAATAATTGTGACATTAGACCATTCATTTGGGATTGTTCTTCCTTCTTTAAATATGCCTGGATTGCTATATACTTTTCTCTTAATAGTGCTTTTGCTGTATCCCACAGTAGTTGGGGCTTTGTGCTATTGTTGTCATTTGTTTCCATATATTGCTGAATCTCCATTTTGATTTGGTCATTGATCCATTGATTATTTAGTAGCGTGTTGTTAAGCTCCATGTGTCTGTGAGCCTTTTTGCTTTCTTTGTACAGTTTATTTCTAGTTTTATTCATTTGTGGTCTGAAAAGTTGTTTGGTAGGATTTCTATCTTTTGGACTTTACTGAGGCTCTTTTTGTGGCCTAGTATTTGGTCTAATCTGGAGAATGTTCCATGTGCACTTGAGAAGAATGTGTATCCTGTTGCTTTTGGATGTAGAGTTCTGTAGATGTCTATTAGGTCCATCTGTTCTATTGTGTTGTTCAGTGCCTCTGTGTCCTTACTTATTTTCTGTCTGGTGGATCTGTCCTTTGGTGTGAGTGGTGTGTTGAAGTCTCCTAGAATGAATGCATTGCATTTTATTTTCTCCTTTAATTCTGTTAGTATTTGTTTCACATATGTTGGTGCTCCTCTTTTGGGTCCATATATATTTATAATGGCTATATCTTCTTGTTGGTCAGAGCCCTTTATCATTATGTAATGTCCTTCTTTATCTCTTGTTACTTTCTTTATTTCGAAGTCTATTTTGTCTGATACTAGTATTGCAACACCTGCTTTTTTCTCTCTGTTGTTTGCATGAATTATCTTTTTCCATCCCTTGACTATAAGTCTGTGCATGTCTTTTGGTTTGAGGTGAGTCTCTTGTAAGCAGCATATGGATGGGTCTTGCTTTTTTATCCATTCTATTACTCTGTGTCTTTTGACTGGTGTATTCAGTCCATTTACATTTAGGGGGATTATTGAAAGGTATGTACTTATTGCCATTGCAGGCTTTAAGTTTGTGGTTACCAAAGGTTTAAGGTTTGTTTCTTTACTATCTTACTGTCTAACTTAACTCGCTTATTGAGCTATTATAAACAGGGTCTGATGATTATTTATTTCTCTCCCTTCTTATTCCTCCTCCTCCCTTCTTCATATGTTGGGTGTTTTATTCTGGGCTCTGTTGCTCTTCAGCAACAAGAAGGCGGGGGGACAAGCAGGACCAGCCTGTTATCTCCAGGGCTGAGCGAGAGGGCAAGTGTCGGCGGCTGGGACACCCCCCCTTAGATCCGGGGAAAGACAAAACCACATCAAGCCGGGAGATGTGTCAGCCTCAAGGGCACAGCAAAATTCAGCTTTATTCCATCATAGGCTTAGTTATATAGGGGAAGATAAGGAAGTAACAGAAACCAATGGGAATTGATTATCTCATCTGTCACTAGGGTCTTAGGCAGATTTCAGGTTAGGTAGGGAGGCAGAGTTTGGGCTAAAACCGCATGCGCAGGAAGCTAGTTAGGCTACAAATGCGGAAGTAACGAGGGAGGGTGGAAACCTCCAGCCAGCGGCCGCCTTCTAGTCACAGGCCCAAAAGAGGCAAAAGGTCCCAACAATACCCCCTTTTTGTTTTATAAATGCTCTGGGATGTCCCGGCAGGCAAGGCCCCTGTCTTAGGTTGTCCCCCTCTGGGGATCTTACCCGTCACTGGGTACCTTGCAGCTCTTCGGTTGTCCTAATCTTACTCATCCTCCGTGGCCTGTCTTAAGTTGTCTCCACCTTGGAGATCTTACCCGTCATGGGCACGTGGGGAGACATTTAGGGGGAATTAATGGACACAGCCTCATCATAAGGTTCACAACTATCGTAGGGGTCACTGGCTTCCATGGCAACTCTCTGGTAATGTTCCTGCACGCACATCAACTGAAATGATTCAATTCTTTTTTTTACAAACTTTATAATCTTGTTAATAATGCAGGGCCCAAAATTGAAAAGTAGGAGAAAAGAAGGATAGGCCAAGGAAGGGCAGTATATAGGGCAACCACCCATGTAACCCAGTCCAAAGAAAACTGGCTTGTAATTATTTTCAGTGTCTCTCAAGGTCTTCTTGAAGTTGCTTGACCTTATTTTGGACTATGCTGGAGCGGTTCACATAAAAGCAGCACTTTTCCTGTAAAAAGAGACATTAGCTTCCCTTTTCAGCTGTGAGGAGATCAAACCCCCTATGGTTCTTTAGGACTACTGTCGTGAGGGAATTCAATTGTGCTTGGAGGTCAAGAATTGTGCTGGCTGCAGCTTGCATATCATTGATCATCTTTTGAGAAAGGGCTTTATAATAATGCAGAGAGGTCCCCAATCCTGCTGCCCCACTGGCAGCTCTGGTGGCCACCCCAAGGCCCAGAAGCAGGGGGATAACTTGAATGGCTCTCTTTGATCTACCTCCGATGTGGTCTAAAGCAGGAATAGGGAGGCTCTGATTATTAGGGACTATCCCAATGTCAGGGAAAATGACAGCTGGAGCACAAAGCCATGTCTAGTTCGTCGGGAGAAAGCTAAACGTGTCTTCCCCACAAATGAAAACTCTTCCATTAGGGGGACAGAGAAAAGTATTATTCACAGTAATATTTTGTTGGCAAAAAGAATAGTGGATTTGGCCTACATCTATCCTACTAGTATTATCAGTACGGGGGTCAGCTTTGAAGCATGGGCCTTTAGGGGAAAGAGGGTCTAGATAGACTCTAGAACTTGGGGGTAACAGCTGGCACTGGGGCTTGGTCAGTGACAGGTTAACAAGAAGAGCATTGGCTTGTAATGGTCCCGGCCTCAAGCACGGCCAGCAATCCTTAGCTACATTGAAATTGGTTCTATTGAGTAAGGTAAAAACAGCCTGTATGATTGATTGTGTTTCAGGATCAAGAAGCAATTCTCCCCTGATCTCCGAAAGGCTAAGAGGGTGGTAAATTGGGGGATTTTGGTCTTCAATCAGCCTGTCTACCAGTTTTTTAATTTGGTACTGTCGAGCCTGATCTTGAACTCCGCCCCCATCAGAGGCACCTATAGGGGCAAATTTATTCCAACAGATGTTCTGTCCCCTATTCTTTCAACAGTCAGCATATTCATCCTTGCCTTTTATCAGAGTTGCATACCAGTATGTTATGTTCCAGTGAGTGCAGGGGATAACCTCCTGATAGCATTGAGCATGAACGGAGGCAAGGAAAGTGGTGCAAGGACACTCAGAGGGGGATTTCCCTTGAGCAGGTAAAGATATTTTGGGGGCTGGCCAACAATGGTGAGAGAGAACTCTCCCAGGGCATCCATTTTCTGTCCCTTACATAAGTGTAACTGCCCGTTGCCCATTAGGGCAGGTTTTGGTAGAAGTATAACAGTCTGCGGGGGAAGGGGCCTTGGAGTGAGTGCAGGCTGTGCAGGGGTCTCCGATGGTTTTTCGTAGTATGGCTCTTGCTTGACCGGGATCTCCATATCCTGTCCTAGCTAATGGGAGATTTATTGCCATTAACAGGAAGACCAGTATCATTGGATTCATTGCAGACCCTGAAAGAGAGAAAGAAGAGAGATATCCTCAGGAGGCGAGGAGTCTTCTGGGTCATCATTGAACTCCCTCTCCATAGGGGGGTAATACTTGAGATCTCTTGCGGGGACCCAGATTGGCCTTTTTTCATCAGTCGGAAAGACACAGCTGAATCCCCTTCCAGCTGTAATGAGGGGTTCTGGGCCCCTCCATTCTCCAGTAAGGGGGTCCTTCCATTGGGCTCTAATCATCCAATAAGTAACGGTTGTTGTCCAATGCTTTTGGAAGGGTGAGAAGTGTTCACCTTTGGCAAAATTTAAAATATTTAGAGTAAATAATGTCATCTTTAGTTGATCATGGGGGGGTGTTCCCCCTTTTTGTTTTATTATTTGACATTTGAGGGTATGATTGTGTTTTTCCACGATTGCTTGTCCTTTAGGGTTATGAGGAATTCCAGTGGTTTGGGAAAGTTGCCATTTACTCAAGAATTCAGTGAAAGATTTACTAATAAAGCAGGGACAATTATTGGTTTTGATTTGATCTGGCTGGCCAGGAATGGCGAAGCACCGGAGAAAATGGCTTACGGCATGTTTAGATTTTTCTCCCATATGGGCTGTAGCCCAACAAGCATGGGAGAAGGTATCAACTGTTAGAAATATGTATTTAAGCTTCCCAAAAGGGGCAAAATGTGTGACATCAGTCTGCCAAAGGTTATTGGGCCTCAGGCCTCGAGGGTTCACTCCGCCCTTTTGAAGCAGAGGAACTTGTAGAAAAGTCTGGCATGACTTACATGTCCTAATGATCTTTTTTAAGTCTCTGATGGGGACTTAAGGGAACCGATGGTGTAGTCCCCTCCAATTAGCGTGTGTAAGTTGATGAAAAGAGGTGGCCTCCTGTACCGTGTAGGCTGAAGCTAGTCGGTCTGCAAGAGCATTGCCCCTCGACAAAAAGCTTGGCAAGTCTTGATGTCCCCTTAAATGTTGTACAAAAAGGGAAACTAGTCTCTGTTTTAACAAATTGCAGGCTTGAATCATCAAAGGAGTGATGGGATTATCGTCAAGTCTGATGTGTGCGCCCACAAGGTTGGGCAGTAGATTGACAATGTAAAGGCTATCTGAAAACAGGTTAAGAGGACCTTGGATCTCAGATAGAGCTAAAACAACAGCATAAAGCTCTTTAAACTGGGCGGAGCCCTACACCTCAAGAAAGAGGGTTACGGCCGGAGGGCACTCACTTGTGCCTGGGGGGTACATTAGCATAGAGGCTCCCCGTTTATGCCCGTCGGTAAAAACAGAGGGGAAAGAGGGGTCTGCCTCAGTGAGGAACATTTTAGGTGGCTGCCACACCAATTGGCTAAAGGAACTCATCCACTTATAGGGACCATAGTAACAGTCTACTATACTCGGAAAGCCCTCCATGGCCATTGCCAATCTGGAATTATTTCTCTGTAGCCACGAGAAATCACTGACCTGAAAAGGGATGATCAAAGAGTGGGGTTCACTTCCAAAAAGACAGACAGAAAGATCTCGTCCCTTGACAATGCAGTCGGCCATTTGATCCACCATAGAGTACACCCGGGGTGCTTCTCCCACAGATAGATGTATCCAATGTATGGGATCCCCCTTCTGAGCCAAAAGGGCAGTGAGGAGGGTCTCTCCTGCCATAATATAGAGGACCAGCGGCAAGTTCGGATCATATCTTTTTAAGGCAGCATTATCAATGGCATGTTGAACTTTTGTTAATGTATCTCTATGTATTGGGTTTAAAGTCACTGTGGAAGCTAGATCAAGGCCTTTTAATAGGTCAAAAAGAGGGATAAGATCAGCTGTGGTTATAGGAATCCAGGGCTTCATCCAATTGATTTCTCCCAGCAATTTCTGGAGCTGTGGTATTGTATATGCGTCCTGAATACATAACTGGGGCTTAACAGGGGAGACAACATCTAATGTTAAAATAGTCCCCAAAATTTTAAAAGGGGCTATCTGTTGAACTTTATCTGGGGCAATTTGAAAGTTGTAGTTTTTGAGCAGGGAAAGGCACCTTCTAAAGAGGTCATCTAATTTGCGGGAACAAGCGGCCCCCAAGATAATATCATCCATATATATGTAAAAGAGTATGTCAGATTCCTCTCAGATTGTTGCTGGCATTCCTCTTTATACAAAGCACACCACTTAATATAAAGGGGGCCAAGGAGGACCGCCCGGGCAAGAGCCCTCCAATCTGTGGCAGTGCACGGATGGTGAGCAAGTCCCTGGAGGATGGCCTCAGTCCAAGGAGCATTGGGGCCATCCTCAAGAACGGCCTTCTTTAATTCCTTAAGGTCACCTGGCTCCCAAGGGTACCAGGGGGCAGGGCAGTTACCTCCAGGATTAACATTGACCGGAAATAGCTGACATGGCCCTGGGTTAGGTTGTGGGTGGAACAATGGATTCTCTTGGGGTTGGCAGCCAATGGGAGAGCATGAGTCCTTATATGGGAGAGGAGCCAAAACCCCTGCTTGTTGGTATGGAGGAGGGGGTGCTGGTGATGATTTGAAAGGGTTAGAAGAGGAACTAGTACCAGGAAGTGGTGTGTACAAAGCAGCCATGGATTTGGGAGGCCAGGGGGCGACATCAGAAGGGTCGAGGGCGCCATTGCCATGAGTCTCATCTGGCTCTTTATGGCTTTCTTGTCCTGCTGGCGTGGACTCAGCCTGAGGAAGGGGATCAGAATCTCCCTGGGAAGGGGCTCCCAACCCGGTGGTTTCCCTGTCTATTAAGTTCATGACAGCTGGCTTTGATGGCCAAGGAGGGAAGCAACTCTTAAGGGCTGCTAAAGTAGGGAAGTCCCCAGAGGGGGGATATCACCCCGATTAACTTGGGCTTTGCGTACGAGTTGCTCCACCCTGTCCCAAGTTTCCCAGTCAAACAAATTACTTGCAGGCAGCCATGGGGCGACCTTAACTAAGATCTCCCAGGTTTTGATAGCTTGGCTGTTAGAGAGCTGTAGGCCTCTACTTTGGAGGAGGACCCTAAGGGATTCAAGAACGGGATCAGGCTTGGAAGAAGAATGTCCCATATTTTATGGGATTACACTTACCTGTAGTCCGATTAGCTCATCAGCGAAGTTCCTCGTTCCTCACACGGGGCACCAGTTGTTGCTCTACAGCAACAAGAAGGAGGGGGGACAAGCAGGACCAGCTTGTGTCAGCGGCTTGGACACCCTCCCCTGAGATCCGGGGAAAAACAAAACCACACCAAGCTGGGAGATGTGTTAGCCTGAAGGGCACAGCAAAAATCAGCTTTATTCCATCAGAGGCTTAGTTATATAGGGGAAGATAAGGAAGTAACAGAAACCAATGGAAATCGATTATCTCATCTGTCATTAGGGTCTTAGGCAGGTTTCAGGTTAGATGGGGAGGTGGAGTTTGGGCTAAAACCTCGCGCGCGGGAAGCTAGTTAGGCTACGAATGTGGAAGTAATGAGGGAGGGTGGAAACCTCCAGCCTGCGGCCGCCTCCTAATCAGAAGCCCAAAAGAGGCAAAAGGTCCCAACAGTGCTCTTTTTAGGAGTGCTCCCATCTAGAGCAGTCCCTGTAGGATGCCCTGTAGAGGTGGTTCGTGGGAGGCAAATTCCCTCAACTTTTGCTTGTCTGGGAATTGTTTAATACCTCCTTCATATTTAAATGATAATCGTGCTGGATACAGTAATCTTGGTTCGAGTCCCTTCTGTTTCATTGCATTAAGTATATCATGTCATTCTCTTCTGGCCTGCAGAGTTTATGTTGAGAAGTCTGATGATAGCCTGATGGGTTTTCCTTTGTAGGTGACCTTTTTTTTCTCTCTGGCTGCCTTTAATACTTTGTCCTTGTCTTTGATCTTTGCCATTTTAATTATTATGTGTCTTGGTGTTGCCCTCCTTGGATCCCTTGTCATGGGAGTTCTGTGTACCTCTGTGGTCTGAGAGGCCATTTCCTCCCCTAGTTTGGGGAAGTTTTCAACAATTATTTCTTCAAAGACACTTTCTATCCCTTTTTCTCTCTCTTCTTCTTCTGATACCCCTATAATGCAGATATTGTTCCATTTCGTTGGTCACTCAGTTCTCTTAAAATTCTTTCATTCCTGGAGATCCTTTTATCTCTCTCTGCATCAGCTTCTCTGCGTTCCTGTTCTCTGTTTTCTAGTCCATTAATGGTCTCTTGCATCTCGTCCATTCTGTTTTGAAGTCCTTCCAGAGCTTGTTTTATTTCTGTATTCTCCCTCCTTAGTTCTTGCATATTTCTCTGCAAGTCCATCAGCATGGTTATGACTTTTGTTTGGAATTTTTTTTCAGAAAGACTAGTTATATCTATCTCCCCAGGTTCCTTTTCAGGGGAAGATGTAGCAGATATTGAAGCTGTCTGGGTTAGTCTTGTCTGGATCAAATTTCTTTGCCTTTTCATGTTGATAGGTGCAGTGGTGAGCTATTGGCTTTCTGTCAGCTGGGAGAGCTAAGGCTTTCCACTTGCTCCTTGCCTTTCTTTACTGGGACAACTGCAACCCCTAGTGGCTTGTGTTGGGCAATTGCATGTTGACTGGGTCTCTGTATCTTGCCTGGCCGGTATGGAGGAAGCTCCCCTGCTGTGGGTGTGGCCAGCCTTAGGCTGCTGCTCTGCTATGGCAGAGCCCCAGAGGGGTAATGGATGGGGGGCTGTTTGGCTGTTTACCTCCGTGAGGGATCTCAGAGCTGTTGCCCAGGGGGTTAGTGTGCCCGGGGTTCCCTGTAATTTCCAGCTGCTGGACTGTGACCCAGGTTGCTTCCATCCAGCTGTGGCGTCCCTGTCCTTTTAAGACTTTCAAAAAGCACTCGCTTTTCTTTGTCACAGGGGCACTGGCTTTGGGACCCACTCACAGGTCTTGCTGTCCTGTTTCCCTAGTTTCCAGCACTCCACGCATGCACTGTGTCTGTGCTCTGGTGTGGATTGCTAGAGCTGGGTGTTTAGCAGTTCTGGGCTCCCTCTCCCTCCCTGCTCCGACTCCTCTCCTCCCACCAGGAGCTGGGGTGAGAGGCGCTCGCGTCCCTCTGGGCTGGGGTTTGTATCTTACCCCTTTCACCAGGCGCTGGGTTCTCACAGGTGTGGATGTAGTCTGGCTGTTGTCCTGTGTGTTCTGGTCTTTCTTTTAGGATTAGTTGTATTTGTTGTATTTTCAAATATATATATGTTTTTGGGAGGAGATTCCCACTGTCCTACTCACACTGCCATCTTGGCTCCACCTCCCTGAATGTATTTTCTTAAAAAAAATATAAAGAGATATAAAAGAATATAGTTAATCTAAAACATCACTAAAATGGCTTGAAAAAAATAGGTAGCCCATGTGGTATATTCTCTAAATATCATGTAATAGTTTGATTGAGATCCAACTTTAGATGATATTAAAAGTAATAAAGCATACCAGTAAGGTGGCTCCAAAAAAAATGTGGAGTAAAGATGATTAGTTCTCCCTGATATTCTTACTAATTATAGTTCTATACATAAGGCTAAATCATGGAGAATTTTAGGGCAAATTTTTAAAAGGACAACATAGGCAAATCCCTTTTCAAAATGGAATGAGAATATGGAAAGTTATCTCTGAATTTTAAGTTTACTCCACTTATGAGTTTTGTGAGAAACCTTTACAACACTTTGGAATACGACAATGATGGAAAAGTATACTGGATTATAGAGGAGAAGAAACCAGAAGAAAAGAAAATAGACTAGTCCTTTTGAAACCCAACCTAGAAAACCTAAGTAACTCATCTGTATGTAAGAGACAGTAAGATGTACCCACTAGTCCTAGAATTGAAGCTAAGATCCAAGACAGAGGACAAAAGCACCCAAAACTCACACTTTAAAAAGAGGTAACAAGGAGTTTCCAAAAAGTAAAACCAGAATTCACTCCCTACTATCCCTCACTGACGCTGGTGAAACACATCTTTATCTACCGTGTGTTCCACACAACAGGCTCAAAAACAATTTTGTGTTTGGTTACTTAAAGAAAACAGAGTATTTATTATGTTGGGATTATTTAAAAAAAATAATCATGAAACTGCTTGACCATAGTACTACCTTATTTATGACTGAGAATCTGAGAAAGAAATTCCCCTGTTGAAGCCATATTAAGGGAATAGCAAGGAAACAGAGCTCATGATTAATTATACCTTACAAGTAATCTTTTATGCCCTACATGTTCTCCTTCAGGGAACTCATAACATCCAGAGAGGCAAACAGCATCACAGAGGGAAACTGACAACCCTGGAGACAGGATGACACCCCTCTCAACAAGGTGTGACTGGTCATGTATTTAAGAGGATCTTTCTATTTCCTTTGAATCCCTTTTGGTCCCACACCAGCAGATCTGGGTAGGGTCCTGGCAAGGCTACTGCCTCCATCCCAGAGACAGCTGTGTTACAGAAATGGGAGTAAGTAAATTCTTGAATGGATTTGAAATTACAGTTTTAAACTAGTCTGGACTAAGTTTTAATAACATAACCAGAAGATAATGAAATTTGAATATTTAAAGAACCACTTCTTGGTGGAAATGAGGGGTTCAAAATAGCACAGAAAAGGTGTGGTTTATAGAAAATGGCATTTTCATGATTCCTTCCTAAGTTGAAGCTACCCAGTAAACTGTCAATAATAGGATTACATATATTTTGCACTTCAGAATTCTTGAATGGATGTCTATTTGATTTAAAATTTTACTTGAAGATCATGAATATCTGTACTCAAAACAAAAATGAACATTAAAAAACAAGTACCGTATCTGGAGTTGGAATTCTCTGATGTTTTACAGTTACACATTTCTTTCAACTTAAATGGTGCTGTTAGCTTTAGCTTTTTGAAGAGAATATTGCATTTCCATAAATGGAAAAAATTATGGAAGATTTATGACACTTCACATATCATAAGATAGTTCACTTCAACTGATTGTATTTTTACAGTTAAAATTTTAAGTGGATATTTTATTGTACTTTGCCAAATTTATGTTTTTGAAGCAGTGTTTTGTGAAGATTATTTCTAGTTGTGAATTATGCTGTCTGATACAACTTGCTTCAAATTATTTGCAATCAATTTTATTGAATTGCTGAACCATCAAGATATTTTATGTTTGATTGTTGCTAGATAATGTCTTTGTTGAAAAATATTATTTTTTGTAAGTATTACTTACTGTTTTTCCAAGAACAGGCAGTGCCATTTATATGATGTATATGAAATAATATAAGCCAAAGTTACAAGCCTTAAGTTATCCTAGACATTTTACTACCCTCAAGACATCTTATTTTTGATTCACTATTTTCATTAAGTTCTCTTTTCAACAATAGAGTTTAACTTTAATGCCACTTATTTTTATTCCTATCTGCTCTGAAGGGATTCAGTTCTAGTTGGTACCTGGAATATAGTTATCTGACAGGTTTTTTTTTAACTTTACAGAACATGAGGTTTTTTTCTTTCAGATCTATCCTGAAAAAAAACAAACATACTTAATACCCTGGAAATTTCAAAAACTATACTGGGAAAAAAACTATGTGGTATACAGAAATGTGCATGTACTATTTAATTCAGTATGAAATTATTGCAACAAAATTATCAATACACAGAAAGTATTATCTCTGTTTATTCATAAGTCAGAGTAGTGAACTAGCTTGCAGAAAGCTTCAAGAACCCTATTAAATGATAAACTGAAAAATGTTTTCACTTAGGACATGTTTTTATTTCTCTGTATGATATTTAAACAATATATTTCCTACATATTGAAAGAAAAGAGCCATATTAAAATTATTGTTAGGAGAGAATATGTGTCAATTTATAATAACAATATACTTGAAGGAAAAAAGTTTGTTTTTTAAATAATAGCATCCTCACAATACTGTGCTTAGTATAATTTAAAATATGTGATGAGATGATTGATTAGTATGACAAAATAAACCCTACTCAGAAATCAAGACGACACAATGGCACTCTCAGATCCTCCATATCTGCTTTTTGTGTCCATTTCTTAAATTCCACTTATGATTAATTTGGAGGTATAGGAAACAAAAGAAAGGATCACTAGTTTCATCAGGTACCATAAAATCCCCATTGTTACAAGTATTTCACAAGGAATAAGGTAGTACTGAGAGCTGCCCATCCAACAGAGGAGCAATTTACTCAAAAGTAGGAAATGACTCTTGATTTCTAGTCATTCCAAATTGTCTTTGGCCAATTTGCTAGATTCTGGCAATTGGATCAGGAGGAATTATGCAGTGGGGGGGACTTGAGAAGGATTTTGCTTTCTTAAAATAAATTGGTGCTACCTCCACTTCATCACTTCCTTAAAGCTAACATTTTGCCTTTCATCACAGAAGCCATAGAATGAACATGCAGAAAGAATGTGAAAAGTAAAAGTCAATATGCTCGAACTGCCCAGTGTTCAGAACAAGTTAGGGTCTTGAATGGCTTCATTGAAAATTCAATTAAAAAAAAACAAAACAGAAGAACAAACTTCATTATGATCACCATGAAACTGAAGGACAATTACAATGGGATAACAAGAAAGCCAAAGCAATACTTGTTAGGGTTGAACCACATCTTCAAAAAATGACATGTTGAAGTGTTATCTTAATCTGCTCAGGCTGATGCAACACTGTGTCATGGACTGGGTGGCTTATAAACAACAGAAATTTATTTCTTACTGTTCTGGAGCCTGAAGTCCAAGATCAAGGTGTCACCAGATTCAGTGTCTGGTCAAAGCCCACTTCCTGTTCATAAATGTCGTTTTAGCTGTGACCTCACATGGCAGAGGGGACAAGCATTCTCCATAGGATCTCTTTTACAAACTACTAATTCCATTAGTAAGAGCTCCATCCTTATGAGCTAATCACTTCCCAAAGTCCTAACGTTGGGGATTAAATTTCATCATAAGAATCTTGGGAGGACACATACAGTTTTAGCAAGTACTAACCCCTGAATCCTTAGAATGTGACTTTATTTGAAGATTAGGACTTCACAGAGCTAATCAGGTTAAAATGAGATCATAAAAGAGAGCCCTAAGCCACTGTGACTGCTATTCTTACATAAGGGGGAAAATTGGGACACAGATACACAACAAGCACACTCAGAGGACTCATGTGATGACTGGACATCAGTTGCCACAATCCATGTAGCCACTGAAACTAGGGGAGAGGCCTGGAAAGTCTATCCTTGGTGCCTTCACAGGCAACATGGACCTGCTGGTGCCTTGATGTTGTTAGACTTCTGGCCTTCAAAACTGTGGAATGGTAAGTTTCTGTTGTTCTAAACCACCCAGATTTTGGCACTTGGAAACTAATGCAATATTTAAGTATTAAAAGTACAATAGGAAACTATTGCAAAATTTAAGTATTAAAAGTGCAATAATTTTTCTTTAATCACTAATGGATAAGGTAAAATGTTTTTAAAAAATCTTACTACTAAAAATCACTTTGTTGAGCATAGTATTCAAAATGTAATGAGGGTAATAGATATAATGAACTTTCTAACATAGGGCTCAATTAATTCTCAGTCTTCTGAAAGTCTGTAATAGAAAATTAGCATTTGTTCATTAGATGCTCAGAGACTTAGGTGGCAAAGTAATATCTTTGATTTTTAGTCCATTCAGTGTACCCTTTAGAACAGTTTACTTTGATGTCTTTATAATGCAATCATATAATATATTCTCAATCTGTGCTTTCTCATTCAGCTTAACAATATCATATGATTTATCTTTTGAATAAGGTGATGCTTTTCACAAACTCTATATGATTCACAGATTGCTTTCTTCAGCAGAGAAAAATGTGAGCTCATTTCCAGCCAAACAAAGGTAACTGCATCAAAAAGGAAAAATATATTAAAATGATGGAAGTTTTCCTTTTTTAAAGAAAAGGATGTGGCATGCAAGGCATTTTAGTTATGAAGGTTCAAAAGGCAAAGGTCTCCTGTTCATCTATTCAAAGATGACAGGCTAACATTTAAACATTTAAATAACAGAGGTATCCTATTCTGTACCCTCTCGGCTAGAATAAATTCTAGGGAAGTTTTACAATCATGTGATTCTATATAAGTCAAAATTTTGTAGATAGATTATTTTGTTAAGTGATTTTCTTGACAGTGAGAAATTCTATTACTTCATGTTAATATATTAAGCATATGGAACTGTTAGGCATGATTGCTAATATGTTATTAAATTCTTGCAAATGAAAAGATAAACAATTAGATTAGTTAGTTTCCAAAATTAGGATGACCAAAGCTACAATAATATTCACAATAGCTTAGTTATTTTATTAATTGGCAATATGCTTTTTCTAACTGTATTGAGGGGAATAATGACTGAACCCTCAAAGGTTTTTACTTCCTTGTACATTTTTTATGTCCAGTATAGTTTTTCTCAGGAGAATTACCCAAACTACAACATAGCATAAACAGACCTTTGTGGTTAAAAAAGTTAGAAATGCTATGTGCAACATCCTCTATCGAAAATTCATAAAACATATATACATGTCGAAACCAAAGAAACATCCTACAGTGAAAACTGTGTAACCTCATTAACCCTCAGTTTTTCAAACTTTACAAAGGAATGTTTATTTTCATGAAACACCTATAAGTATCACTAAGCATTATTTCCTAAAGGATGAGGAATATGTTAAATATAAAAATCCAAAGAAGATAGCACCAATTATGACTGGTGTGAGATGATATTTCACTGTGGTTTTGATTTACATTTCCCTGATTATTAGGAGTGTGGAGCATCTTTTCATGTGCCTGTTGTCTGTGTTAAAAGACAAGAAATAACAAGTGTTAGTAAGGATGTGGAGAAAAGGGAACACTCCTAAACTGTTGGTAGGAATGTAAATTGGTGCAGTCGCTGTGAAAAGTAGTATGGAGATTCCTCAAAAAACTATAAATAGAAATAACCATACCACCCAGCAATTTCCACTTCTAGGAATTTACCTGAAGAAAACAAAATCATAATTGTAAAGATATATGCATTCTTATGTTTATTGCCACGTTATTTACAATAGCCAAGATATGGAAGCAACCAGAGTGCCCATCAATAGATGAGTGGATAAAGTTGTAGTACATATACACAATGGAATATTATTCAGTCACAAAAATGAAAAAAATCCTGCCATTTGCAACAACATGTATGAACCTAGAGGGCATTATGCTCAGTGGAAAAAGCCAAGTGGAGAAAGACAAATACCATATGATTTCACTTATATGTGGAATCTAAAATGAAAAGAAAACAAAATGAACAAAACAGTACACTCATAAACACTAAGAAGTGACTGGTGGTTACCATGAGGGAGGGGTTGGGGTCGGGGGCTGGGGTGCTTATGTGAGAGGGATAAAGAGGCACAAAAATCTCAGTCATAATGCAAGTTGGTCATGGGGATGGAAGTGCAGCCTGGAAAATATAGCCAATGGTTCTGTAACATATCTTTATGTTGACGAATAGTAACCGCATTAGTTGCAGTAAGGATATAATAATGTGTGTAACTGCTGAATCATTGCATTGTTTATTTGAAACCAATATAATAGCCTGCATCAACTATACTTCAATAAAAAAATACACAAAATAATTTTAGAAAGTCATATAAGAAAATTTGAGAATTTAGAATCTAAGAAAATGTCCTTTTTATTGAGTTATGACAGATCATATCATAAAATGGATTTATAGAGAAAAATTCTAAATTATGTATGACATTTAAAGATAAAAAATTGAATAGACACTGCCATAGTATATTCTAGGGCAGGAATCAATTATCTTTTTCTTTAAAGAGTCAGAGAGTAAATATTTAGATTGCATAGTAAGCAATTCAATGGTCACAAATACTGAATTTTGCCAAAGACAATATGTAAATGAATGAACCTAGTATATTCCAGTAAAACTCTACTTTTGGACAGAAATTTGAATTTAACACACTTTTCATATCAATAAATATTACTCTGACCTTTTTGCAGCCATTTAAAAACATTAAAAAATATATATTAGTTCACTGGAAGTACAAAAAGAGGTAACAGGCCATTTTTACCCTGTGGGTTACAGTTTGCCAAAACTTGTTCTGGAATATTAATCCGATGGAATTAATATCTCATTTTACTTGATCTTTTAAAAGGGGATGGAGCTTTCTTACATTTGGGTTTATATTATTTGGGTCAAAAATTCATGTCCCTTTAGAAAGAACAAAGAAGAAAAATAGATGAATGAGAATGTGGCATGATAATGCTATATTCAAATCTTTGTTTTGCAATAAGCTTGAAATTAAAATTATACAGTGTAATTTAATGAATTATATGTTTGTCTGCCAGTTTTTGCTAGGTATATATTTGAAAAACTATTCTTTTAAATTTTTATTGTATTGTCAGTCTAATGACTTTATGAAAAATAAAAACAAACAGTGTACCATGGGAAAAAAAAAAAAGAAAGGAAAACCTAATTTGTGTCTATGTAATCACTTTAGAATTACATAGAAGAGCTACTTACTCCATGTTAGAAAAATCACTGTGGAAAAAATGTTTTAATTAAAATATGAATCCTGTGTCTTTTTCTAGATCTTAACACTAATGCAACCTTATGTTTTCAGAGTAATCCAAACTGAAGAATTCTTTTGTAGCATGTTCCTTTTCTTTTTTAAAATTTCTTTTTATTATGGTACCATTTATATACACTCTTATGAAGATTTCACATGAAAAACAATGTGGTTACTATATTCACAAATATTATCGAGTCCCACCCCATACCCCATAGAAGTCACTGTCTTTCATTGTAGTAAGATGACACAGAGTCATTACTTTTCTTCTCTGTGCTACACTGCATTCCCCATGATCCCACCCAAACCATGTGTACTAAACAAAATACCCCTCAATCCCCTTCTCCCTCCCTCCCCACCTGCCCTCCCCCACCACTTCCCTTTGGAAACAAGAGTCACTTCTTGGAGTCTGTGAGTCTGCTGCTGTTTTGTTCCTTCAGTTTTGCTTTGTAGTTATACTCCACAAATGAGGGAAATAATTTGGTACTTGTCTTTCTCTGCCTGACTTATTTCACTAAGCATAATACCCTCTAGCTCCATCCATGTTGTTGCAAATGGTAGGATTTGTTTCTTTCTTATGAATAAATATTATTCCATTGTGTATATATACCACCTCTTCTTTATCCATTCATCTACTGGGCGAACACTAAGGTTGCTTCCATACTTTGGCTATTGTAAATAGTGCTGCAATAAACATAGGGGTGCTGAAGTCTTTTTAAATGTCAGAACTTGTTTACTTTGGGTAAATTCCTAGGAGTCAAATGATATTTCTATTTTTTATTTTATGAGGAACCTCCATATTGCTTTCCACAATGGTTGAACTAATTTACATTCCCACCAGCAATATAGGAGGGTTCCCCTTTCTCTACATCCTCACCAGCATTGGTTGTTGCTAGTCTTTTTGATGTTGGCCATCCTGACTGGTGTGAGGTGATATCTCATTGTACTTTTAATTTGCATTTCTTTGATAATTAGTGATGTGGAGCATCTTTTCATGTGCCTGTTGGCCATCTGAATTTCTTCTTTGGAGAAGTGTCTGTTTATATCTTCTGCCCATTTTTAATTGGGTTATTTGCTTCTCAGTTGTTGAGGCGTGTGAGTTCTTTATATATTTTGAATGCTAACCCCTTGTCAGATACATCATTTACAAATATATTCTCCCATACTGTAGTAGGCCTTTTGTTCTGTTGATGATGTTCTTTGATGTACAGAAGTTTTTTTGCTTGGGGTAGTCCAATTTTTTCATTTTTGATTCTGTTTTCCTTGCCTGACAAGATACAGTCAGGAAAAATTTGCTAATGTTTATTATATTCAAGAGATTTTTGCCTATGTTTTCTTCTAAGAGTTTTATGGTTTCATGACTTACATTCAGGCCTTTGATCCATTCTGAGTATACTTTTGTGTATGGGGTAAGACAGTAATCATTTCATGCTCTTACATGTAGCTGTCCAGTTTTGCCAACACCAATTGTTTAAGAGACTATTTCCCCATTGAATGTCCATGGCTCCTTTATCATATATCAATTGACCATATGTGGCTGGGTTTGTATCTGGGCTCTCTAATTCTGTTCCATTGATCTGTGGATCTGTTCTTGTGCTAGTACCCAATTATCTTGCTTACTGTAGCTTTGAAGTAGAGCTTGAAGTCTGGGAGTGTAATACCTCCATCTTTATTGTTCCTTCTCAGGATTGCTTTGGCTATTAGGGGTCTTCTTTGGTTCCATATGAATTTTAGAACTATTTGTTCTAGTTCGTTGAAGCATGCTGTTGGTATTTTGATAGGGATTGCATTGAATCTGTAGATGGCTTTAGGCAGGATGGCCATTTTTGACAATATTAATTCTTCCTATACATGAACACTGGATGTATTTCCACTTTTTGGTATCTTCTTTAATTTCTCTCATGTGTATGTTGTGGTTTCCAAGGTATAGGTTTTCCACTTTCTGGCTTAGGTTTATTC
This sequence comes from Manis pentadactyla, assembly GCF_030020395.1. Lineage (NCBI taxonomy): Eukaryota > Metazoa > Chordata > Mammalia > Pholidota > Manidae > Manis > Manis pentadactyla. Next base: position 118,654,306 of record NC_080023.1, on the reverse strand, counting down.
CTAGGTATTTTATTCCTTTTGATGCAATTGTGAATGGAATTGCTTTCCTGATTTCTCTTTCTGTTATTTCAGCATTAGCATGTAGGAATGCTACATATTTCTGTGCGTTAATTTTGTGTTGTGCAACTTTGCTGAATTCAGATATTTTTTCTAGTAGTTTTGGAGTGGATTCCTTAGGGTTTTTTGTGTACAATACCGTGTCATCTGCAAACAGTGACAATTTAACTTCTTTCTTGACAATCTGGATGCCTTTTAGTTTTTGTGTTGTCTGATTGCCATGGCTAGGACCTCCAGAACTACATTTAATAAAAGTGGTAAGAGCAAGCAACCTTGTCTTGTTTCCAATCTTAAAGGAAAGGCTTTCAGCTTCTTGCTGTTAAGTATGATGTTCCCTTTGGTTTTGTAATATATTGCCTGTATTATGTTGAAGTATTTGTCCTCTATACCCATTTTGTTGAGAGTTTTAATCATGAATGGATGTTGGATTTTGTGGAATACTTTTTTAGCATCTATGGAGATGATCATGTGGTATTTGTCTTTCTTTTTGATAATTTGGTGGATGATGTTGATAGATTTTTGAACATTGTAACACCCTTTCATCCCTGGAATAAATCCTTTTTAATCATGATGGATGATGTTTTTGATGTATTTTTGAATTCAGTTTGCTAATATTTTGTTGAGTATTTTTGCATCTATGTTCTTCAGGGATATTGGTCCATTGTTTTCTTTTCTTGTGGTGTCTTTGCCTGTTTTTGTTATTACAGTGATGCTGGCCCCATAAAATGAGTTTGGAACTATTCCCTTCTCTTCTACTTTTTGGGAAACTTTAAGGATGGGTATTAGGTATTCACTAAATGTTTGATGAAATTCAGCAGTGAAGCCATCTGGTTCACAGCTTTTGTTCTTAGATATTTTTTTGATAACCGATTCAATTTCATTCCTCATAATTGGTCTGTTCAGATTTTCTGTTTCTTCCTGGGTCACCCTTGGAAGGTTGTGTTCTTCTAGAAAGTTGTCCATTTCTTCTAGGTTACTCAGTCTGTTAGCATATAATTTTTCACAGTATTGTCTAATAATTCTTTGTATTTCTGTGGTTCTGTAGTGATTTTTCCTTTCTCATTTCTGATTCTCTTTATGTGTGAGACTCTTTTTCTTGATAAATCTGGCTAGAGGTTTATCTATTTTATTTATTTTCTCAAAGAACCAGCTCATTCTCTCAGTGATTCTTTCTATTGTTTTGCTCTTCTCGATTGTGTTTATTTCTGCTCTAATCTTTATTATGTCCCTCCTTCATCCTACTTTGGGCCTCATTTGTTCTTCTTTTCATAGTTTATTAATTGTGAGTTTACATTGTTTATATGGGATTTTTCTTCTTTCCTGAAGTAGGCCTGTATTGGAATATACTTCCCTCTTAGCACGGCCTTTGCTGTGTTGCACAGATTTTGCAGCATCAAATTATTATTCTCATTTGTTCCCATATATTGTTTTACTTCTGTTTTTATTTAGTCATTGATCAATTGATTATTTAGGAGCATGTTATTTAGCCTCCATGTGTTTTTTGGCTTTATCGTTTTCTTTGAGTAATATATTTCTATTTTCATACCTTTGTGGTCTGAGAAGCTGGTTGGTACAATTTCAGTCTTCTCAAATTTTCTGAGGCTCTTTTTGTGGCCTAGTATATGATCTATTCTTGAAAATGTCCCATGTGCACTTGAAAAGAGTGTGAATCCTGCTTTTTTTGTGTGGAGTATTCTATAGATGTCTGTAAAAGTCCATCTCTTCTAATATGTTGCTCAGTGTCTCTGTCTTGTTACTTATTTTCTGTCTGGTTGATCTGTCCTTTAGATTGAGTGGTGTGTTGAAGTCTCCCAAAATGAATGCTTTGCATTCTATTTCCCCTTTTAATTCTGTTATATTTGTTTCACATATGTAGGTGGTGCTGTGTTGGGTGCATAGGTATTTATAATAGTTATATCCTCTTTTTGGACTGACACATTTATCATTATGTAAGTCCTTCTTTGTCTCTTGTTACTTTCTTTGTTTTGAAATCTATTGTGTCTGTTACAAGTACTGCAACTCCTGATTTTTCCTCCCTACTAGTTGCATGAAATAGCTTTTTCCATCCCTTCACTTCTATTCTGTGTATGTCTTTGGGTTTAAATTGATCTCTTGTGGGCATCATATAGATGGGTCTTTTTTTTTTAACCATTCAGTGACTCAATGTCTTTCAATTGGTGCATTCAGACCATTTATATTTAGGGTGATTATTGGTAGGTATGTACTTATTGCCATTGCAGGCTTTAGTTTCATGGTTACTGTAAGTTCAAAAGGTAACTTCCTTACTATCTAACAGTCTAACTTAACTCACTTAGTATGCTATTACAAAAACGATCTAAAGACTCTTTTTTTTTCCTCCTTTTTCTTTCTCCTCCATTCTTTATATATTAGGTATCATATTCTGTACTGTTTACCTATCACTTGACTGACTTTGGAGTTAGTTGATTTGATTTTGCATCTGCTTGGTAATTAATTGTTCTACTTTCTTTACTGTGGTTTTATTTCCTCTGCTGACAGCTATTTAGCCTTGGGAGAACTTTGATCTATACCAGTCCCTCCAAAATACACTGTAGAGATTGTTTGTCAAGGTAAATTCTCTCAGCTTTTGCTTATCTGTAAATTGTTTAATCTCTCCTTCAAATTTAAGTGATAATCTTGCCGGATAGAGTATTCTTGGTTCAAGGCCCTTCTGCTTCATTGCCTTAAACATATCATACCACTCCCTTTTGGCCTGTAAGGTTTCTGTTGAGGAGTCTGATTATAGCCTGATAGGTTTTCCTTTATATGTAATATTTTTCTCTCTCTAGCTGCTTTTAAAAGTCTGTCCTTAACCTTGATCTTTGCCATTTTAATTATATATGCCTTGGTGTTGTCTTTCTTGGTCCCTTGTGTTGGGAGATCTGTGAACCTCCATGGCCTAAGAGATTATCTCCTTTTCCAGACTGGGGACATTTTCAGCAATTACTTCCTCAATGACACTTTCTGTCATTTTTAATCTCTCTTATTTTTCTGGTAACCTTTTAATGCAAATATTGTTCTGTTGGGATTGGTCACAGTGTTCTCTCAATATTCTTCATTCTTAGAGGTCCATTTTTCCTTCTGTGCCTCAGTTTCTTTGTATTCCTCTTCTCTGATTTCTATTTCATTTACTGTCTCTTCTACTTTGTCTAATCTACTTTTAAATCCTTCTATTGTATGTTTCATTTCAGATAATATATTATTTACTGGTGGAATCTCACTACTGGATTCTTCCCTGAGTTCTTGAATATTTTTCTGTTCCTCCATGAGCACATTTATGATTTTTATTTTCAAATGTCTTTCAGGAAGATTAGTGAGCTCAGTTTTACTTGGTCCTTTTTCTGGTGTTTGTGGGATTTTGGTTTGAACCAGGTTCCTTTAATGTTTCATAATGCATGTGGCACCCTCTTGTGGCCAGAAGCTCTAGTCTCTGGATCTGCTCAGTCCTGGAGTGATGGCGGGACTTTCAGGCAAGAGGCCCTGGTGCTTGTCAGAAGGAAAGAGCTGTTTCCTGCTTTTTGGCTGTAGTGCCTGTCTTCACTACCAGGGACAGTGGGATGAACATGCAGACTGAAGCCTTTTTGCTTTGTGGTTGCAGCTGCCATGGGTGGGGCCTCCCTCTGCCTGTCCTGTGCTCCAGTGCCAGCTGGGAGGGAAGGATAGCAAGCTGCTTATTATGGTGGAGGGCCTCAGAGCTGTGTAGCTAGCCAGGGGTATGGCGTGCCTGAAGCTCCTGAACGTTCCCAACCTGCTGAACAGAGTTGGCCCAGACAATTTTATCCACTTTTCCTTTCTTGTGAGCATTAAGCTCTGTGCAATCTTTGCTCATTTAGCAATTCTCTCACTGTTTGCACATATCTCAGACTGCCTGCCTTTCATTCATCCCAGAGTGGCCAGATGTGGATCCCTTTTTTTCACAAGCACTGGAATTTCAGTCTCTCCAAGTATTCCACCTGTCTTAGGTTTACAACCCCATTAATCTCCAGAAAACCATGTAATGTAGGTTAGTACTCCCAGAGCAGATCCAGGGTGTGGTGTTCAGTAGTCCCAGGCCTCCACTCCTTCCTGCTCAGTTTCTCTTCATCCCACCAGTGAACTGAGGTTGGGGAAGGGCCTGAGTCCCTCAGGATCATGACTTTGGTATGTTACCCTATTCTGTGAGGTCTGATCCTTTCTCTAGGTGTATGCATTTGGCAGAGCCTTCTTTCCTTTTGCTCCTTCAGGATTAATTGTAACAACTATGTTTTCATATTATATGTGGTTTGGGAGGAGGTTTCTGTTTTACCTCTCACACCACCATCTTTAATCCTATAGCATGGTCATTTACATTCTTCTGTAGTATTCCAGTCTTTAAAAATATTGTCTATTTCTGTTGATGGGCACTTATTTTGTTCTCATTTGGTGCTGTGCATTATAGTATTTCTGTGGACCTTTTGTAGATGGATTCTGGTGCAAACATTCTTCAAACATATATGACTAGTAATGACACTACAGAAAATCTACATACGTCCTCTACTCTATTGGAAATAATGAGGAGTTCCCCATTTTTATATAAAGTTATACTCCCAAAATTAGTGAATGCAACTCCATAATTCTCCCAAGTTGTAGAAAATTAATATTTTTAAAATTCTCAATTTTAACAGGGAAGCCATTTCTTTCTGTTTCTGTCTCTATCTCTCTGTCTTTCTCCATGTATATGTGAATATATATACATATATATATACATATATATATACATGCATATATATATATGTATATATATATGTATACATAGGCATATTCTAAGTTTTGGACATAGCTCTACATACAGATCTTAAAAGTTTAATTGATTTCAACAATATTGCAATGAAATATGCAGTCATTAACCCTTTATATGTGAGTTATAAAAGAAAATAAAATTTCATTATGTCTCACTTATTTCACTCCACATTATGTCCTGTTCCTTTTATTGGACAACAGTATTAGATTATAACTTTAGGGCAGTAGGCATACTTATTGCTACTGATTGTTATTTCTTTTAGCCCTCCTATTTGATAGAGCAAGGATATATATATGTGCACACTAATCCATGTGTGTATTATATATATTTACACATTCATATATATATACACATACACAAACATTTATGCACATATTTACAAATTTATAATAGTTATATATCTAGCCATCTGAATCTATGGTAAGTTAAATATAAGTTCTTACAAATGTCTCCAGCTCTAAGCCAATAGCATATGAATAATTCTAGCTTCTTCCCCTTGCTTAGCTATATGAATTCTCAGTCAATAGTGAGAAAACTGATTTTTACCCTCTGCCATCCATTTATTTAATTGTTCAATTCCAACCTGAATGTATAGCAGTATCAGTAGTTAACTCATGAGCCATGGGAAATAACTTTATCCACTAAAGTATGGTATTTGTGTGCATTTCCTCTTGCCTTTAATCTTACTGTCTGTTTTTTCTTAGTTTACAAGGTCTGCCCATTTCTTCCTGACTCCTTCAATGAGTTTGTTTCATGTGTTTGTAGAACAGTTAATTTCTTTCATAGTCTGCATACTTTCCTGAGATTCTCTAACCTTCTAAATGATTTTGTTTTAATTTCAGATATTAAAGGTCACCATTTGTTTTGAAGAGGTTTATTGTTTTTTAGAAATGAATATCATGTATCCATCATTACAGTATCATAAAGAATAGTTATACCACTTTAAAGTTCCATATGTTCTACCTTTTCATCTCTGCCATCATCCTTTCCCCTGAATTTCTTACAATCACTTCTTCTCTAGCTCTGATTTTTTCATTTTATTTTTATTTTCTTTTACTAATTCTATAATTTTGCCTTTTCCAAAATATTACATAATTGTAGTCATGCAGTGTGTATTTAACATTTCATACTGACTTATTTCATTGTAAGTATGCATTTAAAGTTCATGCACATTATTATGTAGATTTATAGTATTTTTTATCATTGAATGATATACTATTTTATGAAGATCATACACAATTTGTTTAACCATTTAGCCATTGGAGGACATCTTGGTTTCTTCCAGTCAGGGGCAATTATGAAAAAGTTGTTGCATGTATTCATTTAAATTTTTTGTGTGGCACAAACTTTCAACTCAATTGGATAAATACCTAGGAATATAATTGTTGGATTATAAGATGATATGATAATTAGCTTTGTTAAGAAATTGCCAGACTGTCTTTAAATTGGCTATACCATTTAGCATTCTTACCGGCAATGAGTGAAAGTTCCTATTGCTCTGCATCCTCATTTGCGTTTGGATTGTTTTTTTTTTAAATTTTAGACATTCTAATAAGTATGTAATGTTATTTCATTGTTTTAACTAGCAATTCCCTGATAAAAAAGGAAAAATGTATATATTTGCTTTAAGTTCATTCTGCTAAATGCTTACTGTGGTGATTGCTTCAATGTATGCTTTTACCAAAATATATGAGAGTTGTAGTTGCTCCTTATTTTCCTTAATGTTTTTATGGTCTTTCTTTTTCACTTTTAGCCATTCTGACAGGTGTCTATTAATATTTTCCTGCAGTTTAATTTGCATTTTTGTGTTGACAAATAATATTTTCTAGCAGTTTTTAATTGGCTTGTTTTGTGATTTTCTTATTGATTTGTTAATGTCCTTTGTATTCTCTAGATATAAGTACTTTGCATATATAGGCAATGAAAATTTCCAATTCGTCTTAATTTTAAAGAATTCTGATTTATCAATCTTTTTTTGTTAATGTTTATTTTATGTTCTGTCCTAAGACCATGAAAATATTCTATTATGCCTTTTCTAAAAGCTTGATTGGTTTAGCCTCCACATTTAGGCCTTCTATATTACATAATTAGATGCACCAGTACATTCTTGGTAATGACTTATTAAACACTCTGTAAGATTCTTAAAGTCTGGATCTCTTCAGAGTCTACTTGTATCTCCAAAATTGTTGTAAATTTTGTATATTGCTGTAGAAAAGTCATCCAAAAGCACAAAACACTTTTTAAACATCAGAATCCTCCAGTACTAGGTTTGGAATTAGAAAATGAGCATTTGTAAACATGCTGAATTAAAACTCTAAAGCATAACTATATCATAATATTGAGATGAAAATATCACATAGCTGTAATGTTTCCAGTTAACTACTTAAATGAAGAATGGCAAGGATGCCAAATATATTAAAATCATATATATATATATATATATATATATATATATATATATATATATATAGAGAGAGAGAGAGAGAGAGAGAGAGAGAGAGAGAGAGAGAGAGAGATCTGTTTTGGTTTATAATCCCATGATAAATGCTGCTTACTCTCTCTAAATTGGTTTAAGTAAAAGCAAGCACTGAAGTAATTTTTCCCTAAGCAAAATAGTTTATTCTGTATGACTATAACATTCATCACTAAACAGAAAATAAAGGGCAGCCACTTAATGTACTTGTGTTGTTTCAAGAGAAGTAGAAGAAAAGTTTAAAGTTAGTATGGATACAAATAATTATGTTGAAGACACTACTTGGCTTGGTATTAAGAGACAGAAAACAGCCATGTGGGGGGTAGTCTTACAGGCTTAGTTTTTAAGAGAATAGTAACAGATCTATTTGAATATGATTAGGTATCATTTTAAAGTAAGATGAAGCTCAGAATATGAGAACAATAGAAATGTATATTGGGTAATCATCTGCTTAAAGGTAAAAAATAATTGACTCCTTAAATTTTTTAAATATCAGTTTAGCTCCTGTGAAGGTTCTTTCTAAGGTTTACTTAAGAATCATCAAGTAAAGCTTCACAAACACCTTCATGGAATTTTTATCTTAAACTCTAATCTAGACTACAAGCTTTAAAATATTACAAAAAACTGGGTTTATCTTTCTCAATACCATCTTGATAATTTTCTTATTATGAATATGATAATATTCTATTTTTAAATATTTCTTTTCACAAAGTAATATTCTTTTTATAAAGGATTATATGTATACTGGCATATTCATTTAAGCCAAAAAGGAATTATGTCAATTTGTGCTTAGCTTAGGTAATTATTTCATTTACTTTAAATAATTATTTTTGAATATGAAATATTCATCATCAAGAAAAAGTTAAAGCCCATGAAATTCAATTATCATTTGAGCTTCAGATATGAAGCAGCTTGTAAATTGGAGCTGTTTTCTATTTCATGTGTGTATGTGTGTGTGTGTATGTATAACTATGAATTTCATAGACAGCTAATACTAGTTTTGTACATGTATTTATCTTTTTCTTGTGTTCATAATGACAGCAAATTTATTTTCTCAAGGAAAGTATACAGAAATGTCAGTTTCAAAATGTACATATAAAATAAAACTATAATAGTGTTTTTGAAAATGAATATGTAATATAAAAATTATAAAACAAGAAGGTAGTCTCTGATTTGAGGGAGAGAATATCAATGCAGGAAATACAGGAAAAAAACCTATTCAATCACATTTCTGCTGCATATAGGGGTTCTGAAATGTCCTCAAATATATTTTATTGGCCAGGACAGTAATGATTTGATTGTCCTTATTAGGAGCTTATTATTAGGTTAGGACTGTACTTTCAAAGATCTCCAATAGCATTCTTTTCATCTATGTAGCTCCTCCAGGCATATAAGGTCCTTTTTTGACTCAGAAGAAATTGAGGCAAATGTCCCACAGTTTTCATTTTTCACTACCACACAATTTACACCTTTGTATTCTATTTGGATGAAGTTTTTATCTGAAAGAGGCAAAAAAAGTGATAGCTTTTTACAAATTTAAGCTTTTGATAATATTCTTAAATTATCCACCTTTGTTTTCTCATTTTCTATTATTATTATTATTTGTTTTTATTAAGGAATCATTGATATGCAATCTTATGAAGGTTACATATGAACAATTCTGTTTTTACAACATTCATGCATATTATCAAGTCCCCATACCCCATACCCAATTGCAGTCACTGTCCATCAGTGTAATAAGATGCTATAGAGTCACTACTTATCTCCTCTGTGCCTTCCCTGTGACCCCCTTACAATATGTGTGCTAAACATAATGCTCCTTAATTCCTTTCTCCCTCCCCACCCCCCATCCCCAACCCCTTTCCCTTTGATAACCACTAGTCCCTTCTTGGAGACTGTGAGTCTGCTGCAGTTTTGTTCCTTCACTTTTATTTTGGAGTTATACTCCATAAATGAATGAAAATCATTTGGTACATGTCTTTATTCCCCAGGCTTAAGCATAATACCCTCTAGCACCATCCATGTTGTTACAAGTGGTAGGATTTGTTTTCTTCTTATGGATGGATAATATTCACATCTTCTTTATCCATTCATCTACTGATGGACACTGAGGTTGCTTCCATATATTGGCTATTGTAAATAGTTCTGTGATAAACACAGGGGTGCATATGTCTTTTTGAATCAAGAATCTTGTTTTCTTCAGGTAAATTCCTAAGAGTGGAATTTCTGGGTCAGGTGGTATTTTTAGTTTTAGTTTTTTTAAGGAACCTCAATATTGCTTTCCACAATGGTTGAACTAATTTACACTCCCACCAACAGTGTTAGGAGGGTTCCCCTTTCTCTGCATCATTGACAGCACTTACTGTCCCCTTGTCTTTTGGATGTTAGCCACCCTAACTGGTGTGAGGCAATATCTCACTATGGTTTAATTTGCATTTCCCTGATTATTAGCAATGTGGAGCATCTTATCATGTGCCTGTTGGCCATCTGAATTTCTTCTTTGGAGAACTGTGTGTTCAGATCTTCTGCCCATTTTTTTATTGGGTATAATTTATTTGCTTTTTGGGAGTTGAGGCATGTGAGCTGTATATTTTTTGGATGTTGACCCCTTACTGGACATGTCATTTACGAATATATTCTCCCATACTGTAGGGTGCCTTTTTGTTATGATGATGCCCTTTGCCATACAGAAGTTTTTTAGTTTGATGTAGTCCCAGTTGTTCATTTTGCTTTTGTTTCCCTTGCCCAATAAGATATGTTCATGAAAAAGTTGCTCATGTTTATATTCAAGAGATTTTTGCCTATGTTGTCTTCTAAGAGTTTTATGGTTTCATGACTTACATTCAGGTCTTTGATCCATTTCGAATTTACTTTTGTGTATGGGGTTAGACAATAATCCAGTTTCATTCTCTTACATGTAGTTGTCCAGTTTTGCCAACATCAGTTGTTGAAGAGACTGTTGTTTCCCCATTGTATGTCCAAGCCTCCTTTATCATGTATTAATTAGCCATAATTGTGTGGGTTTATATCTGGACTCTATTCTATTCCATTGATCTATGGGTCTGTTCTTGTGCCATTATCAAATTGTCTTGATTACTGTGGCTTTGGAGTAGGGCTTAATGTTGGGGAGCGTAATCCCCCCAGCTTTATTCTTCCTTCTCAGGATTGTTCGGCTATTTTGGGTCTTCTGTGGTTCCACATGAATTTTAGAACTATTTGTTCTAGTTTGTTGAAGAATGCTGTTGGTATTTTGATAGGAAGTGCATTGAATCTGTCAATTGCTTTATGCAGGATATCCATTTTGACAATATTCATTCTTCCTATCCATGAGCATGGGATGCATTTCAATTTATTGGTAGCTTCTTTAATTTCTTTCATGAGTGTCTTCTAGTTTTCAGAGTATAGGTCTATCATTTCCTTTGTTAGGTTTATTCCTAGGTATTTTATTCTTTTTGATACAATTGTGAATGGAACTGTTTTCATGATTTCTCTTTCTGCTAGTTCATCATTAATATATAGGATGCAAAAGATTTTGTGTATTAATTTTGTGTTGTGCAACTTTGCTAAATTCAGATATTAGTTCTAGTATGTTTGGAGTGGATTCCTTAGTTTTTTTATGTACAATATCATGTCATATGCAATCAGTGATTGTTAAACTTCTTCGTTACTAATCTGGATGCCTTATATTTCTTTGTGTTGTCTGATTGCTGTGGCTAGGACCTCTAGTCTCTAGAACTATGTTGAATAAAAGTGGGGAAAGTGAACATTTTTGTCTTGTTCTTGATCTTAGAGGAAAAGCTTTTAGTTTTTGCTGTTGAGAGTTTTTATCATGAATGGATGTTGAATTTTTTCAAATGCTTTTTCAGCACCTATTGAGATGATGATCATATGATTTTTATCCTTCATTTTGTTGACATGTTTAATGATGTTGATAGACTTTTGATTATTGTACCATCCTTGCATCCTGGAATAAATCCTATTTGGTCATGATGGATGATTTTTTTAATGTATTTTTGCATTCAGTTAACTAACATTTTGTTGAGGATTTTTACATCTATGTTTTTCAGGAATAGTGTTCTGTAATTTTCTTTCTTGGTGTCTTTGCCTAGTTTTGTTATTAGAGTGATGTTGGCTTCATAGAATAAATTTGGAAGTATTCCCCCTCTTTAAGGAGGATGGGTATTGGGTCTTCACTAAATGTTTGATAAAATTCAGCAGTGAAGCTTTCTGTTTCAAGGCTTTTGTTTTTAGGTAGTTTTTTGATTACCAGTTCAATTTCATTGCAGGTAATTGGTCAGTTCAGATTTTCTGTTTCTCTCTGGGTCTGTTTTGGAAGGTTGTATTTTTCTACACAGGTGTCCATTTCTTCTAGATTATCCAATTTGTTAGCATATAACTTTTCATAGTACTCTCTAATACTTCTTTATATTTCTGTGGTATCCTTAGTGGTTTTTTATTTCTCATTTCTGATTCTTTTTATGTGTGAGACTCTTTTTATTGATAAGTCTAGCTAGGGGGGGTTTGTCAATTTTGTTTATATTCTCAAAGAACCAGCTCCTGGTTTCATTGATTCTTTCCAGTGTTTTATTTTCCTCAATGTCATTTATTTTCCTACATCTTTATTATGTTTCTCCTTCTACTGAGTTTGGGTCTCATTTGGTCTTTATCTAGTTTCATTAATTGTGCGTTTAAACCGTTCCTTTGGAATTGTTCTTCTTTCTTGATGTATGCCTGTATTGCTATATACTTTCCTCTTAGAACTGCCTTCACTGCATCCCACAGGTTTTGGGGTGTAGAGTTGATTCATTTGTTTCCATATATTGTTTGATCTCTGTTTTTATTTGGTCATTGATCCACTGATTATTTAGGATAATGTTGTTAAGCCTCCATGTGTTTATGGGGTTTTCTTGTTTTATTTTGTTTTCTTTGCATAATTTATTTTTAGTTTCATACCTTTGTTGCGTGAGAAGCTGGTTGGCACAATTTCAATCTTTTTAAATTTATTGAGGCTCTTTTTGTGATGTAGGATGTGATCTATTCTTGAAAGTGTTCCATGTGCACTTGAAAAGAATGTATATCCTGCTGCTTTTGGCTGGAGTGTCCTGTAAATGTCTGTTAAGTCTATGTGTTCTATTGTGGTGTTCATTGCCTCTGTCTCTTTACTTATTTTTTGTCTGGTTGATCTGTTCTTTGGAGTGAGCGGTGTGTTGAAGTCTCCTAAAATGAATGAATTGCATTGTATTTCCCCTTTTAATTCTGTTAGTATTTCTTCCATATATTTAGATGCTCCTATGTTGGGTGCTTAGATATTTATAATGGTTATATCTATTTGGATATGTTTATTTCTATTTGGACTGACCCCTTTATCATTGTGCAAGGTCCTTCTTTGTCTCTTGTTACTCTCTTTGTTTTGGAATCTGTTTTGTCTGATACAAGTACTGAAACCCCTTCTTTTTTCTCTCTGTTGTTTGAATGAAATATCTTTTTCAGCCCTTAATTTTAATCTGTGTATGTCTTTGGGTTTAAATTGAGTCTCTTGTATGCAGCATATAGATAGGTCTTTATTTTTAACCCATTCAGTAACTCTATGTCTTTTGATTGATGCATTTAGACCATTTACGTTTAGGGTGATTACTGTAGATATGTACTTATTTCCATTGCAGGCTTTAGATTCATGGTTCAAGAGCAGGTTCTTTATTGTCTAACAGTCTAAGTAGTGTTGATTTGTGGGAGGTAAATTCCCTCAACTTACCTGGAAATTGTTTAATCCCTCCTTCAAATTTAAATGATAACGTTGCTACATAAAGTGTTCTTGGTTCGAGACTCTTCTGTTTCATTGCATTAAATATAATATACCACTCCCATCTGGCCTATAACTTTTCTGCTGAGAAGTCTAATGATAGCCTGATGGGCTTTCCATTGTATGTGATCTTCTTTCTCTCTCTGGCTGCTTTTAATACTCTATCCTTGTCCTTGATCTTTGCTGTTTTAATTATTATGTCATGGTGTTGTCTTCCTAGTGTCCCTTGTGTTGGGAGATCTCTGCATTTAATTACTCTGAGAGACTATTTCCTTCCCCAGATTGAGAAAGTTTTCAGAAATTATTTCCTCAAAGGCACTTTCAATCTCTTTTTCTCTTTTCTTCTTCTGATACCCCTATAATGGAATATTATTCCATTTGGATTGCTCATACAGTTCTCTTAATATTCTTTCATTCCTAAGGCTCCTTTTCTCTCTCCTTGCTTCAGTTTATTTCTATTTCTGTTCTCTAATTTCTATTTCATTTACCATCTCCTGTAACTCATCTAATCTGCTTTTAAATCCCTCTACTGTACGTTTTATTTCAGATACTATATTTTTCAAAGTTTCTATCTCTTTCTTGATTCTCTCCCTGTTATCTTGAATATTTTTCTATAGCTCCATTAACATGTTTATTATTTTCATTTTGAAATCTTTATCAAGAAGATTGGTGATTTCAGTTTCACTTTGCCCCCTTTCTGGTGTTTGAGGGATACTAGATTGTGCAATATTATTTTGTGTTTTCATATTTATAATGATTACTATGGAATAATAACTGTGTAGGTGGCACTCTCTAGTGCCAAGAAACTCTACTTTCTGGAGCTGCCGGGCACCTGGAGCAACAGCAGGTGTTGCAGACATGCAGGACCAGTGCCTGTAGGAAGGATAGAGCTCTTTCCTGATCCCCAGCTTCAATGCCTGACTTCACTGCTTGGTCCAGTGGGTCAAACGTGCAAGGAGGTGCCTCTGTGTTACACTCCTGCAGCTGCCACTGGCATGGCTGCCCTCTGGCTCTCCTGGTGCAGTGGCAGGAGCTGCAGTTGTCTAGACTGGTGCCTGCCAAGAGGAAGGACCAGCAGGCTGCATATAGCAGTTGGGAGCTTCAGGGCTGTGTCACCAGCCCAGGGGAATGGGGCACCTGAAGCTCCTGAAAGTTCCCAACTTTCTGGGTTTATGTGCCAGTACGATTTTGTCCACCTGTTGTTTCTCCTGAGCAGCAAGCTCTGTGTAATCCTTACTCCTCTAGCACCCCTCTCCCTATTGGGAAGTCTTTTAAAGTGCCTGCCTTTCTTTTATCATGGAGCAGCCTGTTGAAATTCCTCTTTGTTTTCCAACCCCTCTTAATCTCCAGAGTATCATGTAATGTAGATTTGTACTCCGAAAGCAGATATCCAGGGTGGGTGTTTAGTAGTCCTGGGCTTCTACTCTCTCGCTGCTCCATTTCTCTTCCTCCCACCTGTGAGCTTGGGTAAGGGGAGGCTTAGATTCCACCAGATTGCAACTTTGCTACTTTACCCTTTTCTGTGAGGTCTTATCTTTCCCCAGATGTAGGCCATCTGTAACAGTCTTCAGGTCATTTTTTCAGGATTAGTTGTATTTGCTGTATGTTTGTATTATATGTGGTTTTGGGTAGAGACTTCTACCTCACTTCTCATGCCACCCTCTTTTTCCAGATTCCTCTTATTTTCTATTATTTTCACATTTGCCTTTTCCTTTCAATTTCCTATACTGAAATGAACCAAGTTATTTTTCTTACCAACTCCCTACCCATCTTTCCTCTCTTTATTCTGTTCTTGCCAAGTCTTTGAATAAATTAAAAATTTACTTACATTTTATTTTCTCTTTTGTCTGAATTTTAGTGATCTTTATGGAGCTTACATAAACCAGAACAAATCTTGGAAACATGAAAACATTAAAAGTTTTTGTTTCTCATTTAACTTGAATTATAATGAATATTTTTTCTTAAAAGCAACAAAGGAAAAAGAAGCAACACTTTACAATTTATCAGTTGACCATATTTACTGTTGTGGTTGGTATAAAACTGGCTAAAGGTGTATCTCCTTGACCTTTGCTTATTGCCTATTGATCTCATAAAGTATTATATGTACAATGAATGTAACAACACTTTTCCTCTCACTCATTATTAACATCAGCCTCAGTTTATTGAGTTAGAAAGAATGACCTCCTATTATAATCATATCCTCCTCTTGCACATCTACAATTTCTTCTTAGAATTAACCCATACCTGTTCTTAAGAGACAACAGGAAAGAATACTCATGTGACCTCATCTCCCGACACCAAATACAGTTGTTTAGAAGAGAGATAGGCACCAGATTTAACCTGAGTAAATCCCATTCACAGGGGTATGAATTCAGTGTTGGTTGATGAAAATGGATTTGAAAGCTGTAGGCTCCATACTGAAAAAAGTCATGTCGACTTAGGATCTAAAGCTACCAATTCAGATAATACCAAGATAGGCAGGTATTTGCCAAGAAAGAAGCAATGTAGAGAGAAATAAAAGAAACAAACTTGCAGGAAGAGCAGGAAAGGGAAGTAAATTCCTTTTCATGTTCCCTTGTCTGTCTTATATTTTGATGAGACCTATATGTAATTCCTTCCCTTATTTGAGGTGGAAACTGCTTAATCATTATAATATCCCTAGGAAGAAGGCTATTGGAAAAAACAAAATTCTCTGACCTAGATAATCATAATGCTTAATTAAGGCATTGAAATTAAAATTAATGTAGATGATGCTTCTTGGAGTTTGTTTCCCAACTCTAGTCCTGAAATATGTCCTCCTCCAGAGACATATTTTTGCATTTTAAGCAAAGACATTTCTCTTTGCTTAAACCAGTTATGAAATATTCAATAATTTATGTTACTTTAAGAGACTATTAAAATGACTAAAACAGACATGATGGAAGGTAATCAGTTAGGAAAACCCCCTTTGCCTTCAATCTTCTCCCCTTCTTCCTTTTTGGCTGTGTATCCCTGTTTCTCAGTAAATTCAGACTAGGTAACAAACCCTAGCACTTGTCAAAACAGTAAGAAAACACTGTTCTGATGTTTACTGGGACCATAAGCAAGTGGCATTGAAAACAGGAATGAACCTAAACCAAAAGTTTTACTCAAAGATTGGTGACTCAGTAAAATTGTATGGGCACATACTTAGCTTCTCCTTATTCTATAAAAACTTTGATAAATTCACTGATCATTTGTAATAATTCCCACATTTTTTATTTCATATATACCTTATGATTTGTAGATAATATGCCCTCAAAAATATTAGGATTTTACTTCTTTCCCAACCTTGATGCTACACAGCTGTTAAGTAGATATTTTAATGGGAAGGGTCAAGAATAGTTAAGTAATTTAGTATTATAAGAGACATCTCTTAGTAGAAATAAACATAAAATAGAATGACATTTTATGAAAAAGAAAATGTACACAACTTCAGTGGACAACATATACAATAATCCTTGCTTTTCATATACTATTATCTATGTTTAACAGGTGGTATGTTGCTGTTATCACAAGGGACAATCCTAGATATGTGTGGTGCTTTTAATTACTTTACACAAAAATAAAATCAAGAAATGATCATCTAGGTCAATTCTCATAAACTAAAAAAAAAATGTGCAGAAGTTAAGGAATTTGAGAAATAGAGAGTTGTAAATAGATCTATTTCTCATTCTAGGGTCAGAATTAAATACATCTTTCATACTTGTTTCCACCAAAAAGCTGAATTGTTAGATTATTCTAATAGCTTTTAAGTAGACCACAAATAATTATTCTTTATGGTACTCCATGCTGTCCTACAAATTGCTAATACACTGAAGAGCAATCATGAATTATAAGGTAGGAGGTGAAGAGTAGTGGTGTATTGTCCTGTTGTCAGAATATGAACTGTCTTTTCCCATTGGGCCACTTCTTATGAGGCTTCTCTTTGAGGAAGAATTATTCCCTGCCCTGTTGATGCCAAGCCTGGGTATGCTACATGCTTTACACAATGCAAAGTAAAGAGAATAAAAGTGTGCATTTCTGGCTTAAAAGTCAGGGTGTAGTTTGCCCTTTCTCATGTTGACATTTCTCATATTTAAGCGGCTCATTCAGCTTTATTCACCGCCTGAAGATGACATAAAGCAGAGCCATTACTCAGGATGGTCATTCAGTGTAGAAAAGAAATATTTTTTTTTATTGGTGCATTAAACTTTGAATTTAAGCTGTAATATAACCTAGAGTAAGTAGATTGATAGATAACCCACTCCAAATAATTAGCTTTATTTTAGCAGTGATTGATTTATGAATCCACATCTGATTCCATTCAACCCTGCTGGAAGCCTCCTAAGAAAGGTTTCTGTGCTCCAATTAGGCAGCCCTGAAGATAAAGGAAATGTCTTCTATCCTTCTGGTGTTCTTGATGTAGTGCCTGGAATGCTACAGCCACCTACCTCACAGTAATCAGGGAGGAAAGCAAAACCCAGAGAATCAGGGAAAAGCAGAACAAGAGCCCTAACTGTCTGGGCCTGAGGTCAGCCCTATCTCTAGACATATTTGAAGTAAAATAATTAATCCCCTTCTTTTTAAAGCTAAGTTCATTCTGGTTTGACATTTCTTTCATAGAATGCAATATGAGGATTATATTTATTCTAACTCTAATATAGAAATTTTTATGAATGTGCAATAGAATACATCTTTAAAATGTCACATTTAGGTCTATTGTCATACGTTGCATTTTAAAATAACCAAAAAAAATCTATTTTCACAAAATACCATGTTAGCTCTGTTTTCTCTTTTCTCAATTGCGGTTGGGTGCATAAAGTCTAATAACTATGAAAAAGCTGCTTTCAGAGAAGCTTACAAGTATTACCAAATAATTTATTTCTGAAAATAGTATTTAAAGTCACGGCATTTTTTTTCTTTCTTTCTTTTTGTTCTTTTTTGAGATAAACACTTTCATGGTATTCCTATTTCATAATCAGAGCTTTAAGGATTTTGTTGGTGGAACTGTTTGCGAGGATTTTCAATTTTGCAGCAGCTTATAAGTGATTGGCAAAGAATTGTGCACAGCCCTACAACTTTGAGAACATTCAGCACTGTACTTGGCAGAGATAAGATGCTGTACTTTAAAAAAATTCTTGAGTTAAAAATGCAAATTAGCGTAATAGTGTTCTGACTTCAAATTAAGTTAACAAGTTACAGAATATTCATAAAACCGATAAAACAAAGCACAGTTTTTTAAAAAGTGCAGAATTCATATAAATCACGGCTTTTTATATCCCACCTAATTTGTTTTATATTTGTATAACACATGGCTGTTGGTGGAGTTTGTTTGTATTTTCTGTACACACACACACATTCCCAATGGGGGGATTGAAATATGGGTAATTTTAGTGTCCTTGAAGACTGTGGAGAAATAAGATACAGTGCTTGAAATTCTTAATATGTTTTGAACAGGGGGCCTGGTATTTTCCCTTGCACTGGGCCCTCAAAATTTTACAACTAGTCCTGCCTGGCTTTGATATGCTTAAATTTTAAAATGCAGTAATCAATTAATATAGTCAAAGTTAATAGTTTGAAGGCTAAAAGACAAGAAGGGATTAATGCATTCAATAATGTCCATAAGATAAAATGGAAATTCAATGTTTGTATTATAATCTATGAAGTGAACTTTTAAGAAAACATATAGTTTGGGTTCTTAGATGCCATTCTGATCAAGAGGAGTGATACATTTACAAAAGGTATCCTGATTTTTTTCCCTGCTACATACATTTACAGTAAAAGTTTATTTTTTGATATAGGTATACTCTCTTCTCAAGTAAGGAATTTTTAGTAAGCATTTTATTAACATTACAAATATTTATTATATGAATTTTGTGTTAATTTAGTACAGTTGCTGTAATAACCATAATAAAACACCACAGACTGAATGCTTTAAGCAACAGAAATTTATTTTCACACTGATTTGGAGGCTAGGAGTACAAGGTCAAGGTGCTGGCAGGTTTGATTTCCCCTGAGTCTTCTTGCCTTGACTTACATCTGGTGCTTTTCACTATGTTCTCACATGCTCTTTCCTCTGTGTGTGAGAGCCCCTGGTCTCTCGCTGTATGTTCAAATGTCCTCTTATTATAAGCACAAGTCAGATTGAATAGGGTTCACCCTAAATTGTGTAGAATGACCTTAATCATATCATTTTAACTGAATCACCTCCTTAAAGGCCTTATTTCCAAATATGGTCAACATTCTAAGGCTCTGGGGTTACGGCTTCAGCACATTCAGCTCATAACAACTCCTAGGTGGTAAACATTTTTTTATGCCCTAGAAATGGAAAGAAAATAATAGTAGAAATATACCTATAAAATGATTTTTATGAAAATCACAACAAGTTCTCTTAGCTTCCTTTTAAGTGAGAAGGACCATCAAATTCTGACTTTTTTTAGGTAGGATACCAGCATGATAGTAAATCAGTCAGAGAAAAATAACTTCTGTGATTGTCAAAAATACAGCCAAGTAGGAAAAGAAGAGGTGAAGAGATATTTAGGGTATCTGAGAGTCTAAGATATAAGAACATACAGTAACATATTTCAGACGATTACTCTGGAGGTGAGCCATTACCACCAGATGATGTGGAAATGAGTAGGAAAGAAGCTGAGTGGACCAAGGAGAGGAAATTATCAGCAGTAACTTGCAAAAACTCCCAAGTCCTCAGGCAACAGGGCCAAGGATTGAGTAGGGAACAACAGCATGAAGGCCAGGAACATCCATTTGAAATTCAAATTCTGTAACTGGGATTTGTTAAATTAGAAGATTTGGAAAATTAGAATATTTATCTTGTTTAAAGAATGGTAGATAATTTTCTGTTACTCAAATAAACAGGTATTTGAAATATTTATAGGCATGATTTTCTGTCTGGATAATAGTCCCTTTTTGGTGATCCAATATTCTAAATACTGCCTAATCATCTTTAGTAACCCCTGACTTATTTAATATGTGACAAAAATAACACTCCATATTTGATTAGAAAGTCAAGATTAAATTTGGTTTTGCATGCATTTATTTAAATGCCTGTGTAATTTACTGCTAATGTATAACCCTTATTATTGCCCTAGAAATTGAAGTATTGCACAAGCACCTCACACAATCAGTGACAGGATCAAGAGAGACAGTCAGTGAAATGGCTTTATAGTTTGTAAAGCACTAAAGTATCTCTATTAAAATATCTCTATTTCTATTATCTCTCTGAAATGCCATTTCCTCATATCCACTGCCTAGCTTAGTTGTTTAGGTGTTAGTGATTATCAAATTACTTAATGCCTATTTAAGAGACATGGAATATATGAGGTATTCTGCAAATGTTAGGAATATTTTTTAAATATGTTGACTACGACCTATTATAGTAAAATATGTACGAATTTATTTTTTAAAAAATACATTTTACTCACAAAGCCTGAAAAAGGAGACTGTCAATTAATTAATCAATTCAGTGACGATGATTTGTAGGATTTGGTATAAAATACAAATACTAACAAAATAACACTACTAACCTTTAGTTAAAATGAGAGATTTCATCAAGCAAGGAAAACAAAAGGGATTTTTTTCCATTATTCTTCTAAGTAAACTACTGATTAATTTATCTGTATTTACTGACAGGAGAAAACTTCAAGGAATTATTTGCAAAACAAACATCAATGTTACTCTTTGACTGTACCTAATAGGAAAAAGGGGCATTTTTCCAAAAGGGTTCCATAACCAAGAATCCTATAGAAAAATGAAATGGAAAAAATCAAGAGATAATAGTAAGAGTACTCTCTGCCTCTTTTTATTTCATACATGCATGTACATAGACACAGTGTATACACACACACACGCACACACACACTCTGAGTGTAAAAATAGTAAAAAGACAAAATTATGCAATAGAGCAGTTACTTCCAGAGAAAGTCTCTGGGATGAATTTTAATTTTATTAGATTTCATATTTATTTCAACAAATTACTATATATACCATTGTTACAATAATTTTTTGTACTTATTAAGTAATTAAATAGTAATTTAGTAGTAAACAAGTAAATGTAATGTTTTGATTTTTATAAAAATAATTTATTTTTTGCAATGATTTTAAGTAAAAAGACAACATATAATTACACTTCATAACTGAAAAAAATCATTTGAAATGTTAGACATGAGAAGAACATTAGCATTTCTGAAGGCCAATAACACAATTTATATATGAGAAAATTATGCACAAAACCCAGGAAAGATTTGACATAGGTGAGACAACTAAAAATATTTCAATAAGACCATTTACATTTACAGATCATGGACTGATTGTTTTGTTGTTGATATTAGAGTTTATTTTTCTTGTACTCTGCCAGACTATTAGGAATTCTAATTCAGCCAATATAAGGATAGTAGGAGTTACTTTACAAAATAAGAAGTATTTTTTGC
Source organism: Manis pentadactyla (assembly GCF_030020395.1). Lineage (NCBI taxonomy): Eukaryota > Metazoa > Chordata > Mammalia > Pholidota > Manidae > Manis > Manis pentadactyla. The sequence goes on along the minus strand of NC_080023.1, from coordinate 118,632,752 downwards.
ATATTTTCCACATTACTATATTCTAATAAATTCTGGGCAAGCCAGATGGTTTTGTTAGAGTAGGTGGATATCCAGACATGAACAAGGAAGGGAGGAGGATGTTGGCCAGTATTTACGTTCAGCTAGATGCTTGTTTATATTCTACACATTCCACATAAACTGTTTTCATGCCATATGGGGACTGAGACTAAAGACAACTGGCTGGTCCAACATGGAGGAGAAGGTGACCCAAACTTCACTCCAAAATACATTACACACTCATTAGTGTAGTGAAAGTCCATCATTAACATAGTAAAAATCACACTTCCCCATGCCACGACAGTTCTGATGAAAACCAAATATAAACAAAACTCTCCCGACCCGAGGAGGATGGAGCAAACCCAGACTATGAAAAAAGTCCACTCATTCACTTTGAAACCTAATGCCACTTAGTGAATATTCATCCTCTTACATGAAAAAGTTCTCTATTGTTTCCTCTGCTCCAGTCCCTCTGGGTGACTCCCTCCAGGCCTGCCAGGGCTTCACTCTCAGTAATGTACTTTGGCCTTACTCTATACTCTTATTTTCCTAATAAACTCTTAATGATCAACTGCTTTTCACATATGTTCTTGAATTCTTTCTATCAATGAGAACAAGGACACATCTCCAGCAAAGTTTTATATCTTGAAGCTTATTCTATACTTTAAAGTATTTGCTTAGCAATTTTACAATGATGTAAGTCACATCACGTATCTTAAATTTACTACCTGAACTGGAACAGAAACCCAGTAAAAATCATAGACTATAATCCTCCTTTAAAAAAAAATTGAGCACTGGATTATCAAAACATCTAACAAAATATGAAAATCTTTAAAATTAGACCTATATATTAAACTGTGAAAGTGGTCATATAAATATATATGATTTTATGCATTTTCCCTTTTAAAAATTAACAAATATTATTAATTAAATCATTACTTGATCACATTCCTCAACTCTGGTAGTTTGTTGGGTAATATTTTCTTTCTGCAGCATGGATATTTGAGAGATAATTTAGTGAATTTTCACTCAGTATCATAATATATTCATTCAAATGATTCATTCATTCATATGTTCCATAAATATTTATGGATTACCTACCAAGTTCCTGACACTATGCCAGGTTCTGGGTCATGAACAAAACACTTAGCCTTTAATAATATTTATATTATACTTCATTATAATATTACACATTTAATAATAAACATATAATTAAAATAATAATATATATATTAATTCATATGTATCCAATCAAATAATTTTAACTTTAGAGTTAAAATCTTTTTTGAGCTTGAATTAGCATTTGTATTTTAGAATCAGTAGAATACTGTATTTGTAATAACCATATTTTTAAAAGATTGTTTTGCAAAATATGTATTGATATGGTCTCTGAGTACATTACCCTATGCAATACAAATGACAATTTTAATTTTGTCCACCCAGCACCTTGTATAATATTACAACTTTAGTATGTTTTTTCTTTCTTGTTTTTTTCTATTTTTGAAGAAATGAATGGCCTGCATTCAAGAAATACTTTTGACCCACATTGTAGAAATTATTTACAATTAAACCAGTGAACTCAGGTCCCCTCAAATTTTTATGCCTATGGCTACATATCAAGAAAAAAAATAAAGCCTATCAAGGAAGTAAATTCGTTATTTCAAGGTTCCAAGTGAAAGTAGCTTTGTTCTTTCATTTCATGATCCTTGCAGATTTCTCTACTTAAATAACGCAACAGGAAGTCCCATTATATGGACTTCCTCTCTTCTGGGCGCCCTCCTGGGCAATGCCCTATGCATTGGATAATTGGTCATAAGATAAAGATCTACAATATGAATACAACATAAATCTTTTGTGTAATATTTTACAAATTATATTTTTGTACTTTATTATCTTTGAGCACCCTACAGATATTTTTCAAAACATTTATCTCCCCTTATATTTTCAGGGATCTAAAGTATATAAAGGCTCGTCTGTTGGATGTCCACTATACAGTTCTCATTTTAAAATATTTTTCCATTCCTTGTTTTGATTTATTTCAAGTCACCTATGTGTCAATGACAAAGCAGTTGGCGACTGACCTTTAAAAAATCCCAGAGCTTTAAGAGAAACCATAGGGATCCTGTCCAAAAATACTGATCATTATGTAATAAAACTGCAGCAGTTTGCTTTAGCAAATAATTTGTAAGGAAGACTAGAAGTATCTTCAAAAGCATTATATAACTAGAATGCATTCTATTTTGTTAAGATACTTTTTATATGATCCTTACTTCTGTCTTCTGTTTTTCTGTTACTTTATTTAGTTATTTATATGTAATATAAAGGATAAAAAGAAAGCCATATTATGTATTGATAACCTGTATTAAAATAATACAAAAATAATTACATATTAAACTAGTAAAAATATTTTGTTTAGAAAGCAAAAAGAGGAAATTGACTTTAAGAATGACAAAATGAAGATCTCTCAGGGAGGCAATCCACTCTTCCAAGAAGTAATGTAAATAATGCCAAAACAACTAAAATTAAACAGTTCAGAAATTTGTGAATTAACTAAGCAATAGGAACAATAATGAAACAGTGATACATGCTACAACATGGATGAACCTCAAAAATATTATGCTAAAGAAAAGCCCGCACAAATCACATACACTATGGTTCCATTTGGAAGTTCCAGTATGGGCAACTCTATTGAAATAGTAAGTAGTTTATTGGTTGCCTGGAGCCAGGTGTTGAGAGTGAGTATGAAAATGTGAATTGTCTGTTAATGTATATAGTGTTCCATTTTAATATGAAGAAAACATTCAAGTTAGATTATGGTGGTGGTTCCACATCTCTGTGAATATTATTTTAAAAAATTGTACTATGTGCTCTAAATAGTTGTGCTTTACAGTATGTAGATTATACCTCAATAAAACCATTTAAAGGAAAAAATAAAAATAATATCCCTATACTAGCAGGACTTTCAGAACTTTATCACATGTTGTCAGAAATGGTATGCATATTCCAAATCTGAGGTGTAGAATGAAGTATCCACTAATATATAATTCTAATTTCTGTAGTAACCATATATCTGGATTTGATATTATCCTTTGGTAGGTGAATATATTGACACTTCTCCTCTTAGCAGCCCTGATTCCAATACATTGCTAAATTTTTTTGTTTTGTTTCAGTCTGGATCTGAAGTTTCCAGTTCTTGCCCATTTGCATCACAGTGCTCTTTTTTGTGTAGTTAGCTCCCCCAAATCTATTTTCCACTGCTTGTAAGTTGGGATTTTATTGAAACACTGCTCATAAAAATAGTATTTTCAGCAGACCCTGTATATGAACATTTATTTTAAACATAAGGAATAAAAAAGAATTATGAATTTATGGAGTCTTAAGGAACAGTCTTTCATATTCAAGACTCAGACCTTTTTATAGCATATTTTATATAAAATCATTGGGATATATTACATAATTCATTTAAGAATAACACACAGACACACACACACACACACAAAAAGCAGGATTTCCAATATGGTGAAACAGAAACTGCTTTCCTGAATATCAATATTCTTAGATATTATAAAACAAACATTGAAAACTATGAAGAAATAATTTTTTTCAGTAAATGTTCAGGAGTTCTAAATTTCTTAAAATCGAAGAGGAAGTCTAAGCATCCACTTTAATTTAATATGAATACTATATTTAATTTAATTTTATTTATATGAAAAAGTACATATACATTCTTTTAGTTATGTATAAAATGTTAAAGGTAAGACAAGATGTAACCTCAGCAAATTTCCTCTTCTCTTTACCTTTTCTTTACTCATTCCTCCTACTTGATGGTAATTACTAGCAATTATTTCAGCTTTTTATTCTACTATTCCCTTTTATAACCCTACAGTGCATGCTATATGCTCATCTACTTTTCTTTTTTCCTAAACTGTAGTTATTTATATTAATCTCTCACCACTTTTCTCACACTTTTACCCTTTCACACACACAGTTCTCTCCATATATCTTGTGCATTTCTTTCTTGTAGAACTGTTTGCTTACACTGCAGTTAGTAATTATGTGTACATGTGTGTGTGTGTGTGTACATGTGTTACTTAGTTCTTTATATGCTCTTTATCTATTTATTCAAAACTTTCAAATTGAGCTGGAAAATTTCTCTCCGTGTATTCAAACATCCAGTAGTCCACATTTCTTTCTTATCTTTCTGTCAATTCTCATTACTTTCTCTAGAACTGGCAGTGTAGTTAGCATTTGTCCTGGTTTCCAAAAAGTTCAGGAAATATTTCTGTAAAATATTTTGCCCCAGAATGTCAAGCAGCTTTCCACATAGGAATTCAGAGACCTAGTTTCTTTGCATTTTTGGTGCCCCCATCTTAATTACATGGCCTGCAAAGTGGTTTCTAAATGGAAACAGACATTGGAAAATCATTCACAGGACATTTTTCTTAAATGAAAAAGTATGGTATATCATTTGTACCAACATTCTATTTGACACAACCTGGTCCTATGGTCTAGCAAAATTGTAAAAGGGTAGGAAAACAGTTTAGTTGTAGCTCAGGAAAAGGTAGGAAGACACAGAAAGGTAGAAGGCAAGCAGAGCACTAGCCTTCTTTGTCACTCTGATTTTCAGTGATAAAAAGAACACCAGCATTCCAGGAAATTAAGCAAGTAATTTAGAAGACAGTTGTGAGAAAATCTTGGTCCCAATGTTATAATATAAACCAGGAAAGAATAAAGCAACATCTATAGAATTTTACATGTAAGAGACTATGACACAAGAATTTCATAATAAATTGAGACCAAACTGGAAAGCAGCAAGCATTCAAATACACAGACTCCAAACTCTTTGACTTACACTTTTGGCAAAAATCCATTTGAAGATGCATGCTAACTAATTAAAGATGAAGTAAATAAAGAACTCACAAAATGGGAGACTGGAAGAAAGTACTGACAATGGGTATTATTTCCAGTTAAATATGGAATTAAGTTAATAAAGTGTACGTAGTTATTAATTACTGAACTTGTTCAATTAATTACATATAATGATATAATATTACTTAAAAAATGATCTCAGATAAAAATTTACACAAAACTATGAACAAATATGTTGTGGGCTGTAAAGTAAGAAAGAAGGTTATGATGGCATACCATTTTTTTTCATTCACACAAGATTAGTAGGTTCGGTTTTTGACTTTTGTTGTGAGAAACTTAGGTTTATATGCGTTATTTCGTGTTAAAAATGTGAGCACTTACAGAATTCATGCAAACTATATAGTTAGTAAATCAGGCATGTTATAAAAACAAAAAAGCAACATACATCTAAGATAGAATATAGAAATTTACTAAAATAAAAATATACTTAATAAGGAAAATAGAAAGTTACTGTTAATAAAAGAATAAATAACATAATTCAGATCATATATGTCAAAGTCAGTTTAACCAATTGAATATATTTAGCTATTTAACAGAAAAATAAACTCATAGTACTACAGAGACACACACGAACTAAAAGCTGTGTCTGGAACAAAGTTCCTTAAAATTCTGAAGTTGAACACTGGGCAATGGTTAACCTTGAAATGCAAAACCGAAGGAAACAAATCAAGTCTTAAGATATGAAATAAATTAAAATTAATTAAAAGAGAAGTATGTTTAGTAGGACAAAGGTGGCTATATAGTAATTGAAAGTATATACCGCTGTGAATGTAACTATTTTGTTTTGGTTATATGATAAATATATGCTATGCATGAAATAGCTACATAAATAGTATCAGTTTAAGTAGAAGGAAAATTAAGATAAATAAAAAGTTAATAACACCAACAGATTTTAATTTGCTTCTTTCAATTTATGACAGGTTCAGTTATATAAAACAATAAGGCCATAAAACACCCACTTGTTTACTCTGTATATAATTTTGTTAGCTCCCATACTGTGTTCAGTCCTGTGCTGTGCCAGGATGATGTAGTAAACAATTATTTTTCATAGACTATATTGTCTAACAGGGGAGATGAACATTAATGATATAAATGACAAGACGATATAAGAGCCATAGAGGAATGGAACCCAGTTAAATGAGAACAGATATCAAAGACTATGATTTAGAAGTCAGAGAGTGTCTCACCTGTGCTTTGTTTACATCGAAGAGATAAGTAGTAACTAAAAGGAAACAATGAAGAATCGTTGTAATCAGAAAAAAAGAACTGCAGGTATAAGCTCCGTGCCTGGAACACACAAATATATCTGAGGACAAATATATGCGAGCGGCTGTTGGAAGGATGGAGTCAAGGGAAGCATCCAATAAGGCTTGCAAGATCAGCAAGGAACATGTGGGGCCTCATAGTTTCTGTTTGATTAGTTTTGCCTGTATCTTAAGAGCAATGAAGAACTTGAAGAAGGATGAATGATGCTCAGTTTTGTATCGTAAAGATTACTGAGTGACAGTTAGTTTGGAGGGGGTCATGATATATGCAGACTCAGGCAGGAGACAATCATAGCAGGACAGTAAATGATATTTGACTTAACAAGGAAGATGAAGAGAAACAGAGACAATTAGAAGTGCTTTTAGGGCAATTGGTAATAGACTAGAAATGGAAGCTGAAAGAGAGATGTGTAGCTGAGGATTGGAACCTTTTTTTTTTTCCATATTGCAGAGATTTACATCAAACACTGCAGATCTGTGCTAGAAGCCACCATATACTGTGAAATAGGGAGAGTGAAAGGCTTTGCTGAGTGCAGGGAAAATGCAGGAAGTATACTGAATTAGATTTGTGGTACATTTAGTTTGAGATGCATAGAAAGTGTAACAAAGGAAATAAATGCCTAAAATAATGTAGTAAAGAGTAAGAACAGATAGACAATTGAGTGTAATAGAAAAGAAAATAAAAAATGGAAATAATTTTATGTAAGAATTCAGTATATAATAAATACCACTTCAAAACAGTAAACAAAGATGGCATATTTTAATAGCAAAACTCCTATGATTAGTTAATAATTTCATATATTGGGCGCAGAAGTATTGAGGTACTCATATTAGCATGACTTCATTATCATTTTAAATACAATAAAATAAAAACCTTTCCAGAAATCATTTGGGAAAGAAATGCCTGCAAAATATGAAGCTATCTTTAGATGGGAAAGGTTATTGGCAGGAGGGCACTAGAAATAGAAAGCAGGAGCAAGATTTAGTGCAGAAAGCAATTTTAAATAAATTTACAGAAATACTGTAAACAAACTGCAATAAAACACATAAAACAATTATAAATGAAATGCAATTGTAAACAAACTGCAAATTTAGAAATGGACTGTAAAGATCCAATTCATGTATTAATGATGTCATTTTTTTCCAAGATTACAAAGAAATTAAAATGTAATTTAAAAACAAAACTAAAAATATACATATCCACAAAAAATTACTTGGAAAATAGTGATCTGAATAGTCATCTTATAGTTCTCTTCTGAAAAATCATACGAACAACCTAGCAATGCAGATTGCACATTATGTGGAAGATAGAAAATAAGAAAATACTTAGGCCACATGAAAATTTTTATGGAAATGTCATGACTTCTCCTGCTAAACACACATTTCCAGGCAATTTGATTGTAATTTCACTGAAATCAATAATTAAACATTAGTGCCTATGTAACTTGACACGCATCTATACAATAGAACATGCAAAGAGTTTTCTAAGTAAACACTGCCTTTGCTTGAGAAGTTAATTCAGTATTAATGTAGCTGAAAATAACATAAGCATTTTACACCTCTAACTTTAGTTCTGAGGATGTGATACAGGAAAGAACACTGAAAAACATTAGTGAAGACTGACAAAAAATGTTGAATATTAGGAGATCTGGCTCCTTTCCTCATTCCTTTCCTTTTGTGACCTTGGAAAATCACTTAGCATCATCAGTTCCAGCCTTAATGATGGAAGCTGAAAGTTCAAATACTTTTTTTCTAAAGTCACCAGCTGTTGCAAAACTCAATAATTTTCTGAAGTTTCTTAGGATTCCACTGTGATCTAAATACTTGTTTCATAAACTCCAGTGGGGTTCTTCCTAACAGCCTTTCTACTTCCAGAAGTTTTTAGAATTCTCCTTTTACCTTAGACATTTTTTTATTTCTGTTGTGAATACTTAGCTTGCAATAATCAAAAACATTACTAAATCAATAATGGTCTTCAGGTACATCATGTTTATGAAAGTTATCATTTCATCAGTATCTTGACATAATTCTGTTTTGGCAGCCATTGCATAAATGCACAAATATTGGGTAAACAAGGATGATGACCAAATAAGTATTAGTTGAGAGAAACACTGGGAGGCATAAATGGTCTCAGGTGTGAATGTTTCCCTTTGCCCAGTGCATTCTAAGGGAGCACAAAGAAGTCTAGCAGAGCCAAGCTGTTCAGGGTTTGGAAGAAGGAGTCTTAGGACTTGGGATGAATTGTGTAAACTGCAGGAAAAGTGGAGTGCTGACCCAGTGGCTCCCCTAAGGTGATCTGGAAACCTGAGACACTGAATGCTTTGTGGAGTAACACTGGCTTGTGCTCTATTATATAGCTCAGGATTGTGACTGGAAGTGTCATTACACCATCAGTCATGACTAATTTCCATGCAGTTTTCAGAAGAACTCCTTTGTGGGTAGTCTCAGATGTAGCTTTTATTATTATGAGTATTATGTAAACATGTATGGCTATATTTTGTGTGTAAGCATAGATGTACATGTGTAGAGGTTTGTGCTGGAACAGGGAGGGGTAACTGGAGAAATAAAATTTGCCTGTCATCTTGACATTCACTGGAGAAAAGATAGTCTTCTCTGAGGTCTTCAACTGAGATCTTTTTAGAGGTAATTCTTAACTCTAACCAATTCTTAACTCTATTCAAGACACTCATTGTTCTTAGAGGTCTGCAGGTTGTGTCCAAACTTTTTTCAAATTTAACACTTTCAACCACTCACCTCTCATTCATTTAATTTCAGGCACACTGGATTTCCTTTTCTCCCTTTTTTTCTGCTTTCCAGAGTTTGCTTTTTAAAGTCCCCAAACTTCAAGAACTCTTTTATGCGATCATCATGTGGTTCTTCTACTTGTCATTTAATACTCACCTCATATGTTACCTTCACGGAGAATCCCTGCCATCTATATAATCTCTCATGTTCCTTATTGTGCTTTTTGCTTTCTGAAATGGTCTTCAATATTTATAGATTTTCTCTCTACACCAACAATAATATTAACTGTATGAGGAAAGGGATATTATTTTGTTCATTATCTTATCCCTGTGACATGGAAGAGTGCTGGAGACTAGTAGGTGTTCAATATAGTATTTATTGTCTGGACAAATGACATAGTGTTTTAGAAAGCACAGTGAGGGGACGGGACTTCACAGGAAGGTGGGATGGGCTTGCCTGAATGCTCACAGTGCAGCATTATCTTCGGGAGACTGTACAATATGAAGGTGACAGCTGTCACTCAGTGTTTGTATCCACCGTAGGTAAACTTGACCAGATAGTGCACAAAAGGAGTAGGGGGCTAGTTCAAAGCTTTGGGGTGACTGGAGATTGACTCCCCTAGGGAGAAGGAAAGTGAGAGATGACAAGGAAGAGCAGGAACAGTAGATACAGTAGAAGGAGCAAGTGAAAGTTCCAAAATTGCTTCATAGCCAAAGAAGTAAAAAGCATTCTAAACAACTAATTAAAATAACTGTTCTCAAACCATAGGGATCTTTCATTTATTATCTTCTATGTTCAACAAATAACATAAGAACATATTATTTAAGTTTACAATTATTATAATTTCTTTTCTTAATTCTGGTAATCTTTAAACCAATATAAAAAAAAACAAGCAATTTAAACATAAATATACAAGCAGCTGAACAAAGCCAAATTATTTATTATTTGCAGTTACACAGAATATAAGCAATTAATTGCTGAGTAAAAATGATAAAGTTGGAGGAGGAGCCAAGATGGCAGCATGAGTAGAGCAGCAGATATCTCCTCCCAAAACCATATGTATTTTTGAAAATACAACAAATACAACTAAAAGAGAGACCATAAGATACGGGACAACAGCCAGGCAACATCTACACCTGCAAGAACCCAGTGACTCAGTAAGATACAAGCCACGGCCTGACAGGACCCAAGTGACACCCCTACCCCAACTCCCCAGTGGGAGTAGAGGAGTTGGAGCGGGGAGGGAGAAGGAGCCCAGGACTGCTAAATACCCAGCCCTAGCCATCTGTACCAGGAGCACAGACACACAGGGTGTGGTGTGCTGGATACTTGGGAAAAGGAACAGTAAAACCTGAGAGTAGGTTCCCACATCCAGCGCCCCTGGGACAAAGGAAAGCGAGTGCTTTTTAAAAATTTTAAAGGGACAGGGACCCACAGCTGGACAGAATCATCCTGGCACACACAGCTTAGCAGCTGGGAATCCAGAGGAACTCTGGGCACCCTAAATCCCTGGGTGGCAGCACTGCTCTGAGGCCCCTCACAGTGATGAACAGCCTCCCTGCCCGTTCCCCCTCCTATGCAGCTCTGCCATAGTGGAGCAGCAGCCTGATAGTGGCCACACCCACAGCAACTGCGGAGCTTACTACACAGCAGCTAGGCAAGAATCAGAGACCCCATCTACGTGCAGCTGCCCAGCACAAGCTGCTAGGGGTCGCCATTCTCGCAGGAGAGGAAGGCCACAAACTAGCAAGAAGGGACATTCTCCCAGCTGACACACACGCCAGCTCCCCACAACTACCTCTATCGCCATGAAAAGGCAGAAGAATCTGATCCAGACCAAAATCACAGAGACAATCCCTGAGAAGGAGCTTGGAGAGATAGACCTAACAAATCTCCCTGAAAATGAATTCAAAATAAAGGCCATAACCATGCTGATGGAACTGCAGAAATAATGCAAGAGATAGCAGGCAAAGTAGGGAGGGAGACTACAGAAATAAAACAATCTCTGGAAGGATTTAAAAACAGAATGGATGAGATGCAAGAGGCCATTGATGGAGTAGAAAGCAGAGAACAGGAACACACAGAAGCTGATGCAGAGAGGGATAAAAGGATCTTCAGGAATGAAACAATATTAAGAGAACTGCGTGACCAATCGAAATGGAAAAATACCAGCATTATAGGGGTACCAAAAGAAGAAGAGAGAGAAAAAGGAATAGAAAGTGTATTTGAAGAAATAATTCCTGAAAACTTTCCCAAACTGGGGGAGGAAATAATCACTCAGACCACAGAAGTACACAGAACTCCCAACACAAGGGACCCAAGAAGGACAACATCAAGACACACAGTAATTAAAATGGCAAATATCAAGGACAAGGACAGAGTTTTAAAGGCAGCTAGAGAGAGGAAAAAGGTCACCTACAAAGGAAAACCCATCAGATATCATCAGACTTCTCAACAGAAACAATACAGGCCAGAAGAGAATGACATGATATATTTAATGCAATGAAAGAGAAGGGCCTTGAACCAAGAATACAGTATCCAGCATGATTATCATTTAAAAATGAAGGAGGGATTAAACAATACCCAGACAAGCAAAAGTTGAGGGAATTTGCCTCCCACAAACCAACTATACAGGGCATTTTAGAGGGACTGCTCTAGATGACACCACTCCTAAGGCTAAATAGATGTGACCAGAGAAAATAAAATCACAGCAAACAAAGCAGATCAACCAAATACTAACTAAAGGCAAAAAATAAAATAAAAAACACACAAAAGCAGTAAAAACAACACAGAAGAGCACAAAATAAAACACCCAACATACAAAGAATGGAGGAGGAGGAATTGGAAGTGAACAAAATAAAGAATCCTCAGGCAGTGTTTATAATAGCTCAATAAGTGAGTTATGTTAGACAAAAAGACACTAATGAAGCTAACCTTGAGCCTTTGGTAACCACAAATCTAAAGCCTGCAATGGCAATAAGTACATATGTTTCAATAATCACCCTAAATGTAAATGGACTAAATGCACCAATTAAAAGAAACAGAGTAATAAATGGATAAAAAACAAGACCATTACAAGAGACTTACCTCAAACCCAAAGACATGCACAGACTAAAATTCAAGGGATGAAAAAACATATTTCATGTAAACAACAAGGAAAATAAAGCAAGAGTTGCAGTACTAGTATCAGACAAAATAGACTTCAAAACAAGGAAAGCAACCAGAGATAAAGAAGGACATTACATAATGATAAAGGGCTCAGTCCAACAAGAGGATATAACCATTATAAACATATATGCACCCAACACAGGAGCACCAGCAAATGTGAAACAAATACTAACAGAACTAAAGGAGGAAATAGAATGCATTGCACTCATTTTTGGAAACTTCATCACATCATTCACTCCAAAGGAAAGATCCAATAGACATAAAATAAGTAAGGATACAGAGGCACTGAACAACACCAAAGAACAGATGGACATAATAGACATGTACAGAACTCTACAACCAAAGCAACAGGATACACATTCTTCTCAAGTGCAAATGGAACATTCTCCAGAATAGACCACATACTAGGCCAAAAAAAGAGCCTCAGTAAATTAAAAAAGATTGAAATTCTACCAACCAACTTTCCAGACCACAAAGGTATAAAACAAGAAATAAATTGAACAAAGAAAGCAAAAAGGCTCACAAATACATGGAGGCTTAAAAACAGACCCCTAAATAATCAATGGATCAATGAAAAAATAAAAATAGAGATTAAGAAATATATGGAAACAAATGACAACAACACAGATCCCCAATTTCTGTGGGATGAAGCGAAAGCAGTTTTAAGAGGAAAGTATATAGCAATCCAGGCATTTTTAAAGAAGGAAGAACAATCCCAAATGAATAGGCTTACATCACAATTATCAAAACTGGAAAAAGAAGAACAAATGAGACCTAAGGTCAGCAGAAAGAGGAACATAATAAAGATCAGAGAAGAAATAAAAAAAATTGAGAAGAAAAAAACAAAAGAAAAAATCAATGAAACCAGGAGCTGGTTCTTTGAGAAAATAAAAAAAATAGATAAGCCTCAAGCTAACTTTATTAAGAGAAAAAAAAATCAACACAAATCAAAAGAATCAGAAACAAGAAAGGAAAATCATGATGGACCAACAGAAATACAAAGAATTATTAGAGAATACTATGAAAACATATATGCTAAGAAGCTGGAAAACCTAGAAGAAATGGACAACTTCCTAGAATAATACAACCTTCCAAGACTGACCAAGGAAGAAACAGAAAATCTAAACAAACCAATAACCATCAATGAAATTGAATCAGTAATCAAAAAACTACCCAAGAAAAAAACACCTCGGTCAGAAAGACTTACCTCGGAATTTTAGCAGACATACAGAGAAGATATAATACCCAATCTCCTTAAAGTTTTCCAAAAAATAGAAGAGGAGGGGATACTCCCAAACTCATTCTATGAAGCTAACAAAACCCTAATACCAAAACTAGGCAAAGACACCACCACAAAAGAAAACTACAGACCAATATCCCTGATGAACGTAGACGCAAAAATATTCAACAAAATTTTAGCAAACGGAATTCAAAAATACATCAAAAGGATCGTACACCATGAACAAGTGGGATTCATCCCAGGGATGCAAGGATGGCACAACATTCGAAAGTCCATCAACATCATCCACCACATTAACAAAAAGAAAGACAAAAACCACATGATCATCTCCATAGATGCTGGAAAAGCATTTGACAAAGTTCAACATCCATTCATGATAAAAACTCTCAGCAAAATGGGAATAGAGGGCAAGTACCTCAACATAACAAAGGCCATCTATAAAAAACCCACAGCCAACATTATATTGAACAGCAAGAAGCTAAAAGCATTTCCTCTGAGATCGGGAACTAAACAGAGATGCCCACTCTCCCCACTGTTATTTAACATAGTATTGGAGGTCCTAGCCATGGCAATCAGACAAAACAAAAAAATACAAGGAATCCAGATTGGTAAAGAAGAAGTTAAACTGTCACTATTTGCAGATGACATGATACTGTACATAAAAAACCCTAAAGACTCCACCCCAGAACGACTAGAACTAATATCGGAATACAGCAAAGTTGCAGGATACAAAATCAACACACAGAAATCTGTGGCTTTCCTATACACCAAAAATGAACCAACAGAAAGAGAAATAAGGAAAACAACTCCATTCACAATTGCATCAAAAAAAGTAAAATACCTAGGAATAAACCTAACCAAAGAAGTGAAAGACTTATACTCTGAAAACTACAAGTCACTCTTAAGAGAAATTAAAGGGGACACTAACAGATGGAAACGCATCCCATGCTCATAGCTAGGAAGAATTAACATCGTCAAAATGGCCATCCTGCCCAAAGCAATATACAGATTTGATGCAATCCCTATGAAACTATCAGCAACATTCTTCAATGAACTGGAACAAATAATTCAAAAAATCATATGGAACCACCAAAGACCCCGAATAGCCAAAGCAATCCTGAGAAAGAAGAATAAAGTAGGGGGGATCTCACTCCCCAACTTCAAACTCTATTATAAAGCCATAGTAATCAAGACAATTTGGTACTGGCACAAGAGCAGAGCCACAAACCAATGGAACAGACTAGAGAATCCAGACATTAACCCAGACATATATGGTCAATTAATATTTGATAAAGGAGCCATGGACATACAATGGAGAAATGACAGTCTCTTCAACAGATGGTGATGGCAAAACTGGACAGCTACATGTAGGAGAATGAAACTGGACCATTGTCTAACCCCATATACAAAAGTAAACTCAAAATGGATCAAAGACCTGAATGTAAGTCATGAAACCATTAAACTCTCGGAAGAAAACATATGCAAAAACCTCTTAGACATAAACATGAGTGACCTCTTCTTGAACATATCTCCCCGGGCAAGGAAAACAACAGCAGAAATGAACAAGTGGGACTATATTAAGCTGAAAAGCTTCTGTACAGCAAAAGACACCATCAATAGAACAAAAAGGAACCCTACAGTATGGGAGAATATATTTGAAAATGACACATCGGATAAAGGCTTGACGTCCAGAATATATAAAGAGCTCACACGCCTCAACAAACAAAAAACAAATAACCCAACTAAAAAATGGGCAGAGGAACTGAACAGACGGATCTCCAAAAAAGAAATACAGATGGCCAACAGACACATGAAAAGATGCTCCACATCGCTAATTATCAGAGAAATACAAATTAAAACTACAATGAGGTATCACCTCACACCAGTAAGGATGGCTGCCATCCAAAAGACAAACAACAACAAATGTTGGCGAGGCTGTGGAGAAAGGGGAACCCTCCTACATTGCTGGTGGGAATGTAAATTAGTTCAACCATTGTGGAAAGCAGTATGGAGGTACATCAAAATGCTCAAAATGGACATACCATTTGACCCAGGAATTGCACTCCTAGGAATTTACCCTAAGAATGCAGCAATCAAGTATGAGAAAGACCAATGTACCCCTATGTTTATCGCAGCACTATTTACAATAGCCAAGAATTGGAAGCAACCTAAATGTCCATCAGTAGATGAATGGATAAAGAAGAAGTGGTACATATACACAATGGAATACTACTCAGCCATAAGAAAAGGGCAAATCCTACCATTTGCAGCAACATGGATGGAGCTGAAGGGTATTATGCTCAGTGAAACAAGCCAAGCAGAGAAAGAGAAATACCAAATGATTTCACTCATCTGTGGAGTATAAGAACAAAGTAAAAACTAAAGGAACAAAACAGCAACAGAATCACAGAACTCAAGAATGGACTAACAGGTACCAAAGGGAAAGGGACTGGGGAGGATGGGAGGGTAGGGAGGGATAAAGGGCGGGGAGAAAAAGGGGGGTATTAAGATTAGCATCCATAGGGGGGTGGGAGAAAGGGGACGGCTGTACAACACAGAGAAGACAAGTAGTGATTCTACAACATTTTGCTACACTGATGGACAGTGACTGTAAAGGAGTATATAGGGGGGACCTGGTATAGGGGAGAGCCTAGTAAACAAAGTATTCATCATGTAAGTGTAGATTAACGATAAAAAAAAAAAAAGCAGTTCCTGTGTGGTGACCTCTAATGAGTTCTACACAATGATATAAAGGGCATATAAAAGTGTAGGCAAAGGGTCTGTTTGTGTTTATACAGAGGATCAAAGCCTAATTTGGCTACCCCGAAAATGAACTAAGATATGATATGAAAAAGAACTTCCAACATCAGCACTCTCGGGAAGACTCATGACAGAAGATGATCAGCCAAAAAAAAACCCCAACAAAGATCCACGCACTGCCACAGGTGTTGATGCACTCATCACACCAGTTCCTGGACTTGCCATGGGAATGATGAAGGAGATATCTAAGCTGGCCTGTGCATACAGTAAAACAACATATTTGACTGGATCTATACTGTTGGAACTTAACCAAGAATTAGGAGAAGTGTAAATTGTAGCACTCCAAAATCTTACAACCACAGACTATTTACTGTTAAAAGAACATATGGGATGTGAACAGTCCCCAGGAATGGGTTGTTTTAATTTATCTGAATTCTCTCAGACTGTTCAAGTTCAGTTGGACAATATCCACCATATCATAGATAAGTTTTCACAAATGCCTAAGGTGCCTAACTGGTTTTCTTGGTTTCACTGGAGATGGCTGGTAATTACAGGTATGCTTTGGTTACATAACTGTACTCCTATTATGTTAATGTGTGCGCACAATTTAATTAGTAGTTTAAAACCTATCCACGCTGAAGTTACTCTACAAGAAGATATGTCAAAGAAATAATCAATCTTCCCATGTTTTCTTCCGCCTGCTACTTCTATAGCTTTTCTTCTTCCTACCTAATTACAACCCTTAAATAGAATTCGTGCCACATGTTGAATTTACCGAGTATCATAATTCTTCCAAGTGGTAAAGACACCTCAAGACAAATGCTGGGCATAGAAGCCAGAGGGCATAAATATGCAAAGAAGTAAAAAGCTAACCTTTTCAAACAATAAGGCCTCTCTCTCACTTACCAACTTAACATTTCGCTGTATGGCCCCGGAAGATGACTGGTTAGCCAGAGATGGGTAAGATTCCTCAAGGGAGGAACAACCTAAGACAGGCACAGTCGCAGGGGCCCATCAGGTGAGAAAATGGGAATCAGCAGAGGTGAGGCTTAGAACCTCCCCCCTCATGTTCTGAGAGAAATCTTCTGCATACATGGATGTTTTATTGCCCTTGTGTAGCTCAGATTAACACATAGTCTACAGGCACACACCTGATCATCTACATTTGCTCTCTTACAACACTAAACTCTGTTTTCTACCTTTATCTCGTATCTACCTACCACTTCAGCATTTTATTAAAAATAATAATAAGAGAGAAATGTGGTATCCACATATAAATCAAGTATAAAAATCAAATGAATATTCATATTTGAACTGACTGTTTATAGTTCATAATGCATGAACAAAACCGAAAGCTTCTGTGATGACTGCCCTTGTAATGTTCACCATGTAACTTATTCACTATGTAAGAGTTTGTACTCCATGTAAGAACTTGTTCGTTATGCATCAGAAGATTGGAGACTGACGAAAATTAGGCTTGGGGTGGATTAATGATTGTGCATTGAGTATTGACCCCTCTATACAGAATTTTATTGTTGTTGACAACCATTTGATCAATAAATATGAGAGATGCCCTCACAAAAAAAAAAAAAAAAGATACAAACTCCAAAAAAAAAATAAAATAAATAAAATAAAATCCATTTATTGCTACAAACTGCAGTCCATGGCCTTCTCTCTTTCCTGCTCCAGCAGAAGCAAACAATGACCTCCCCCTAACCTCTCAGGTTCAGATAAGCCCTTAGTTACCCAGGTAATTACCCACTGATATGGAGATGAACTGCTATCCACCCTTGAGGAATGCCTGTTGATATGAAGATGCACTAAAGCAAGGCTAGATAGTCTGAAAATATTACAATTTTACCCACAACTGGTTCAGTGTCTACTTGTCTTCTTTTTGCCTTTTATTCCTCATTAAATAAAAAAGATACCTATACTGATTATGGGCACATTGGGTTAAACATAGTAACACGTCTGCAGTGCAGAACAAATACCTGCCACATAGTTACCTATTGTCTGTGGTTTGGGTTGTTCTGAGGATGAGTATCCAGTGATGAATGAATACTTAAAAAATTCCAGCCTTCATGTGCTGTATATACAAAGTAAAAATAGATAGTAATAACACATTGGCACTGTGGGTAAAATTGCAGTATTTCTAGAATCTCTCACCTGGCCTTATTGCATCTCCATATCAGTAGGTGTTTTCAAGGGGTGTAGAGAAGTAGGCCATCTCCATATCAATAGTTAATTACAAGGGCTTATCTGGACTGGAGAAGTTGGGTGGAGCTCTCTTTTTCCACAGCCTGGACAAGAAATGCAATATGACAACTTGTAAGAAAATAAATGGGTTTCTCTCACTTTATTTCTCCTTTTGACTGATTTTAGTTTCAAAGGTATTTTGCCCCAGGATTCCATCCCCCCCACCCCGAGTTACAGGCACATAGTAATGCAATATTTCAATGTTGAAAAATACTAAAAAGAGAACAAAGTTTTATGGAAGCTTGTATTGAGATGAGGGACAATTAACTGAATTCCAATAATGTTTCCCTAAGGAAAATATGACTGACCTGAGAATTTTGTGAAGAGAAGGAAAAACATTCAGACAGAGGTGGACACCATGAGTGAAGCTGCTGTGAGGGGAGGGAAAACGGCAAGGTGCTTAATGAACACTAGTGTATCTGGAAAGGACAGAACACAGGAAGAATAAAGAACTGGATGAATTTAGAGAAATAATAGCTAAAAAAATGCCATTTTCAGCAGGGAAGTGCGCCAAGATCAGATCTGATTTATTTGAATGAGTAATCTGACTTCACTGTGAAAAATGGATTAGGAAAGTGGCCAGAGGGAATATTGATAACCGTGTTAGGAGGTTACTGCAAAAGTCCAGGAAAGAAACAGTGGTAATTTGGGGATTAGGTCACAGGTACTAAATATGAAAGAGATGAATGATTGAAGAGATATTTAGGAGGTAAAAGATTTTTACTAATGAATTGCATTTAGAGGACAAAATAGAAAGGAGAAATCCTAAGTGATGCAGGAGAAAAAGTTTTAAAAACCTGATAAGAGAGGAAACTCTAGGTGTGGCATCCTTTTTAAAGTATAAATTTAAGTTCTGGTACAATTTTATACATATTTTTAAACAAGAGAATTAAAATGTGTTCTTGTATAACCTCAGAGACACTGGGACACAGATTTTCACATAGAGAATAAATTTGATTCCCTTAGTCATGAAGTTAAGAAGCTTGAAAATCAATTATCTAAAAATGAAAGGAAATGAGATGCTTTTGATAATCAAAAGGAACCAAGAAAAAAAGTCATTAATTACATTATAAATGACTTTCAAATGTGGATGAAAGCATGTGAATGTAAATATTTGACATTATTTTAATAGTAACTATATCCATCATCATCTTGTTTCTCATCCAGAATAATGGTTTATTCTTCCTATTCATTTTAATGCAGAGTAATTTTCATTAAAATACTATAATGGTTTGAGAAGTATTATAAAGAACTAAAGATCTTGCAACTCACTGAAATAGCCTCCAATTTATCAATTGGAAAAAATTCAACCCAAATTTATGTCTCTTATTGAATGTAAATGTAAAGTCTAAATACAATGTTTACAATAAAATGATGAAGATGTAACATTGGGTAATATAATTGTCAGGCTGTTTTCACATAAATTATTTTATTTCTATATTACAACAGTATGGTAAGTAGGTATTTAAAAAAATAATTTTAGAGATAAAGTAAAAACACCAAAAACAATTAAAACATATCCAAAATGAAAGTAATAATAAGCACATATTGTCTCTTGAACCTAAGCCTTCTGTGTTAGGTCATTATATTTTTCTTGCTGTGTAACTAGATCTTGTGATATCAACAGGAAATCTGTAAAAAAAATCATTTTAAGGTCGTGATTGATGGTTTACAAGGATAGGAAATGCATAACCCTACTGAACCCTTAGATATCACTAATTAATCATCATATTCTCTCCTGCTGAAATTGAAAGGAGCTGTGTCCTCACAATCTTCCTCACTGCAATTTTCTTGGCAATAACTATCATTGCAGCAGTTGATTAGCATGGAGTCTGGCTTCCAAGCAATAAGGACGGTTTGAAAAAAATTTAAGTAATGTGTAACTATCACCCTTTGCTTCAGTGAGTCTTAGAAGTTTAATAAAATATATTCTAATTTGAATGCTCAGGGACAATTTAATGTGAATTTAAATAATTCTTTTCAGAATTTCCCATTTTCTTTAATAGAAAGAAGAACCAAACTGATAAAGATCACAGATCTCATCTCAGATTAGGCAGCACTGTAGCAGCAAAGGTGAGATGAGCACTCAGCTCTATTTGACTTATGAGTGAGTCCATAATTTGCTTCTCACTCTGATGATAGGACTGCAAGTGCACAACTACTGTAAATCTGCAGTATGTGTAGATTGTTCTTCACAACTAGCAGGATTACCACATGTCAGTGGACTTGGCAACATTCACCATAGTTATTCTCATATAATGCAGAACTGAGGCTAAAGGTAGCATATTCAAACCAGAGAGGAAGACTTGCAATTTTCTCCTTGCTTACATTCCATTTGGAGTAAAGGGCAGGTTGATTTTTTATTGCAAATATTAAAGAGAATGTAAGATAAAATGACATCTTAAACATTTAATTCCAAGTTTTTCTTCACCAGTGCTCTTTTAATCAGCACTCTATCAGCAGACTTTAGAGTACTGAATAGCACTTCAGTAGGTTAAGTAGAAATATTTATAAATAGAAATAATAAGTTAAAGAGAAATATTTATTTTTCAATTCACAGTTTCTAACAATTCTGTTTTCAGAGACTGACTGCGTTCCAAGAATCAATATTAATTCTAAATATCTTTAAACAATGTATAAAACTAGATCACTAGTTCATAGAAACATTCAATTCCAGTGCCTCATTTTCATGTTTTATGCAACACAAATATACAGGTTTTTTTGTGTCCCAATTACAAAAAAAGAAAAATAAGAGTGCTTGACAACAGAGTAACTGGAGATCGAAAATTATTTTATAATGTTAGCATAAAAATCAGTCTTGTGTTTTTTTTTTTTTTTAATAAACAGACCCTATCTCAGAATTCTGAAACTAACTTTGTTCAGCTACTTTTTTTTTCCCCCAAATGAATTTTGGTTGCTAATAAAGGGAAATTTGGAAATTGTCACATTACACTTCCTTTTCTGTCTTTAAAGTTATCTTGTGCATAGTTGCTACTGTTATTATTATCATTTTTAGCATTATTACTAATGCACTAAAATAAAGTGCTCTATGCCATCACACACATAATGACGCATGACTTTTAATCGAGCAAAATAAGAAATACAAAAGCAAATTCACTCAAAGAATACAGCTCATATTTTGCATTCAAAAATAATACTGATGGGAATGTTAGTATGCATGTTCACATGAGAATGATTAGGTGTAATCATACTATGTGTGAACTATACTCTTGCAAAGAACATTGTCCCTTTCAAACAAAATCATATAATAATAATAATAATAATAATAATAATAATAAACAAATGTAAGAAATCAGTGTGACTAAAAAATGATTGAATGAGCAGTAGTGAAAAGCAGAGTGGCTGACTTTAGAGAAGGAATCTACTGTACAGAGAGAAACTCAATGAGAAGACTGTATCAAAGGCTAAGGAATAACCAGCTGGAGAACATTACTGCTTAGCCAGTATCAACATGTGGAAAATTACGGATCAGTCTCTTGTGTGTGTATGTGGGGCATGGTGGGTGAAGAGGAGTGGCAGAGGTGGGAAATATGTAGGTTATCTCAAAGTGAGGTGGCTTCTTATTTTCTTCCTATAGTACAACATGGTTTGAAATCCACTAAGAAAGATTGGGTAACCCAGTGAGGAGCTAATGAAGCTGGGAATCAAGAGAATCCAAATTCTTTTATTTTCTAGTATTTTAAACAAAGAAATGATGACTCCTTGCCCCATTTCATCACAATACTTTTTTTTTTTAACTAAGCTTCAAATGATTTTATGTAGCTCATACTGTTCCATATTTTACAACTCCAGGAGTAAAATTTATGGGTACCATACAAGTATAAAAAGTACTTTCTATCTTTGTCATCATGAAGTCTTATAGGACTGGCAGCCATTCTTAAAAGTACACCCTCAACCCTATTTCTAATCTATCCTCGGTGGTGGTGTAATGACACTAATAATCAGGCCTCTTAGATAGTGAATGACTGTCACCATTTTTACTGTCTTTTTCTCTGTGGCTCGAGAGAACTTAATGCCAAGATCCCTGGTGCTCACATAAATTGGGGTCTAATATTTATACAGTTGCTGCTGCTTCTCAAGAGAAGCTGTACTAGCCAGATACTACAGAGAAGCTGTGCTGATTTGGTAAAAACCAATCTCCAAACTCATGTCACTGTTAAACTAGGACTAAACTGAGCTTTCTAGAACCTTGATAAATCCGAACAGTATGCTGCACTCTGACATGTACCAAATTTCTCAAATGAAATAATTCTGTCACTGTGTTTTAGCCATTCTTTCCTAATACTTAAGTCCAAATTATTTATTTAATAGTTCAGAGCTCTTACCAAATTTCTGCCTAGCTTTTCAATCTTAATTTTGTCTAATCATATTCAGTATGATAGGATGCATATGCTAAACAACTTGAAAATTCCCATGTACACCATGCTCTTTCTCATCTCTAAGTTTTTAAAAGCTTATAACTTTTACTAATATTTTATCTTTTTCCATATTGTATTTTTAGTTGGTTTTATTTTTTATAATAGTTTTAAATTTGCCACAAAACTGAGCTGAGTACAGAGTTCCCATTACCTCACATTGTATTTTTTAAATGTTTAAAATACTTAAAAATAAAAAATAAAAATCATAATCTTTCATATTTCTACCATATAGAATTAACCTGTGTTGATAGTTCATTATTTTCCTCTAGACTTTGTAAAAAGAAAAACCATTCTAGTTTCTTTTTATAAAAAATGACTCAAAGACTCCAAAAATTATTCAAGCAATTTAGAAAATACAAATGAAAAAGTACAACATAAAATAACATTCTGAATTGCAGTAAAAGTGACCATTGATAACATTAGGTGGATTTTACTCTGTATCTGCACTTCCAATATGATAGCCACTAGTCATATATGAGTATTGAGCACTTGAGTTGTGGCTACTGAAAATGAAAAACTACAACTCTAATTTTATTGTATTTAAATAGTTTTAATTCTAGTTGCCCTGTGTGGTTTGTGTCTACTGTACTGGACAGCCCCAAACTATAGACATTGTTTAATGTGTACACACAGATGGAAACAAAGAAACACTTCTAAAAAATGCTATAGATGTTATGTTGAATATTATGATGTATACTTTATGTTTGCTAAAATGAAAAGGGGAGAATTGTTGATGTTCACATAAATGTGTCTAATAAATGAAGAATACCACTTTCTGACAGATCTAAGGTTAAGAACATTTGAAAGGCATTAAGATGTTGGCATTACAATCCCCATAAGCTCTTTGGTTTAATTGACTCTTTTCTAAGGAAAGTGATGATAAGAGTAATTTCCTAATTCTCGCATCTCCTCTGCCCTCACTCTCATTCTGCTTAGTGATGTTATTATTTTAATATTTTCCAAATTCATATAATTTAAATTGTTTTATATCAGAAGTAAATTTCCATAGCATCATTATTTCTGAATGAATTCAATGTTCATAATAATTTTCTTTTTATCATTATTTTTTCATTTCTAAATGCTTAATTTCAATCTTGAGTGGGTAATAGTTATATCAAAAATGAATAATAGGTATGGACTTCCTTCTTCTAAATGACAGTATTTGAGAATGTCTGTTGCTCTTACTTTTAAATAGCATTTTGATTAAGCAATCTGTTCTAAACTGCTATTATGGCATAAACAACCCTAAAACTTAGTGGCTTAAGACAGTAAACATTCTTTTTCTCACCATTGTGGGGTCTAGATATGCAGATAGTAAGACAGGATGGCCAGTCTCTGCTGTGTATCTGGGACTTCATATCTGGTGCCTCAATGACATTCAATCTGATCTTTCTAACAAGGGGGCTGAACTTCTTATATTTTAGCATAAGACTCAAAGATGGAAAAAATGGTAATTCCAGCTGTTACATGGGCTAACTTGAAACATGGCATAGCATAATTTGCCTTCTTGATCAAAAGAATGATGGCATATGCTCCACTTAGAGGAACTAACGTTTGTGCAGAGGGCAGGATTTGATGGAAGCCAACTTTGACAAATGCTCTCATGTACTCAAATCTCCAGGCTACATTTTTCTTCAAAATTTCTAGGTCTTATTACATGTTCTTTCATTACATGTTGTTACGAAAGTTTAAGTCAAACTGAAATTCTTCTACTACCCCCTCACACAGAAACATACATTCTAGTAATTTTAAGTATATGTGTTTGAGGAATTTGTCTTTAATCCTTAAAAATCAATAGGTTAATTAGTGTACATATTTCCATATATTCTGGATCTCAAAGTTCTCTGACTGACTGCAAATCATTGTTTCCTTACACCCAGGAAATTCTCCTGCAACATATCTTCCAAAAGGTCTCTACTCTGTTTATTCCCTAACACTGGGTAAAAATTATGTTTGTATTGGATGGTACCCCTAAATGCTTTAGCCTTTTTGTCTCCTTCATGTGTATGCTATTATCATCTTACTTTTGTCATAAATGATTCAATTGTAGTGGCATTTTCAATTTATTCAATAATTACACAGTCATGATATTTTGGCCATCTAGTTTTTCTTTGTGCAATCCCCTCATCTCATTCTGATGTGTTATCTCCTCTAATTGCTCTTTATATTCAGATAGTTTTGTAATTAAGACATTTTATATAATGTTGTAAAACTATCTTTTCTATATAGAGATTTTTTTTGTTGAGGTTTCATTGTTTATTCATTATGTGTAGGGTAGGCTATTGTCTTCCTTTATAATGTATACACAACTGTCAAGCTGTTTTATTTCCATTTTGCTCAGGTTTATCTCTTAAGTATCTGAGAATGTTCCCATCTCCTACCCCAATTTGTGATTTAAGAACAATGTATTTCTATTCTACCAATTTCTTATTGCCTGGAGTGCCAGAGGAGAAAACAGGGGAATTAGTGTGCTCTATTCCTTAGTTTTGCTCTCTCTTCTGAGATTTTGGTTAAGGCTTTTGTTCCAGTATTCACTCTCATTATTTGGTGAGTGGGTGAATATATATATATATATATATATATATATATATATTTGTGGGGATATCCTTGGACTTAAAATCATTTTATCATATCATTTTAAACTCTGGAATCATGTCCATTTTCCAGAGTCTCTGTTTTTTTGGTTTCACTTATTTCTTTCTCCCTAGAGTTTTTCCTACTATTATGTGAAGAGGAAAAATATGAAAAGATTATATTCAGATTTCAGATTTACATTTTGGGGGTATAGGTGAGAATTCTGAGTATTGAACTGACTTAGTAGTATAGGCTCTTATGGGGCCAAGCACTGCCCGCTTGTTACCTTTGTCCCGGTAAAACTGTATGCCCATAGGGTTCCCACATTTGGGTGATATGTGAGGTATAAGGTATGCTGATACCAGCTCCAGGCACACCTTATCAGTGGAAACGTCTCATTAGGGGGCAGCCCCCTCTGACCAGGGTTTTGGTCCTTGGGGCTCTGGTCACACAAGAATGATCCCTTCTAGTAAAACCTGTGGTATAGTCACACACCACATACCCTTTTTGGCATGCATGTAGTTTTTGTCTGCTCCCCTGATATAAACAGTTCTCTTTCTGCCCATGATAGTGGTGCACAACCTAATCCAGCAGCTCACTCCTGGAATCCCTGCACCTAAATCTGGATAAACTCATGTCTTGTGTGGAGTCTCTGGGTTTTTTCTTCAGTCTCTGGAGCACTTTCATTCTAAACTCATTTCCCTGGACATGTGATCAGAATTGTGATCACATAGCTGAATATATGGAAATAAACTGAAGCTGTACCTCTTTTTTCAATTTTCAACTATATAATCTGTCTTTATTTAGTAAACTGGAATTATCTTGGTTTTCTTGTACATACCTCTTGGGTGAAGAGGAAGGAAATTTCATAGGAAGTTTTAACTATTTTAATCCAGAAATACTATTCTACATTTAAGCTGAATAACTGTCCCACCTCTCAGAAATCACGCTAGCATTACATCAGATTTTGGTTAATCTGGATTTCATAGCCTCTTTAGTTTCCTACAATAAAACCAACCTCAGATTTCCTATTTGTTTATCTACCTGTCTTTCAGAAGTGTTCACTGTTAACATTACTGGGCCTAGGTCCTACTTTGATTCCCAGTGCCTACTTGCCAATTTTATAATTAAAGTTTGGAACATGATGTTTCCTCTCAATCTCTCTCTTTTTATCATCTCTTTATCCATCTCTTTGTGTTGCCACCTCCCTATCGCACCAGTAGAAGAACAACAGGATATCTGACACCAGTTGTTATTCAAATCTGTCTACTTTTCTTGAATCTAAATCATGTATTTACATTTTTGTTTTCTGAAGATATGGATGCCCCATGTAATTTATAAGATTTTCTCATGAAAAACCTCCAGACAGACCTTTTGTACCCATTTTTTGGTTAATTAAAGATATGTAAAACCTAAATAGTTCATTTCAAACTAGGAGCCACCAATATATATATATATATATATATATATATATACACACACACACACATTACTTAGTATAGAATTTAAATTAAGGAGTATCCTCAAAGTAAGCTTCCAGACATTCCTAGGGATAATAATAGAAATTACCTATTAATGTACTTCTTGCTGATGACCCAGCCCATAATGCAAATACCTAGGTTGTTACATAGGTAAGATCAACTTCTCTGTTCTTTAAATCAGATTCTAAATTTTGTATCTGTGTCCCAGCTATGATACTAATCATACCTCTGTGTGTTTATTTATTTTTACTTATTATGATAGGCTTTTACTTTCAGCATCCCACTCTCAACCCCAGGCAAGGTCCTCCTTTCCAGAGTGAAAAACACACTAGATTTTTTGTTATAATTTTGTGCAATACTTAAGAAAGAGGCATTTTATTATTATTCATTACTATAAGATTATTATGTTAACAATAAAGCAATTTCCAGGAAAAATTGCATATGGATAAGTGCTGTAACTGACAATATTCTTATTACCTAATTGTTATACTAGTAGACAATAGTTATATATTCTATGATGCTTTTATCACAGTTTCACAAAATCATAAAATCAGAAGTGACTTTAGAGATAATCTAAATATCTTATTTTATAATTAAATTACATATCTAAGTAATTAACTAGATCAAGTGATTTAATCACACAAGATCACAAAGCTGCTTAAGGGAGTTTTACAATTAGAACATGAATTATCCAATTCATCACCCAGTTTTCTCTCCATTAAGTTATATCACTTTTCTAAACCATCATACTCTAGAAAATGTTGAAGTTTATTCTTATAGAATAATGGCAAAGAGTATAGACTCTGGCCTCTCGAAAGTTGTGGAAAATTGAAGGAGTACAAAACCACCCTGTGACTTATTTTCCTCATTGGAAAAGAGGACCAAAATCAAACTTTATTTTAACTTAAAAACTAAGAAACACCAAGAGAGTTTAAAGCTGTCAGTGTGAGAGGTGAGACAGAGGCCTCCTCCCAAAACTACATATAATACAAAAACATAATTAATACAACTAATTCTGAAAAAGCAACAGGAAAGAAGGCTGCACCAAACGGCATACACCTGGAGAAAAAAACCAACCTCATGGAAAAGGGTAACATACCAAAGCCATGATCTGGCAGCACCCACTCCAGCTCACTGGAGAAACTGAGCAGGAAGGAGTGGAGGCCTGAGACTGCTGAACACCACACCCTGGAGATCTTCTCTGGGAGTACTAACCTACACTACATGGTGTTCTGGAGATTAGTGGAGTTGGAAAGCTAAGAAAGGAGAAACAGATTCCAGCTGTTTGTGGAAAACAGGGATCCACAACTGGCTGCTCTGGGACAAAAGAAAGGCAGGCAGTCTGAGAGACACCCTAACAGAGAAAAGGCAGCTAAAGGGGCAAGGGCTGCACAGAGAATGCTGCTCAGGAGAAAGGACAGGTGGAAAAAATTGCCTGGGTGCACTATGCCCAACAGGTTGGGAGCTTGCAGGAACTTCAGGTGCTCCATCCCCCTGGCTGGCTACGCAGCTCCAAGGACCCCCACTGTGATACACAGCCTATTGCTCCTTCCTCCCAGCCAGCCTGCAGTGGCTCACAAACTGGCTGCCCCTGCCCTGGCATCAGGCCAGCCAGAGGGAAGCCCCACGTGCAGCAGCTATAAATGCAAAGCATAGAAGCTTACACCTGTGTGCTTGGCCCATTGGTTCTGGCAGAGGAGGCAGGGATAGCAGCTGGGAAGTAGGAAACAGCTCTTTCATATGCTTTGGCACCAGCACCTCTCCACTGCAACCCCCAACATCTCTCCAGGGGCTAAGCAGCTCCACAGAGTAGAGCTTCTGGGCACTAGAGAGAAACACATACCAATATGAAACATCAAGAAACCTGGTTCAACTCAAAATCCGACAAACACCAGAAATGATCTATTTAAACTGAAGTCATCAATCTTCCTGAATGAGATTTAAAAATAAAAATAATAAACATGCTCATAGAGGTACAGAAAAGTATTCAAGAACTCAGGGAAGACTTCCAGATGAAGATTCAATCATTATGGAGTACAATATCAGAAATGAAACAAACAATGGAGGGATATAAAAGCAGATTATATATAGTGGAGAATATGTTAAATGGAATAGAAATTAGAGAAGAGGAATACAAAGAAGCTGAAGCACAGAGAGAAAAAAGGATCTCTAAGAATGAAAGAATATTGAGAGAACAGTGCAACGTATCCAAACATAAAAATATTCACATTATGCCAGAGAAAAAGAGAGAAAGTGTCTTTGAGGAAGTAATTGCTGAAAACTTTCCCAATCTGGGGAAGGAGATATATCTCAGGCCATGGAGGTGCACAGATCTCCCAACACAAGGGTCCCAAGGAAGAAAACACCAAGATATATAATAATTAAAATGGCAAAGATCAAGGACAAGGACAGATTATTAAAAACAGCCAGAGAGAGAAAAAAGATCACATACAAAGGAACACCCATCAGGCTATCATCAGACTTCTCAAGAGAAATCTTAAAGGCCAGAAGGGAGTGGCATGATATATTTAATGCAATGAAGCAGAAGGGTCTTGAATCAAGAATACTTTATCTGGAAAGATGATCATTTAAATTTGAAGGAGGGATTAAACAATTTCCCAATAAGCAAAAACTGAGATAATTTAGCTCCCACAAACCATCTCTCCAGTATATTTTGGAGGCAATGCTATAGATGGAAGTGTTCCTAAGGCTAAATAGCTGTAACCAGAGGAAATAAAACCACAAAAATGAAAGTAGAACAATTAATTGCTAAGCACATGCAAAATCAAATCAACTACACCAAAAGTCAGTCAAGGGACAGACAAAGAGTACAGAATATGATAGCTGATATATAAAGAATGGAGAAGGAAAAAAAAACTAAAAGAACATTTAGATTGTGTTTGTAATAGCATACTAAATGAGTTGAGTTAGACTGTTAAATAGAAAGGAAGTTACCCTTGAACCTTTGGTAACCACAAAAGTGTAAAAGGGCAATAAGTACATACCTATCAATAATCACCCTAAATGTAAATGGTCTGAATGCACCAATCAAAAGATATAGAGTCACTGAATGGATAAAAAACAAGACTGTGTCTATATGCTCCCTACAAGAGACTCACTTCAAACCCAAAGACATAACAGACTGAAAGTAAAGGAATGGAAAAAGATATTTCATGCAAACAAAAGGGAGAAAAAAGCAGGCATTGCAGTACTTGTGTCAGACAAAATAGACTTCAAAACCAGGAAAGTAACAAGAGACAAAGAAGGGCATCATATAATGATAAAGAGGTCAGTTCAACAAGAGGATATAACCATTATAAATATGAACCCAACAGAGGAGCAACCTACATATGTGAAACAAATACTAACAGAATTGAAGTGGGAAATAGAATGCAATGCATTCATTTTAGGAGACTTCAACACACCACTCACTCCAAAGGACAGATCAACCAGACAGAAAATAAGTAAGGAGACAGAGGTCCAATGAGGCAACACAATGAAATAAAAGGCATCCAGATTGGTAAAGAAGAAGCTAAACTGTCACCATTAGCAGATGACATGATATTGTACACGAAAAACCCCAAAGAATCCACTCCAATACTACTAGATCTAATATCTGAATTGAACAAAGTTGCAGGATACAAAAGTAGTACACAGAAGTCTGTTGCATTCCTATACACTAACAGTGAACTAGCAGAAAGATAAATCAGGAAAATAATTCCATTCATAGTTGCATCAAAAAGAATAAAATACCTAGGAATAAATCTAATGAAGGAAGTGAAAGACTTATACTCTGAAAACTGCAAGAAACTCATTAAGAGAAATTAAAGAAGATATCAATAAATGGAAACACATCCCATGCTCATGGATAGGAAGATTTAATATGGTCAAAATGGCCATCCTGTCTTCTAAACTTCATATGAAAGGACAAAAGACCTCGAATAGCCAAAGCAATCCTGAGCATGAAGAATAAAGATAGGAGGATTACACTCCCTGACTTCCAGCTCTACTACAAAGCCAATGCAATCAAGACAATTTGGTACTGGCACAAGAACAGACCCATAGACCAATGGAACAGAATAGAGAGCTCAGATATAAACCGAACCACATATGGTCAATTAATATACAATAAAGGAGCCATGGATGTACAATGGGGAAATGACAGCCTCTTCATCAACTGTTGTGGCAAAACTGGACAGCTACATGTAATAGAGTGAAACCGGATTATTGTCTAACCCCATACACAAATGTGAACTCAAAGTGGATCAAAGACCTGAATGTAAATCATGAAACCATAAAACTCTTAGAGGACAACATAGGCAAACATCTTCTGAGTATAAGCATGAGCAACTTCTTCCTGAATGCATCTCCTCGGGCAAGGGAAACAAAAACAAAAATGAACACATGGGACTACATCCAGCTAAAAAGCTTCTGTACAGCAAAGGATACCATCAGCAGAACCAAAAGGCATACCAGAGTATGGGAGAATATATTTGTTAATGACATATCTGACAAGGGGTTAACATCCAAAATATATAAAGAACTCACATGCCTCAACAACTGAAAAGCAAATAACCTGGTTAAAAAATGGTCAGAGGATATGAACAGAGACTTCTCCAAAAAAGAAGTTCAGATGGCCAACAGGCACATTAAAAGATGCTCTACATTGCTAATTATCAGAGAAATGCAAGTTAAAACCACAATGAGGTATCACCTCACACCAGTTAGGATGGACAACATATAAAAGACTAGGAAGAACAAATGCTGGTGAGGATGCAGAGAAATGCAAACCCTCCTACACTGTTAGTTCCCTCCTAGGAATTTCTCCAAAGATAACAAGTTCTCAGCTTCAAAAAGACTTCTGCACCCCTATGTTTATTGCAGCACTATTTACAATAGGCAAGATATGGAAGCAACCTAAGTGTCCATCATTAGATTAATGGATAAAGAAGAGGTGGTACATATACACAATGCAATACTATTCAGCCATAAGAAAAAAAAATCCTATCATTTGCAATGACATGGATGGAGCTGGAGGGTATAATGTCCAGTGAAATAAGCCAGGCAGAGAAAGACAAGTACCAAATGATTTCCCTCTATTGTGTAGTATAACAATGAAGCAAGACTGAAGGAACAAATAGCATCAGACTCACAAACACTGAGAAGGGACTATTGGTTACCAAAGGGGAGGGGGTGGAGGGAGAAGGGAATTGAGGGGCATTATGATTACTGCACATGGTGTGTGGGGTAGTCATGGGGAATACAGTGTAGCACAGAGAAGACAAGTAGTAACCCTGTGGCATCTTACTGCACTGATGGACAGTGACTTCAATAGGGTATGAGAGGGGACACGATAATATTGGTGAATGTAGTAACCACATTGTTTTTCATATGAAACCTTCATAAGAGTGTAAATCAGTAATACCTTAATAAAAATTGTATAAAAAATAAGGAAATCCTACTGTAGTGACAGTGTCTTTTACTATACTTTACAAAACTGTTTCATGCATTTCCAGATATATCAACTCATTACTTTCACAGATGGACACGCTTTTATTTCACATTTAAAATCCCAGTTAAATTGATGGGAGCCCTCTCATTTCCTTGTCATAAGTCCTGTAAAGTCATATCCTCTACAATGATTTTATTTCCCCATTCCTTCCATTATGTTTAAATCTAGCACATTAGTTGTACTTTTAAGGTTAACATTTTCTTTTGGGCCTTGATAAATTAACTTTTACCCTTTTCTGTCTGTCATTTAATCCTCTCTACTAAGATAGTTCCAAAATAATTTAAAGTTCTTTCAAAATCAAACAAAACCCACTAAATGATATCAAGTACAACTTTTCAGCTAGTAGCAATTATTTTCTTTCACTAACATAAGAGTTTTCCTCTGTTTTCATTTTATCATATTCATTTTATGCTGCAAGTGATGAAACTTGGATTCTGCTTCAGTCCCCCTACTGTAACTCTTTTTGCCTTATTGTCTAATTCAGTGCTCAGTCTATTCATTATCCCTCAGCAGAATTTGGCATATTTGACCAAGTCTTTTCTTTATTTCTCTCCTGTTTTTTGGGGGGAGTTTTTATTTGTTTTCATAGCAGTCAGAATACTGAAGTCTCTCATTTATAGTACTGTTCCTATACTAGTCCAATTAACTGTCATAATTTTCAGGATTTTCTCCTATATTACTCTCTTTTTGCTCAACACATTCTCTATGGGAAATGTTATTTTCTCCCATGGTTTTAATTACCAATTATTTCCCATTATCTGTATCATGGTGTGAAATTATTCATAAACATCTGAACTAAGTATCTATGAGATATTACCTGTCAGTCTCCATCATAAAATAGTTGACATTTTTGACAAATTTCAGGGAGATTCTCTGTTCCTTGTTAACCTCTTAATAATTTATTTTAACTAGTCAAAGTGTGATGAGAACTCTGAAGAGATAATATATATCAGAAGTAATTTTCAACAAAGTTCTTTTGTTCTCTTCTTGAAATAAGTTAAATTATGTTACTTGCTTTGGTTATTCAGAGTACATTTGATGAGGTCCCTCTTCCTTAACATGTACTACAAGGTTTCAGTTACTCTGGGATAAAGGAAAGATGGGCGGCCTGAGAGGCTTCCTAGCAGCAAGAGGGCTGCTGAAGGGGCGGGGTTTGCATGAAGCTTGCTGTGTAGGAGAAGGGATAGATGGACAAGGTTGTCTGGGTGTGCTCTGCCCAGAAGATTGGGACCTTTGAGGATCCTCAAGTGCTCTATCTCCATGGCTGCCTACTCAGCTCTGAGGTCCCCACTGTGATGCACAGCCTGCTGCATTTTCGTCTTGGCCTGACGACACCTGGTTATAAATTGGCAGTCACTACACTGGCACCAGGACAGCCAGAGGGATGCCCCACCTACAACATCTAGAGACGCCAAGCACAGAGGCTTACAGCTGTGTGCTTGGCCCACTGGCTCTGATACTGGAGACAGGCACTGCAGCTGAGAATCAGGAAACAGTTCATTCCTCCACCCAGGTACCAGTGCCGCTCCCCTACAACCCCCAACCCCACTCTAGGGGCTGAGCAGATCCAGAGACTAGAGCTTCTCAGCACTAGAAGGCACCACATAGAATTATGAAGTGTCAAAGGAACCTGTTTCAGAACAAAATCTCACAAACCCCAGAAAAAGAGCCAAATGAAACTGAACTTGCCAGTCTTCCTGAAACAGAGTTTAAAATAAAAATCATAAATATCACTCATGGAGGTACAGAAAAATATTCAAGAACTCAGGGATGAATTTAAGACAGAGATTCAATCATTAAGAAATTCCATATCTGAAATGAAACATACAATGGAGAGTTTTAAAAGCAGATTAGATGTAGTACAAGAGACGGTAAATGGAATAGAAATTAGAGAATAGTAATACAAAGAAGCTGAGGCACAGAGAGAAAAAAGGATCTCTAAGAATGAAAGAATATTGAGAGAACTGTGTGACCAATCCCAATGGAACACTGTCCACATTATACGGGTACCTGAAGAACAAGAGAGAGAAAAAGGGATAGAAAGTGTTATTGAGGAGGTAATTGCAGAAAACTTCCCCAATCTGGGAAGGAGATAGTCTCTCAAGCCATAGAGGTGCACAGATCTCTCAACACAAGGGACCCAAGAAAGACAACATCAAGAAACATAATAATTAAAATGGCAAATATCAGGGATAAAGACAGACTTTTAAAAGCAGCTAGAGTGAGAAAAAAGTTCACATACCAAAGAAAATCCATCAGGTTATCATCAGACTTCTCAACAGAAACCTTACAGGACAGAAGGGAGTGGCATGATATATTTAATATAATGAAGTAGAAGGGTCTCAAGCCAGGAATAATCTACCCATCATTTAAATTTGATGGAGGGATTAAACAATTTTGAGATAAGCAAAAGCTGAGAGAATTTACCTCCTACAAACCACCTCTACACTGTATTTTGGAGGGACTTCTATAGATGGAAGTATTCCTAAGGCTAAACAGATGTCACCTAAAGGAAGGACAAAGAGTACAGGAAAAGATACCTAACATATATAAAAGGAGAAGGAAGAAAAAGGCAGAAAAAAAAGAACCTTTAGGTTGTTTTTGTAATAGCATATGAAGTGACTTAAATTAGACAGTTACATAGAAAGGGAATTACCCTTGAACCTTTGGTAACCACGAATCAAAGCCTGCAATGGTAGTAACTACATACCTATAGACAATCACCTAAATGTACATGGTCTGAATGCACCAATCAAAAGACATAGAGTCACTGAATGGATAAAAAAACAAGACTGTGTCTATATGTTGCATATAAGAGACTCACTTCAAACCTAAAGACATACACAGACTGAAAGTAAAGGGATTGAAAATGACATTTCATGAAACTAATAGGGAGAATAAAAGCAGGAGTTACAGTACTTGTATCAGATGAAATAGACTTTAAAACAAAGAAATTAACAAGCTACAAAGAAGGACGTCACATAATGATAAAGGGGTCAGTCCAACAAGAGATATAGCCATTATAAATATCTATGCACCCAACACAGGATCACCTACATATGTGAAACAAATTCTAACAGAATTAAAGGGGAAAATAGAATGCGATGCATTCATTTTAGGAGACTTCAACATACCACTCACTCCAAAGGACAGATCAACCTGACAGAAAATAAGTAAAGACACAAAAGCATTGAACAACATATTAGAACAGATGGACCTGTCAGACATCTACAGAAATCGCTACCCAGAAGCAGCAGGATAGACATACTTTTCAAGTGTATGTGGAACATTTTCAAGAATAGATCATATACTAGGCCACAAAAAGAACCTCTGTAAATTCGAAAAGATTGAAATTTTACCTACCAGCTTCTCAGATTACAAAGGTAAGAAATTAGAAATAAATTAGACAAAGAAAATGAAAAATACAACAAACAAAGAAAATGAAAAATGCCACAAGCACATGGAGGCTTTACAACATGCTCCTAAATAACCAATGGGTCAATGACCATATAAAAGCAGAGATCAAGCAATATATGGAAAGACAAATGACAACAATAATTCAGCACCACAAAATCTGTGGGACGCAGTGAAGGCCGTGCTAAGAGGAAAGTATATTGCAATACAGGCCTACCCCAGAAAAGAAGAACAATCCCATATGAACAATCTAAACTCAAAATTAATGAAACTAGGAAAAGAAGAACAAATGAGTCCCAAATTCAGTAGAAGGAGGGAAATAATAAAGATTAGAGCAGAAATAAATAAAATCAGGAAGAATAAAATAATAGAAAGAATCAACAAACGCAGGAGATAGTTCTTTGAGAAAATAAACAAAACAGATAAACCCTTAGCTACACTTATCAATAAAAAAGAGAGTCTACACACATAAACAGAATCAGAAATGAGAAAGGAAAAATCACTACTGAAACCAAAGAAATACAAAGAATTATGAGAGAATACTATGAAAAATTATATGGTAAAAAACTGGATAACCTAGAAGAAATGGAAAACTTTCTAGAAAATACAAACTTCCAAGGATGACCCAGGAAGAAACAGAAAATCTGACAGACCAATTACCAGTAAGGAAATTGAATTGGTAAACAAAAACTACCGAAGAACAAAATCCCTAGAGCAGATGGTTTCACTGCTAAATTTTATCAAACATTTAGTGAAGAACATAATACCCATCTACCTTAAGGTTTTCCAGAAAATAGAAGAGGAGGGAATACTTCCAAAACTCATTCTACAAGGCCAACATCACTCTACTACCAAACCAGGCAAACACACCATAAAAAAGGAAAAATACAGACCAATATCCCTGATGAACACAGATGCAAAAATACTCATCAAAATATTAGGAAACCAAATTCAAAAATACATCAAAAAGATCATTCAGAGGCGGAGCCAAGATGGCGGCATGAGTAGGACAGTGGGAATCTCCTCCCAAAAACATATATATTTTTGAAAATACAACAAATACAACTAATCTTAAAGAGAGACCAGAAGACACAGGACAACAGCCAGACTACATCCATACATGCGAAAGCCCAGCGTCTGGTGAAAGGGGTAAGATACAAGCTCCGGCCCGGCGGGACCCAAGGCTCCACCCACCAGCTCCCGGCGGGAAGAGAGGAGTCAGAGCAGGGAGGGAGAGGGATCCCAGGACTGCTAAACACCCAGCCCTAGACATACGCACCAGAGTACAGACGCAGTGCATGCGTGGAGTACTGCAAACTAGGGAAACAGGACAGCAAGACCTCTGAGCGGAATCCAAAGCTGGTACACCTGTGACAAAGAAAAGCAAGTGCTTTTTGAAAGTCTTAAAGGGACAGGGATACCACAGCTGGACAGAAACATCCCAGGTCACAGTCCAGCAGATGGAAATTCCAGGGAACTCTGGGTGCACTAACCCTCTGGGCAAAAGCTCTGAGACCCCTCACGGAAGGTAAACAGCCAAACAGCCCCCAGACAATTACCCTCTGGGGCGCGGCCATAGCAGAGCAGTGCCTGAGGCTAGCCATGCCCTCAGCAAGGGAGCCTCCTCAATACCAGCCGGACAAGATACAAAGACACAGTCTACACGCAATTGCCCAACACAAGCCACAAGGGGTCGCAGTTGTCCCAGTAAAGACAGGCCAGGAGCAAGTAGAAAAAATCTTGGCTCTCCCAGCTGACAGACAGTCAATAGCACCTGTCAACATGAAAAGGCAAAAAATTTGATCCAGACAAGACTAACCCAGACAGCTTCGGCATCTGCTACATCTTCTGAAAAGGAACCTGGGGAGATAGATTTAATCAGTCTTCCTGAAAAAGAATTCAAAACAAAACTCATAACCATGCTGATGGACTTGAAGATAAATATGCAATAACTAAGGAGGGAGAATACAGAAATAAAACAAGCTCTGGAAGTACTTCAAAACAGAATGGAAAAGATGCAAGAGACCATAAATGGACTAGAAAACAGAGAACAGGAACGCAGAGGAGCTGATGCAGAGAGAGATAAAAGGATCTCCAGGAATGAAATAATTTTAAGAGAACTGAGTGACCAATCAAAATGGAACAATATCGGCATTATAGGGGTACCAGAAAAAGAAGAGAGAGAAAAAGGGATAGAAAATGTCTTTGAAGAAATAATTGCTGAAAACTTCCCCAAACTAGGGGAGGAAATGGCCTCTCAGACCACAGAGGTACACAGAACTCCCATGACAAGGGATCCAAGGAGGGCAAAACCAAGACACATAATAATTAAAATGGCAAAGACCAAAGACAAGGACAAAGTATTAAAGGCAGCCAGAGAGAAAAAAAAGGTCACCAACAAAGGAAAACCTGTCAGGCTATCATCAGACTTCTCAACATAAACCCTACAGGCCAGAAGAGAATGGCATGATATGCTTAATGCAATGAAACAAAAGGGCCTCGAACCAAGATTACTGTATCCAGCACAATTATCATTTAAATATGAAGGAGGGATTAAACAATTCCCAGACAAGCAAAAGTTGAGGGAATTTGCTTCCCACAAACCACCTCTACAGAGCATCTTACAGGGACTGCTCTAGATGAGAGCACTCCTAAACAGAGCACAGAACAAAACACCCAACATATGAAGAAGGGAGGAGGAGGAATAAGAAGGGAGAGAAATAAAGAATCATCAGACCGTGTTTATAATAACTCAATAAGCGAGTAAAGTTAGACAGTAAGATAGTAAAGTAGCTAAATATAAACCTTTGGTAACCACAAACTTAAAGCCTGCAATGGCAATAAGTACATACCTTTCAATAATCACCCTAAAGGTAAATGGACTGAATGCACCAATCAAAAGACACAGAGTAATAGAATGGATAAAAAAGCAGTATCCATCCATATGCTGCTTACAAGAGACTCACCTCAAACCCAAAGACATGCACAGACTTAAATTCAATGGATGGAAAAAGATATTTCATGCAAACAACAGAGAGAAAAAAGCAGGTGTTGCAATACTAGTATCAGACAAAACAGACTTCAAAAGAAAGAAGGTAACAAAAGATAAAGAAGGACATTAATTAATCATAAAGGGCTCAGTCCAACAACAGGATATAACCATTATAAATATATATGCACCCAATACAGGAGCACCAACATATGAGAAACAAACATTAACAGAATTAAAGGAGGAAATAGAATGCAATGCATTCATTCTGGGAGACTTCAACACACTACTCACTCCAAAGGACAGATACACCAGAGAGAAAATAAGTAAGGACCCAGAGGCACTGAACAACACACTAGAATAGATGGAACTAATAGACATCTACAGAACTCTACAGCCAAAAGCAACAGGATACACATTCTTCTTAAGTGCACATGGAACATTCTCCAAAATAGACCATATACTAGGCCACAAAAAGAGCCTCAGTTAATTCCAAAAGACTGAAATCCTACCAACCAACTTTTCAGACCGCAAAGGCAAAATACTATAAATAAACTGTATAAAGAAAGCAAAAAGGCTCACAAACACATGGAGGCTTAACAACACTCTCCTAAATAATCAATGGATCAATGACCAAATCAAAATGGAGATCCAGCAATATATGGAAACAAAAGACAACAACAACACAAAGCCCCAACTACTGTGGGATACAGCAAAAGCAGTCTTAAGAGGAAAGTATGTAACAATCCAGGCATATTTAAAGAAGGAAGAACAATCCCAAATGAATGGTCTAATGTCACAATTATCGAAATTGGAAAAAGAAGAACAAGTGAGGCCTAATGTCATCAGAAGGAGGGACTTAATAAATAACAGAGAAGAAATAAATAAAATTGAGAAGAATAAAACAATAGCAAAAATCAATGAAACCAAGAGCTTCTTCTTCAAGAAAATAAAGAAAATACATAATCCTCTAGGCAGAATTATTAAGAGGAAAAGAGAGTCAACAGAAATCAACAGAATCAGAAACAAGAAAGGAAAAATCATGACGGACCCCACAGAAATACAAAGAATTATTAGAGACTACTATGAAAACCTATATGCTAACAAGCTGGGAAACCTAGGAGAAATGGACAACTTCCTAGAAAAATGCAACCTTCCAAGACTGACCCAGAAAAAAACGGAAAATCTAAACAGACCAATTACCAGCAATGAAATTGAAGCGGTAATCAAAAAACTACCAAAGAACAAAACCCCCGGGCCAGTTGGATTTACCTGAGAACTTTATCAGACATACAGAGAAGACATAATACCCATTCTCCTTAAAGTCTTCCAAAAAATAGAAGAGGAGGGAATAATCCCAAACTCATTCTATGAAGCCAACATCACCCTAATACCAAAACCAGGCAAAGAACCCACAAAAAAGAAAACTACAGACCAATATCTCTCATGAACGTAGATGCAAAAATATTCAACAAAATATTAGCAAACCGAATTCAAAAATACATCAAGAGGATCATACACCATGACCAATTGGAATTCATCCCAAGGATGCAAGGATGGTACAACATTCGAAAGTCCATCAACATCATCCACCACATCAACAAAAAGAAAGACAAAAACCACATGATCATGTCCATAGATGCTGAAAAAGCATTCGATAAAATTCAACATCCATTCATGATAAAAACTCTCAACAAAATGGGTATAGAGGGCAAGTATCTCAACATAATAAAGGCCATATATGATAAACCCACAGTCAACATCACACTGAACAGTGAGAAGCTGAAAGCTTTTCCTCTGAGATTGGGAACAAGACAGGGATGCCCACTCTCCCCACTGTTATTCAACATAGTACTGGAGGTCCTAGCCATGGCAATTAGATAAAACAAAGAAATAGAAGGAATCCAGATTGGTAAAGAAAAGTTATACTGTCACTATTTGCAGATGACATGATATTGTATATAAAATCCCTAAAGACTCCACTCTGAAACTACTAGTGCTAATATTGGAATACAGCAAAGTTGCAGGATACAAAACTAAAACACAGAAATCTGTGGCTTTCCTATACACTTACAATAAACTAATAGAAAGAGAAATCAGGAAGACAATCCCATTCACAATAGCATCAAAAAGAATAAAATACCTAGGAATAAACCTAACCAAGGAAGTGAAAGACCTATACCCTGAAAAAAAGACCTATAAGACACTCTTAAGAGAAATTAAAGGGGACACTAACAAATGGAAACTCATCCCATGCTCTTGGCTAGGAAGAATTAATATCATCAAAATGGCCATCCTGCCCAAAGCAATATGCAGATTCAATGCAATCCCTATCAAATTACCAACAGCTTTCTTCAATGAACTGGAAGAAATAGTTCAAAACTTCATATGGAAACACCAAAGACCCCGAAAAGCTAAAGCAATTCTGAGAAGGAAAAATAAAGTGCAGGGGGATCTCACTCCCCAACTTCAAGCTCTACTACAAAGCCACAGTAATCAAGACAATTTGGTACTGGCACAAGAACAGAGCCACAGACCAATGGAACAGAATAGAGACTCCAAACATTAACCCAAACATATATGGTCAACTAATATTCGATAAAGGGGCC
Organism: Manis pentadactyla; assembly: GCF_030020395.1. NCBI lineage: Eukaryota > Metazoa > Chordata > Mammalia > Pholidota > Manidae > Manis > Manis pentadactyla. The sequence continues at coordinate 118,591,353 of NC_080023.1, read as the reverse complement.
ATGAACATACAATGGAGAAATTACAATCTCTTCAACAGATGGTGCTAGCAAAACTTTACAGCTACATGTAAGAGAATGAAACTGGATCACTGTCTAACCCCATATACAAAAGTAAATTCGAAATGGATCAAAGACCTAGTCATGAAACCATAAAATTCTTAGAAAAAGACATAAGCAAAAATCTCTTAGACATAAACATGAGTGACCTCTTCTTGAATATATCTACCCGGGCAAGGGAAAGAAATGTAAAAATGAACAAAAGGCACTATATCAAGCTGGAAAGCTTCTGTACAGCAAAGGAAACCATCAATAGAACAAAAAGGTATCCTACACTATGGGAGAATATATTTGAAAATGACACATCCGATAAAGGGTTGACATCCAAAATATATAAAGAGCTCACACACCTCAATAAACAAAAAAAAAGCAAATAATCCAATTAAAAAATGGACAGAGGAGCTGAATAGATATTTCTCTAAAGAAGAAATTCAGATGGCCAACAGACACATGAAAAATGCTCCACATCGCTTGTCATCCGAGAAATGCAAATTAAAACCACAATGAGATATCATCTCACACCAGTAAGGATGGCTACCATCCAAAAGACAAACAACAACAAATGTTGGTGAGGTTGTGGAGAAAGGTGAACCCTCCTACACTGCTGGTGGGAATGTAAATTCGTTCAACCATTATGGAAAGCAGTATGGAGGTTCCTCAAAACGCTCAAAATAGAAATACCGTTTGACCCAGGAATTCCACTTCTAGGAATGCAGCACTCCAGTTTGAAAAAGACAGATGCACCTCTATGTTTATTGCTGCACTATTTACAATAGCCAAGATATGGAAGCAACCTAAATGTCCTTCAGTAGATGAATGGATAAAGAAGATACGGTACATATACACAATGGAATATTATGTAGCCATAAGAAAAAAACAAATCCTACCATTTGCAACAACATGGATGGAGCTAGAGGGTATTATGCTCAGTGAAATAAGCCAGGCGGAGAAAGACAAGTACCAAATGATTTCACTCATATGTGGAGTATAAGAACAAAAGAAAACTGAAGGAACAAAACAGCAGCAGAAGCACAGAACCCAAGAATGGACTAATAGTTACCAAAGGGAAAGGGTCTAAGGAGGATGGGTGGGAAGGGAGGGATAAGGGCGGGAAGAAAAGAAAGGGGGCATTACGATTAGCATGTATAGTGTTGGGGGTGCACGGGAGGGCTGTGCAACACAGAGAAGACAAGTAGTGATTTTACATCATCTTACTATGTTGATGGACAGTGACTGTGAACGAGGTTATGGGGGGGGACTTGGTGAAGGGGGGAGCCTAGTTAACACAATGTCCTTCATGTAATTGTAAATTAATGATACAAAAATAAAAAAAAAAAGATCATTCATCATGATCAAATGGAATTCATCCCAGGGGTGCAAGGATGGTACAACACTCGAAAATCCATCAACATCATCCACCACATCAACAAAAAGAACAACAAAAACCACATCATTATCTACATGGATGGTGAAAAAGCATTTGACAAAATTCAACATCCATTCATGATAAAACTCTCAACAAAATGGGTATAGAGGGAAAGTACCTCAACATAATAAAGGCCATATATGACAAAATCACAGCCAAAATTATAATTAACAGTGAGAAGCTGAAAGCTTTTCCTTTAAGATCAGGAAAAAGACAAGAATGCCCACTCTCCACACTTTTATTCAACATAGTTCTGGAGTTACTAGTCACAGCAATCAGACAAAACAAAAAATAAAAGGCATCCAAATTGGTAAGGAAGAAGTCATACTGTCACTGTTTGCAGATGACATGATATTGTACATAAAAAATCCTAAGAATTCACTCTGCAACTACTAGGTCTAATATCTGAATTCAGCAAAGATGTGGGATACAAAATTAATACACAGAAATCTGTTGCATTCCTATACTCTAATGATAAACTAGCAGAAATAGAAATCAGGAAAACAATTCCATTCACAATTGCATCAAAAAGCATACAATATCTAGGAATAATCCTAAACAAGGAAGTGAAAGACCTATACTCTGAAAACTATAAGACACTCATGAGAGAAAGTAAAGAAGATACCAATAAATGGAAATACATTCCATACTCATGGATAGGAAGAATTAATATTGTCAAAATGGCCATCCCATCTAAAGCAACCTACAGATTCAATGCAATCTCTATCAAAATACCAACGGCATTCTTCAATGAACTAAGAGCAAATATTTCTAAAATTCATATGTAACCACAAAAGACCCTGAATAAACAAAGAAATCCTGAGAAAGAAGAATATAAAGTGGGGGAATTATTCTCCCTGACTTTCAGGTCTACTACAAAGCCACAGTAATCAAGACAATTTGGTACTGGCACAAGAACAGACCCATAGATCAATGAAACAGACTAGAGAGCCCAGACATAAACCCAAGCATAAATGATCAATTAATATATGATAAAGGAGCCATGGATATACAATGGGGAAATGACCACCTCTTCAACAGCTGGTGTTGGCAAAATTGGACAGCTACCTGTAAGAGAATGAAACTGGATTATTGTTTAACCCCATACACAAAAGTAAACTCGAAATGGATCAAAGACCTCAGTGTAAGTCATGAAACCGTAAAAATCTTAGAAGACAACATAGGCAAAAGTCTCTTGGACATAAACATGAGCAACTTCTTCACGAACATATCTCCCTGGGCAAGGGAAACAAAAGTCAAAATGAACAAGTGGGACAATATCAAACTAAAAACTTTCAGTACAGTGAAGGACACCATCAGTGGAACAAAAATGCATCCTACAGTATAGGAGAATATATTCATAAATGACATATCCGATAAGGGGTTGACATGTAAAATATACAAAGAGCTCACACACCTCAACAAACAAAAAACAAAAGGCCAATTAAAAAATGGGCAGAGAAGCTGAACAGACACTTCTCCAAAGAATACATTCAGATGGCCAACAGGCACATGAAAAGATGTTCTACATTGCTAATCATCAGAGAAATGCAAATTAAAACCATAATGAGATATTACCTCACACCAGTAAGGATCGCCAACATTCATAAGGCAAACAACAACAAATGTTGGCAAGGATGTAGGGAAAGGGGAAACCTCCTACACTGCTAGTGAGAATGTATAATAATTCAACCATTGTAAAAAGTAGTATGGAGGTTCCTCAAAAAACTAAAAATAGAAATACTGTTTGACCCAGGAATTCCAGTCCTAGGAATTTACCCTAAGAATACAGGAGCCCAGTTTGAAAAAGACATATGCACCCCTATGTTTATCACAGCACTGTTTACAATATTCAAGAAATGGAAACAACCTAAGTGTCCATCAGTAGATGAATGGATAAAGAAGATGTGGTATATATACACAATAGAATATTATTCAGCCATAAGAAGAAAACAAATCCTTCAATTTACAACAACATGGATGGAGCTAAAGGGTATTATGTTCAGTGAAAAACAACAGGCGGGGAAAAGACAAGTATCAAATGATTTCCCTCATCTGTGGAGTATAAGAGCACAGAAAAAAACTGAAGGAAAAAAACAGCAGCAGAATCACAGAACCCAAGAATGGACTAACAGTTACCAAAGGGAAAGGGACTGGGAAGGATGGATGGTAAGGGAGGAATAAGGGGGAAAAGGGGTGATCACGATTATCACGTGTAATGTAGGGGGTCAAACATGGGGAAGGCAGTATAACACAGAGAAGACAAGTAGTGATTTTACAGCATCTTACTATGCCAATTGACAGTTACTGTAATGGGGTATGTGGTGTGGACTTGATAGTAGGGGGAGTCAGTAATCATAATGTTCATGTAACTGTACACTACTGATAGCAAAAAAACAACAAAAACAAAAAACAGCTACTACAAGGTTCACAGTGATCTGGAGAATGGTCTCCACCCCAAATCTGGAGAGGTAGACCTAGAGATCCTGCCTAATCAGGAGTGTGGACACAATCAAGTCAATGTCTCTCACTTTGAGGTAACTGATTTCCTCTTTTATACTAAAATGATTATAATAATGACATAAAATTATATTTCTCATAAAGATTCTAAGGGGAATTGCTTATATTTTTTAACATAGGTAATCTAAAGTAATAAATTGAAAATTTATTATGTCATAATATAAAAATATAGACTCAATTTTATTTATCTACTTTCCTAATTTTATCTAAACTGTCATTTACCTATTAATATATTGTATGCCCTACACTCCTAGTAAATTCTCTAAGCCTACAGATCACCAGATAAACAAACTATGGCACCTTAGTAGCCTCCAACTACTGAAGCAAGGTTGCTATGGAGGCCTCTTTCCATATTTTAGGAATGTTAGTTCCAAAACTGAACCAATTTTCTCATTTCTTGATCAAATCAGACTCAGTAGCACAAAAATCTTAGGATACCATGATATTCTCACCACAAACTCTGGTGCTAGCCTAGAATAATTCATTTCCTTGTCCCCTAATCCAATCATTCATTGATTCAGTCAAGTTTAATCTCCACTAATCTGTACATTTTATGTCTTAATTTTACTTTAATCCACCATAATTCAGGAATTAGTTGAACAATTGTAAAGATGGTTTGATTTGACTTCCCCAGATCATTAGTGATGTTGAAAACCTTTTCATGTGCCTGTTGCCCATTTGTACGTGTTCTTTGGGAAAATGGCTATTCAAATGTTTTGTCCACATTTTAATAAAGTTGATTGGTTCTTTTGCTATTGAGTTATAGGAGTTATATACTTTGGTTATTAACCCCTTATCAAATACATAGTTTTCCAATATTTTTTTTCTATTTTGTAGGCAGGCTTTTCACCCTGTTGTTTCCTTTTCTGTGCAGAAGCTTCTTTAGTCTGATATAGTCTACTTTTATTTTGGTTGCCTGTATGATTAGAAATATACAATATTCTATACGTAATTCACTGATTTAAATGTTTGTAGCACTGAGCCTATGGCCAGCTTCTCAGAACACCTTCTCATTTACGCTTTATGCTTAATATTGAGCCATTAATTATTATTGAAATGACTCACAACTTCATTTGGACACCACACAAAAGAAACACGGTTGATTTGGATTTTTAATAATGAGTGAACATATTTAGGAGAGGTCTGTTCTTTGTTTGAACATGATTCTTTCTAAAACAAAATTGCCAATTACTCTCACTCTATCAAACACATCATTAAATTATGAAAAAGTGTTAGATGGGCATTTTTCTTTTCTTTGTTCTTATATAGCACTGGCTAATGGAAGTTTAAGAAATTAACTACATAAATGTTCAGGGAGCTGGCTGCAATTGCCTTTGCCTGATTTGGGTCAGATTCACTCTCACAATCTATCCTACTTTTTTCCTCCCCCTTATAAAATAAGATTATCCTCCCCTAATAAGATCACATGGCTAACAGAAAGCTTATTTAGAAAAGTATTCCTCTTTGTCAGGGGGAGGGTGCAAACACAATACTATATATGACCTTTTCACAAAATTGAACACATTCAATTCTCTTCTGAGCAACGTAAGATCAGATGTGAAAACACCTCTATAATTATTTTTCTCTCTATAAGCAGAGGAACGTATATATCATTTTTTAAAACACCATAATCATGATAAAAAAGTTTTGGGGTAGTTCTAGAGGAAAATCTTAATTTTAGCTAAGTAGAAGTTAGAAATTTTGAAGTTTAATCAAACCTATATAATGTATCAATTTCTGATGTTTTTAAAGAGCACATAAAGTTCTTTTAAAAATCTTCAACAAAATTGAAATTAACCACTTATTAATATCTAGTAAACTTTTATTTTCATTGCCATGCTTTTTCTTTGATTAGTACTGTGTTTCTCTTTATCTAATTTTAATCACAAGTATGTAGCATTTTAACCTCCTTACTGATAAATTCCAAACTAGCTAGCCTGGAAACCATATAAAATGCTCTACTTCAAGATGGATCCTGAATCATCCAAATAATGAATATATTTATAAACAATTCATACATTAGTTAAGTCATACAATTTTATTTTTATTTCTTCATTACTTCATATGATTTAAACATATTTTCCCTGGTCTATCTACAGATGGAGTAATTGAACCTATATGTTTAGATAAATATGATTAGTTGGGAACAAATCTTTGTTCAGCTTAATATGTCATGCTTATTAAAAGTATGTGATAATATTAAATGGCCTGCAGTTTCACCTCATCAACAATAAAATCAAAGGTAACTACTTTAAACATATTTGAAGGCCAAGGTAAAATTATTAAAATTAAGTGGAAATAAAAGAGAAAAAGCTATGTTTGTATGCATTTTGAAACTGAGAATGAATCTCTAACATAGCATATACAGAAGTAATTTATCTGAAACTCTAGTTCGATATAAGAGAAAGTATATGTCATAATATGCAGATATGTTTATGCAGTTGTTAACCTCAATTCTGCCTTTCAAAATTGTGAAGAAATGTTTCCTTGAATTATTCTAAAGTTTCTGGAAGTGCTTGAACTCATTTTATTTTCCTTTGTGTAGTGCCTGAGAAAACCATTTTCTAAATCTTACTGTTCAGGTGACCTGCAGAGACAACTCTAAGTCATTACTTAAATATAGTCAATTACAGTCATTGAATTTTATGGATAGCCTTGCTTTTTCTGATTTTCTCTACCATGGACTGTGCCTGGGGCACTGACTGACTAATTCTAGGTCTTTTTAATGAAATAGAGTATTTTCTAGACCGGTTCTGCCAATGCTCAGGAAGAGAAACATTCTCCTTAGTCCATGTAAAACAATGAGGGGCGTCTATATATTATTTGGTTTTCCTCCCCATCTAGAAGCGTAAGCAGGCTTTTAGAATTAAAAATGTACACAGATAAATCAAAATTAAGTTCCAGCCAGTATATCATTAAGCATAAAGTGTTAAGAAATATTTGTTTTGCCTCTGACGTTTTTTTCCTGAATCTTTGAAACAAACAGGAAAAAGTTATAATTAAAGCTGCATTTATTGAACACCAAAGTATGCTAACTCTGAATTTAGTCCCATTGCATCCCAATTAAAATACCTCTTTTATCTTCAAAGGAAGAAGAAATCAGAGAAAAAGAAAGAGTAATAAAATATTGAAAACATCATATTGGCATTCTACTGAACTATTTTTAATGCAAAGAGGAATAGTTAATGATAATGAATGTTTAAGAAGGAAATATTAGGTCTTTCTGAATTTCTTTTCTTTATGTTTAAGTTTGTGCTCTGTGAAACCCATTACTAGTTTGTATTTCTTGAATTATAACTGAAAAGGCTCTGGTGTACTCTTATATAACGTTTTAACCGTCAACTTAAACAACACAGGAACAGTTTGCTAATGACAGTAACTAAGAAGAGAATTTAAACTATATTCACAAATGGATCATTGACAATAGAGTCAAATGTATCACTTAAAATGCCATAATAGCCATTAATTTTCAACAGCATTTAATTAAGCTGATAATGAAAGAAATATGGAAATTTACTGTAAGGTGGAGAGTGTTGTAAATAGTTTCAGAAGCAAACTGGGACGGTGCTGACTTTAACACTAGATGGATTAATAAATATCAGTGAAAACTTTAGTAGCTATGATATCCTTCCACTTTGCTTTTTGGACAAAATTAGTATTTAGGCTAAATTCAAATGACTATTTTTTCTAAGTATTTTTTATTTTGCCAGTTACTTTTGTTGTATAGTTTCAAATACATGGCAATTCTAGGTCATCAAATTAAAGTGAGTAAGAAAGCTACATTGTGATGAAGAGTCACGCATAGCCAGTGTAGACAAGAATGCTGGGCTTTTGAAGTTCACCGGGTTTTAGTTGTTTCTCTTTAGTGACCATACATACCCCACATTGGAACTCCTCTAATTTACTGACGGCTTGGCATCATCTAACTGCATTTTTCCTATTCAGAGGACATTATCTGCCTGTCTCACTGTGCATATCCCCAATGACATTGTAGATTTTTCCTTTTGCAATTGTAATGCCAACTGATTATCTCCTCATTCAGCAGTGTCCCATCATTCAGCAGGCAATACTATTCAACATTTACCCAGTGATTTTAATGTTTAATGAGGGTTAGTGAGAGATCCCATTATTGAACAAAATTGCACTGCAATATGATGATGCTTTATCAATCCACACCTCTTTCCTCTTCTTCATTTCCTTACCAAGGATCTGATGTCATTTCTCAGTACAGATAAGCTCTGAATGATAGGTGATTATATAATGGACTTGCTTTGGTTGTTCTGTGTTTTCAGTTAATTGCTTTGAAATACCACTAATGTACCCTTCATTTGCCTCATTCACAAATGTATTCTATCAACAGCACTTGATGATTATGGATTCTGCAGATATTTTGCCTATTTCTTTGGAAGAGGAGATGAGCAAAATCATTACAACAAATATTCCTAGGAATCTAGTTAACTTCTTTTGGTATGTAAAAGTAGAGGTTCTTTTATCTAATATGTAACATTTAAGTAAGTTATTCTGTTTAAGGCAGTTTATTTAGAACAAATAGAGGCAGTGATTGGAATTATGGGACAATTGAGATTATTAGAAACTTCAGTTAACTATTGATAATGCTACTTCTCGGAGGCTATTAGGAAGAATATTATATGCTGGAAAAAAATCAATACCTATTATCTTGGCATTTCTTCCTAGACAAGTTTCTGCAACATCTATAATAGTCAGTAAAATCTAATCTTTTGTATTAATTTGAAGTGTTTAATACATGGCTTTTATTTTTGCTGTTACTTCATGAAGTTAATAAAAGCACCAAAGTTATTGCAAACCATTTTTATTTACTTTTTTCTATGTATTATAAATGTTCACAGTTACTTTGTGAGAATTCAAATATTAGTCACTTGCCTAATATAATAAAAGTGTTGTATTTATTCCCAGTGACAATGACTGGATGATGTGTGGAAAACTGGATTCAAATAAAAAATGTCCCAAAATTATGAAGCAAATAAACTCAAGCAAAACTAAGTTGAGAAAAGAAAAATGGCAAGGTGGTTCAATTCTCTAAATTAGAAACTGGTACAGCTACAGATGTGAAAAAAGAAAATAAGAATGATTTTTGGAAGATAAGCAAATGTACCTAAAGCAAGGAAATTTGGAGTCCATCAAAACTTAATGCTTTCAATAGAGTCACCTACTTTAAAAATAAATTCAAGTTTTCTTTTGGCAGCCCACATAGATATTTACATGCAGCATAATTAAATTTATTATTGTTGGTAAAAAATAGACCAATTAATTTATACTTATGAGAGTGGTAAATGGTGAAATTAGTTGTTGGAGGTAGGAAGTTTATCATATAATTCTATAGATCTATAAACCAAAGAAAATTGTATGAACAAACTGTATTTTGGAGTATCAAACTGACTTTGCTTAAACTCCTAAATTAAAGCATACTACCTGGTGGTTCACAAATTTATTGTCCTATCATCTCACCTGAACACACTATCCAGTTGGAAGATGTTATTACTCTCCATGATTTAAAAAAAACGATTGTTAGGATTTTTGAAATTATATGTGTAGTTTATAAATAAATGTAATAAAAATACAGAAATGAGGTAATATTTTCTAAATTTCAAACATAAACATTGTTACTATTCTGGAAAATTTACTTCTAGATTTTTTTTTGACTTAACTAAAAGTTGTTAGCCTATTTAATTTATATTGATGCTATAGGTCATCATAATCCCCTTTATGAAATAGTGTAATAAAATGCAAATATTTAATAAATGTACTTTTTTATGGAATATAAATAATTCCTGAAAGCCTAAATAACATTTTTATGATATATATAGTTTATTTAAAGGATCTAGTCTTTATGTGCCCACATAAATTAATAATCATACTTAACATAATTATAACATTCAGATATTGTATTTAAACTTTTTTGTTCAAAACATTCATTTTCTCTGTACATAAGTAGATGTGCATTTCTGTATGTAAAGCATCTTTTCAAAGAAAGATATCTTTACCTTTTTCTGAACTCTTTGATTTCATTTATTTTCAAATGTGTTAATAATGTATTTTTTTAATTACTGTAGGTTTATACTTTTTTGTTAATCCAGTAGGGTACCTTTTTGTTCTATTGATGGTGTCCTTTGCTGTACAGAAGCTTTTTAGCTTGATATAGTCCCACTTGTTCATTTTTGCTTTTGTTTTCCTTGCATGGGGAGATATGTTCATGAAGAAGTCACTCATGTTTATGTCCAAGAGATTTTTGCCTATGCTTTTTTATATGAGTTTTATGGTTTCATGACTTACATTCAGGTCTTTGATCCATTTGGAATTTACATTTGTGTATTGGGTTAGACAGTGATCCAGTTTCATTCTCTTACATGTAGCTGACCAGTTTTGACAGCACCATCTGTTGAAGAGACTGTAATTTCTCCTTTGTATGTCCACGGCTCCTTTATTGAATATTAACTGACCAAATATGTTTGGTTTCATATCTGGAGTCTCTAATCTGTTCCACTGGTCTGTGGCTCTGTTCTTGTGCCAGTACCAAACTGTCTCGATTACTGTGGCTTTGAAGTAGAGCTTGAAGTTGGGGAGTGAGATCCCCCCACTTTATTCTTCTTTCTCAGGATTACTTTGGCTATTCAGGGTCTTTGGTATTTCCATCTGAATTTTTGAACTATTTGTTCCAGTTTGTTGAAGAATGTTGTTGGTAATTTGATAGGTATTGCATCAAATCTGTAGATTACTTTGGGCAGGATGGCCATTTTGACAATATTAATTCTTCCTAGCCAAGAGCATGGGATGAGTTTCCATTTGTTAGTGTCCTCTTTAATTTCTCTTAAGAGTGTCTTATAATTTTCAGGGTATAGGTCTTTCGCTTCTTTGGTTAGGTTTATTCCAAGGTATTTTATTCTTTTTGATGCAATTGTGAATGGAATTGTTTTCCTGATCACACTTTCTATTAGTTCATTGTTATTGTATAGGAAAGCCACAGATTTCTTTGTGTTAATTTTGTATCATGCCACTCTGCTGTATTCTGATATCAGTTCTAGTAGTTTTGGAGTGGAGTCTTTAGGGATTTTTTATGTACAATATCATTTCATCTGCAAATAGTGACAGTTTAACTTCTTCTTTACCAATCTGTATTCCTTCTATTTCTTTGTTTTGTCTAATTGCCATGACTAGGACCTCCAGTACTATGTTGAATAAAAGTGGGGAGAGTGGGCATCCCTGTCTTGTTCCCAATCTTAGAGGAAAAGCTTTCAGCTTCTCACTGTTCAGTATGATGATAGCTGTGGGTTTATCATATATGGCCTTTATTATGTTGAGGTACTTGCCCTCTATTCCCATTTTGTTGAGCGTTTTTATCATGAATGGATGTTGAATTTTGTCCAATGCTTTTTCAGCATCTATGGAGATGATCATGTGGTTTTTGTTCTTCTTTTTGTTGTGGTGGATGATGTTGATGGATTTTCAAATGTTGTACCACCCTTGCATTCCTGAAATGAATACCACTTGATCATGGTGTATGATCCTCTTGATGTATTTTTGAACCGGTTTGCTAATATTTTGTTGAATATTTTTGCATCTACGTTCATCAGGGATATTGGTCTGTAATTTTCTTTTTTGGTGGGATCTTTGGCTGGTTTTGGTATTAGGGTGATGTTGGCTTCATAGAATGAGTTTGGGAGTATTCCCTCCTCTTCTATTTTTGGAAAACTTTAAGGAGAATGGGTATTATTTCTTCTCTGTATGTCTGATAAAATTCCAAGGTAAATCCATCTGACCCAGGGATTTTGTTCTTGGGTAGTTTTTTTTGATTAACGCTTCAATTTCTTTTCTGGTAACTGGTTTAACTTTCGTGTTTCTTCCTTGGTCAGTCTTGGAAGGTTGTATTTTTCTAGGAAGTTGTCCATTTCTTCTTGGTTTTCCAGCTTTTTAGCATATAGGTTTTCGCAGTGATATTTAATAATTCTTTGTATTTCTGTAGAGTCTGTCATGATTTTTCCATATTCATTTCTGATTCTGTTGATGTGTGTTGATTCTCCTTTCCTCTTAGTAAGTTCAGCTAGAGGCTAATCTATTTTGTTTATTTTTTTAAAGAACCAGCTCTTGGTTTCATTGATTTTTTTTTATGTTTTATTCTCCTCAATTTTGTTTATTTCTTCTCTGATGTTTATTATGTCCCTCCTTCTGCTGACTTTAGGCCTCATTTGTTCTTCTTTTTCCAATTTCAATAATTGTGATGTAAGACTATTCATTTGGGATTGTTCTTCCTTCTTTAAATATGCCTGGATTGCTATATAGTTTCCTCTTAAGACTGCTTTTGCTGTGTCCCACAGAAGTTGGGGCTGTGTGTTGTTGTTGTCATTTGTTTCCATATATTCCTTGATCTCTATTTTAATTTGTTCGTTGATCCATTGATTATTTAGGAGCATGTAGTTAAGCCTCCATGTGTTTGTGAGCCATTTTGTTTTCTTTGTAGAATTTATTTCTAGTTTTATACCTTTGTGGTCTGAAAAGTTGGTTGGTAGAATTTCAATCTTTTGGAATTTGCTGAGGCTCTTTTTGTGGCCTAGTATGTGCTCTATTCTTGATTATGTTCCATGTACACTTGAGAAGAATGTGTATCCTGTTGCTTCTGGATGCAGAGTTCTATAGATGTCTAGTAGGTTCATCTGTTCTAGTGTGTTGTTCAGTGCCTCCGTGTTCTTACTTATTTGCTGTCTGGTGGATCTGTCCTTTGGAGTGAGTGGCGTGTTGAAGTCTCCTAGAATGAATGCATTGCATTCTATTTCCTCCTTTAGTTCTGTTAGCATTTGTTTCACATATGCTGGTGCTCCTGTGTTGGGTGCATATATATTTATAATGGTTCTATCCTCTTGTTGGACTGAGCCCTTTATCATTATGTAATGTCCTTCTTTATCTCTTGTTACTTTCTTTGTTTTGAAGTCTATTTTGTCTGATATTAGTACTGCAACCCCTGCTTTTTTCTCCTTGTGGTTTGCATGAAGTATCTTTTTCAATCCCTTGACTTTTAGTCTGTGCATGTATTTGGGTTTGAGGTGAGTTTCTTGTAAGCAGCATATAGATGAGTCTTGCTTTTTTATCCATTCTATTACTCTGTGTCTTTTGATTGGTGCATTTAGTCCATTTGCATTTAAAGGGACTATTGAAAGATAAGTACTAATTGCTATTGCAGGCTTTAGATTGTGGTTACCGAAGGTTCAACGTTAGCTTCTTTAGTATCTTACTGTCTAACTTAACTCACTGATTGAGTTGTTATAAACATTGTCTGGTGATTCTTTATTTCTCTCCCTTCATATTCCTCCTCCTCCATTCTTTATATGTTGGTTGTTTTATTCTGGGCTCTTTTGTGTTTCCTTTAACTGCTTTTGTGGGTAGTTGATTTTATCTTTTGCCTTTAGTTAGTATTTGGTTGGTCTGCTTTCTTTGCTGTGATTTTATTTTCTCTGATCACATCTATTTAGTCTTTGGAGTGCTCCCATCTAGAGCAGTCCCTCTAAAATACCCTGTAAAGGTGGTTTGTGGGAGGCAAATTCCCTAAACTTTTGCTTGTCTGGGAATTGTTTAATCCCTCCATATTTAAATGATAATCGTGCTGTATACAATATTCTTGGTTCAATGCCCTTCTGTTTCATTGCATTAAATATATCATGCCATTCTCTTCTGGCCTGTAAGACTTCTGTTGAGAAGTTTGATGATAGCCTGATGGGTTTTCCTTTCTAGGTGACCTTTTTCCTCTCTCTAGCTGCCTTTAAAACTCTGTCCTTGTCCTTGATCTTTGCCATTTCCGCTATTATGTGTCTTGGTGTTTTCCTCCTTGGGTCCCTTCTGTTGGGAGTTCTGTGTACTTCTGTAATCTGATCAGTTATTTCCTCCCCCAGTTTGGAGAAGTTTTCAGCAATTATTTCTTCAAAGACACTTTCTATCCCTTTTTCTCTCTCTTCTTCTGGTACCCTTATTATGCAGATATTGTTCATTTTGAATTGGTCACACAGTTCTCTTAATATTGTTTCATTCCTTGAGATCCTATTATCTTTCTCTGCGTCAGCTTCTATGCATTCCTGTTCTCTGGTTTCTATTCCATCAATGGCCCTTGCATCTTATCCATTCTGCTTATAAATCCTTCCAGAGATTGTTTCATTTCTGTAATCTCCCTCCAGACATCATCCCTTAGCTCTTGCATATTTCTATGCAGCTCCATCAGCATAGGTATGAGCTTTATTTTGAATTATTTTTCAGGAAGATTGGTTAAGTCTATCTCACTCTCAGTGGTTGACTCTGTGATTTTGGTCTGTATTAAATTCTTCTTCCTTTTCCTGGCGATAGAGATATCTGTGCAGAGCTGGCATGTGTGTAGGCTGGGAGAATGTCCCTTCTTGCTGCTTTGTGGCCTTCCTCTCCTGGGAGAACTGCAACCTCTAGCAGCTTGTGCTGGGCAACTGCATGCAGACAGGGCCTCTGATTCTTGCCTGGATGCTGTGGAGTTTAGCTCCGTGGTTGCTGTGGGTGTGGCCTGCCTCAGGCTGCTGTTCCATACTGTGGAGTCACGTTCAAGGAGAAACGTGGGGAGGCTGTTTATCTCCTTGAGGGGCCTCCGAGCTGTGCTGCCACCCTGGGTGTTATGGCGCCCGGAGTTCCCTAGGATTCCCAACTTTTGGGCTGAGTGTGCTGGGACACTTCTGTCCAGCTGTGGGGTCACTATCCCTTTAAGACTTTCAAAAAGCATTCACTTTTCTTTGTCCCAGGGGCGCTGGCTGCGGGGACCCACTCACAGCTCTTACTGTTCTGTTTCCGTAGTATCCAGCACACCATGCACTGTGTGTCTGTGCTCTGGTGCAGATGGCTAGGGCTGGCTATTTAGCAGTCCTGGGCTCCGTCTCCCTCCCCTCTCCTACTTCTCTCCTCCCGCCAGGAGCTGGGGTGAGGGGCGCTTGGGTCCCGCCGGGCCGTGGCTTGTATCTTACCCCCTTTGTGAGGCTCTGGGTTCTCGCAGGTGTGGAGGTAGTCTGGCTGTTGTCCTGTGTCTTCTGGTCTCTCTTTTAGGAAGAGTTGTATTTGTTGTATTTAAAATAATATATATATGGTTTTGGGAGGAGATTTCAGCTGCTCTACTCACGCCACCATCTTGGCTCCACCCCCTTGTCTTACATTTTATCTAAATTTTCAAATTATTTTACATTTTATCTAAATTTTCAAATTTTGCTTCCTATTTCTTTCATTAATTTATTTTTTGTTAATCATCCTGCTTTGGAATTCATCAGTTCTAAAACTTTTGAAGAAGCAACTCTTTGCTTTTTCATTTTTTGTATGGCATACTTGCTCACTATTTCTTTGGTTTCCACTCTTTTTTACATTATTTCTTTCATTCTATTCTTCAGAATTATTTTACGGTTTTTCTTTTAGCTTAATTAGATGAAAGTTTAGATCAGTGTATTTGACCTTCAACTTTTCATGTAAGCTTTTAATTATCCCTCTAAGCTCTATAGTAGCTGCATCCCACATGTTTTGGTGTCCTACATTATTGTTATTATTGTTAAATTTTAGATATTTTAATTTTCATTGTGATTTCTTCTTGACCCATGGGTTCTCTTAACAGTGTGATGGGAATTTCCAAACATTTGGTTACGTTTTAGCATTTTCTATATTTCTAACTAAATTTCACTGAGGTTAGAGAATAACATATTTTTTATCTCAAGTTCTCAATATCTATTGAAACTTGCTTTTTTTTGGCCCAGCATGTGGTCTGTTTTTGAAAATGTCTCATTAGTACTAAAAAAAATAATAATTGTTTCCATTGAGAAAAGCAACAATAGTTTTCAAGCTTCTCTAGGTCTCAGCTCTTCAATACTAAAACAAGAGCTTTTCAGTATGTATTAAATATTATGCTATAAATTATTTCAACAGTTATTTACTGGCATGAGAATAATTAACTCAGTTCTTTGCTGTGTCAGTTTTTATAGATTTTCAGAAGAGGAGTAATAAAATATAAATATAATAAATATGTCATGACTGGAATGGAAAGTCTTGATACATTTCTAAACAAACTGAAAATTTTTTACAGCATAGTTATTTAAAGACTTTATTTAAGTATTATGAAATTATTTACTAACATAATAAACAGTTATTAAATCGGTAACATATCTTCATATAGCGCTATATGATCTTAAGCCACAATTCTTGTCCCTCAGATATCTAATTTTTTGTTCCTATTAGCAATCAGAATTGCAGAAAAATATGAAAATTCTAATTCTATTTTATTTTACTATAGGCAAAAGTTCTTATATATATTTTTTATTTCTCTTCCCATTGTGGGTAACAGTGTTGTATTAACCTTTTCCTGTAAAGTTCAGAAAATTTTTCAGTAATTCTAAGATCAGGTCTTTCTTTTCATTAACACTGATTGGCACTTGGCATAACCTTTCATTATTAAGGAAAAAGTTTTTCTTCAAGAAACACTTTTAGAATTTTTTGGAATGCCGATTCAGATATTCTGGTGATCCTTGTAGCTCATTCTGATAGAAGGTACACTGATCTGTTCACTGTTATTAACTAAAATGTAGATAATTTTATATGTTTATACAGGTAACCTTTGAATAACACAGGTTTGAATTGCACTGATCCACTTATATGCACATTTTTTTTCAATTAATATACTGGAAATCATTTTGGAGATTTGCAACAATTTGAAAACCTTTCAGAGTAACCACTTAGCCTAGAAGTAAAGAAAAAATAAGAAAAAGGTATGTCAAGAATGCATAGAATATGTTGATACTAGTCTATTTTATCATTTACTACCATAAAGTGTATACAAATCTATTATAAAAAGTTAAATGCATCAAAAATTATACATACATTTAGAGACTATATGTGGCACCATTTGTGGTCAAAAGAGATGGAAACAAATGTAAAGATGCACTATTAAATCATCACTGCATAAAGTTAACTATTGAACATACTGTGATACTGTAATAATTTTTGTAGTTACCTTCTGCTGCAATGATGGTGAGCTCAAGTGTTGGGAGTATCTGCTTAAAATGGTGTGTGATGCTCACCACCTCCACAAGAGCATTTCATTTCTCCTGTGAATTAAGTATTGCAGTAAAAAGTGATTCCCCACAGCTATCACATATTTTTCATTGTGTTTAGTGCAATATCTCAAACCTTGAATAATACCACTGGACTCATGTGAAGTGATTCTGGAAGTGCCCCCAAGAAGCTGAGAAAATTACAATATTACAAAAAAGCATTGCTGTTGCTTAATATATGCCACAGACTAAGGTCTGCACCTGCAGTCTCCTGTCATTTCCAAATAAAAGAATCCAACATAAGGACCATGCTAGGAAAGGAAAAAGATGTCTGTAAAGCTGTCACTGCAGTTATACCAGCTGGTAAAAAACTTTGCACGTTTTGTCAAACACTTTTCATCTTGTATTGCAAATTCAGCTTTTATGTGGGTATAGAATTGCTGTAATAAAGACATACTTATAGACCCAAATATGATTTGAGAAAAAGTGAAGACATTATATGAAAACTTAAAGCAAAAGAAGTGGAAATTTTAATAACAGCCAAGGATGGTTCGATAATTTTAGAAAGCAGTTTGGTTTTTAAAATGCCAATGCAACAGAAGAAGCAGCTCCTGCTGACCACGAGGCAGCAGATGAGTTCCCAGACACTAATAAGAAAATCACTAAAGAGAAAAGATACCTGCCTGACCAAGTTTTTAATGCAGACCAAAGTGCTCTTTTCTGGAAAAAAGCCATGCCACAAAGGATACTTATTAGTAAGGAAGAGAAGCAAGCTCCAGGATTTAAGGCAGGAGGGGATGGTCTAACTCTACTCTTCTGTGTAAAGGCAGTCAGGTTTGTGGACTGCTCATAGCTCTCAAGCTGCTAGCACCCAAGCCTTGTAGGGAAAAGGTAAACACTATCTGCCCATCATTTGGTTGTACAAGAAGGCCTAGACAATGAGAACCCTTTTCCTGGATTGTTTGCATTGATGCTTTGTGCCTGAAGTCAGAATGTATCTTGCAAATGACGGACTGCCTTTTAAAGTTCTTTTAAAATTGGACAATGCCCCTGGCCACACAGAACCCCTTGAGTGCAACACTGAAGACATCAAAGTGCTCTACTTGCTCCCATATACTATGTCTTTAATTCAGTTTCTAGATCAGGGAGTCATAAGGACCTTTAAGGCTTATTACACATCATCCTCTATGGAAGGATTATCAACACTAGGGAAGACAACTGAATAGAGAAAATATAACGAAATTCTGGATGCATTACACCATTGGATATGCCACTGTTGTTGCAGAAAAAGCTGTGGAAGCCAGGAAGCCCAGAACAGTAAACTCCTGCTAGCAAAAAACTGTGCCCAGAAGGTGTGAATGACGTCAAATATTTACAACAGAGTCAATCAAGGAAATCATGAGAGAGGTTATGGATATGGTAAAAAAAGGTGGGGTGTAAAGAGTTCAAGATATGGCTCTTGGGGAAATTCAAGAGCTAATAGACATCAAGTGAGAGGAATTAACAGAAGGCAACTTGCTGGAGATGAGCGTTTCTGAAGACAAAGAAGAAGCAGTGCCAGGAAACAAATCGACATTTGATGACCTGGCAGAGGGTTTCAGTTATTCAAGACTGTTTCTGAGTTTTTATATGACCTTGATCCTTCTATGATATGGGCACTGAAACTAGAGCAAATGTGGAAAAAGGAGTGATACCATATAGAAACATTTTAGAAAAGTGTAGAAGCAAAAGAGTGAGAAATTACAATGTACTTCTGTAAAGCTACTCTGAGTGCCTTCCTCTCCTGTCTACCCTTCCACCTTCTCCACTTCTTCTGCCCCTGCCACCCTGAGTGGCAGCAACCTGTTGACAGCAACACCAGCCCTGCCTCTTCTGCAGCCTGTTCAATGTGAAGACAACAAAGATGAAGAGTTTTTTGATGATCCACTTCCAATAAATGAATAGGAAATAATCATGTCATACAATTAAAAAACTTACCTGGTGTGTATGTGTCTGTGTCTTTAGGTGAATGTCTAATAACTATACGAGACATTTTTGTGTCATCCTCATCACTGTGTGAGTCTTTATAAGTAGAATGTCACTGCAAGGATTGTATGGAAGTGGATGTCCCATCTTTACCTAGGCATAAGGTGTGTGATACTTAAAAATAAAATTAATAATGTGTATTTTCCTACTGTTTTATATCATTTCTTTCAAAGAATTACATTATTGTTCAGTATGCACCTCTTGTAGTTGGAGAAACTGCCTATCAGCCTATCATCACAGATAAGTGGTGTTTAAAAAAATGTAACCCTGTTTCCAATACTGTATTATGAATATGACTGTTACACTGTATGCGAGAAAAATTTAATGAGTCAATCATTAGCATATAGGGTAGACTACCATAAAGCAATCATATTGCTCCTTCTTCAATATCAATGCATGAAACACTATACCTATAAATAAATATGAATTTCTTTTTCACATTGTCTTTTTCATTTTTGATGGTTACTGTCTCTAATATGTATAACATCTACATTGCATTATATCATATAAGACAATATTGATGAATGTACTGACAGACGATTAATCTTGTAAATAAGTAACAGACTTATTTTATTGGTAATATAGTATGGTACTATAAATGTATTTTCCTTATGTTTCTTAAATTTTTTTCTTTAGCTTATTTTATTGTAAAAATACAATATATAGTACAAATAACATGCAAAATGTGTTTTAATTGAGTGCTTATCAGTAAGGCTTCTAGTCAACAAGATATACATTAGTAGTTAATATTCATGGAGTCAAAAGTTATATGCAGATTTTTTACTTTTTAGGGCATCAACACACCTATACCCCATGTTGTTCAAGGGTCAATCATATATCCATTAGTTTTCCACAGAATTCTGCCATAGACTATCTCCTTTTCTTATTCTACATCCTTTCCCTTCAGAAATCTCATCATTATTACAAACATCTCCTTTGGGGGACAGATTATATTTCCCATTTTTGTGTACCCACACATCAGCACAATATCTGGCACAGGGCCAATTACATATAAAATATTGAATAAATGTATGATGAATTGAGCTTCCAAAATATGAAATGTATTAAAGGTACTGAGGCAGGTCACTTTTTCAATAACTTTGGCAAAGAAAATCAGCATGCTAATCATAAGATAAATCATAGTCAAGTAAATTCTTTAAGACAGAGAATACCTATGATGAGGTTCAGAAATGAATTTAACAGGCATTATTAAAGGAAATTCAAATCTGTTTAAAAATTAAGAAATCTAATCAATACTATCCAAACTATTATTTCCAAGCTAATTGCTATTTGGCAGTGAGTGATTTTATTCACTCTGAAAATTCTCTAAATGTATATTAGTGCTTTAATAATCATTTATATGTAAATCTACATGAAATCATGAAATGTTTTTAAGATATTATTGATACTCATATCTAAGTAGAATCCCAAGTCTATGATTTTTTAAGAAATAGTATAAGTATATCCAGTAAGTGAAAACAAAGTAGAAAAATAAACATTAATTTGTATTAGAAACACAAAAGATGAAAGTGTTTAAATACAAGATTGATATTATTTTCATAAATAAGAAATAGAGTCATCATGTTCTTAAGGTGTTCCATTTCCCAGTAAATTATTTTAGAATGGATGGATCGTTAGTCTAAATATTTACTTGCCATTTTCACTAACAGATTTAAATTTTGCTTTTCCTCTTTTTTAAATAGTTTTACAATACCTGACATCCAGTCACCTTGGATGGTAGCACCAAAAAGGATGCCACAACTCTCGATTTCCTCCTTGATCATTACTGATGCATGAAACAAAATTAAAAGGGAAACGGAATGTTTGTGTTTATTTTAAAAATAATTATTTTATCAAAACACAAACATAGCATCCTTATATAAACTTGATTTGGATGACTACTTGTTCATATATTATGTTGAGTAGTTCATGGTTATACAAACAAGGATGTGTAAGTTCAATAGTTAATATTATTATTTTTATCTGTCACTCAGAACAAGGGAGTATGTCTGCCTCCCATTGATCAGCAATTATGATTCTTTATAAAACTCTTGCAAAGTATAAACACTCACACAAATTTATAAGTAATTTATCATTAATACATGTGTATATGTTATTAGAGAAAACATATTATTAAAAGTAAAATACTAAATATTTAATATATAATAATGATATGTAGTATATGTAAGTACACATTTATATATGCAAATAAAGCACATTATTAACATGTATAAATAAATGAACATACATATACATGTATATATGTATTTATTATATATATTAAATATACACAAATATATACATATCAAAGCTAATGTAATGAAGGATAATATTCATAACTCTATCAGTACTCATTTCTGTCACCTTACTTACCAGAAGTTGGTTCTATTTCTGTGTTCCATGATGCTTCTGGTTTCCCTTTGCACTCAGCGGTTCTGTTTTGAGTAGTAGTTTTCCAATAACATTAATTACTGGAATGCGAGTGCTAAGAAGTAACTTAGAGGATTCCCTGAAGGTCATATTTTCTAACTTTCGCCTCCATTATGAAGTGGAACCCAATTTCCATTTGATAATTAGGACCAATTATCAGGTCAATGGAGCAACCCATCCTTTCAGGCTAAGGTATAACCTTTGGAATAACCAAGAGGTAGTTACTTGTTTTATATAACCCAGAGGTAGTTACTTTTTTCAGCTCAGTGAAAACTGGGTTGTTTCCTCTAGTGAAATAGTTCCTCCTTTGAGATTTATGACTTCTAAACCAGTTTTTCTAGTGGGTAATTAAGGGTAATGAGAAGAACCACTTTATCTTTTACCTTTTAATTTCTATATCTGTAGCAAAATGGCATATAAATATATATATATATAATGCTACAGCATAAAATATATCTCATGAGAAAGAACACAAACTTCACATTGTATTGTCACAGATAGGGCTGGCTCCAGTCTTCCATGGACTGTTCCAATTGCATATGAGGCCAATTGTTTCAGGGTGATAAGTGTGTGGTAACAGTGGATTTTACCACTGTCATGAGAATAGTGACATACATTTTCTTTGTAAAAGGAGTCAAAAGTGGTTCTATATAAGATTCTGGGAGGCAAATAAAGTGTCCTTTAAACTACAGATGGTATTGTTTACAAAAGCATTTCAGGCAAGGAATGAAATTCCAGATTAAAATTAAATATTTATTCTAGTTAGGGCTAACTGCTACCCCTTCCATGTTGGAAGGGATGTGATATAATCAATCTGGAGTCAGGTGGCTAGCTTGTTCACAAGAAAGGCAATCATGACAAGGGGTTATTGTTAGTCTTCACTATTGGTAAGTAAAAGCCCTTCTTGTGCCAAGCACTTACTTCACCCACTGTTTCTTAGGATTTTTGAGTTAGGAGTAGACTGGATAATAAAAGAGGGTATACTGACACATACAAAACTGGTTATCCTGTTCACTGCATTAATGACAGCCTCCTCTGTAGCGGCTGCCCTTGGTGCAAACCTGTGAACACTCACATACAATATGGTCACCCTCTCAGCTCATTTCAGAGGTCTATACACTTACCATCCCCAGATTTCCATATCATATCAAGAATTTTAAAATTTTATTTCTTCTTTCAACTTCTAGATAAATTTTTGGGTACTTCCCATGAGGCAGCTATGTATCTTTACCTCAAGCTATCTTTGCATTCAGACAGAGTGGAGACCTACCCACTGGCAGGGCTTCTTTTCCTAAAGGCTTTTGGAACTGTCCTTCTGTGACACTGAAATGGCACACTATTCACATTCAGGTCATGCCAGCATAGTGTTTTAGTTCATCTACAAACAGGGCCTTTTTCTTCTGTCAGTGAGTCCTAAGAAACCCACATTAAGTTTATAGGTGTGAGTTTAAGAAGGACAATTGTAGCTGGAGTTATGCTATGGGATTATAGGAAACTTTCTCTTAGGACTTATTTGTACCTTCAGAAGCTGCTCAATACTGATTTGTATATAGTATCTTTTTAGGTACAATAGAATGTACACAAAAATTTATAATTTAGTACAGGAGATTTCTATTCATAATACATATTTTTTTGCCATATACAAATCAAGTAAAGTTTCAGAAAGTTGGTAATTAATTTCACTTTTAGGATCAATTGGCAACTGCCAAAGATCTACTTGTTTCAAACTATTCTTATTACTTCTTTGGGCTTATTTCCCTCATGGTAAATGTGTCCAGTGGTAATGTGCTATGCTGTGGCCCCCAGTGCCCCAGGATCTTACTATTGCCATTTAATTCAGAGAGCCTATTTCAATGGCTGTGGCAGAGAAGACATTTTAGACAAAGGGCAGGCATGTATAAAATATTAAGGCAAGAGAAAATATGATGTATTCAAGGAAGTAAAAGTAATTTTCTACTTATATATTAAGTAATTATATTGAACGTACATAAAAAGAGTGATGGGACATTATGTTGGAGAGTGGACAAGAGCATATTGTGAAGATCCTCACGTGCTGTATTGAAAACTGTTCAAGGTCCCCAAATTTTACACTCATATGAGTCCTCTTAATGCCATAGGAAATAAGGAAAAAATAACTTATTTTTTCAGCACATAATAAGAATTGCATGGAATATGTATTCTGTAGAAAAGATGAAATACACTTTGGGAAATACTCAATTATGTATCTATAATTTTTCTCAACAAGATCTATTTCTCTAGGTCTAAGAAATTGAGAAATATATATTTTTAAATATTTATTTTTATGTGTTAAAGTAAATGGACATTTCTTAGAATTTTAATGATCTGTACCTCTCTAAAGAAATAAAATCTTAGACAATAATATTTACAATATCTAGTATTTGGTACAAATGGATATTTCTTAAAAATATCTATTTGGGGACAGATATGTTATTTGTAAATAACTTTCCTATTCATTAACTACACTTCAGTAGTAAGAAAAGTGAGCTTTTATTTTAACGTTCATAGCATACAGGCATTGCATTTTGGGCATACCAAGAACAGCAATTAAGGAATTGACTATATTTAAATTGTGTTGAAAAAAAAGATAGTCAAATTCACTAAATCATTGTTTATTTTTAAAATAGCTATTTGTTATTGCTTGACTGACAGTGATTTTCATATAATTAGCTGCTCAATTAAGCACAGTGTCTTTTTATTCAAATCAGTTCCATGTAAAAGAGCAGTAGAAGCAATGTATTTCAGGAAGACAGGACATAGCCTTTAACAACATAAGAACTGTAATTTAGGTTAATATTTAGTATTCATAATTTATATTGACTTAAGCACCTTGTTTTACAACATTGTATTTCCATAATTGTTTGTATGTTAGATAAATGTTGAATGGTTTGCTATCCTCTATTATGTGCATCCATTATGTGCACTAGCATCATATTTCAATATTTATACAAAGAGTCATTAATAATACCATTTGCCTCAGATTTATGTTTTGGTTTTATTTGCATTTGGCTTAACAATTTTGACACATTTTATTTGAGTTTACCAACTAAAAGTGTTTTAAATGTAAATGTAATATTTTGTTTGAACTACTAATATTTAAACAAAATTCTCATTTGGTAAGTGTCTCCTAATATTTTTGAGGTTTTGCTGGCTTATTTATCCAGGCATCATTTGTGTATTTCCCTTCTTGGTGACAAATGCAACTATAAATAAATGAAATAAAATTAACATGGAAGATGAACAAATTGCTATTTGCATCCAACTATATGCTTAAAGATATTTTCATTTATTATCAAACTATTACAGACTGCCAACACTTGAAATGAGAGGATATGACACACAAAGTTGCAGCATTTACAACCTAAGAGACAAGCAGTCTGCTTCTACTGGTTAGAGAGTGTGTTTGTATATGTTAGAAGTCCAATATAATTATTTTATTTAATCTGCTTTAAGTGGAAATTTTCGCATGTTATCATTGCCTCTCTGCATGCTTCCTGTTATGTAATTTTAAATAATACAACAAGGTTTACAAGAAAATAATATAAGTTTCAAGTAGTAGTACAACCCTGGACTGAGCAAATCTACTGGCACCATTTTTCCAATGATAGTGTAAGTATCAAGTTTGCCTAAGTTTTTCCAGCTTGTGCGCTATAATTTGGTTTGCCTTTAATGGGTAGTTTGTCCCTGTCTGTTGGTTTTACAGCTGTTGAGACCTGAATCATTAGATCAATTCTGCTTAACAGTACCTGAATTTTAGGGATGTATTCCATAATTTAATATTTTTTACCTTATTGTCCAACTTTCTTTTCATAGTTCAAAATTCATTCTTTACTCAAACCAACATTTGCTTAGAATGGTTTCAATCAATTTCAAGTGAATTTGTATTAGATTGGGGAATTCTAAACAATTTTAATTGAGATTTGAGGTAGTACCTTTTTGTAATAAGGGTTATTTTCTGATGGAATATGTTCTTTTCTACCTCAAGAATACAATAGTCTCTGCTTACAGTTTCAAGCCTCATCTTCCTTACACATAACCCAAGAATAGCTTTCTTAATCATTTCATTCCCTCTTTAATCTACTCATTGTTCTGGAATTACTTAATTTATTTAGCAAATATGTATATAGCACTTCATATGCATCAGGCATCATTCTTAGTGTCTTAGAATTATGAACAGATTCAACATTCATACTACTTTCATCATCCTGCCAAATTTGGTCCCACTGCTCTTTTTCTAATTTGTAAATATTTATTTCTTTCCCTTCTACTTTGAATCTTTCTCTATATTCATATTTAAAGACAAACAGTTGGCACATTCCATGGCTCAATTCTCTTGCACTAACCACTGCTTTATGTGTATTTCACTTCAGTATTTAAATAGGTTTGTGCTTAAAGAGTTAAAATCCCTAATGCTTAGAAGAACAGTTTCATATGCCTAGAAAATTCTTTTCTGGTTTAGTCAAGGAAATAAAAACAGACTTGCATTTTTATAGGATTAGTAGTAAAATAAATAAATTAATAGAAAAATGGTAGATGACATGTCAACAATTTAACTTCAAAAATAGCTAAACTAACTTAAGTATTGTTTCATATATAATACATATTAGTATATATTATATAATATATAAAATATGATTTATATAAAAATTCATAGATAGTATTATATCTATAAAATATACATATTAACATATATATATTATATATATATAATGTTTTGAGAGCTAGAGGATGATTTATCAAAAATATATATGTTGTAACAATTATCTGAGCAGATTGTATGAAGCCAATCTTTTGCATATAACAGTTTATAGGATTATATATATCATATATGTAGGATTATATATACGTTGTAGAACATAATAATACATGTATAACTTACTTTATTGTGCTTTATTTAAATGTGCTTTGAAGATACGGTGTATTTGACAAATTAAAGGTTTGTGGCAATCCTGCATTGAGCAAGTATATTGGCACCATATTTCCAACAGTATTTGCTTACTTCATGTCTCTATGTCACATTTTCGTAATTCTTGTAATATTTCAAACTTTTTCAATATTATTATATTCATTACAGTGATCTGTGATCAGTGATGTTTGATGATGATAATGTTGGAGGCTTTAAGATATTACTAAGTTGCTGCTATCTAATGATAGAACTAATGAATGAGGAGTTGCTTCTTATGCATGTCCAAGGAATGTGGTTTCTGTTTTTTCTTTATTTAGGTGTCATTAATGTACAATTACATTAACAACATTATGGTTACTAGACTCCCCCTATGAACAAGTCCCCACCACATACCCCATTACAGTCACTGTCCATCAGTGTAGTAAGATGCTATAGAATCACTACTTGTCTTCTCTGTGTTATACTGCCTACCCGGTGTCTCCTCCTGAAGATTATACATGATAAATGTAATGCTCCCTTTTCCCCCTTATCCCTGCCTTCCCACCCATCCTCCCCAATCCCTTTCCCTTTGGTAACTGTTAGTGCATTCTTGGGTTCTGTGATTCTGCTGCTGTTTTGTTCTTTCAGTTTTTCTTTGTTCTTATACCCCACAGATGAGTTAAATCATTTGATACTTGTCTTTCTCCACCTGGCTTAGTTCACTGAGCATAATACCCTTTAGCTCCATCCATGTTGTTGAGAATGGTAGGATTTGCTTTCTTCTTATGATTGAATAATATTCCATTGTCTATATGTACCACATCTTCTTTATCCATTCATCTACTGATGGACACTTAGGTTGCTTCCATTTCTTGGCTATTGTAAATAGTGCTGTGATAAACATAGGGGTGCATCTGTCTCTTGAAAACTGGGCTGCTGTTTTCTTAAGGTAAATTCCCAGAAGTGGAATTTCTGCGTCAAATGCTATTTCTATTTTGAGCTCTTGAGGAACCTCCATATTGCTTTCCACAATGGTTGAACTAATTTACAATCACACCAGCAGTGTAGGAGGGTTCCCCTTTCTCTACAACCTCGCCAAAATTTGTTGTTGTTTGTCTTTCGAATGTTGGCGATCCTTACTAGTGTGAGGTGATATCTCATTGTGGTTTTAATTTGCATTTCTCTGATGACAAGCAATGTGGAGCATCTTTTCATGTGTCTGTTGGCCATCTGAATTTCTTCTTTGGAGAACTGTCTATTCAGCTCCTCTGCCCATTGTTTAATTGGATTGCTTACTTTTTGTTTGTTGAGGTGCATGAGCTCTTTATATATTTTGGATGTTAACCCTTTATTGGGTCTGTCATTTATGAATATATTCTCCCATACTATAGGATGCCTTTTTGTTCTATTGATGCTGTCTTTTGCTGTACAGAACCTTTTCAGCTTGATATAGTTGCACTTGCTCATTTTTGCTTTTGTTTCCCTTGCCTGAGGAGATACGTTCATGAAGAAGTCGCTCATATTGATGTCCAAGAGATTTTTGCCTATGTATTTTTCTGAGAGTTTTATGGTTTGATGACTTACATTCAGGTCTTTGATCCATTTCAAATTTGCTTTTGTGCATGGGGTTAGACAGTGATGCAGTTTCATTTTCTTACATGTAGCTGTTCAGTTTTGCCAACAAAAGCTGTTGAAGAGGCTGCCATTTCCCCATTGTATGTCCATGGCTCCTTTATCATATATTAATTGACTATATATGGTTGGGTTAATGTGTGGAGCCTCCGTTCTGTTCCACTGGTCTGTGGCTCGGTTCTTGTGCCAGTACCAAATTGTCTTGATTACTGTGGCTTTGTAGTAGAGCTAGAAGTTGGGGAATGAGATCCCCCCACTTTATTCTTCCTTCTCAGGGTTGCTTTGGCTATGCATGGTCTTTGTTGTTTCCATATGAATTTTTGAACTATTTGTTCCAGTCCGTTGAAGAATGCTGTTGGTAATTTGATAGGGATTGCATCAAATCTGTAGATTGCTTTGGGCAGGATGGCCATTTTGACAATATTAATTCTTCCTAACCAAGAGCATGGGATGAGTTTCCATTTGTTTGTGTCTTCTTTAATTTCTCTTAAAAGTGTCTTGCTTTTTTTGGGGTGTATGTCTTTCACTTCCTTGGTTAGGTCTGTTCCTAGGTATTTAATTCTTTTTGATGCAATTATGAATGGAATTATTTTCCTGATTTCTCTTTCTATTAGTTCATTGTTAGTGTATAGGAAAGCCAAAGATTTCTGTGTATAAATTTTGTATCATGCAACTTTGCTGAATTCTGATATTAGTTCTAGTAGTTTTGGAGTGGAGTCTTTAGGGATTTTTATGTACAATATCATGTCATCTGCAAATAGTGACAGTTTAACTTCTTCTTTACAAATCTTGAATCCTTGTATTTCTTTGTTTTTTCTAATTGCCATGGCTAGGACTTACAGAACTATGATGAATAACATTGGGGAAAGTGGGCATCCCTGTCTTGTTCCCAATCTTAAAGGAAAAGCTTTCAGATTCTCACTGTTCAGTATGATGCTGGCTTTGGGTTTATCATCTATGGCCTTTATTAATTTGAGGTACTTGCACTCTATACCCATTTTGCTGAGAGTTTTTATCATGAATGGATGTTGAATTTTGTCGAATGCTTTTCAGCATTGATGTAGATGATCATGTGGTTGTTCTCCTTCTTTTTGTTTATGTGGTGGATGATGTTGATGGATTTTCAAATGTTGTACCATCCTTGCATCTCTGTGATGAATCCCACTTGGTAGTGGTATATGATCTTTTTGATATATTTTTAATTCAGTTTGCTAGTATTTTATTGAGTATTTTTGCATCTACATTCATCAGGGATATTGGTCTGTAATTTTCTTTTTTGGTGGGGTCTTTGCCTGGTTTTGGTATTAGGGTGATGTTGGCTTCATAGAATGAGTTTGGGAGTATTCCCTCCTCTTCTATTTTTTGGAAAACTTTAAGGAGAATGGGTATTATGTCTTCTCTGTATGTATGATAAAATTCCGAGGCAAATACATCTGGTCCTGGGGTTTTGTTCTTGGGTGGTTTTTTGATTAGCACTTTAATTTCATTGCTGGTAATTGGTTTGTTTAGATTTTCTGGTTCTTCCTTGATCAGTCTTGGAAGGTTGTATTTTTTTTAGGAAGTTGTCCATTTCTTCTAGGTTTTCCAGCTTGTTAGCATACATGTTTTCATAGTATTCTTTAATATTTCTTTGTATTTCTGTGGGGTCCATTGTGATGTTTCCTTTCTTGTTTCTGATTCTGTTGATCGGTTTTGATTCTCTTTTTCTCTTAATAAGTCTGGCTAGAGGCTTATCTATTTTGTTTATTTTCTCAAAGGACCAGCTCTTGGTTTCATTGTTTTTTTTCTATTGTTTAATTCTTTTCAATTTTTTAAATTTCTTCTCTGATCCTTATTATATCCCTCCTTCTTCAGACATTAGGCCTCATTTTTTCTTCTTTTCCAATTTTGATAATTGTGACTTTAGACTATTCATTTGGGATTGTTCCTCCTTCTTTAAATATGTCTGGATTGCTACATACTTTCCTCTTAAGACTGCTTTCACTGAGTCCCACAGAAGTTGGGGCTTTGTGTTGTTGTAATTTGTTTCCATATATTGCTTGATCTCTATTTTAATTTGGTCATTGATCCACTGATTATTTTCTAGCATGTTGTTTAGCCTCCATGTGTTTGTGAGCCATTTTGCTTTCTTTATACAATTTATTTCTAGTTTTATAAATTTAAGGTCTGAAAACTTGGTTGGTAGAATTTCAATCTTTTTGAATTTACTGAGGCTCTTTTTGTGGCCTTGTATGTGGTCTATTCTAGAGATAGTTCCATCTGTACTTGAGAAGAATGTGTGTCCTGTTGCTTTGGATGCAGAGTTCTATAAATGTCTATTAGGTCCATCTGTTCTAGTGCGTTGTTCAGTGCCTCTCTGTCCTTATTTGTTTTCTGTCTGGTTGATCTGTCCTTTGGAGTGAGTGGTGTGGTGAAGTAACCTAGAATGAATGCATTGCATTCTATTTCCTCCTTTAATTCTATGGGTATTTGTTTCACATATGCTTGTGCTCCTGTATTGGTTGCATATATATTTATAATGGTTATATCCTCTTGTTGGACTGACCTCTTTATCATTATGTAATGTCCTTCTTTATCTCTTGTTACTTTCCTTGTTTTGAATTCTATTCTGTCTGATACTAGTACGGCAACACTTGCTTTTTTCTCCTTGTTGTTTTCATGAAATATCTTTTTCCATCCCTTGACTTTTAGTCTCTT
Organism: Manis pentadactyla; assembly: GCF_030020395.1. Classification (NCBI taxonomy): domain Eukaryota; kingdom Metazoa; phylum Chordata; class Mammalia; order Pholidota; family Manidae; genus Manis; species Manis pentadactyla. The sequence continues at coordinate 118,560,602 of NC_080023.1, read as the reverse complement.
CATGTCTTTGGGTTTGAGGTGAGTTTCTTGTAAGCAGCATATAGAAGGGTTTCCTTTTTTATCCAATCTATTACTCTGTGTCTTTTGATTGGTGCATTCAGTCCATTTACATTTAGGGTGATCATTGAAAGATATATACTTATTGCCATTGCTCGCTTTAGATTTGTGTTTACCAAGGTTCAAGGTTAATTTCCTTACTGTCTCAGAGTCTAACTTAACTCACTTAATATGCTGTTACAAACACAGTCTAAAGGTTCTTATTTTTTTTCTTCTCCTTTTTCTTCCTCCTCCGTTGTTTATATATTAGTTATCATAATCTGTATTCTTTGTCTATCCCTTGATTGACTTTGGGGAGAGTTATTTTAATTTTTCATTTGCTTAGTAATTAGCTGTTCTACTTTCTTTACTGTGGTTTTATTTCCTCTGGTGACAGCTATTCAATCTTAGGTACATTTCCATCTATAGCAGTCCCTCCAAAATAGACTGTAGAGATGGTTTGTGGAAGGTAAATTCTCTCAGCTTTTGCTTATCTGGAAATTGTTTATTCCTCTTTCAAATTTAAATGATAATTTTGCCGGTTAAAGTAATCTTGGTTCCAGGCCCTTCTGCTTCATTACACTAAATATGACATGCCATTCCCTTCTGCCCTGTAAGGTTTCCGCTGAGAAGACTGATGTTAGCCTGATGGGCTTTCCTTTGTATGTGATCTTATTTCTCTCTCTGGCTGCCTTTAATAATCTGTCCTTATCCTTGATCTTTGCCAATTTTATTGTTATATGTCTTGGTGTTGTGTTCCTTGGGTCCCTTATGTTGGAAGATCTGTGCACCTGTATGGCCTGAGAGACTATCTCCTTCCCAAGATTTGGGAAGCTTTCAACAACTACCTCCTCAAAACACTTTGTATCCCTTTCTATCTCTTCTTCTTCTTCTGGTATCCCTATAATGCAAATATTCTTCCTTTTGGATTGGTCACACAGTTCTTTCAATATTCTTTCATTCTTAGGGATCCTTTATTCTCTCTGTGCCTCAAATTCTTTGTATTCCTCTTCTCTATTTCTGTTTCATTTATTGTCTCCTCCACTGTATCCAACATGCTTTTAATACCCTCCATCATACTCGTCAATGATTTGATCTCCAAACTGAATTCATTCCTGAGTTCTTGGTTGCCTTCTGTACCTCCATTAGCATGTTGATGACTTTTATCTTGAACTCCTTTTCAGGGAGAGTCACAAGGTCCATGTCATTTAAATCTTTCTTGGGAATTGTTTTAATAATTTTACTCTGGACCAGGTTTCTTTGGTGTTTCATATTTGTATATGACACCGTCTCATGTCCAGAAGTTCTACTCTGGAGCTGCTTAGCCCCTGAAACAATGCCAGGGTTCGCAGGGGAGCAGTATCGGGGTCTGAGGGGAGGAAAGAGCAGTTTCCTGATTCCCAGCTGCTATGCCTTTCTCCACTGCCTGAACCAGTGGGACAAGCACACAGGTATAAGCTTTTGTCCCAGAGCAGCCTGATATCAATCCTTGCTTTCCACAAGTGGCTGGAATTTCAGTCTCTCCAGGAATTCTGACTGTATTAGCTTTCCAACCCCATAATCACATGAGTATCATGAAAGCACCATGAAATGCAGCTTTGTGCTGCCAGAGCAGATCTCCAGTGCTAGGTATTCAGCAGTCCCAGGCCTTCCACTCCCTCCCTGTTCTGTTTCTCTTTCTCCTGCTGGTGAGCTATGGTGGGGAAAGGGCTTTGGTCCTGCTGGGCCATGGATCTGTTACATTACCCTATTCCATGAGCTCTGCTTTTTTCCTCCAGGTGTGTGCAGTCTGGTGCAGTCCTCTTTCTTGTTGCTCTCTCAGGATTAGTTGCACCAACTGTATTTTCTAATTGTGTATGGTTCTAGGAGGAAGCCTCTGTCTCTCTTCTCATGCTGCCATCTTTAATGAAATGGAAGGTTTTAAAAGCAGATTAGCTACAGTGCAGGTGACGATAAATGAAATAGAAATTAGAGAAGAGGAATACAAAGAAGCAGATGCACTGAGGGACATGGAGCATCTCTGAGAATGAAAGAATACTGAGAGAACTGTGTGGCCAATGCAAATGGAACAATATTGTCATTATAGGGGTACCAGAAGAAGAGAGAGAAAAATGCATAGAAAGTGTCTTTGAGGAGGTAATTGCTGAAATATTCCCCAATCTGAGTAAGGAGAAACTCTCTCAAGCCATGGAGGTGCACAGATCTCCCAACACAAAGGACCCAAGGAAACATCAGGATATATAATAATTAAAATGGCAGAGATCAAGGATAAGCACAGACAGTTAAAAGCAGCCAGACAGAAATAAGATCACATATAAAGGAAAGCCCATCAGGCTATCATCAGACTTCTCAGCAGAAATCTTACATGCCAGAAGGGAGGGGCATGATGTATTTAATGCAATGAAGAAGAAGGGCCTCAAATCAAGAATACTTTATCCATTAAGATTTTCATTTAAATTTGAAAGAGGGATTAAACTATCTCCAGGTAAGCAAAAGCGGAGAGAATTTGCTTCCCACAAATTGTCTCTATAGTGTATTTTGGAGGAACTGCTATAGATGGAAGTGTTTCTGTCATCAGAGGTAATAAAACTACAGTAAAGAAAATAGAAGAGTTAATTACTAAGTAAATGCAAAATTATATCACCTACCCCAAAAATCAATCAAGGGATAGACAAAGAGTATTAAATATGATACCTAATTAATAAAGAATGGGGATCCAAGATGGTGGCATGAGAAGGGCAGCGGAAATGTCCTCCCAAAACCACATATATTTTTGAAAATACAACAAATACAACTATTAGTAAAAGAGAGACCAGAAGATACACTACAACAGCCAGGCTACATCTACAACTGTGAGAACCCAGCGCCTCACTAAGGGGGTAAGATACAAGCCATGGCCCAGCGGGACCTGCTCACGCTCCACACCCTAGCTCCTTGACAAGAGGAGAGGAGTAGTAGCAGGGATGGAGTGGGATCCCAGGACTGCTAAATACCCAGCACTAGAGATCTGCACCAGGAGTTCAGACACACAGTTCATGGTGTGATGGATACTAGGGAAAAAGAACAGTAAAACCTGTGAGCAGGTCCCCACAGCTGGCTCTCCTGGGACAAATGAAAAGCGAGTGTTTTTTGAAAGTCTTAAAGGGACAGGAGCATCCCAGCACACTCAGCCTAGCAGCTGGGAATCCAGGGGAACTCCAGGAGCCCTAAATTCCTGGGTGGCATCACAGCTCTGAGGCCCCTCATGGCGATAAACAGCCTCCCACCTGTTCCCCCACAAGCACTGCCCCGCCATAGTGGAGTAGCAGCCTGAGACAGACAATGCCTACAGCAGCTGCGCAGAGGCCCCTCAGCAACCACCCAGGCCAGACTCAGAGGCGCGCAGCTGCCCAGTACAAGCCTTTAGGGGTCGCGGTTCTCACAGAAGAGGTAGGTAACGAGAATGCGAGAAGGGACTTTGTTCCCACAGCTGACACACACACCAATGGCAGAGGAATTTGATTCAGACCAGAATCACACAGACATCCCCTGAGAGGGACATGGGGAGATAGATTAAACCAATCTTCCTGAAAAAGAATTCAAAATAAAGGTCACAGCATGCTGATGGAGCTGCAGAGAAAAATGCAAGAGCTATTGGATAAAGTTGGGAGGGACACTATACAAATAAAACAATATCTGGAAGGACTTAAGAGCAGAATGGATGAGATGCAAGAGGCTGTTAATGGAACAGAAATCAGAGAACAGGAACACAGAGAAGCTGAAGTAGAGAGAAATAAAAGGATCTCTAGGAATGAAATAATATTAAGAGAACTGTGTGACCAATCAAAATGAAACAATATCCACATTATAGGGGGTACCAAAAGAAGAAGAGAGAGAAAATGGGATAGAAAGTGTATCTGAAGAAATAATAGCTGAAAACTTTCCCAAAATGGGGAGGAAACAGTCACTTAGACCATGGATGCACACAGAGCTCCCAACAGAAGGGACCCAAGGAGAACTACACGAAGACACATAATAATTAAAGTGGCAAAGGTCAAGGACAAGGAGAGTATTAACTGCAGCCAGAGAGAGAAAAAAGGACAACTACAAAGGAAAACCCATCAGGCTATCATCAGACTTCCCAACAGAAAACTTACAGACCAGAAGAGAGTGGCATTACATATTTAATGCAGTGAAACAGAAGGGCCTTGAACCAAGAATACTGTATCAAGCACGGTTATCATTTAAATATGAAGGAGGGCTTAAACAATTCCCAGACAAGCAAAAGTTGAGGGAATTTACCTCCCACAAACCACCTCTACAGGGTATTTTAGAGGGACTGCTCTAGATGGGAGCACTCCTAAGGCTAAATAGTTGTCACCAGAGAAAATAAAATCACAGCAAAGAAAGCAGACCAACCAAATACTAACTGAAGGCAAAAGGTAAAATCGACTACCCACAAAAACAGTCAAAGGAAACAGAAAAGAGCACAAAATAAAACACCTAACATATAAAGAATGGAGGAGGAGGAATAAGAAGGGAGAGAAATAAAGAATCATCAGATTGTGTTTATAACAGCTCAAAAAGTGAGTTAAATTAGATGGTAAGACAGTAAAGAAGCTAACCTTGAGCCTTTGGTAACCACAAATCTAAAGCCTGCAATGGCAATAAGTATATATCTTTCAAAAATCACCCTACATGTAAATGGACTGGATGCACCAATCAAAAGACACAGAGTAACAGAATGGATAAAAAGCATGTCCCATCTATATGCTGTTTACAAGAGACTAACCTCAAACCCAAACACATGCACAGACTAAAAGTCAAGGGATGGAAAAAGATATTTCATGCAAACAACAAGGAGAAAAAAGCAGGTATTGCAGTAGTAGTATCAGACAAAATAGACTACAAAGCAAAGAAAGTAACAAGAGATACAGAAATACATTACATAATAATAGAAGGGGTCAAACCAACAATAGGATATAAACATTATGAATTTATATGCACCCAATACAGGAGCACCAGCATATGTGAAATAAATACTCAAAGAATTAAAGGAGGAAATAGAATGCAATGCATTCTTTCTAGGTGACTTCACCACACCTCTCACTCCAAAGGATAGATCCACGAGACAGAAAATAACTAATGACACAGAGGCACTGAACAACACACTAGAACAAATGTGAACCTAATAGACATCTATAAAACTCTATGTTCCAAAGCAGCAGGATACACATTCTTCTCAAGTGCAAATGGAACACTCTCCAGAATAGACCACATACCAGGCCACAAAAAAGCCTCAGTAAATTCAAGAAGATTGAAATTCTACCAACCAACTTTTCATACCACAAAGGCATAAAACTAGAAAAAGAATTGTACAAAGAAAGCAAAATGGCTCACAAACACATGGAAGCTTAACAACATGCTCCTAAATAATCAATGGATCAACGACCAAATCAAAATAGAGATCAAACAATACATGGATACAAATGACAACAACACAAAGCCCCAAATTCTGTGGGACTCAGCAAAAGCAGTGTTAAAAGGAAAGTATATAATAATCCAGTCATATTTAAAGAAGGAAGAACAATCCCAAATGAATAGTATAAAGTTACAATTATTGAAATTGGAAAAAGAAGGACAAATGAGGCCTAAAGTCTGCAGAAGGAGGGACATAATAAAGATCAGACAAGAAATAAACCCCTATGTTTATCGGAGCACTATTTACAACAGCCAAGAAATGGAAGCAACCTATGTGTTCATCAGTAGATGAATGGATAAAGAAGAAGTGGTACATATACACAATGGAATATTATTCAGCCATAAGAAGAAAACAAATCCTACCATTTGCAACAACATGAATGGAACTAGAGGGTATTATGGTCAGTGAAATAAGCCAGGCAGAGAAAGACAAGTACCATATGATTTCACTCATATGTTGAGTTTAAGAACAAAGGAAAACTGAAGGAACAAAGCAGCAACAGAATCACAGAACCCAAGAATGGACTAACAGTTACCAAAGGGAAAGGGACTGGGGAGGATGGGTGGGAAGGGAGGGATAAAGGGGTGGTAAAAGAGAGGGTGCAATACGATTAACATGTACTATGTTGGGGGGCATGGGGAGGCCTGTGCAACACAGAGAAGACAAGTCATGATTCTTTAGCATCTTACTATGCTGATGGACAGTGACTGTAATGAATGTTGTATGGGGGACTTGGTGAAGGGGGGAACCTAGTGAACATAATGTTCCTCATGTAATTGTAGATTATTGGTACCAAAAAAAAAAAAGAATGAATGGAAAAGGAATAAAAAGGTGGAGAAAAAATGAACCTTTTGATTGTGTTTGAAATAGCATGCTAAGGTAGTTAAGTTAGACTCTTGATAGTAAGGAAATTAACCTTGAACCTTTGGTAATCATGAATCTAAAGCCTGCAATGGCAATAAGTACATACCTATCAGTAATCACCATAAGTTTAAACAGTCTCAATGCACCAAACAAAAGACATGGAGACACTGAATGGTTAAAGAAAACCAAGACCCATCTATATGCTGCCTACAGGAGACTCACTTTAAACCCAAAGACATACATAGACTAAAAGTGAAGGGACAGAAAAAGATATTTTATGCAAGTAATAGGGTGACAAAAGCTAGAGTTGCACTAGTTGATTCAGACAAAATAGACTTTAAAACAAGAAAGTAACAAGAGACATAGAAGGCCATTACATAATGATAAATTGATCAATCCAACAAGAGGATATAACCATTATAAAGATCCATGAACCCAACATAAAAGCACCTACATATGTGAAACAAATACTAACAGAATTAAAATTGGAAATAGAATGAAATGCATTCATTCTAGGAGACTTCAATACTGCATTCACTCCAAAGGACAGATCAACCAGACAGAAAATAAGTAAGGAGACAGATGCACTGAACACCACATTAGAACAGTTGGGCCAAACAGACACCTACAGAACTCTCCACCCAAAAGCAGAGGACACATATTCTTCTCAAGTGCACATGGAACATTTAGAAGAATAGATCATATACTATGCCAAAAAAAGAGCCTCAGTAAATATAAAAAGATTAAAATTGTACCAACCAGCTGCACAGGAACCAAAGGTATGAAACAAGAAATAAATTTTGCAAAGAAATTGAAAAATCCCACAATCAGATACAGGCTTAAAAACATGCTCTTAAATAACCAATGGATCAATGACCAAATAAAAATCAATATCAAGCAATATATAGAGACAAATGACAACAATAATTCAGCACTGCAAAATCTGTGGGATGCGGCAAAAGCCATCCTATGAGGAAAATATATTGAAATACAGGCCTACCTCATGAAAAAAGAACAATCCCTATGAACAATTTAAACTCACAATTAATGAAACTAGAAAAAGAAGAACAAATGAGGCCCAAAGTCAGTAGAAGAATGGACATAATAAAGATTAGAGCAGAAATAATTAAAATCGAGAAGAATAAAACAATAGAAAAAAATCAATGAAAGCAAGAGCCAGTTATTCAAGAAAATAAACAAGACATAAACCCCTAGAGAAACTTATCAAGCAAAAAAGAGTCTGTGCATCTAAACAGAATCAGAAATGAGAAAGAAAAAGTCACTATGGACAACTCAGAAATTCAAAGTATTATTAGAGAATGCTATGAAAAATTATATGCTAACAAACTGGATAACCTAGAAGACATGGACTTTCTAGAAAAATACAACCTTTCAAGGCTGCCCCAGAAAGAAACAGAAAATCTGAGCAGACCAATTACTAGCAAGAAAATTGAATTGGTAATCAAACACTTACCCAAGAACAAAACCCCTGGAGCAGATGGCTTCACCAATGAATTTTATCAAACATTTAGTGAAGACCTAATTTCTGTCCTTATTTAAGTTCCCCAAAAAGCAGAGGAAGAAGGAATACTCCAAAACTTATTCTATGAGGCCAGATCACTCTAATATCAAAACCAGGCAAAGACACCACAAAAAAGAAAATTACAGACCAATAACCCTGATGAACATACATGTAAAAATCCTCAACAAAATATTAGGAAACCGAATTCAAAAATACATAAAAAAGGTCATCCATCAAGATAAAATAGGATTTATTCTGGGGATGCAAGGATGGTACAACATTCGAAATCCATCAGCATCATCCACCACATCAACAAAAAGAAGGAAAAGAACCACATGATTATCTCCAAAGATGATGAAAGAGCATTTAACAAAATTCAACATCCACTCTTGATAAAAACTCTTAACAAAATGGGTATAGAGGGCAAGTACCTCAACATAATAAAGGCCGCATATTACAAACCCAAAGCCAACATTATAATTAACAGCAAGAAACTGAAAGCTTTTCCTTTAGAATGGGGAGCAAGAAAAGGATGCCCACTCTCCCCATTCATATTCAACATAGTTTTGGAGGTACTAGTCACAGCAATCAGACAACACAAAGAAATTCCAAAACTACTAAATCTAATATCTGAATTCAACAAAGATGTGGGATACAAAATTAATACACAGAAATCGGTTGCATTTCTATACACTAATGATGAACTAGCAGAAAGAGAAATCAGTAAAACAATCCCATTCACAACTGCATCAAAAGGAATAAAATTCCTAGGAATAAACTAACCAAGGAAGTGAAAGACATATACTCTGAAAACTACAAGACACTCGTGAGAGAAATTAAAGAAAATACAAATAAATGGAAACACATCACTTGCTCATGGAGAGAAAGAATTAATATTGTCAAAATGGCCATCCTGCCTAAAGCAATCTACAGATTCAATGTAATCTCTATCAAAATACCATCAGCATTCTTCAACAAACTAGAGGAAATCATTCTATAATTCATATAGAAACACAAAAGACCCCGAATAGTCAAAGCAAACCTGAGAAGGATGCATAAAGCTGGGTGGATTACATTCCCCACCTTTAAGCCCTACTAGAAAGCCACAGTATTCAAGATAATTTGGTACTGGCACAAGAGCAGATGCATAGGCTAGAGAGCCCAGATATAATCCCATGCATATATGGTCAATTAATATACAATAAAAGAGCAATGGACATACAATGGGGAAATGATAGCCTCTTCAACAACTGGTGTTAGCAATACTGAACAGCTACATGTAATAGAATGAAACTGGATCATTGTCTAACCCCATACACAAAAGTAAACTAGAAATGGATCAAACACCTGAATATATGTCATGAAACAATAAAACTCTTAGAAGACAACATAGGCAAAACTCTCCTAAATATAAACATTAGCATCTTCTTCCTGAACACATCTCCTTGGGCAAGGGAAACAAAAGCAAAGATCAACACATGTGTCTACATCAAACTAAAAAGCTTCTCTACAGCAAAGGACACCATCAACAGAACAAAAAGGCTCCCTAGAGGATGGGAGAATATATTTGTAAATGACATATCCAACAAGGGGTTAACATCCAAAATATATAAAAAACTCACATGCCTCAACACTCAAAAAGTAAGTAAGCCTATTAAAAAAATGGGCAGAAGATATGAAGAGACAATTCTCCAAAGAAGAAATTCAGATGGCCCATAGGCACATGAAAGGATGCTCAACATCACTAATCATCAGAGAAAGGCAAATTAAAACCACAATGAGCTATCACCTCACACCAGTAAGAATGGCCAGCATCGAAAAGACTAAGAACAAACGGTGACAAGGATGTGGAGAAAGGGGAAGCCTCCTTCATTTCTAGTAGGAATGTAAGCTAGTTCAACCATTGTGGAAAGCAATATGGAGGTTTCTCGAAAACTAAAAATAGAAATACCATTTGACCCAGGAATCCCACTCCTTGGAATTTACCCAAAGAATACAAGTTCTCAGATTCAAAAAGACATATGCACCCTTATGTTTATTGCAGCAGTATTTACAATAGCCAAACATGGAAGTAACCTAAGTGTCCATCAGTAGATAAATGGATAAAGCAGTAGTGTTACATATACAGAATGGAATACTATTCATCCATAAAAAAGCAACAAATCCTACCATTTGCAACAACATGGATGGAGCTGGAGAGTATTATGCTCAGTGAAATAAGCTAAGAGGAGAAAGACATGTGCCAAATGATTTCCCTCATTTCTGGAGTATAACAACAAAGCAAAACTGAAGGAACAAAATGGCAGCAGACTCACAGACTCCAAGAAGGGACTAGTGGTTACCAAAGAGGAGGGGTGTGGGAGAGTGGGTCGGGAGGGAGGGAGATGGGGTTTGAGGGGTATTATGTTTAGCGCACATGGGGCGAGGCATCATTGGGAAAACAGTGTAGCACAGAGAAGGCAAACAGTGAATCTGTGGCATCTTACTATGCTGATGGACAGTGACTGCTATGGGGTATGGGTGGGGACTTGATAATATGGGTAAATGTAGTAACCACATTGTTTTTTCATGTGAAGATTGTATATGAAAAATACCTTATAAATAAAAAACTCTAGATCCTAAACCCTTGAGGGCTCCTCCTCTTTGAGGGAGCCAACTCTCCCTTCTCTCCGACTGTGCACCTGTTTGCTTTAAATAAACTTCTCTTTGCTCAACTTAAGAAAAAAATTATGTAAAGATGCTCCACATCATATGACATGAGGGAAATGCAAAGTAAAATGAGATTCTACTACACACCTATTAGAACGGCCAAAATTCTGGACACTGACACCACCAAATACCAGCAAGGATGTTCAACAATACAGTCTCTGTTTCATTGCTGGTTGGGTGAAAAAAGGTGTAGTCATTTTGGAAGACAGGCAACTTCTTGGAAAATTACACATGCTCCTACCATATAATCCAGAAATTGCACTCTTTGCTAATATTCCAAAGGGGGTAAGATCTTATCCATACAAAAACCTATAAACAGTTGTTTACAGCAGCCTTATTCACAATTGCTAAAACTTAGAAACAACCAAGACATCCTTCAGAAGGTAGATTAAAACAAAATGAGAAAACAAAAAACTGGTACATCAGACAATGGAATATTATTGTCTAAAGGAAATGAAAAACATGGAGGAATCTTAAATGTCTATTACTAAGTGCATGAAGGCAGTCAGAAAATGCTACATACTGTATAATTACAGCTACATGACATTCTGAAAAACATACAACAATAGAGACAATGAAGAGGTCAGTGATTTCCAGGGGTGGAAAAGAGACATGAATAGGGAGAGCACAGAGGAGTTTTAGTGAAAATACTCTACATGGTATTACATTGATAGATATACATTTGTCCAAACCCACAGAATGTCACCAGGAGTGCACCCTAAGGTAAACTTAGGGCTTTGGAAGATTATGATGTGTCAACATAGGTTCATCCTTGATTAAAACAAAATGTGCCACTTGGTCAGTGATGTTAATAATAATGATAAAGAAATCTTAGATATTTTAGTAAACGATGTTTATTTTTCTTTTATTAAATACAAGAATCATTAAATAATTAAAAAATATATACTAACTATAGTGTAATTCCAAATTTAGAGAAGTCCTTAAATTTATTTTCTTCCATTTGTTCATCCACCCACTTATCTAATACCAGCAGTATATAAGCATAGGTTAAGATAATCCTGTTATTAAATATTAAAATACCACCATCTTAGGATAGCTGAGTTTGAGAAAATTTTACAGATTTTTTTTGCGTTTTTTTATTCTCTTCTTAAAGAGCTTTAGTCATTCAAATATTGTACTTCTTTAAAGAATAAAAAAAACCTACATTATATATACTCAATAAATAGTAGGTAATTGAATTTTTTTTGTAGATACATAAGGTTAATACTCATGTTCTTACATCAAATTTTTCCTCAAAGGTATCCAGCAAGTTTATCATTTGAAAGTTTAGTATACACTATTTTCATCCTTTTTTGGTTTCAAAACAACTCTAAATTGTTCAGATTAGTGGAGAGTGGTAAACTGATTATACTACTGACTCCAGTTTTCACCCCCATGCTGTATGCATATCCTTTGTCATATGCTAATGCTGTTCATTTGCTAAAAAGAAAAGTTTTCCTGCTCCTTAATTTTGTATTCAAAATTAGCTTTGAATTCATCCATGTGACTTGCTTCAGCTCATAGGACATTAGCATATCTGGTGGAAATAGATTCAAAAAGCGCCTCCCTGATTGGGTTTGTCCTCTCTAATTTGCATGAAACCCTGTGCCAGCTAATCCACAAGACAATGAGAGATAAGTGAACACAATGCTAAATTCCCCTAGAAATTCCATTCAAGGATAGCTTAGTCAACGTTGCTGGAGGTTCTCCCAAAAAGTGAGCAAAGCCATTAACACTCAACAGAGTTGCCTACATGACCAATGGCTGACCACAGATCAACCTGATTGATTAAGCCCAGGGCAGTAAGACTCATGAGTTAAAAAATATTTAGTACCATATATCACTGAGATTTTATAGTCTGTTATCATGCAGTTTTATTGTACAAGTAGATATCTGATACATATAGAATATACTAAGTTCCTTAGTTATTTTAAAAATCAAAATGCCCTGTAAATATTCTTTAAAATTATGTATGTAATAAATTTACACCAACTCACTGGTTTTAAAGGATTGTTTTTCTTGATCAGGCACATTCTTCTTCAATTAGAAATCTACATATCTAGCTCTAGCTCCGTATCTACTTATCTTCCTACCTACTTTTTTTCTCTCACACACACACAAGAAACTAATGAGAAAGTTAAATCACAGTTTCTCTGCAGCTTTACTTTTCTCACACTTTCTCTTTAAGAAATTTATGTGGGTATTTAGACATTTAAAATAGAAATAGAAGGGATATTCTTCAGCTTCTATACAAAATTAAAAATATTTATACATATGCATTTAGTGAAAGCATTATGTTCATTCTATAATGATATAAGTAAATAAGAAACAATGTTTACCCAGTTCTGAAATGTGCAAGATTTAATATGGGAGAAGGCATTCTATTGGTTGTGAAAGTTTCCTAAAGTATTCTATTATATATTATCTGTAAAAGCTACGTTTGATTATAGTGAATAGAATACCTACATTTACACATAAATATTAAGCATATAGCAATTCCATCTGCCATTAGCAAAAGATTTTTTGGATATAGTAAATTATTTTATGTCTATAATATGTCCTCTCAGAATTGTGATTACAATAAGTTCCAATTTGTGAATATTAGGTCATAAAGTTGCAGTAATAAATACATTTAGTATATGTATTGATATCTATTAAATATATTTTATATGGGGAGCAGCACATAAATATAATTTTCTCTCATTTTAAACAACCTATGTAGTTTCATTTCCAAAATTGCCTTTCATTTTTATTTTTCGTTTGTTATAGAAAAAAAATTCTTAATGTGCTTTAGTTTCTGTATCTTGAAGGAAAAAAAACATTCTGCAGCAATATAATAGTGATTACAACACAATTCATTTGTACTATTATTTGTACCATTATGTTGGAGAGCCACACCTATTATAAATCAATTTTATTATATTTCATATTATTTCGAACAAACTACTAAGATTCTCCAAAGAACTATTGTTATATAACTTCTGAAGTAGCTCTAATTCAAATATATATAAGTAAATATACAAAATATAAATTTTTAAATCAAATTTTGAACAAATAGAGGCAATATTATTCACAATTCAGAACCCTGAATTCTAAATTTTCAACTATAATAGTATGAAAACATTCTGTAACACTCATATTTCTTTTTCTTGCAGAATAATCAACTGACTTTGCAAAAATCCTTTCAACTTTTCATCTTATATTTCACATACCCACTTACATTTATTTTAAAAAACAGAGGAGTTGCCATGTAATGAATGTAAGTAGGTGTTAGCACATACTACAAAATATATGCAATTATAGGATATAATGAATAAATTTTGTATTCCTTTGCTTAAATTTTACTGTTTATAATGTCTTCACAGCACATGAACTCAATCTTATTTGCTCAGTTGCATCTGTTAGCCCTCCTAAGAGATTTTGGATTATCAAAAATATCTCCATTTGGGTCTCCAAAATGGTCTTTGTTGTAGAATTCCAAATACTGTGGAATGCAGTGTGAAAGATACCATGGTTCATATGGGACTTCTGTACCACAAACTGCACCATTTGCTCTATTTTCAGAAGTAGGGTATATGTATTAATATTTTTCAATTATAACTAAGAAAAAAAATTTTAGATTGTATATGATCTAGGCAGATTCAATACACCTCTCAAATTTGATGTGTAGAAGAGAGTTCCAGATTCATTTGTTGGACTGAGTAGGGAGCTGTTCTTGCTATAACCTTTTACCACAAATATCTACTTTTTGATATTTTAGTTTCTTCTTGATACTCTTTTTACTCTGTCTTCCATTAAAATTATATTTAAGCAAAAGATCAGGTATTCTGGAATAAAATTTATAGTAATTAAAGTACTCTTTGTAGATACTTGCAACTATCCTTATTATCCTATTTGCCCTCTATTATCATAGGTTAGAAGATACATCTAAGAAAACAATTGAGGCTATTTTCATTTCCTTAATGTAAACAACATAGAATGTTGTTATGGGCTGAACTGTGTCCCCCCAAATTCATATGTTGAAGCTCTAACCCCCAGTGCCTCAGAAAGTGAATATAATTGGGGATATGGCCTTTAAAGATGTGAGGAAGTTAATTTAGGGAGATCCTAATCCAATTTGAATTCCTCATAAAATGAGGAAATTAGAACATACAGAGAGATACTTTGTACAGAAGAGAGGCCATGTACAAATACAGTGAGAAAGCAGCCATCTGCAAGTCAAGGAGATGAGGGCTCAAAAGAAACCGAAACTGCTGACCCCTTCTTGTGAACTTCCAAAAATGTGACAAAATAATCTCTGTTGTTTAAACCAGTCTGTGGCCTTAATTACGGGAGTCCTAGCAAACTCAGACACTTGTATTTTTTCTTCAAAAAAAACTGAAAATTCATGAAAACTTTGTACCTTCAATTCCAAGTATCTCCACCCCTGAGAGGCTCTTATTAAAATGTTAACACGTGGATCCTATTGAATTAATTCTTATACTCTTCTGATAATCAATTCTTACATATTGTGGGGAATTATTAATCAGATCAAATTTAAAAGATAAATGTTTTCCTTAGCAATGTTGAATTTCTTATCTATTGTTTCTTTTATTAAGATTTTTTCTATATCTCACAAAAATATTGCCGTTGTTGTTCCAGCTATTATATTCAGTATATTGTGTTTTTTTAGGCAAAATGACGTGGAAGATTGTGAAACACAATAACATATGAATAGTATTTGTACTGCATTTCAAGAGATAAGATAAAAAATGGCAAATGTTTAGTTTAGAGGTGGCCAGTATTTTAAAATTAAGCAAACAAATGTTTCATAAAATTTCCAATAAAAATACATGTTCTAAATATTTGCTTCAGGATAAATATAATTTTATGTGTCAAGTCATTCTTCTTAGGAACCACTGTTCTGTTTTAGAATTAAAATTTCAGAATAAAATTTATGGAAATTGTGAATAACTTCCATGGCTTCCACAGATTTTCAGAAAAACTATTTTAGAAGTGTAAAGAAAGCGAGACATTTTTATTAATTGATTCTGCTTGATCAGGAAAATTTAACACATTTTATTTCATATTTCTATGTATTCTAACAGCATAGGGACTGTGGTTGAAAATTCTCTTACTTGATTGGCAGTTCTAGTAGTTTTCATCTATATAGTAAGTTGTCTGTCCTTTGTTGTTATCAATTCTGTGCAGAAAAAAATTTTTATTCGTCTGGATTTGCACTGGATTTGTTTATCACCAAACAAGAAAATAATCCTTTAGATTAATGCACTTCTAAATATGCTCTCTGAAATCACAAAACACCTCACTCTAGAAGGCACATTAGAAGTTAGCTATTAAATTACTTGTCCTCTGAATAAGATATACGATATATTACAAGGAGGGCTTCTATTTGGTTTCCAATTTAATTCCTCCATAGAAATAACCAAAATAATCTACCATTCTAGATATTCACAATTCTTCCAGTCACGATTCATTCTTACGATTTCACTTTTCCAATTGGACAAAGATTTGTTTTTGTTTGGTCATATTTAATTGAATGATGACAATTTCAATTTCAAGTGATAATTTAGCCAATACACTTTTTCCCCTCATATGTCTTTCCTCAGTTTCTTCTAAATATTCTGCAACAAGTCTTATTGGTCAAGTTCACTCAGACAATATCCTAATAATAATAGAGTTTTGAAGAATAGGTTAACAAAAAATTTAAGGTGGTAGCTTAACATACAAATTGTGAAGTATTTTACCACATTTGATCCAAAATGAAAGATGCCTATTATTATTTTCTCTTGATACTTTAGATAATGATTTCCTTCTGAATGTGAGATTAGGCACAGGTTTGTAGTACGGTACAGTTAGGATGGCTTCTGTTTTAACCAATTAGGTTAGTCAGAAGAACATAGCTCCCTTCTGAACAATTAAAAATTACTCTTCACTGGTTGAGTAAAGTAGTGTTGCTCACCTAGATATGGTATCATATTATGTTTAAAATAGTGATACAGAAGAATATTTGTAATAAAAATTATCAAATAAAAAGCAGGGCAATAAATTCACAGCTACTTCTAAGAAGTTGCTAAAAAGAAAATATAAAAATATAAATTTTAAGCTAGTAATAATTTACCTTTTAAAATAAATGTAATTTAAAATATAGTGTTTTAAAAAAGAAATAGAACAATCACATTATTTGCATGTTACTTCAATAATGGTATCACTAAATTTATAAGATTCTTAGTTATTTATAAAAATCAGCATTCACACACCTGCGATTTTTTACTCCCCACCGCCCCAAAAGACTTTTTCTTCAAAAGTGTCATTTTAAAAGTTCATTCTATAAAGTTGATAAATGAGCAGATTAAAATTTAATATTTGTATTTCATTAATTCAAAACATTCAGTCCCACATATAATTTAGATTCTGAATGATCTTTCTCCTAAGTAACTTAAGACAGATGGGTGTCTCTTACTGTGTTCAATTACTTGGAGATAGTTTCAAATATTTTTATACAAAACTATCTAAGAAAACTAAAAAAGCTTTATGATTCTGCCACAGTGCAAAGATGATTAAAATAACAGACATAATTAAGTCATGATACTGAGATTGTTTAAAAGGCCAACATTTTTAGTTACAACACTGAATAAATGAATCTTACTCAGGATCTACTACATGAGTCTGCAGTGATATTATAAAACAATCTTGTCACATAGGGTTGTTTGTACATTTCTCATCTCTTTTGGACTTCCTTAATTTCTAATCCAAATTATGTATTCTCTAAAACTGACAAATACAAATGTAGCACAATTCAAACCTCATGGGCTTCTCCTTGTTAAATGTCATTGATGGATAAGTAAACAAATAATACTTCTACTCACTATGCCACTTAAGTATCTGATTGTATTTAAGTATCCTTAGTCACAGGTTTAGTTCCCTTAATATAGTCTTAAATCAGAGAGGCTAAGTCTTTCACTGGAATAATTGCTACCTCATAATTATATTCTTCTGGAATCAGAATATTCTGACTGAACTAGTTTATTCTTTATTTCTACATAAACAAGGTTCTCCATATATTGTGGCATTTCAAATTGATATTTAGAAATATCATTTATAATCAATTTATGAGTAGGATTTTCCAGTTGACAAGGACTATAACCTATGGCTGTTATTTCACATATATTTTGTAATGGTTATTTATTTGTATAATATTTATATCTTTATGTTATCTATTAAAATGTATTATTTATTACTGATCACTCAGTAAATAATAATGTTTACCTATAGTCTGTAGATAGTTCCAAACTATTAAATAAAATACATTATTCTTAGATACTAATTTAATGAAATTAGTATTATTAAGTATTTGAATACCTAGGAGCAGACTGCTAAAACTACCAATTCATCCTGTTTAATATTATTCACTGTATGCTATGCTATGATCATGTTTCAAAGGTAAGTACTTGGAAGGTATGATTTTCAAGTAGATAAAATGTTCAGAATATCAAATATTGATTTACTATTGTATCACTGTTGTATTTCCTTCTTGGTCACTTTTGACCAGTGGTAGAATCAACTCTTCTTTGACTCCCAGCACAAGATACATAGTAGCATCCACAAACAAGATCTTAAAATGAGGGTTGAAAGTCACTAACCTTTTCACTCTGTTCATAATTGGGTCATTTATACAAAATTTCTTAATTTACCAAGGCCACCGTGATTTCTGCCTGGCTCTCTCTCACTCACTGGGTTAGTTCCTATTTAAATCTCTTGTTGACATCATCCAGATTTGCTTTTTGAATTTCCCTTGCTGTATATTAAGAATTCTCTGAAAGTGGTTATTTATTCAACCTCACCATCAACAAGGAATTTTCTTTACCAGCTCCACTTAAAAGTCTTAGGTATGAATTCTTATTAATATGGATGAAGTTATGTTTATATCCCAGCCTAAAAATTATTATAAAGGCTTATTAGTAAAGCAGAGGACATAGGTCCGCCTCTATGGTCAGGATGCTGTAATAAACAGCTCCACCTGACAGTTCTGGGAGGAGCTGGGGTGTATAAGTTGTTCATGGAAGGGGAGCTATATTTAAGATACATAAGGTAAGTGAAGTTGGACAGACCAAAACATACTTATTTGCTACCATATATGTAACATTTCTGATCAAAAGTTATTAAATAGAAGTAGTTAATGTCACACTTTGAAGATGAATATCATTCTTAAATATATGTTGCTTACATAATTTCTAAAACATGTCCTGTTAGCTAAATATGAATTATGTGATAATGTGATATTATTAATGGTATTTAAATGTGTCCCTTTTAAATACATTATTTTATTCTAAAATTAATTATATATAGTTTAGTTTACTTTTAAAAAATAGTAAACATATCTGGGTATTAGTAAGTGCTAAGATCTGTGCTATTCACTTTATATGCATTACATCATGTAACCATAACAGCAAAATTATGAGCACATTAGATAATGACATTAATTTTTAAAATGTATCTAATGAAATAAAAACACCACAGCAACTTTATGACAATCACCATTCATTTAAAAATAAACAAAAAGCTCTTCATTAACAGCTAACAATTATATCTGCTTTAATTTTCCTTTTAAGACGTTTCCATTTTTTTCCATAGAATTTTATTCTACTCTATTTATGATTAAAAGTCTTACCAACCACCATATCATACTTCTTTGAAACATGAACACATACCTAAATTCAATAAATATCTACTTTTCAGTAAAATAAATTTCTTCCTGCCAGATTTTACTTTACAATAAGTATTAGCATATACTTATTCATACATGTATATATATATATTACAAATTTATATAAATGATTACTTAACACAAGTAAATTTTATTCTAAATGCATCTCTTAATGAGAATAAATGGGGCCATGTATGGTGCCTTAATTAAAGGATGCATCAGTATCTACCACTGTCTCTTTTAATGAGCTGAAATTTTTGCACGTAGGGACAATACAAAGTGGTAAGATTCCACCTTAGTCAAGAATATGAATTTATTTTCTAAGGTGGAAGAAGGGACATTGTAAAAGGGGAGATGAGAAAGGAGAATCCAGTGGAGGCCTTAATCAGAGGTATTTTCTCAGTCAGGTAAATTTTGGGAAGGAGTTCTTCAGGGGTTCAAGCATCTGGAAATTGCTTTCTTTGAAACAACTCCTGGCTGAGTTTCCCTTGGAAAGACATCATAGTCCTCTGGTTTTCCTGTGTGAAGGCTGCAACTATAATCACCTCAACCTGTCAGATGAGTAAACAGAGGTACAGTTTAGGAAAACTTCCCAAGGACATATGCTTATCCATTAGAGTCAACATTTGAACTGATGTCTATTGGACTCCTCACCCATGTACCTAACCACTAAAATACACTTACACCCACCCAATTTTATTTTATAAAACTAACAATGTCACTGAAAACAGATTCATTGTTAAAAGAATTAAAGGACTTTTAAAAATAATATTATTTTTCAGTAGTTGTATAAATAACACTTCATGCCTCACTTGCAGCAGAGAGAGTGGGATAATGGGAATGAAATTTCAGAGATGAGAGGTGTGGCCATCAGAATGAGCCCATTACTCCTCTTCAGGGAACATTTCCTTTTGTCATTAAACAGTTACAAGAACAAATGTACAAACATGAACATGTATCACTCTCATATATTAGTTCTTTTTTAAAAAAGAAACACAGAAAAGTGAGCGTGCTTTGTGAATGAACATTAATATGCTTCAGTTTCTAAGAAGGAAGATGGTATGACTTGGATCACTAACTTTCACTTTAAATCTTTTGTTCAATATTCTTCTATCATAGGAACTGTAGTAACCACGGTGGCCATTTTGATTTCTAGTCTGGGTAGCCAAGGTGCTTCATAAATCCAGATGAGTATACAAACCGAAAAGTGCAAGACCTTGTAGCTCTGTGGTCATTGAGCACTCCCTAGAAGACCATTAATGTGAAGAGTGAGGTAATTAAATCTGTGGTTCCTCAGCCAAAGGTTAAATTCCCCAAAGCCCTGAGGATTATTAATATCTAGCTGGGCAAAGTGGAAGTGTAACATTGAGACAAGAGGCAAAGAGAACCAAAATAATGCAAGATTAACGTTGCAGCATTACTACAGCCTGGGGGATTTATCACAGGGGTGACAAAAGTAGGCACTAGGTACATGGAGTAACAAGGACAGTGACATAGACTGCAAGAACCCACAAACAAGGATACAAATAGAAATGAATGATAAAATACAGCAACACAGCTGATGTATTTTTCAACAGAAATGTCTTGAAGACTACTGTGTATGAAAACACCATGCAGGGGTTGAGGCTGCAAAATATATCAAGACAAGGGCCTTTCTTTCTAAGGCGTATGAATCAGGAAAAAAAAACTGGCAACTCCTCCAAGACACTAGACAATACGCTTTAGATAGGTTATGGAAACCTATGCACATTTTGGGGGACTAGGTTTATTTTTGGTGACATTCCAAAAGTTTTAGGATGAATTAAATTAGGTTTAAAGGGGCAGCCAAATGGTCCTTCTATGTGAGGCTCTTTTGCAAAAGTTCAGTAATATGAAAACATTATGACATGAATAAAAATTATGAATAGTTTGACATAGTTGGAGTAAAAAAGCATTGTTCCAAAATGGATTAGGTCAATTAAATTTGCTATTTAAATGGTAGATTTTATTACTTTGCTTATCTGTTACTGAATAGGTATGCATTTTAGGTGTGGGCCACTCTTTAAGGCAGTTTTGCAATTTATTCAGGGTGATGAGGTATGTCTCTTTAATCACTGCCCAGCCCCACAACACTTACATATGTTAAAAACTTTCATGGGTAGCAAATACATTTCTTATTTGTGTCCAAAATCTATATTTAAAACACATGTGTGTGTATAGTGATTACCTAGATTTATGTCAATTAGGATAGATTTAATCCAATCATATCTAATTTACCTGATTTTTTTCTCCATTACCTAGTTAAGAGGACAAAAGACAAGATGGAAAAATTTGGGCTTGTAATTGTAAACTTTATTTTTCATATTTATTATTTTGGATTAGAAAAAAATGTAAAGAAAACAATCGTGAAAGGTGGCTTTGCAATTCCTGCTTTGGAACTAGGCAGAAAGCATACAGATACAAAATGTAGACTGAGTGTTCTCCCCTCTCTCCGAATCCCTTTGAAATGTCAATAGAGACATCCTAAAGGAATACTTAAGAGAAAGAAAATGAAGGACAGTCATCATGGAAATAAACTGAAGGAGTGTCTATGGAACAGATAGTCTGATGAAATCTTCCCTCTGCTTCTCCCTGTTCTCCTTTTTTCTATAAAAGGTAACATTTGTCAATGTTTATTCTTCTCCCCAAGGAAAGCAGAACTGCTAATTGAAGAACTGAATGATCTTTCCACAGAGGACTGGGCTTTCTTCAATGCATATTGTATCCTGGAGTACAATTGCTCCTTATTTTTATGTGATGGCAAGCAGGGACAATCTGAATGTCTTACCACTACTTTTCAACTATGAAGTGACCCCTGATAATCCATGTACACCCTAAAATACACACAAGTTCTTCCTTAGTTTGACTATTCCTTGGGAAACAGACCTGTCCAATTGAACAGGAAACTCGCCAAACCTACTCTATATAAATTTGAATGGAAAAATCAAGACTCATTAGCCATTTGGGTGAAACTAACAGCTCCAAAAATACCCAAAATGAGGAAGAAAATGTAATTAGGGTAAAGAAAATTTAAATACAAGTATACTTCATATCTACAGTGAGACTGGAGACATTCTTCCAGGCAAAAGAAAGAGGAAAATGAGATGGAGAAGCAGAAGAAGAGGAAGAGGAAAAGGAAGAGGAGAAACTAGTAGTAGTTGTTAGTACAATAGTAAATTAAAGGAATAAAGAACAAAGTGTTTTTCAAAATAAAACTCTGATTTAAAAAAATAAAAAACATGGTATTTCCCTATTGTTATAGTGTGTTCAAATAATTAAAATAACATAAAATAGTGAATATTTTTGAAAACTGAAAACACATTCTAGCATATTTTTGAAATTCATAGTTTTTGTTTCCAAATATTATGAAATTAAAAAATTAAAAAAATTGTGCTATCAAAATTTATAACATTATAACAGTAATTTATCATATACTATAAATTAATGTATACATTATAAGATTGAAAATATATAAGCTAAATGAAAAAATAAAATAATAGAATAAATTATATATTAAGATTTATGTGCTATTAGAAGGAGAACATCTTTTAAAATACAAATGTAGCAGGAATAGCAAAGTATAAAAACTTCAAATGAGAAAGTTTTAAAAGTTCATTAACACAATAAGGAAAAAACAATCAGCTATAAATGCATTTGTAATATTTCTGAAAAATACTGATATTTACAACATGAAAATTATTTAATATCATGAGATTTGGAATTTTTATATCTAGAAGAAAAAGACTAACAACCCAAAAGGAAAAAAGAAAAAAGGAAAAGTCAATTTCCTTGCAGAATTTTATGTGACTATCTAACATGTACTGCACTTCTTCTGGTATTGAGTTAATATTTTTTTCCTTGAGAACTTTCATGTTGTCCCATTATCCTTTCATGTTTTTATTTAATTTAGTTTTATTAAGGTATTATTGATATGCACTCTTAAGAAGGTTTCACATGAAAAAACAATGTGGTTACTACATCCACCTGTGTTATCATGTCCCCCCCATACCGCACTGCAGTCCCTGCCCAACAGCATAGAAAGATGCAAGAGTCACTATTTGCCTTCTTTGTGCTACACTGTCTTCCCCATGATCCCCTCACACCATGTAAGCCTTATGATATCCCTTAATCCTCTTCTCCCTCCCTCCACACACATCCTCCCCCAACCCTCCTCCTTGGCAACCACTAATCCCTTCTTGGAGACTGTGAGTCTGTTGCTGTTTTGTTCCTTCAGTTTTGTTTCATTGTTACACTCCACAAATGAGGGAAATAATTTGGTACAAGTCTTTCTCCACCTGGCTTATTTTACTGAGCATAATATCCTCCAGCTCCATCCATGTTGTTCCAAATGGTAGGATTTGTTTCTTTCCTATGGATGAATAGTATTCCATTGTGTATATGTACCACCTCTTCTTTATCCATTCATCTACTGATGGACACTTAGGTTGCTTCCATATCTTGGCTATTGTAAATAGTGCTGCAATAAACACAGGGGTGCATATGTCTTTCTGAATATGAGAAATTATATATTTTGGAAAAATTCCTAGAAGTGTAATTCCCAGGTCAAATGGTATTTCTATTTTTAGTTTTTTGAGGATCCTCCATGTTGCTTTCCACAATGGTTGAACTAGCTTACATTCCCGCCAGAAGTGAAGGAGGGTTCCCCTTTCTCCGCATCCTTGCTTCCATTTGTTGTTCTTAGTCTTTTCGATGCTGGCCATTCTTACTGGTGTGAGGTGATATTTCATTGTGGTTTTAATTT
The DNA here is from genome assembly GCF_030020395.1 of Manis pentadactyla. Lineage (NCBI taxonomy): Eukaryota > Metazoa > Chordata > Mammalia > Pholidota > Manidae > Manis > Manis pentadactyla. The sequence goes on along the minus strand of NC_080023.1, from coordinate 118,536,526 downwards.
GCATTTCTCTGATAATTAGTGATGTGGAGCATCTTTTCATGTGCCTGTTAGCCATCTGAAATTCTTCTTTGGAGAAGTGTCTGTTCATATGCTCCACCCATTTTTTAATACGGTTATTTACGTTTTGGGTGTTGAGGTATGTGAGTTCTTTATATATTTTGGATGATAACCCCTTGTCAGATATGTCATTTACAAATGTATTCTTCCATACTGTAGGATGCCTTTTTGTTCTGTTGATGGTGTCCTTTCTGTACAGAAGCTTTTTAGTTTGATGTAGTCCTATGTGTTCATTTTTGCTTTGTTTCCCTTGCTTGAGGAGATGCATTCAGAAAAAGTTGCTCATGTTTATATTCAGGAGATTTTTGCCTATGTTGTCTTCTAAGATTTTTATGGTTTCATGACTTACAGTCAGGTCTTTGATCCACTTCGAGTTTACTTTTGTGTATGGGGTTGGACAATAATCCAGTTTCATTCTCTTGCATGTATCTGTCCAGTTTTGCCAACAACAGTTGTTGAAGAGGCTGTCATTTCCCCATTGTATGTTCATGGCTTCTTTATCGTATATTAATTGACCATATATGCTTGTGTTTATATCTGTTCCATTGGTCTATGGGTCTGTTCTTGTGCCAGTACCATATTGTCTTGACTACTGTCAGTTTGTAGTAGAGCTTGAAGTCAGGAACCATAATCTCCCCAGCTTTATTCTTCCTTCTCAGGATTGATTTTGCTTTTCGGGATCTTTTATGGTTCCATATGAAATTTAGAAATATTTGCTCTAGTTCATTGAAGAATGCTGTTGTTATTTTGATAGAGATTGCATTGAATCTTTCAATCACTTTAAGCAGGATGGCCATTTTGACAATATTAATTCTTCCTATTCACAAGCATGGGATGTGTTTCCATTTATTGGTATCTTCTTTAATTTCTCTCCTGAGTGTCTTGTAGTTTTCAGAGTATAGGTCTTTCACTTCCTAGGTTTATTCCTGGGTATTTTATTCCTTTTGATGCAATTGTGAATGGAATTGTCTTCCTAATTTCTCTTTCTGCTAGTTCATCATTAGTGTATAGGAAAGCCACAGATTTCTGCTTATTAATTTTGTGTCCTGCAGCTTTGCTGATTTCAGATATTAGATCTGGTAGTTTTGGAGTGGATTCTTTACAGTTTTATAGGTACAATATTATGTCATCTGCAAACAGTGACTGCTTAACTTCTCCTTTACTAATCTGGATGCCTTTTATTTCATTATGTTGTCTGACTGTCATCACAAGGACCTCCAAAACTATGTTGAAAAAAAGTGGGGAGAGTGGGCAACCTTATTTTTTTCCCAATCTTAAAGGAAAAGCTTTCACCTTCTCACTGTTAAGTATGATGCTAGCTATGGGTTTGTCATATATGGCCTTGATTATGTTTAGGTACTTGCCCTCTATAACCATTTTATTGAGAGTTTTTATCATGAATGGATGTTGAATTTTGTCAACTGCTTTTTCAGCATCTATGGAGATGATCATGTGGTTTTCGTCCTTCTATTTGTTGATGTGATAAATGATGTTGATGGATTTTCAAATGTTGTACCATCATTGCATCCCTGGAATAAATCCTGCTTGCTCATGGTGGATGATCCTTTTGATGTACTTTTGAATTCAGTTTCCTATATTTTGTTGAGTATTTTTGCATCTATATTCATCAGGGGTATTGGTCTGCAATTTTCTTTTTTGTGGTGTCTTTGCCTGATTTTGGTATTAGGGTGTTGCTGGCTCATAGAATGATTTCCAAAGTGTTTCCTCCACTTCTACTTTTTTGAAATCTTTAAGGAGAATTGGTATTAGGTCTTCACTAAATGTTCGATAAAATTCAGTGGTGAAGCCATCTGGTCCAGGAGTTTTGTTCTTAGGTAGATTTTCATTACCAGTTCAATTTTGTTACAAGTAATTGGTCTGTTCTGATTTTCTGTTTCTTTCTGGGCCTGCCTTGGAAGGATCTATTTTTCTAGAAAGTTGTTCATTTCTTCTAGGTTATCCAGTTTGTTGCCATATAATTTTTTATAGTATTCTCTCTTAATTCTTTGTATTTCTGTGGTATACATAGTGATTTTTTCCTCTCTCATTTCTGATTCTGTTTATGTGTGTAGGCTCTCTCTTTTTCTTATTAAGTCTGGCTAGGGGTTTATCTATTTTGTTTATTTTATTAAAGAACCAGCTTCTGCTCTAATTGATTCTTTATATTCTTTTATTGTTTTCAATTTTATTTATTTCTACTCTAATATTTATTATATCCCTCCTTCTACTGACTTTGGGCCTCATTTGTTTTTCTTTTTCTAGTTTCATTAATTGTGAGTTTAGGCTGTTTATATGTGATTGTTCTTTTTTCCTGAGGTAGACCAATATACTTCCCTCTTAGCATGGCCATCACTGCATCCCACAGATTTTGCAGTGTTGAATTATTGTTGTCATTTTTCTCCATATATTGTTTGATCTCTGTTTTTATGTGGTCATTGATACCCTGGTTATTTAAGAGCATGTTGTTAAACCTCCATGTGTTTGTAGGCTTTTTCCTTTTCTTTGCATGATTTATTTCTAGTTTCATACTTTTGTGGTCTGAGAAGCTGGTTGGTACAATTTCAATCTTTTTGAATTTACTGAGGCTCTTTTGTGGCCTAGTATGTGGTCTAATCTGGAAAATGTTCCATGTGCACTTGAGAAGAATGTGTATCCTGCTGCTTTTGAGTAGAGATTTCTGTAGATGTCTATTAGGTCCATCTGTTCTAATGTGTTGTTCAGTGCCTCTGTGTCCTTACTTATTTTCTGCCTGGTTGATCTGTTCTTTGGAGTGAGTAGATTGTTGAAGTCTCCTTGAATGAATGCATTGCATTCTATTTCCCCTTTTAATTCTGTTAGTATTTGTTTCACATACATAGGTGCTCCTGTGTTGGGTGCACAGATGTTTATAATGGTTATACCCTCTTTTTGGATTGACTCCTTTATCATTATGTAATGTTCTTCTCTGTCTCTTGTGACTTTCTTTGTTTTGAAGTCTATGTTGTCTGATACAAGTACTGCAACACCTGCTTTTTCCTCCCTATTTTGTTTCATGAAATATCTTTTTCCATCCCTTCACTTTTATTCTGTGTATGTCTTTGGGTTTGAGTGAGTCTCTTTTAGGCAGCATATAGTTGGGTCTTTTTTTACCCCATTCAGTTACTCTATGTCTTTTGATTGGTGCATTCAGACCATTTAAATTTAGGGTGTTTGTCAAAAGTATGTTCTTATTGCCATTGATGGGTTTAGATTTGTGTTCACCAAAGGTTCTAAGGTAACTTCATTACTATCTAAGAGTCTAACTTAACTCACTTAGTATGCTATCACATACATAACCTAAACATTCTTTTTTTTTTCTCCCTCATTTTCTTCCTCCTCCATTCGTTATATGTTAGGTATCATATTCTGTACTCTTTGTCTATCTCTTTTTATTACCTCTGGTGACAGCTATTTAATCTTAGAAACACTTCCATCTATAGCAGTCCCTCCAAAATACACTGTAGAGTTGGTTTGTGGGCAGTAAAGTCCCTAAGCTGTTGTTTATCTGCAAATTTTTAAATCTCTCCTTCAAATTTAAATGATGTTCTTGCCATATAAATTATTCTTGGTTCAAGGGCCTTCTGCTTCATTGCATTAAATACATCATGCCATTACTTTCTGGCCTGTAAGGTGTCTGTTGAGAAGTCTGATGATAGCCTGATGGGCTTTCCTTTGTATGTGATCTTATTTTTTCTCTCTGGCTGCTTTTAATTGTCTGTCCTTATCTTTGATCTTTGCTGTTTTAGTTATTATATTTGGTGTTGTCTGTCTTGGGTCCCTTGTGTTGGGATATCTGTGCACCTCTATGGCCTGAGAGACTATCTCCTTTCCCAGAACCGGGAAGTTTTCATGAATTACTTCCTTAAAGACACTTCTATTCCTTTTCCTTTCTCTTTTCTGGTATCGCTATAATACAAATATTTTTCTGTTTGATTATACAGTTCTCTCAGTATTCTTTCATTCCTGCAGATCCTTTTTTCTATCTGTGCTTCAGCTTCTTTGTATTTCTCTTCTCTAATTTCTATTTCATTTATCGTCTCCACCACCATATCTAATCTGCTTTTAATACCCTCCTTTGTTTTCATCAGTGATTGGATCTCTGTCGTAAATTCATTCCTAAATTCTTGAATATTTTTCTGTAACTCCAGGTGCATGTTTATGATTTTTATTTTGAAATCTCTTTCAGGAAGATTGATTAATTCAGTGTCACTTGAACCTTTTACAGGTGTTGAGATTTTGCTTTGAATCAGGTTCCTTTGACATTTCATATTTGTATGTGGCCCCCCTCTAGTGCCCAGAAGCTCTATTCTCTGGAGAAGCTGAGACCCTGGAGTGATGTTGAGGGTTGCAGGAGAGTGGTCCTGGTGCCTGGGGGCAGAAAAGAGCAGTCTGTCTCCATTGCCAGAACCAGTGGGCTGAACACAGTGGTGTAAGCCTCTATGCTTTGTGTTTGTAGCTGCTGTAGGCAGAACTTCCCTCTGGCTGACCTGAAGCCAGGGCAGGGTTTCCCAGTTTGTAAACCAGGTGCGGGCTGGCTGGGAAGAAGGCTCAGTAGGCTGCATATCATGGTGGGGTGTCTTGGAGCTGTGTAACAGGCAAGGGAGATGGAGTGCCTGAAGATCATGAAAGTTCCCAACTTGCTGAGCAATGTGTACCCAGACAATTTTGTCTACCTGTTCTATCTCCTCAGCAGTAAGCTCTGTGCAATCCTTGCCCCATTAGCAGCCCTCTCACTTTTAGGAAGTCTCTCAGCCTGCCCACCCAGATCAGCCATATATGAATCCCTGTTTTCCACAAGAAGCTGCAATCTCAGTCTCTCCAGGTATTCCACCTGTCTTACCTTTCCAACCCCACTAATCACCAGAGCACCATGCAATGTAGGTTCATGCTCCCAAAGCAGATCTCCAGGCAGGGCTTGGTGTTCAGCAGTTCCAGGACTCCATTCCCTCCTGGCTCTGTTTCTCTTCCTCCCACTGGTGAGTTTGGGTAGGAGAAGGCTTGGGTCCCACTGATTCACTTTATTGGTACGTTACTCTGTTCCATGAGGTCTGTTCTTTCCTTCAGGTTTATGCAGTCTGGCGCAGCCTTCTTTCCTGTTGCTCTTTCAGGATTAGTTGTATTAATTATATTTTTGTATTATATGTTGTTTTAGGAGGAGGTCTCTGACTCACCTCTCATGTCATCATATTTCCACCATAGACCCTTTCATGTTTTTTTTTAAATGAAATTAGTGTCAAAAATGAACACTGATCAAGCTTTACTCACACGTGACCAACGGAAGCATCATATCTGTGTGGCAATTGGTTTACAGAAGGACAGATTATCAAAGAAATGCCAATCACATGCTCTCTTTAAGGAATTTGAAGATTGAGTGAAACCAAAATGTCACTGAAAACAGCAGAATGGACTCTTCTTTACTTTTGTGCTTCTTCAAGTTTTAGTCTTGCCTGTCACTATGTCTTTTCAGACCTGTATTTTAGGTTATTCTCAGATCTATTAGCCTCCCCAATTATTTCCAATAAATTTATGTTTACTTATGTTAGCCAGAATATATTGGGGATAGGAGGATTATTGAAAGAGAATAAAAGTATAGCTTATTTCTACAATGATCAGAATCTGAATACAAGATCATTGAATTAGTAGCTATTAATTATGGGCCATTTGAGGAATTTCTTTAAAATCTCTATGTCTCATTATCTGACCCTTAAATGATCATAGTGATATCTAAACCTCAAAGTCTACTGAGGATTCTCAAACATAGTATGATTCTACTCTTGTATATGGTAGGAATTCAACTATATTCTCTTCTCTATTTTTTTTTTGGTTAAGTTAAAAACTGTATCTGTATCAATGCAAAAGGCATTACATAAAATTCTTGAAATGTTATTATCCATATATTTTGTGTGTGTGTGTGTGTGTGTGTACACATATATATGACTGTGACTTTAAATATACACTAATGGATTCCAATAAAAATGTTTCACTAATTATAATAGAAAAGCCAGGAAACTCATAAATATCATGAAACCAAGAATTAAAAATCAGGAAAACAGAGGGTTGAACTAACACTTATTGGATGTATGACTAAATGCAAAGGTTTAAAAGTAGCTACTGGCCTCTGCCAGTAAGATCTGAAGTAGTTTACACTGTCAAAACTCAGCTCGATCATATTATAATCCATTGCCCTTTATATAAAATTTAGAATTTACATATATCTCAGACTGAAGAAGTAGATTTTCTCTGTTTTATTTAATAGTGACTAAAATATTTTTGATCAGTTTGTTTCATATAAGAATAAGCAATTATATGTTTTTATACCCTGAAGAAAAACATTTCTGGGTGACACAGTTTGCTTTAGTTGTCTTTATAGAGAACATTAAATAACTTTTCAATATTACTTAAGTTTCTAATCAATATGGCAGAAAACTTTAGGTGAACCCCATAAAACACACACACACACACAGAAATGCTGGCTTATAATAAAAAATATATATACTGTGGTATAAAAGTCCAAATCAGTTAATTCATGCTCTTGCAATGAGTGATAACTGGAAATGGGGACCAGAAAATCTCACCCCTGACCTAATGTTCTGAGGAAGGAAAGGTCTGATCACCAAAGGGCAAAAGTGTAGAGGACAAATTTTAAATTCAGTGTCAGCAAGATTTTAAAACAAAATTATTAAACATATGGTAGAAAACCAAGAAATCTCAGGGAGAGTGAAAAACATGAAATGGCCCCAAAAGAATGCCAGAATTTGGAACTACCAAGGAAAAGAGCTACAGCTGAAGACAAACTCATCTTTCAAATTACAGACCAGGAATTACAAACACCAATGCCAGAGCTCATAGATGCAACCTACAGAAGCATTCAGAACTCATTGACCAAGATAAAAAACAGCTATATAAGGAAAGACTTGTATATATTATAGAGCCAAGTTCCACTTAGTGTTTTCATATTAATTTATATTGCAATTTAATCTTATTAGTGATTCACAGAAAAGCTGTAATTGTACACATCAGTTAGATGGAATCCTTTTGGAATGGCATATTTTCTATTGAAGAACACTTATCCGACTGTGTGTAATTAAAGAAACTTTTGAAATAACGCTTTCTCTTTTTTCCTTTAATGCTTTAACATTCTAAAATATGTTAGCCTTAAATAATTTAAAAACTAACATAGTTATTCAAGTTTCAGAAGTGTTTTTTTTTTTCAATGTACTTTTGGCAACTTTAAAGTCTTTGAAATCACCCTGCACATACTAAAACTTGAAAGCAAAAGAATAGAGAGCTGTCATTCAAAATGTCTTGTCTGTTGTCAGTTGCTCATGAATAATTGGCACTGAGATTACTCACGGAAATTTGCAATTAGCCTCCTCATTAACATAAGAACGAACAGTAGGCTGCTTGGTGAATGCTAGATTTTAACTTAGGTATTTACTCAAGAGGTAAAAAGTTTATAATAGGATCTCTAATGAAAAATTCATTATTTCCATTTGATATCCCAAGGGTTTCCAAGTTACTTCATGAATCAGTTATTGAGAAAACCAAGACCACATATTCAGTTATTAATGTATATTTCCAAGTAACTGTGAATGTCCAAATAAAAATGAGATCAATCTACAGGTAGTATATGATAAAATTCTGATTGAAAACCACTGATGGAGCACCATACAGATCACTACTAATCTGGTTGCTGATTACTCAGAGTTGAAAATTAGGTTCTAAGAATTGTACAAAATATTAATAAAATAAGATAAAATATTTATCTGTAACTACTCTGGAATGAATTTTATGGAATTCACTCAGATGATGATAAACATAATTTATTCAATTATTTCTCCTTAAGGCTGATGTTTAAATCTCATGACAGCATTGATATACATAAAAAAGGCATTGATCTTTGCTCAAATCTAGTGATAACAAGGGAAAAATAAAATGGATGATGTTGAAGAAGGGAGGAACGTAAAAGCAAAGTGTCTGTTTCCATTTGTGTGTATACTGCTATTATTCATTAGGTTAACTGAACACCACTTTGGAGGTGTCTTTTAAAGCTGCACACATTTAGGTAAAATTAAATGCAGCAAGTATTTTAAAGTATTTTTTTTAAGTTCAAATTCAGAGCTGAAATTATGAGGACTGTAAAATAAATTGAAAGTGTTAGAAAATATTACAATATAGTTTAAGAAATTCTAAAGGGGAGATGTATGTATAAATTAGGGAAGGAGGGAAGCAGTCCTAGAACATATACTGTGTGCTGTGGATATGTGTTACCCAGACAATAATGTCATGCATAAAGAAATTCACAGGAGAAAGAATAATCATTTCATCTGAAGTGTTTTGTTTTTAAATTACTAGGAATCAGCAAAAATATATGAGGGACTACAAACGTGGTAAACAATAAAAAATAAAAAAAGCCAATATGGAAGAGTTGTAGACATCAACTAAACAATTTTCAATTTATCCATTTTTGTCATTAAATTTCACAAAATATTTCATTTCCTGCTTCCATGAGAATATGAATGGAATGTTGCATTAGCCAAAGTTCTCTACAGAAACAGAATAAGTATTGCATATATGTGTATATAATATATACTAGTCATATATATATATGTATATAACATATATATGTATGTAACACACACACATGTGTGTGTATATATATGTGTGTGTGTATATATATATGTGTGTGTGTATATATATATATATACTTACAAATCTTTTAATGAGTCTGCCTATGAAGGGATCTATAAAATGAAAGTATTCTGTAACTCAATTTTATGAAAGAGAAAACTATGCTTTAAAGTACACATTAGAAAGTCTCTTCAAAACAGTTCAGTTTTTGAATTTAAACTACCTTCATGGTTTGTGTTTTTTTGAATAGTTTAAACAATGGCTGGAAATAAGAACAATTTCCTGCATAAAGCTGAGTCAAGTATATATATAGCACTACACAGTTTCATCACTTCCCTCCCCCCCATTATGTGTATTGATGGCACTGGGTATAGATAGCCTGAAAGTATATGCATATACCATCATATTTAGATTAATATATTGTAGAGTATTCAATAACCATTATGTAGAAGATAGACAAGAATTAAAAGGGTCTAATTTCCTAAAAAGGAAATGGAAAAATAATAATTTAAAAAATTAGACTAGATCATAAAAATGTACATATATACACATATATAAATATATACACATCAGACATACATATGTATATATACATTATATGTATATATATATTATGTATATATAGTTAAGTTTACTTATAAAATCAACCACCACTGAAGTCCTCTGCCTTTTTGCATAAGTAAAATCAATAGATGTCTTTCCTGTTTGCTCCAACTATTTCTCACTTCCTTATCATATGCTATATTCCATTTCCTATGGCAATATAAGCTGATAAACCTCAAAAAAAATTATAGTCACTGTATAATGTTATGTTTATTATTTTATGACTAGACGTAAAAATTTAAGTTCAGTTGCAGAGAAAAAATCTCCTGTAAGTGAAGACATTACTAATTACTGTCAAGGCTTATCTTGAATCAAGATATATACAAGAGGTCTGACAAGACGTTATACTTTTCCAAATTACAAATCATCTAAAAAATACAAAACACATACTATGATGAAATGAAAAACTATGAACTTCAAATTAGGCATAACCATGTTGAAGATAGCAACTCTGTATTCATCCAGTTATCAAAATGGTAAAATGTTCTAAGCATATTTTGCTGGTAATGATACTTTACTTATTTACTCCAGTGTAACTGTTATTGTTCAGTGTGATAGCTGAAGTGTTTATGTGTGCTCGCATGGGGAACATATTTTTAAGTACTTTCTTTCAATCTTGAGGATATGATAGATTTAAAATCCCCAGCTTTTTCCCATTACTAGAAAAAGCCTGAAGTTTAGATAACACACCAAGGTAAATAATTTTTCCCCTATGGGAACTAATCTAAATTTTAAACATAAATCATGTATATGTTTTTTAAAAGCTCCCATCTATTAGAGCCTTTTATTTGAGGATATCTACACTTGCTTTATAATTTGTCACTAACTTAATCAGCCTACCTGACTAAACCATAAGGTCTGACTATTTACCATAACATGTCTATTCACTAAATGGGAGCTCTCATTTATTATCATCTCTTTATATCTAAATCCAAAGGCAAAAATATTACTTAAAGTCTGAGTTATGTTCCCTCAAATGGTGTTAACTTTTACTCCTTATCCCTTCATTCATATAAATTTAAGTAAGCTTAAAAATACATACTAGTAATTTTCTTTTCATTTAAATTTCCTTTTTAATTATAGAACTTACTATGTCTATCCATAATATATTTTGTCAATAATTCTTCAATAAACTGGAATTCCATCTGGAGTTTCCCAGTACAGGTAAAATGCAAGCATTATTCAGTTGATTGCCATGTTTCAATATTAATAATTGATTGTATATTAAATTTCATAATCATTAACTTGAGGTCTAGTAACTAAAAGTTCCTGATAACTGTTTTAGACTCCAGTGAAGTAATTTTTGTATTATCATCAATTTTTTTTCTCTTGGCTGAAATTTATTTTTAATTATACACTCAGAATAAAATATCATAAACTGTTTTAAAACTTTAACCTCATATATAAAAATAGATATGCAATTTAATAGTTTCATTTAGTGCTATTTATACTATAACTTATTTTAGGTCACATTTTATGAACTGATAGTTTCTTGCTTTAACCTTGCTTAGACAGACCATCACTATCTCTCACCTGAGTGATTGCAGTTGTTTCCTACTGATTCTGATCCAATAACTTTTCCCCACAACAGACATTCACTTTAAGGAAGTAAGATCATGTAATATCCTTACTTAAATTTATTGAATGGGTTCTTGTACTTACAATTAAACCCAAACCCTCAATAGGGTTTATGTGTCTCAACCTGTTTACTTTTCCAACCTTACCTCAAACAGCACTCTCGCTTGACTAGCACACAAATATCCAGGTCTACTTTAGTAATTCTTGGAACAACACATGCTCTTTGTTAGATTAGAGCTTCCCTGTATTCTGCTACTTCTGCTCAAGAACCCATAACACTTTTCACAAGTTCTTTTTCCTTTATCAAGTCCTAACCAAGTCTGGAATGCTCTGCTCCATCCCAATTTCCACATCCATTCCAATCACCCATATTCCCCAGCAGGATATCTTAGGAGCATTTGATTCTTAAAAAAAATAATGTGCTCATTTATTTGCATGTCAGATGTTATTTTTTAATCTGCCACAAAGAAGGTAAATTCCAAAATTTGGTTAACACTAATTTCTGTACATTTAGAGCCTAGCACAGTGCCTGAGACACAGAGCAGATCTTCAGAAGTATTTCTTAGGATAAAAACACTAAATTGATGAAATAATATTTATTTCAGAAAGTTCAACTGTTCTAGATTTTGGTTTATTTATATGTATTTTCATTTGATAAAAAATATTTTATTTCACTTACTTAAATAATGGTAATTACAATTATGCTTCTTACATTATTTAGGAGCACAACAGTTATTATCACTGAATTTTGGACTTCATTGAAGTAAGCTTTTTCATCATCATTTTTTTTTAACTTGACTAGACTCACATGTTGGTAAGTCAAAATAAATTAGAGAAATGTTCTAATTTTTCTGTTTATTTTATTAGTGAATAAAGTATGGCAGTTCATCATAAGAAATACTGTCTTCTCTCAGATAAATTTAGAGATATTATCACGTAGGTGATTATATAGGGCAACACAATAAGCAAAATTTTCAACATATTCCAGAAAATACTGACAGTTTTCATATTGCTAATATGGACTCTATAAAGGCATGGAGTGAAATGCTAAAAATTCAGTAAACACACTTCTAGGGGAGCAGAAAACTAAGGAGGTTAAATAATCATTAAATACATATTTATATTTTTTAAATGCTTCTGTATTGGTGATACTTCAGAAAACAAAAATGACAAAGCTGTTCTTTTCATGGCACATTAATGAAGAATCATTACCAAATTGTTGGGAGGAGAGGTTGTTACTACTTACCATTCTTCCACTTTCAATGAAAAATCAAAGTGTAGCCAGTTTTATTAAGTTTTCTTTAACCCTATAAAGCTAGAGGTGGAGAAAAAATAAAGCCTTTAGAGATACAAGAGGGAAATAAAGAATATCCAGATCCTTACTTAACTCAAAATCTTTACTCTGTCAGTTTCAACTCTGAGGAAGCAGGTATTTGATCAATGTCAGTTGTGATACACGCTTTTGAACCATATTGTTTTACCTAAGCCATAATCTTAGTAGGAGTATCTTGAAATCTATTCTCATTATTTGCTCTGTATTAGTCAACTAGCACCACAACAATGCTGTACAATAAAACCCCACTTCTTTGAAAAGAAGTAGCACGTGAATGAAGGTTTGATTTCTCACTATTATGCCTGTGGTTTGGCTAGAGTTCAGTTGATCTAAGTTTGTGATCAATTTTTGATCATGGTTTTGGTTTAGGTCTGTTTCTTGTATTTCTCTTTCTCCCAGGACCAGTGAGCTTTCTGGGCATGCTCTTCACATGGCAGACAGAAGTAGAACAAAGGAAGCCCAACCACACAAGTACATTTCAGGCCTCCCCTCACATTTCTTCTATCATTGCATTTGTCAAAGCAAGTCACATGGCCAAAATCCATAGAGGTTAGAGAAAGGGAAAAATACTTTGGAACAATAATCTAATCTACCACAGACTCTCATAGCCTGTCTAATGACTGTTCCAAATGGCCTATGTATTTGACAGCATATACATCATCATGCTCTTGTAGTTGCTGCTAATGCAGTGAGCTAAACTGTTTATGAGTATCTGGGCAGCCTACACTCTATTATTTTTAAAAGTCATAAACAAAACATCAAAGAACTAATTTTTGCTTTCTAAAAGTCATATTAACCAAAAATTATATTTTAAGATGATCAGATAAATATGCAGTTATAAGAAATAATAGAGATTTCATACACCTTCACCCAGTTTCTCCCAATTGCAAAACTATAGCATAATATCACAAGCAAATGACTATCCACCAATCTTATTCAGATTTTTCCAGATTTAGATGCGTTCGTGTACTTATGTATCTGTATATGTTTGTACTTTTATATAATTTTATTTGTAGATTCATATGAACCCCACAAAATAAGATACAGATATATCTCAGGAATCCATTGTGCTACTCTTTTATAGCTAGAACCAACCTCTTCTCTCTCCTAACCCCTGGCATTTACTAATTAGTTCTCCAATTTTGTAATTTTGTTTGTTTATGAATGCTGTGTAAGTGCAGTCATATAGTATGTAGCCTTTGAGATTGGCTTTTTTCACTTACAATAATTTTCTTGAGATCTATCCAAGTTGCTATATGTATTAACAGTTTATTCCTTCTTATTGATGAGTAGTATTCCATGGTATGTTGTAACAACAGCCTGTTTAACCATTCACTTGTTTAAGCACAATGCTTTTCTATTGTTTTTGGCTATGATGAAATACATCTATCAATGTTCATTGCAGGTTTCAGGTGAACATCAATTTTTGTTTCTCTAGGCTAAATGCCCAACAGTGCAATTGCCATCAGATAAATATGCAGTTATAAGAAATAATAGAGATTTCATACACCTTCACCCAGTTTCTCCCAATTGCAAAACTATGGAAAAAACTCCAAATGCAAAAAAAAAAAATTGTCAGATGGAAAGCACATGTAGTTTTCTAAGAGACTTCCATATTATTTCCAAAAAGTAGCTGTACTTTTCTCTACCAATCATACACACACACACAAAAATTTTTTTTTATTTTCAAGGCCTTGTTTATTTTTTCTGTCCTTATGCAGTTTGAATGTTATGAGTGTCTTAAAAGGAAATAGTTCCATAATTTATATAAGAAAAAACTAAGGTTTATATCTTTAATGTTACAACCATTAGGATTTTTTTCGTACATATTAATAAGTTTCTCAAATTTAGCTATTTATCAAAATGTCCTATGAAGTTGTAACAAAATACTGAGCTTCAGGCCAAAAACAGACATAGAAAATAATAACCTCAAAAGTTAGAATCCAAGCCATATAAATTATTTTAGAATACAAATAAGGTTGTGAACCACTGGCTTAGTGTAAAGTCAATCTATTTCTATTTGTTGAGTAATAGCAGTAGGAAATCTGTGGATTCAATAATAAAAGAATGAATCATGTTTTGTCACTTCTCTTTCACACACAAGATAATTCACACCAGATTTGTCTGATCCTTATATATTTGATATAAAGGAACATAACTGCTTTTTAAACACACAGAGAAATCCATTGTCTCAGGTTGAATTAAATTATTTGTCTTTAGACCCTTAATTTTATTCACCAAACTTAAAATGTTGACCCCTGGATTTGCTTTGACATCAGTCTATGTCATTTTGTTTTTACTTGACTGTACCTACTGCTTTCTTGAGGCAGTCTAAATTTCCAGCCAATCCTGTTTTCAAAACTTTCTATTCTGTGTTAAGGCTAAGAGAATAGCTCCCATTTTTGTTTTGTCCTTCGTGTATTAAGAGTTCTTGGACCCCAATTCCATTAAACTAGTTATTTCAGAAACTATGGTGAGGAAATAAATTCAAAAAATTCTATAATTACCATGGAGAGGATGGTGATCAGGGAGGGAGTACAATATATTTAGAGGTGGAGAAAGTGTTTTTCTTTTCTTAATTTAGTAGAATTATTGTCAGTTCACCATTTTATCAGTGTAAGGATTTTACTGAGGGATTTACCACCTCCAAGTAAGAGGAGCCAAGCAGCAGATCAGAAGTCCTTTGGACACGTCCCTCTCTTGAATCAGTGGTTCTGGGCTACAGTCTCCTGAGTTACTCATAAATGAGGATGGGAAGATAGAACTTTCAATAGCCATTAATCAACAGTTTTTCTGTAGTAACTTACAAGCAGTAGCATTATAATGCTTACTGTTAGATATATGCCCAGGTGTGTATCCTGGGACTTGCCAGGGAAAGTGAAAAGTTCCAAGGAACAGTAAACTTGGCCTTTAAGAAAGCAAGTTTTCTTCAGGAGCATTATGCAAGATTCATTAACAATTAGTACCAGGCGGAGCCAACATGGCGGCGTGAGTAGGACAGTGGGAATCTCCTCCCAAAAACATATATACTTTTGAAAATACAACAAACACAACTAGCCCTAAAAGAGAGACCAGAAGACGCAGGACAGTGGCCAGACTGCAGCTACACCAGCGAGAACCCAGCGACTGGTGAAAGGGGTAAGATACAAGCCCCGGCCCTGCGGGACCCGAGCGCCCCTCCCCCCAGCTCCCGGCTGGAGAACAATAGGCAGAGCGGGAGGGAGACGGAGCCCAGGACTGCCGAACACCCAGCCCCAGCCATCCGGGCCAGAGCGCAGACACAGTATATGCCCAGGGGGCCCTGGATACTGGGAGAACAGGGGGTAAGACCTCAGAGCGGGTGCTGAAGCTGATGCCCCTGTGACAAAGAAAAGCGGGGGCTTTTTGAAAGTCTTAAAGGGACAGGGACTTAACAGCTTGACGGAAACAACCCAGGTCACAGTACAGCAGCTGGAAATTACAGGGAAAACCGGGTGCACTAACCCCCTGGGCAACAGCTCTGAGACCCCTCACGGAGGCAAACAGTCAAGCAGCCCCCCCATCCATCACCCCACCGGGCGCTGCGAAAGCAGAGAAGCAGCCTGAGACAAATTCCACCCACAGAAAGGGAAATTTCTCCCTCCCGGCCAGGCAAGACACAAAGACCCACTCTACATGCAATTACCCAACACAAGCCACTAGGGGTCGCAGTTGCCCCAGTAAAGAAAGGCCAGTAGTAAGTGAAAATTTTGGCCTTCCCAGCTGACAGTCAATAGCACCTGTCAACATGAAAAGGCAAAAAAATATGATTCAGACAAGACTAACCCAGACAGCTTCGGCATCTGCTACATCTTCCCCTGAGAAGGAATCTGGGGAGATAGATTTAGCCAGTCTACCTGAAAAAGAATTCAAAACAAAAGTCATAACCATGCTGATGGACTTGCAGAGAAATATGCAAGAACTAAGGAAGGAGAATTCAGAAATAAAACAAGCTCTGGAAGGACTTCAAAACAGAATGGACGAGATGCAAGAGACCATTAATGGACTAGAAAACAGAGAACAGGAACGCAGAGAAGCTGATGCAGAGAGAGATAAAAGGATCTCCAGGAATGAAAGAATTTTAAGAGAGCTAAGTGATCAATATAAAAGAAATAATATAAGAATCATAGGCATTCCAGAAGAAGTAGAGAGAGAAAAGGGGATAGAAAATGTCTTTGAAGAAATAATTGCTGAAAATTTCCCCAAACTAGGGGAAGAAATGGCCTCTCAGACCACAGAGGTACACAGAACTCCCATGACAAGGGATCCAAGGAGGGCAACACCAAGACACATAATAATTAAAATGGCAAAGATCAAAGACAAGGACAAAGTATTACAAGCAGCCAGAGAGAAAAAAAAGGTTACCTACAAAGGAAAACCCATCAGGCTATCATCAGACTTCTCAACAGAAACCCTACAGGCCAGAAGAGAATGGCATGATATACTTAATGCAATGAAACAGAAGGGCCTCGAACCAAGACTACTGTATCCAGCACGAATATCATTTAAATATGAAGGAGGGATTAAACAATTCCCAGACAAGCAAAAGTTGAGGGAATTTGCCTCCCACAAACCACCTCTACAGGGCATCCTACAGGGACTGCTCTAGATGGGAGCACTCCTAAAAAGAGCACACAACAATTAGTACCCTTCTTTTTTTGCTAAGGTGTTTTTCTTTGTGTGTTCCTCTCTCCCCACTTGGACAGTGGCATACTTTCAATTGCCTTAAAATAATAAACAAGCAAAGAATGATAATTTTAGCTTTGCAAAAATAAGCTCATAATGAAATTAAGTATCACAGTAAATGTGTGGGTTAGAGAAATAATCATCAAAGTCAATTACTGTGAAAACCCTTTTATATCCAAACCCTTGCAATGAACCTATGGGTATTCGATTAAGAGCTTCAGTGTAGCTAAAATAATAATATCTTAGATTTGTAAAGTGTGAACATAACATGACTAATTAGAGGTAACAGACTGTTATCTCAAACTATGATTACAAAGAAATTGATAACAATTCTAGTATTAACCAATCACTTATATGAACAACCTATGTATATATTGAGAAAAATAAAATATATACTTACAACAATTTTTTAACAAATTGCAAACTTGGGGACCTATGGAAGAAGTAGATTTGTTCTCATTTATTCATTTTCTGCATGAATGTATGACTCACTATTTCACCTTCCCTTTGAGATTTTACTTTTCTATCCATTTTCATCTGGTGCTAGAGTAAAGGTTATCCTGAGACACATGGTCAGTCCTTAAAATCTTTCCAGGACACTATCATCTGCTCTCACCATCAAGAATCCATTGTTCAGTGCTGAAATTCAAGATAGATCTTCAGAATGAAATTCAAAAGAGGAAATGGCTTTACTCAGCAGGTATACTGGTAAAGTTGTTTAAAAATCCAGTCTTTAAGAGGATAATGGAGATAAGGTGAGTAGAACTGTTAACCTAGCAATCAGTAGAAGGCACTATTCCTACTCTGTACTTTGTAAAAGGAAAATAACGTTCTTAAAAACCTGATTTTTAAACTGATGTTTTTAGTAGACTACTCAGAATAGCATTCTCATACTGACCTCAATCTGTTAAAAGGCAACAGATTGGTCCTTTTTACTGTGAAAGATTTCTCCCACCGTTAGAAAAATATAGCAAATAATGTTGATTAAGTGTTATTGAGGAGTTTACAGGAAGGAAATGAAGACAGAAATGCATAGTAAGGACTGGGATGTAAGTCCTAGGGGAAATTGATGTTACCTAGCATTAAAATACCAAAACAGAGAAGAGAAATTTTACTAGCCATTTATACTTATCCAAACCTGTAATAACCTTTCTGTATGGATCCAATCTGTACAGACAAGATCTCTTGTAATAATAGCCTTGTACAAAGCCATTACCTGCCCCTGCCCCATATTGAGTTGTCCTTGAATATTTAGAAAAACAAGTAAGCTTGTATTTGCCTAACATTATTAACTTACCAAACAATATTACCTAAAAATAATTAATTATAAAATTATTAATCAGACAATATATTTTAGATATTTATTAAAGAATTATACCAACTTTACTAGAAGAGCAGGAAATATGTCATGGCTTCCAAAAATTTCTCCAAAATAAATTCATATATACAAACTTTGGTGTAGATGGAAGTGCAAACAATATATTTTTCTTGAAACATCAATATTTTTAAAAGGATGGGATAATTTTGAATTTATGTGTACTTAAAAGATTTTATTTTTGGCTCAGATGTGCAAATTTTGATGGTTTGGCTGATTGTACAGGTAGTATTTTGGTAAGTATGTCTCTACTGAATATTTCTCTACAAATTTATTGTTCAAATATTTATTTTATTATTTGTTTTTAAAAGCACTGTTATGCTTCATTTACTTTCCACTTCAGTAAATATTTTGTTAACATATGAGTTTTGGAGAAAAATTGGCTTTGGTATTATTTTTGTTTATATTTTGATGTATTTTTAAATGTAAATTCTATTTTTTAATGATGAAATATTTATACAGTTGACACTTGGACAATGTACAGTTGAGGTGCTGACCCCCATAAAGTAAAAAAATCTACATATAACTTTTGACTACCCAAAAAGTTAGCTACTATAAAAGCCAATTGTATATAAAATGGGTCAGTTAAATTCAGATGCAACAAGGAGTAGAAAAGTAGAAAAGAAATAGAAGGTTGTAGGTCCAACAGAGAAAAGAGCACAAGCAAGAGGATAAATCAACTGCTCTACTGGTCCCTGCTGGGGTTGACAGCTGCCCGCATATGTATCAGGCTTAGGATGGCAGGGGTGCACTTGGAAGGAGCAAAGGTTTCTCACCTCCATCCTCTACATTGCCAGACCCAGACCTTGGGCTTCTCTGTTCGTTTCAGATTCTGGCATTTCTCTCTCATCTAGATAGTGACTGATTAGGTCACTTGGTTAGAGTGTAGTGTTAATGTCACCAAGGTAGTGAGTTTAATCCCAGTCTCAGCCATGTTGATCACATCATGAGGGGAATCTTCTTCCTTATATGCAATAACAATTACTATACATCTATTGAAAAAAAATCCATGTGTTATGTGGGTCCAACAGGGTCAACTGTATATTTAAAAGATACTCCCTGGACAACAAACAATATTATTGCATGACCTCAGCTACAGTTATTAAATTAGTAGGAAATAATAATAAATTTTAAAAGTATAGGAGGCACTTACATTCTTTTCAAAGATCTTTTTAATTGGGAGAGACAAATGATCCTAACCTTTTTGTGTGTTATCAAAGAAAGACTGGAAAAAGAAATATGTGGAAAATATTATTCTTACAGTGATTAATATTGACCACTATCATTTATTTTTGCAACTGAAGAGAACTGTGGGTTATTAGCAACATAAAGAAATCAAAATCAACAAAACTAGTGAAAATTGTTTGAAGCTTCCTTAAAGACTAACCTAATATTACTGCCTTGAACAGTAAGTCTAAGATCATAATGGTGCTTTTGATGAAATCCTCTATTATAGAGATATCAAATATTAAACGTCAATAAAGTAACCAAGTTGTTATCAATAAACCCTATTAAAATATACAACTAAAAGTAATAAAATATTAAAGTAACTCTGAGTAAAGTAATCTTAAACTGTTATTTTTAAAATAGGCAGTTTACAGAGGACAGAAAGCCCACACTATACCTCTGTGACCATGGGCAGGGAATTTGGTTGCTGTGCCTAACTCCTGTTTATAGACCTAATATAGAATGCCAAGTTCAAAGTATAGTTAAAGGATTAGAAATCCTTCAGAAGTCCGTGGCATTAGTAAGTGCCTAATAAAGAGTAGCTACTAATATGACCTGAAAACCTTATTATGTTTTATTATTATCACTACTTACTAGAGGCATTCTAGATGCCTACACATTATAAATTATCTGATGTTCACAAATGGAAGCAATCACAAATCTCTAGTAATATGTTATAGGCCTGGTTTTGCTAATCAAAAACAACATACAGATATCAAGATTCTGAAGACTGAGAAGCAAGACTGACAAATTTTGATGACAGGAAAGTGAGAAAGAAGAATAGGTACATACAGGAGGGACAGGCCTAACAGGGTTGCACGGACAGTTGGAAGTCAGAATGAGGGCCCTGCTTATCCCAGAGGAAGAGCCCTCAAAACTAAGATAACTAGATGTTGATGACAAAACTGTCTCTCACAAATGTGCCTCTGAAGTTAGCCTTTCTTAGGACTCCAGAGCCTGGCTGTCATGATTGGAACCTCAGTTCCACCACTTCCTGGTGGAGGTTAGCTGTGTAACCTTGAACAACCTCTTCACAGCCTTGTGCTTTGCCTCTTCAGATATACAATGGAGAGATGCTAGAATGTGTCTCATGGGTTGTTGTGAAGGTTACATGTCACTAGCTTGGAGTGAATGCTGTATGAAGGGCTATTATTACTAACATCACAGTTATTTACTCAGTAAGATCCCACAGAAGTCCTGAGTAAACCTTCTAACTACTTGTTTGTATCTATTACTATTATTTTTTATCTTTTATACCCTTATTAATTACATCTTGCAAAATCATAGGTCAATAAGCCTCAATATTTTTAGTATAGAGATGTCCTTCTAATAAGTTTTAAGGATTCACACATAATAGGTTAACTTTAAGTAACTGTTGATTGAAAAAAAATACATTAATTCAATAAATTTTCTTGAAGTAGAATTACTATATTTTTTTCTCTAAAATCACTCTCATTTTTATTAGAAGTATCCAGATTAAGAAAATAATTAACAGTGGGCTTGATTATTTGCATAAGTGCAGCAAGAAGAGTAATTGATTACATGGGATCTTTTAAGCGTGCTTTGCTGGAACTTTTTTTTTTTTTTTGAGAGGACATCTCTCATATTTATTGATCAGATGGTTGTTAACAATAAAATTCCGTATAGGGGACTCAATGCACAATCATTAATCAACCCCAAGCCTAATTCTCAACAGTCTCCAATCTTCTGAACATAATGAACAAGTTTTTACATGGTGAACAAGTTCTTGCATAGTGAATAAGTTCTTACATGGTGAACAGTGCAAGGACAGTCATATCACAGAAACTTTCGGTTTTGATCACACATAACTATAAACAGGTCAAATATGATTATTTGTTTGACTTTTATACTTGATTTATATGTAAATCCTACATTTCTCCATTATTATTAATATTATTATTATTACTATTTTTAATAAATTGCTGAAGTGGTAGGTAGATGCAAGATAAAGGTAGAAAACATAGTTCAGTGCTGTAAGAGGGCAAATGTAGATGATCAGGAGTGTGCCTATAGACTAAGTATGAATCAGAGCTAGACAAGGGCAACAAAACATCCACGGATGCAGAAGATTTCTCTCAAAACAGGGGGGGTAAGGTTCTAAGCCTCACCTCTGTTGATCCCCAATTTCTCACCTGATGGCCCCCCTGCAGCTGTGCCTGTCTTAGGTTGTTCCTCCTTGAGGAATCTTACCCGTTTCTGGCTAACCAGCCGACTTCCGGGGACAAACAGGGAAATGCAAAGTTGGTAAGTGAGAGAAGAGCAATATTCTTTGAAAAGGTTAGCTTTTTACTTCTTTGCAGATTTATGCCCTGTGGCTTCTATGCCCAGCATTTGTCTTGAGGTATCTTTACCACTTGGAAGAATTATGATACTCGGTAATTTTCAATATGAGTCATGAATTCTACTTAGGGGTTTTAATTATGAAGGAAGAAGAGAAGCTATAGAAGTAGCAGACGGAAGAAAACATGGGAAGATTGATTATTTCTTTGACATATCTTCTTGTAGTGTAACATAAGCATGTATAGGTTTTAAACTACTAATTAAACTGTGTGCACACATTAACATAATAGGAATACAGCTACATAACCAAAGCAGACCTACAATTACCAGCCATATCCAGTGGAACCAAGAAAACCAGTTAGGCACCCTAGGCATTTGTGAGAACTTATCAATGATATGATGGATATTGTCTAACTGAATTTGAATAGTTTGAGAAAAATCAGACAAATTAAAACAACACATTCCTGGGAACTGTTCACATCACATATGTTCTTTTAACAGTAGATAGTCTATAGTCGCAAGATTTTGGAGCGCTGCAACTTGCACTTCTCCTAATTCTTGGTTGAGTTCCAACAGTACAGATCCAGTCAAATTTGCTATTTTACTGTATGCACAGGCCAGCTTAGATATCTCCTTCTTCATTCCAATGGCAAGACCAGGAACCAGTGGGAAGAATGCAGCTACAACTGCAACAGTGCCAGGACATTTGTTGAAGTTTTTTGATGATTATCTTCTGGAATGACTCTTCCAGAAAATATTGATGTTGGAAGTTCTTCTTCAAATAGTATCTTAATTCGTTTTCTGGGTAGCCAAATTAGGCTTTGATCCTCTGTATAAACACAAACAAACCCTTTGCCCACACTTTGATATGCCCTTTATACCATTGTGAAGAACTTATTGGAGATCACCACATAGGATCTGCTTTTTTTTTTGTTATCATTAATCTACAATTACATGAAGAATATTATCTTTACTAGGATCTCCCTATATCAGGTCCCCCCCACAAACCCCTTTACAGTCACTGTCCATTAGCATAGAAAAATGTTGTAGAGACACTACTTGTCTTCTCTGTGTTGTACAGCCCTCCTCTTTCTCCCACACCCCCATTATGCATGCTAATCATAATGCCCCCTTTCTTCTCCCCCCCTTATCCCTCCCTGCCCACCCATCCTCCCCAGTCCCTTTCCCTTTGGTACCGGTTACTCCATTCTTGGGTTCTGGGATTCTGCTGCTGTTTTGTTCCTTCAGTTTTTACCTTGTTCTTATACTCCACAGATGAGTGAAATCATTTGGTATTGCTCTTTCTCCGATTGGCTTATTTCACTGAGAATAATACCCTCAAGCTCCATCCATGTTGTTGCAAATGGTAGGATTTGTTTTCTTCTTATGGTTGAGTAATATTACATTGTGTATATGTACCACATCTTCTTTATCCATTCATCTACTGATGGACACTTAGGTTGCTTCCAATTCCTGGCTACTGTAAATAGTGCTGCGATAAACATAGGGGTGTATCTGTCTTTTTCAAACTTGGGTGCGGCATTCTTAGGGTAAATTTCTAGGAGTGGAATTCCTGGGTCAAATGGTAGGTCTATTTTGAGTATTTTGAGAAACCTCCATACTGTTTTCCACAATGGTTGAACTAATTTACATTCCCACCAGCAATGTAGGAGGGTTCCCCTTTCTCCACAACCTCGCCAACATTTGTTGTTGTCTGTCTTTTGAATGGTAACCATCCTTACTGGTGTGAGGTGATACCTCATTGTGGTTTTAATTTGTATTTCTCCGATAATTAGCGATGTAGAGCATCTTTTCATGTGTCTGTTGGCCATCTGTATTTCTTTTTTGGAGAACTGTCTGTTCAGTTCCTCTGCCCATTTTTTAATTGGATTATTTGTTGAGGTGGGTGAGCTCTTTATATATTTCAGACGTCAAGCCTTTATTGGATCTGTCATTTACAAATATATTCTCCCATACTGTAGGGTACCTTTTTGTTCTATTGATGGTGTCTTTTGCTGTACAGAAGCTATTCAGCTTAATATATTCCCACTTGTTCATTTTTGCTATTGTTTTCCTTGCCCTGGGAGATATGTTCAAGAAGAGGTCACTCAAGTTTATGTCAAAGAGATTCTTGCCTATGTTTTTTTCTAAGAGTTTTATGCTTTCATGACTTACATTCAGATCTTTGATACATTTTGAATTTACTTTTGTGTATGGGTTTAGACAATGGTCTAGTTTCATTCTCCTACATGTAGCTGTCCAGTTTTGCCAGCACCATCTGTTGAAGAGACTGTCATTTCGCCATTGTATGTCCATGGCTCCTTTATCGTATATTAATTGACCATATATGTTTGGGTTAATGTCTGGAGTCTCTAATCTGTTCCACTGGTCTGTGGCTCTGTTCTTGTGCCAGTACCAAATTGTCTTGATTACAATGGCTTTGTAGTAGAACTTGAAGTTGGGGAGTGATATCCCCCCCACCCACTTTATTCTTCTTTCTCAGGACTTCTTTCGCTATTCAGGGTCTTTGGTGTTTCCATATGAATTTTTGAACTATTTGTTCCAGTTCTTTGAAGAATGTTGCTGGTAATTTGTTAGGGATTGCATCAAATCTGTATATTGCTTTGGGCAGGATGGCCATTTTGATGATATTAATTCTTCCTAGGCATGAGCATGGGATGAGTTTCCATTTGTTTCTGACTTCTTTCATTTCTCTTAAGAGTGTCTTATAGTTTTCAGGGTATAGGTCTTTCACTTCCTTGGTTAGGTTTATTCCTAGATATTTTATTCTTTTTGATGCTATTGTGAATGGAATTGTCTTGCTGACTTCTCTATTAGTTTATTGTTAGTGTATAGGAAAGCCACAGATTTCTGTGTATTAATTTTGTATCCTGCAACTTTGCTGAATTTGATATTAGCTCTACTAGTTTCGGAGTGGAGTCTTTAGGGTTTTTTATGTACAATATCATGTCATCTGCAAATAGCGATAGTTTAACTTCTTCTTTACCAATCTGGATTCCTTGTATTTTTTTGTTTTGTCTGATTGCCTTGGCTAGGACCTCCAGTAATATGTTGAATAACAGTGGGGAGAGTGGACATCCTTGTCTTGTTCCCGATCTCAGAGGAAAAGCTTTCAGCTTCTTACTCTTCAGTATGATGTTGACTGTGGATTTATCATATATGGCCTTTATTATGTTGAGGTACTTGCCCCCTATACCCATTTTGCTGATAGCTTTTATCATGAATGGATGTTGAATTTTGTTGAATTCTTTTTCAGCATCTATGGAGATGAACATGTGGGTTTTGTGTTTCTTTTTGTTGATGTGGTGAATGATGTTGATGGATTTTCAAATATTGTACCATCCTTGCATCCCTGGGATGAATCCCACTTGGTCGTGGTGTATGATCCTTTTGATATATTTTTGAATTCGGTTTGCTAATATTTTATTGAATATTTTTGCAACTACATTCCTCAGGGATATTGGTCTGTAATTTTCTTTTTTGGTGGGGTCTTTGCCTGGTTTTGGTATTAGGGTGATGTTGGCTTCATAGAATGAGTTTGAGAGTATTCCCTCCTCTTCTATTTTTTGGAAAACTTTAAGGAGAATGGGTTTTATGTCTTCTCTGTGTGTCTGATAAAATTCTGATGTAAATCTGTTTGGCCTGGGGGTTTTGTTCTTGGGTAGTTTTTTGATTACCATTTCAGTTTCTTTGCTCATAATTGGTTTGTTGAACTTTTGTGTTTCTTCCTTGGTTAGTCTTGGAAGGTTGTATTTTTCTAGGAAGTTGTCCATTTCTTCTAGGTTTTCCAGCTTGTTGGCATATAGGTTTCATAGTAGTCTTTAATAATTCTTTGTATTTCTGTGGAGTCTGTCATGATTTTTCCATTCTCATTTCTGATTCTGTTGATTTGTGTTGATTTCTTTTTCTCTTAATAAGTTTGGCTGGAGGCTTATCTATTTTGTTTATTTTCTCAAAGAACCAACTTTTGGTTTCTTTGATTTTTGCTATTGTTTTATTTTTCTCAATTTTGTTTATTTCTTCTCTGATCTTTATTATGTCCCTCCTTCTGCTGACTTTAGGCCTCATTTGTTCTTCTTTTTCCAGTTTTGATAATTGTGATGTTAGACTATTTATTTGGGATTGTTCTTCCTTCTTCAAGTGTGCCTGGATTGTTATATTCTTTCCTCTTAAGACTGCTTTCATTGCGTCCCACAGAAGTTGGGGCTTTGTGTTGTTGTCATTTGTTTCCATATATTTCTTGATCTCTATTTTAATTTGTTCATTGATCCATTGATTATTTAGGAGGATGTTATTAAGCTTCCATGTGTTTGTGAGACTTTTATTTTGTTTGTAGAATTTATTTCTAGATTTACACCTTTGTGGTCTGAATAGTTGGTTGGTAGAATTTCAATATTTTGGAATTTACTGAGGCTCTTTTTGTGAGCTAGTATGTGGTCTATTCTGGAGAATGTCCCATGTGCACTTGAGAAGAATGTATATCCTGTTGTTTTTGGATGTAGAGTTCTATAGATGTCTATTAGGTCCATCTGTTCTAGTGTGTTGTTCAGTGCCTCCGTGTCCTTACTTATTTTCTGCCCAGTGGATCTATCCATTGGGGTGAGTGGCGTGTTGAAGTCTCCTAAAATGAATGTATTGTATTCCGTTTCCCCCTTTAGATCTGTTAGTATTTTTTTCACATATGCTGGTGCTCCTGTGTTGGGTGCATATATATTTAGTATGGTTATTTCCTGTTGTTGGACTGAGCCCTTTATCATTATGTAATGTCTTTCTTTATCTCTTCATACTTTGTTTTGAAGTCTCTTTTGTCTGATATTAGTACTGCAACCCCTGCTTTCTTCTCTCTGTTGTTTGCCTGAAATATGTTTTTCCATCCCTTGACTTTTAGTCTGTGCATGCCTTTGGGTTTGAGGTGAGTTTTTTGTAAGCAGCATGTAGATTGGCCTTGCTTTTTTATTCATTGTATTACTCTGTGTCTTTTGATTGGTACATTCAGTCCATTTACATTTAGAGTCACTCTTGAAGATATGTGCTTATTGCCATTGCAAGCTTTAGATTCGTGGTTACCAAATATTCAGTGTAGCCTCTTTTGTATTTTACTGCCTAACTTAGCTCGCTTATTGAGCTGTTATTTGCACTGTCTGGAGATTCTTTTCTCTCTCCCTTCTTATTCCTCCTCCTCCATTCTTTATATATTGGTTGTTTTATTCTGGGCTCTTTTGTGTTTCCTTTAACTGCTTTCAGTGGGTAGTTGATTTTATTTTTTTGCCTTTGGTTAGTATTTGGTTGGTCTGCTTTCTTTGTTGTGATTTTATTTTGTCTGGTGACATCTGTTTAGTTTTAGGAGTGCTCCCATCTAGAACAGTCCCTCTAAAATACCCTGTAAAGGTGGTTTGTGGGAGGCAAATTCCCTCAATTTTTGCTTGTCTGGGAATTGTTTAATCCTGCCATCATATTTAAATGATAATCGTGCTGGATACAGTATCCTTGGTCAAAGGCCCTTCTGTTTCATTGCATTAAATATATCATGCCATTCTCTTCTGGCCTGTAAGGTTTCTGTTGAGAAGTCTGATGATAGCTTTATGGGTTTTCCTTTATAGGTGACCTTTTTCTCTCTAGCTGCCTTTAAAACTCTTTCCTTGTCCTTGATATTTGCCATTTTAATTGTTATGTGTCTTGGTGTTGTCCTCCTTGGGTCCTTTCTGTTGGGAGTTATGTGTATTTCCATGGTCTGTTCGATTATTTCCTCCCCCAGTTTGGGGAAGTTTTCAGCAATTATTTCTTCAAATACACTTTCTGTCCTTTTTCTCTCTCTTCTTCTGGTACCCCTATAATACAGATATTGTTCCTTTTGTATTGGTCACACAGTTCTCTTAATATTGTTTCATTCCTGGAGATCCTTTTATCTCTCTCTATGTCAGCTTCTATGTGTTCCTGTTCTCTGGTTTCTATTCCATCAATGGCCTTTTGCATCTTATCCATTCTGCCTATAAATCCTTCCAGAGTTTGTTTCACTTCTGTAATCTCCTTCTGGGTGTCTGTAATCTCCCTCCAGACTTCATCCCTTAGCTCTTGTATATTTCTCTGCATCTCCATCAGCATGTTTGTGATTTTTATTTTGAATTCTTTTTCAGAAGGCTGGTTAGGTCTGTCTCCTTCTCAGGTGTTGATTCTGTGATCTTTGTCTGCCTGTAATTTTGCCTTTTCATGATGATAGAGATAGTTTGCAGAGCAGGCACGAATGATGGCTGGAAGAACTTTCCTTCTTGTTGGTTTGTGGCCTTCCTCTCCTGGGAGAACAGCGACCTCTAGTGGCTTGTGCTGGGCAGCTGGGTGCAGAAAGGGCTTCTGATTCCTGCCCCACTGCTATGGAGTTTATCTCCACTGTTGCTGTGGGCATGGCTTTCCTCGGGCCACTGCTCCAATATGGTGGAGCCCCTTTGGAAGGGGAGTGGCGGAAGGCTCTTTATCTCCGTGAGGGGCCTCCTTGCACCCTGCTGCCCAGGGCGTTAGAGTGCCCAGAGTGTCCCAGGATGCTTCCATCCGGTTTTGGGGTTCCTGTCCCTTTAAGACTTCCAAAAAGCGCTCACAGAAAAAAAAAAAATTAGGAAAAAAAAAAAAAAGCCACTTGCTTTCCTTTTTCCCTGGGCACCGGCCTCAGGGATCCACTCACAGGTCTTGCTGTCCTTTTTCCCTAGTATCCAGGACCCCACGCGTGCACTGTGTCTGCGCTCTCGTCCGGATGGCTAGGGCTGGGTTTTTAGCAGTCCTTGGCTCCCTCTCCCTCCCTGTTCCGACTCCTCTCCTCCCGCCGGTAGCTGGGGTGATGAGTGCTCGGGTCCTGCCAGGCTGGGGCTTGTATCTTAACCCC
Source organism: Manis pentadactyla (assembly GCF_030020395.1). Classification (NCBI taxonomy): domain Eukaryota; kingdom Metazoa; phylum Chordata; class Mammalia; order Pholidota; family Manidae; genus Manis; species Manis pentadactyla. The sequence continues at coordinate 118,507,807 of NC_080023.1, read as the reverse complement.
TTTGTGAGGCACTGGGTTCTCGCAGGTGTGGATGTGGTCTGGATGTTGTCCTGTATCCTCTGGTCTCTATTCTAGGAAGAATTGTCTTTGTTATATTTTCATAAATATATGTGGTTTTTGGAGGAGATTTCTGCTGCTCTATTCAAGCTGCCATCTTGGCTCCACCCTCTTAGAATTACTATTTTTGTAAAAGCAATACTTGATAATGGTTTCTTAAAATCAACCAATTAAATAATACATGAAGAAAACCCATGTACCTAAAACAGCAATCACCAACATCACAGTCCATAAATCCAGGCATTCTCCAAGCATATAGAGGGACAGACAGATAAATTATTTATACTTGGAAGACTATTGAGGATAACTGGTTGGAGAAAAAGAGAGAAAGGGACAAACAGTGACTCAGGCCATGAGAATTTGACGGAATCTCTTTCAGTACTCTCCCCCATTCTTTTTGTAGATCTCGTAGCAAAGAAAGAATCCAAGTCAGTCCAATGAACAAGATGGAAACCTTTACCACATTCTGTTATAACCCCATGTGTTACCATTACTCTTCTGAAAGTTAGAATTGAGCTAATGCAGAATACTTGGCCATCCGGATCAGCCACAAATTCTGAATCTGACTTGGAGAGGCAGCAACTTAAAGAGCTTGTAACATCAGCAGTTAGGTTGCCAAATACAGCCAATACATTTAATAATCACTCAAAGTTCAGTTTAAACTAAATATATTTCTTATTAAAGTATGGTTTTGTAGATCATCAGAGATGACATTTTTGACTTTGGAAGCCCCTCGGAGTTTTATCTCTCAAGAAGGCAAGCCCACAAACAGAGCTGAGGAGGTGTGTGGCTACACAAATATATGAACCAAACCTCCACAGAGATCAGCTACTTTTGACAATCATTTGTGACAGAGAACGTAGAGAACAGGAGTGGGATGTCTAGAATTATCTGTGTACAGATAGCAGGCAGAATGTCTTCCATCATTTTTTTTCCAAAGTAAACAAATTATGTTTTTTCTAAAAAGAAAATAAACTAAATAAACAGATGGCTGATATATTATGGATTTGACCATATTCTAGTTTTGTTATTTGCTTTCGAGAATATATTTCTGAAGGGTACATCTAAAGACAAGTTAATTTTGCAAGTGCTGATAATAAAAATATAAATAAATCTCTTATTTTAATGATTCCAGCAGAACTCTTTTGTCACTTTCCAGTACCCATTCGTCACTGTTTTTAGTACTCCCTGAATTCCTTTTGGCAAATGCCCTTCCTCTATTCCAAGGTATATGGAAAGTCTTCAGTCAGGCTGCCCTACCACCTTTGATAAGCTATTCAGATACTCTCTCCTGTAAATTAGATTTTTTAAGCAAAGTTCCATTAGTTTCCTGTGGCTATGACTACAAATTACCACAAACTTGGTGGCTTAAAACAAGAGAAACATACACTCAAAATTCTGGAGGCTGTGATCTGGAATCAAGGTGTCAGCAGGGCTGCACTACCTCCAGAGGCTCTTAAAAAATTCAAGTTATACTAAATCTATGTGCTAAAGGTAATAGAGTGTATGGAACAATTGAGTTGGAACAGATAAATCAGAGCCTATATAACTTTCTAAGCCAAGCACTGACAAAAAATAATTGACACCTTGTAAGATAGCTTTGACCAGGCAAGCATCTCAGATGCACAAATGAAATGGAGTGAAAATAATGGCAACTGTTTAACTAGAGCAAAGCTGATGGTTGCTGACAGTGTAGAAGGGACTGGAGTTATGAGCTAGCGGTTCTGTTCTTAAGGTGTGCATGGGAGATGGAGAAATGAACTGAGGTCTTAAGCTGGTCCACCCAGAGTACAGGTGCTCATTTTTTTAATACAGGCAAAAGTACGGCTGATGCTGAGTCTTCCCTGCTAAACATTGTAATTATATTTCAGCCATTCCTATTTCCATTGCATAAAAAATATTGTCTATGTAGCAGTGACACTTAGTCATTACACTGTCACCATTTGGCTTTCTACCAATTGCATATGTGCTAATTACAGACACAAGTATTATAGTAGGCTGTACACCAATCTCTAGAAAGGCTTTAATTCATCCCTTCCCTTTGCCTTGTTGTTCAGCTTTTCATTTTATTAGCTATACGTCCTATATTTCTAATCTTTTTTATTTGTTTCCCTTCTCAGAACCAAAAAACACTAGCTTATAGTTAATATATGTATATATGAAGAGAGAGAAAGAGAGAAATGGAGGGAAGAGAGTTATTCTCAATGCTCCAACAGATCACTGAGAATATTTTACACCCAAATTTTCTTTACTGGCTTTGGTTGTTTATTTAATGAAGTGATAAATCGATTAATTTTTTCTTTTAAATATTTAGTAAAAGTAAGTACATATGATTTTAGTCAGCTGTTCTCCTTTACAGAATATAACCACTAAATGATATGGATGTTCATCTATAGGGGAATACTTAAAAAATTAATATAAACTATGGAATGTTAAGCAGGTATAAAATGAATGAATCAATTTATGCACTGCATTTTTGTATAAGTGTGGAGAAGGGATGTTGAAAGATACATACTAGGCTGTTAATAGTGTTTAGATTTGAAGTGAAATGACAGGTAGGTTTGAGAGTATCAATTAAAACCATTAACTATATGTAAGTGTACATTTTTAATTGGTTACAATAAGGAAGCATTTGCTAAAATGACAACTCATACAAGATCTAGAAAAGGCAAGTATTTGAAGCAGATCTGGTTCATGTGAATGCCTTCCAGATTTGGATCAGAAATTTATTAAGAAGAATACTTAGGCATCCAATTAATGACTTAAGTATTTCTGTCTTTGTCACTCATTTATTAAATTACCTGGAGGAAATGACCTTATGGATTGGTAATTCAATTTTCTTATTTGCCTGTCAATAAATAAAGTAGGCTACATATTTCTGTGACAGAATAATATAGGCGGAATAATGGCCTTCAAAAGATGTCTGAGTCCCAGTCCCTACAAACTGAGAATTTTTGCCCTTAAGTGACAAAGGGACTTTAAACATGGGATTAAACTAAGGATCTCAAGATGGAAATCTGTGGAATACCAAAACGGGCCAATAGAATCATAGAAGTTATTAAAATCGGAGAACATACTTTGGCTGTGGCCAGAGGCGTATCTGACTACTGCAGTGAATCAGAGATTTGATTTTGCTGGCTTTGAAGATGGAGGAAGGTTACAGACAAGGGGTGATGAGGGCCTATGGAAGCTGGAAAAGCAAGGACATGAGCTCTCCCTGAGTGCCTCCAGAAAGGAACCTGCCCTGCCAAAACCTTGATTTTAGTCTAATGAAACCTGTTAGACTCCTGACATACAAAACTCTAAAACAATAAATTTTTCTTGCTTTAAGCCAAACAGTTTATGATAATTTGTTATAGCAGCTATAGAAAATTAATGCAATTTCTAAGATGGTTTTCAAATATATTTTAGTAAAAAATCCTTTCTCTAGCTTAAAATTGTTTTTCCTACTTTTTTCTGCTTCTCTTCACAGTTATCTTTTATGGAGTTTAATATTTTTGTTTTTCATTCATGACATCAAATTCCATTCATATAAATGCAAATTAAAGTATAAAATAAAATAAAAACAGATTCCCCTAGAATATTATTTCATTTACAAGCAAAGGTAATATTTTAAAATGTGTGAAGTATAAATTTCTATATGGAGAGTTTTTGCATCTTGGACTGTTGCTCTTTTCTACCAATGTAAATAATCCTAAAACTTAAGACTATTGCCCTAGTGTTCTCATGGATATGTAAAATTAATAATACATTTGACCAGGTATGTTGTATACTGGAAAAAATATCACATGGATCTGTATAATAACCAAGGATCACACATTTTTCATCATCTATTGTCTTCTTTGAATTTAGAGAACTAAGGTTAGATGATGAAGCTAGATATGGCAATTTGGAGCCACCAAGAGTGATTTAAAAATAGAAGGTTATGACAATTCTCCTTTGCAGCACCTGGCATTAATCTCTGTAAAACAATCACCTAAACTAAATTGAAAAATCCTTTACTATTTGCAAACAAAGATGTAGCATTCCTGAAACATTTTACCCAGACTGTTGTTAAGAATCAGTGTGGATGTCATGTGCCACGTGACATGTGCCATTGTCTTTTGTTTTGGAATATTCTCCACAAACATGAACTCCTGCATTATATTTTGAATATCCAAAGACTATACTGAATTTATTGTTAGGTTCTATGCCACAAAAGCAATATACATTATACATCAGAGTTCTAATTTATATTGACATTCTGTAGAGCAAGTCATGAAGTTGGTGGGACATGAAGGATCGCAAAACATGCAAATCCTCCATGGAATACCTAGCACTTCTTGGAACACAGTAGACACAAGCTATTTTCCCAACATGTTAAACTATAGATATCATTCCAGATTTGTAACTCTGACATTGTATTTGATATTTATCTGTTTCTACAGATTTTATAAAGTTGCCTTATTAGTGTTGGATATTGAGAGAAATTCCTTGCCTGTTTAAGTGGAGTGACATGGAAACAAAAAATAATTAATGTTATTTATGATCATTTATGAAGAAGACATCAAGAAAAATGGCTAGCAAACACCCTGTGTAAATCATACAAAGATTAAATATGTATTTATTCTAGATATATTCAGTGAAGAAAAATAAGTTATAAAATTTATTTCAATTAAATTCCTATGCAGGTTCATTCAGCAAGTGTACTAGTGAAAAAATGTCCAACCATAGGAAGCATGAGATCAACATAGAAGAATCAATATTTAATGGCAAAAAGTTAAATACAAGTATGTAAGAAATAATGGAAATTAAGGGAGTAAAAAAATTTTTCCAGGTGGTACAATTATGTAAAGAAATAAGAAAGAACTAAAAAGTAACTAAATACCTGTTTTTCACAAGTCATGAATTACCACATAGAAGTCAGATTTTTTTTTTAATAAAAATATTTCATTTGAAAATGTGGATTCTAATTTCCCTTTCTCACCATCTGTTTCATGACAAGCTGCCTGGATAACAGAATTTTGTCTTTCACAGAGCAAAAATCATTCCGTGACCTGATTAGCTTTTACAAATTAAGTAACAATAAGATAAATCACTGTTTGATGAAAAATGGGGTTTTTAAAAGTTCCATATTCTTGATGATTCTACTTAACATGGTTTTCTTAAGGTCACCACTTTCAGTGTCACAGAATGTTGAAAAACAATGTGAGAAAGACCATTTTTTTCAACTGAGTCATTGAGATACACGGCCAATAAAAACAAGGTTTCCTCATTATGTCAAGAAAAATATGTTGACTCTACCTGTAGAGGAAAGAATGTTAGTCTTTGTAATAATTTCCTAAAATCAACATAATGGAAAACATATTTTTGAATAAATATGTGTTGAATATCATAAAATAAGGTATATTTTAATAATCTACTTTCAATCTCTTCACATGATGGAGGTCAATAGAAAGCTGCTATTCCTCATTCTATACTGAATTTGACACATATATATGTCTATTGAGGGTAAAGAAATTTCAGGAAGACTGTTTTTTAAAAAAGTGAGCAAGAATAAGATAAATGTACAGAGCAACAACAGAAGAACTTGGTAAATAAATAACTAGATTGTTTCTGGGTTGAAGAAGGTGTATATTATCCTCTTCTAAGTCTATTCATTGTGTAGACTGTTTTACAACTGTTCCTGCAATTTATTTGACCATGGTTTTTATTTGAATTATAATGTATTCATTGACAGAAAACACAGGAGCTCATATGATATAATGCTTCTTTCTAGTAGAGTAGGTGGCCTAATGTCATCTCACGATGGATCATAATTACTATAAGAAATTATCGCGGTTGAAATTTATCAAATATACTGGACCACAATCTATCTTTAGATCTATTATCACCTGCTCCCTGAAGCTTCTCAGACTTGGGAGGCTGAATTTTATGAACTAACAGTGGGCTCTCTTGCCCTCCGTGAGTCTTCCGATTTCTTTCTTTCTTTTAAGATCCACTACAAATTTGAGATAAAATGAGTAAACCTTTTAACTACAAAATACTATGTAAATATTGTATTAAGTAATCACATTGAATTTTGATGTATAGCTGTTTCATAAATGCTTGTCTGCCCATCACCACTAATTTAAATTTGCTCAAGGTATTAGTTTTGTTTTTTTTAATCAACAAATTAGTTTTTTTAGTTTCTTTAATATACTTAATATTCATGGTGTTTCATCTTTGAGGATGGCATTTATAAATCCAGAAATATTATCTTTATTGGTAGGCTTAACTGAGGAAACAAAAGTAAGGTGGATGGCATTCTCCATTAAGAACAACGGTACTCTAGTGAATTTACCAACTAGTTGACATGGCTTTTACTGTAAAGTCCCAATGGTAAGAAACATTTGTTCAAGACCTATATCATCTATGAAATTTTATTCTACAGCAGTTTTCAATGGATAAAAAAATATTTAAGTAGATACTTTTCCTTTAAAACATGTGTTATAATACATAAAAATACTTGCAAATGGTGAAGTCCTAACTTTGCCACTAGCTAATTCTAAGCTTGCCATATAATTCCTCCAAGATTCCATTTTTGAACAATTGATGTCTAGAATTTGATTTATCACTTAAAATTTTGAATTTGGATAAACATTATAGATCTTCTTTATTAGAGACCTATGTTTGTTTGTGTTATTCAGCAAAATGAAAAGTAATAGCAAAATTTTCTCAAAATCTGAATATGTTAGATATTTAGCTCCTGCTAAGTAGGAGCCTAGAGTTGTTATAGAAGGTATATAAGATATTTAAAATTTCATGTAAAATATTTGAATAAAGTACATTCCCATTCAAAATTATATTTCACAGTATATAATGTGAAGTGATATAAATATTCATATATAAAATAAGAAAAAATGTGTAATAGAAATAACTTGTTAGATCATTGATTATACATAGTCAGTTTTACAAAGTTACTTTACCACAGGCCATTTTGATAATTTTTATAATAAAAGTTGTTATACAATTTTACACTAATCACTGACCAAAGAAATGAAATTAATTAAATTAGAAGAAAGAATAAAACTCAGGTTAAACACTTTAGGTATTGTCTTTATACACATAATGTTTATTGTGATCTCAGTTGCAATAAAAAGAAGACCCTTCATAATAATGTCCAGAGTGTTGAAATAATTGTACTAATCATATATCCTAAATAAAAGTTACATAAAACATTTACCCTCACTGTCAGAAAGTTATTTTAATGAGAAGTGATGTTTTGGGTTAGTAGTTAGCATTTCCACATTATTCGTCTAAATTCTTTATCCTTCTCTTGGCTGCATTCCAAGCAGGGTGATCCTATTCATCTAAATTTTTAATGTAGCTTCAACTGGATGTTACATGCTTCTTTACTTTCTGTCATGTCCAGTTGTGTAGTGTTGAGCATTTTTATTTCTAACTGTGCTGCACTAATCCCTTTGTTTGGTTTGTCTTTCAGAACATGATTTAAAAATATTGCCAAGCTTGCTGGAATCTTGAAGATGAGAGTTTATGAAACTATGAATGTCAAAGTCAGAAGACATTACCAAGCATCTTAAGAGGATTATGTTTATTGTTGATAGGTTTAGTTTGTATTGAACCATACAGGAATTACTGTTTATATAAATGTGTATACTTTATCATCAGTTTGTCGAGCAAACATACTTCTGTTCTCATCAGAATATAATGAATTTTTTTTGTTATGTTATGGTCAGGTTACTAATAACTTTTCTACCTCTATGGGTTTAATATTTATGGATAAATGATAAGGATGTCTGAGGTAGCAAATCCTTATTCAAATAATTCAGTTAATGCTGACATTAGCCTCCATAAACTACCTTAAGTTGGAGAAGAAACCATTTTCAAAGGAGGGGTTTCTTAAATGCCACCAGAGTTTACTTGGTAGAAGGTGCAGGTGGGACTTTTATAGGTGAAGATAGATTTTTCCCTAACTTTTCTTTTTTTCCCCTGTACAAGACTCTCCTATTAGATGAACAAAATAAAATGTCAGTCCTATGAATTTTCCCTGAATAATCACCTCCACACACATGAAATGTCATATTTGAAGGCTATTTCTGGTGGCATCATCTGCAATAAGAAACCTGTATCTCTTTAAATAAATCATCCATTGGTGGCTTGAGTAAACATAAATTATATGTAAATAAATATAAGTAGGAACTAATTTAAAAGGAGGCATATCAGAGGCATTAAAATGAAGGTTTCTGTGAACTGATTTGCACTGACTTTTAGAATGCATTATATATTTATATATTTTGTTAAGTACAAAAGCAACATGTAATATAATGTATTTATCATGCTGCTTTCTTTTGACAGAAAAAAGTGACTCTCGCTCTCTCCCCCTCTCTATCACACACACACACACACACACACACTACACTCCTCAACCAGGTCCAAACCCTAGCTCTAGCACATAGTTCTAATATAATCCTTAGTTAGTTTCTTGCACTCTCTTCCATAAATTCAAGTGGCTGAAATACAAAATAAGTCACACTTTAAAAAACTGTCTTATCATGATTCTCCCAAGAGTTTTACTAGTTGATATATATGTAACCTGGATTTTTAAAAAAGTAGAAACAGGATTCTCTCCTTAGTTTTCTTAGGAGAGCACAAAAATTTTAGGAGAAACTCATTCCTTTAATGATATGCAAAACAAAGTATTTCAAAATGTCCTTTATGTATGTCAAATGAATAAAGGTAGGTAATTGATTTTCTATTGTTGAATATTGGAAATCATCATAACGCTATGGTTTTCTTTTTTTTTTTTCTTCCCAAAACTTCATTTAAGAATGACTATAATACTCAGAAGCCTACAAATTTAAGTAAAATTTCACATCAATGATACATTTTAAAAGTCTTCTGTTTTTTCTTTATAAGGTAGTATAAAACCTGGGGAACGCAGGGGTAAAAATTACAGTTTTGGAACAATTATTTGTGATTAGTATCTTTACTCAAACATCACTCCAGTTTAAAAGAAGCTTAAGATCTATCAGAAATAAGACAGATCTACAGCTTCAAAGGATAGCTTACGAGCCTGAATTCTAAGTAGAATGTACAATTGGAAGGTATGACCTTGAGAGTATAAAAAAGAAACTGATTTACCTGCCAGTTTTGGGTCAAGCTAAGAAATGCAGAAACCACTCCTTTTAAAGTCCCAGAAAAGTTCTTTCCCAAATAATGTATATCATACAACAAAATATGTTTTGCGATATTTGTTGCAAAGTGCGCAGCAATTTTTCTTAAAGAAACTATAACATGAGTGTTAACTTTAGCAATAAATGTGCCTCTATTCAATTTCTTAATTTAAAATGTTTTTGTAGGTTAAACTATTTTTTAAAATATATTTATCCCTTACTTGCAGCAGGCCATTTTATAAGTGATTTAAAATCATCATCTTCCAAGAATTAGGAGAAGTGCAAATTGTAGCGCTCCAAAATCTTACAACTACAGACTATTTACTGTTAAAAGAATATAAGGGATGTGAACATTCCCCAGGAATGGGTTGTTTTAATTTGTCTGATTTCTCTCAGACTGTTCAAGTTCAGTTGGACAATATCCACCATATCATAGATAAGTTTTCACAAATGCCTAAGGTGCCTAACTGGTTTTCTTGGTTTCACTGGAGATGGCTGGTAATTACAGATATGCTTTGGTTATGTAACTGTACTCCTATTATGTCAATGTGTGTGCGCAATTTAAGTAGTAGCTTAAAACCTATACATGCTGAAGTTACTCTACAAGAAGATATGTCAAAGAAATAATCAATCTTCCCATGTTTTCTGCCACCTGCTACTTCTATAGCTTTTCTTCTTCCTTCCTAATTACAACCCTTAAATAGAATTCGTGCCTCATATCAAATTTACCGAGTATCATAATTCTTCCAAGTGGTAACGATACCTCAAGACAAATGCTGGGCATAGAAGCTACAGGGCATAAATATGCAAAGAAATAAAAAGCTAACCATTTCAAACAATAAGGCTTCTCTCTCACTTACCAACTTTACATTTCCATGTATGGCCCCGGAAGATGACTGGTTAGCCAGAGACGGGTAAGATTCCTCAAGGGAGGAACAACGTAAGACAGGCACAGTCGCAGGGGGGTCATCAGGTGAGAAATTGGGGATCAACAGAGGTGAGGCTTAGAACCTCACCCCCCCGTTCTGAGAGAAATCTTCTGCATACGTGGATGTTTTATTGCCCTTGTCTAGCTTGGATTAACACATAGTCTACAGGCACACACCTGATCATCTACATTTGCTCCCTTACAACACTAAACTATGTTTTCTACCTTTATCTTGTATCTACTTACCACTTCAGCATTTTATTAAAAATAATAATAATAAAGAGAGAAACGTGGTATCCACATATAAATCAAGTATAAAAATCAAATGAGTATTCATATTTGAACTGACTGTTTATAGTTCATAATGCATGAACAAAACCGAAAGTTTCTGTGATGACTGCCCTTGTACTGTTCACTATGTAACTTATTCACTATGTAAGAATTTGTTCTCCATATAAGAACTTGTTTGTTATGCCTCAGAAGATTGGAGACTGACAAAAATTAGGCTTGGGGTGGATTAATGATTGTGCATTGAGCATTGACTCCCCTTTACAGAATTTTATTGTTGTTAACAACCATTTGATCAATAAATATGAGAGATGCCCTCACAAAAAATTTAAAAAAAGTACACACTTCCAATGGTAAAATAAATAAGTAACCGGGATATAATGTATAGCATAAGGAATATAGTCAAGATATTGTAACAGCTTGGTATGGTGATAGCTGGTACCTAGAATTGTCATGTATATAAATGTTGAGTCACTATGTTGTACACCTGAAACTAATGTAATGTAATACTGTGTGTCAACTACCCTTCAATAAAAAATAATTATCTACAAAAAAAAAATCATCATCTTATTCAAATATTATAAATTAATTAGACAGGAAATAATATTATTTTCCTTATTTTACAGATGAGGAATTGAGTTCCAGAGAATTTAAATAATTTCCAAAGTTCAAACAGATAGAAAACATCATGGTCAAGATTCAAACAGAATTTTTCATGACTCCAAAACCCAAGTACTGCAATAAGATTTATTATGCTGAACAGCATTATGCATTATAATATACCACAGAGGAATAGCCATTACATAAAGAACATAGGAAAAGATTTGTGTTTACTGTTCAAAGTGAAAACTTTTATTTTTAATAATCAAGTGTAGCTCACTTCGTCTAGTTATCTAGGCATGTATGAGGAAATTTGTTAATTTATTTCATAAAATAAACAAAATAATTTATTGAGACTAATTTAAAAACACCTTAACAAAATTATGTAGATGAAAATTTCACATTAGCATAAACATGAACACTGTGTGCAGAAATTTAAAAATGTAGCAAATAAATTAAATTTTTATGTATAAACTTCTAGTTTCTTGCCATTAAGAGTTAGATAATAATGGGCAGGGTATAAGTATCTGTTATTTTCCAATTTAGGTTCATCTTCTACATGCTATATCTCATATTCCATGACTGCCCACCTTCTTCCCTGAGATGTCAGGGTTTTTTAGAGACCTTTAATATATATATATGAATAGTCCTTAATCTGTGCATTTGCAAAATTCCAAATTTGCCTTTTAAATTTAGCACTATTATCTGGCAATACAGTCTTTATAAATCTGGTGGTACATTATTCTTGTTAACACTTTGAATAAATTTTGTTTGTCCAGCTGTTCTCTGTGACCTAAATATTTGTTCATCTATGTTTTCTTTCATGTGATTGCATTTTCTGTCATCTTTCGTCAAAGAAAAGGATATTATTCTATTTCATTTAAAAGAATGGTCATTTGTGTTTTAGGATGTAAGCTGAAAGGAAAATTCATTATGTCATCATACTATGAAAAACATTGCTCATTGCCTTACATCTTTCACACCTCCAGAGCAGTACCAGATGCTATATATGTATATACAGTTATCTATGCATAAACCTTTTCTTCCTGGATTTGACAGATAAGTATAATTATATTAAAATGGTTCTAGCACACACATATGCAAAAAAAAAAAAATAGGTACATTCCAAGTAGTGGCTGTATCTGATGAAACAGTTAAAAATATAAGCTAATGTTATCTGACTGGTACAAAGGATGGGTGAAAGGACAAGCAGCAGACAGATCCATAAACCTGGAAAAATGATAGCTGAGGAGGAAGTTTATTGGGTAAAATAGCTTGGCTGGGCCATACACCAGGGGGAAAAAATTGCCATTAATCATTATTCAGAGCTAATATATCCTGTGCCTCCTAGAATGATGATGCTAAGTCATAGAGTGTGTTAACATAGGAGTGGTGTTATAAGGGAATGGAAAGAAACGATTCTGCAATTATTCTGACATTTGTAAGTAACCAATTTGTTAGAAATCACTTAAAGAGTAGATTTTCAATTAAATTCATAGAATATTTAAACTCTAAGGAAATAACTGCCCAACACAGCTCTCTATGATGACTTATCCCTTAATCTACTAGGCTCGTTTGGTAGATGCTAACTATATGTGGCTTTATACGTGGCTAGAATGACTGAGGAACTAAAATTTTAATGCTACTTAACTTTAATTAATTCAAATTTTTCTATAAATAATCACACATGGGGGCTATTGACTAGTTATTGTGATAGGTAGAAAGATAGACATGAACAGCCAGGGAAGGGGAAGATAAAGTTCAAGGGAAAAAAACACCCAAAATCTGCCTAGGTAGAGGGTCCCATGTGAAGACAACAAAGGCTTTGCAGGGAGATGACTGCTTTGCCTGTTGGCACCAGGCTAAACTGGTCCCAACCAGATTCCAAGTGGGTACAATGGAACAAAACAAAGAACCACTCAAACCTCATCATAATTTCATTAAAATAAAATTGTGGTTTTGCTCCCACACCCTTGCCATGGACTTTTCTGTGTGCATTGTGGGAAACAACATGCGCACTAGGAGGAATGATGTATAACTAGAACTGTCGAGCAAATGACATAACCCTGTCAATCAAAAGAAGTGCCTCCCAGCTAGGTTGTGATAAATAGACCCTCCCCTAAAATTTCAGGGCCTTTGTCTACCTTGACTCCGGCTTGCTCCTCCCTTGGAGTATTTTCAAATGAGACTTTCACTCTGCTTCACTATTGTGCCTGCCTTTCAGTTCTTTGTTGTGGAAGGGACAAGGACTGAGGAGAACAAAACCAACCTGTAACAAATGGACAGTGCAACACTAAGCAGTCTTATAAATTGCTTCAATTCACTCTCAATTTACAAAGGGTTATGTATTTGCACACTTAAAGTACTGTAAAGATTCTTAATTATTGAAAATACTTATTAAATATGTGTTTATTTTGCAGTTGCCATAGAGGTGACTGTTGAACACTTTGCAATAGTATATGAAATAATGATAATTAAAAAAAAATCCTAGATTACCAATGTATGTTCCATGAAATACTGATATCAGTTTTGAAGAAATATATGTCAATGAAACTTTCCTTCTAAAATGCATTGTAATCTGTACATGTAAAAAATAATAAATTCTGTGTTTTTATTAATGGCGTACAAAAGCAAACAAAAGAAAAAGTCACAAATCAAATCATTCTGAATTAATCAATATATATATATACACATTAATGCATTTTTTTATTAATCATGCTATAGTTGTATGCAACTGCTACCACTAAAATTTAGTGTCTTATAAATTCAGTATATATATTTATGGTTGTCAAAGTGGTTGTATATAGATCATATATAGCATGTAGACTAATTTTAAATAAATTAATGAATAAAAGGAGGTCAAACATTTGGACCTTAAACTGCATTTTCAAAGGAAATGGCAGAATAAATTAAATTTAAGGGGTTGATCAATATCAACATTTTTCTCTGCAGAATAGGATCCTAATTGATAGATAAATAGATATCAGGTATAGGAAAGCCAAATACAACTTTTTTTTTCATAAAATTAATTGAATACAATGGTTTAGGAGGGTAATGGGTCTGTTCATATTGTCTGCCTATAATTTCCTTCCTGAGCCAATCTGAAAGATCCCATCTACTGGGAAGCTAGGATCTGGAGTTTCTTTGTACTATCCCAAGGGTAAGAAGAAATAAAAATAAAATAAAATCATAAGATTTGTGGCTTTTGAATAGAGGAGATCCCAATTCTATAGCCTATCAAGCAGGTATCTCATTCCTCCTTTTTGGGGAAAAAATGACTAGGATGTGGGCAAAGGGCTTGTTCAATTATTCTAGGAACAGTCTTTTACAAGTGAATAAGTGGATGTTGTAGGTTGAATTATACGCCCTCAAAAAGATATGGTGAAGTCCTAATACCTAGTAACTCGGAATGTAACCTATTGGAACTAGTGCCTTCATGGAGGTAATCAAGTTAAAGTGTGGTCATTAGGGTGGGCCTAATCAAAATGACTGGGTCCTTATATAAATGGGGAATTTTGACACAGAAACAGACATGAACAGAGGGAAGACTACATGAAGAGATATAAGAGGAATGTCATGTGAAGACTGAACTATGCTACCACCAGGCAGAGAATTGGTCAGGTGTCTGCCAGTAACCAATGGCTGACAGAAGCTGGAAGAGTCAAGGAAATATTCTTCTGTGTCACTTTCAAAAGGAATAGGGCCCTACTGACACCTTGACATCAGACTTCTGGCCTCTAGAAGTGTAAGACAGTGCATTTATCTATTACTGAAGCCTTAGAAAACTAATTAAGAGGATAAGGAGAACTTCCCCATAACAAAAGTGAAAAAAAATTGCATTTTTTGATTTGTAAATAAAATGGGAACTAATCTATTTAAGATGCAAATGTTAATGACTTTTGGAAGAATCTCGATCAGAAACATGTTTCAAAAAAAATAACTCTGAGTCATGCTGATTCTTCCCTTTGTTGCCATGCTTTCATAAAATCTTGGAAAGAGTCTTAGGGGACATAGCTTAGTCACTTACATACCCATGACTTAACCATATGTTTACTGTGGAATGCTAACGTCAGCCCTACCAGAATGACAGAGACCAACTCATTGAATGCTTGGAATATTTGAGTTGAGTTATGCTGTTCTAGCTTATGGATAGTTTCCAAAGAGATGTTTGGAAGAACAAAAAATATGTCTTCTACTTACAGTATCTCATAAAATCAAAGAACCAAGAAAAGAACCAAGATGCAAAATGGAATAAGAGGAATTGTGAGGATTTTAGCAGCCATCCTTTATTCTCTACTATCTCATTCTAAAGTGTACTCCCTGTAGAGAAAATGGAAATTATGGACAGGATTCTTGCCTCCTGATTCTAATATCACCCACTGTATATACAAAGAGACTATTTGCATACCTATGGACAGCAGGATATTTACCAGGGACAGAGAAGCTGATCAGTGAGGGCAGTACTGGTTCAGGGGAAGGGTAGAGAGGAAATACGCATTCTCTCCTCTCCTCAGTTCTTGGTATATGTAATTGGTCAGGTGTCTGCCAGTAACCAAAGAGACCCACTCAAAGAATTTCTTCCAGTGCTAAGGATGGGAATGAGGAAAAACAGGAGATTGTGGAGAAGAGAGATCTAGAGGGAGAGTCAAGAGAGACTTGAAACCTACTGCTGTGAAAATAAACATGGTATGTACCTCTTTTAAATCTCCCTCAAGTTGCCCTTGTCTTTATACAGTCTTATAAAATTCATAGTGAACTTGCCTGAATCAGGGAACTGCCTCTTCCTGGAGCAACACTCCCATTACCCCATGTTCCATTATAGTTACTGAACCATTTCTTTAGCTCTCTTCTTTAAAACTTCATTCTTCTATTAAATTAAATAGAACATTTTTTAAAACACGAGGTCCCCACTTTCAAACCTCTGATTACTGGACAACAGAATGCAATCTGGCCTGTGCCACCACCACTCCATTGACACTATTTGTTTCAATCATTCTTTGAAAGAATTGATGAAAGAAAATTATCAATTATTTCAATATTGTCAAACAATCACTCTTTATGGTGGCTGATAAGATATGATAAGGTCTAGCCCCTAATTAAATTTCCAACCACCGTCCATTCTGTCTTCTTTCTCACTCTTTCAAATCAAATACACTGGAGTCCGCTGGTGTTTCTTTTCTTTAATGTACCAATATATTGTCTGCCCCAACATTTCACACATTCTTCTCACTCTTTCTATAATGGACTTTATATGGCAGGCTTTTTCTCAAACTTCAGATTCAGCTTACACTTTGACTGCCTCATTGAGTTCTTCCTAAAGATGATAGAAAAAATTTAGACCTTATTTTCTTATCTATCACTGTTCTTAAATCATTTCTTCCAGTGTGTTTGCCATTATAACCTTAAGTTAAATTCATGTGTTTTCTTCTTTGTATTTTATGACTCCTATTATATTGTAAAGCACACAAATGAAAAGCATATATTCTTTCTAAAAACACCATAAACATAGTACATAACCTGTTGAATGGTACATGATATAGTAATAAATGTTTATTAAATACGTAAATGTTATTTTCTCACAGCTCCCATCAATGTTTGTCAGTTGCTTCAACTCCTGTCTCTGTGTTACTAAATTACAAATTTCAGACTTACAGTGAGAGAGCCCTGTCCAGCTTGAATCAGGTATCTATCATAATGTCAACCTGCCATGGTCAAAGGAGCAGTTTACATAAACTTCCTGTATATGTTAAATTCTTCCAAGGAAGAGAGAAATATTCATAGCTACAACATATGTCAACAATGATTATTTACCACATAAAACCAAATAAAATTTGGATAATTTCTACAAGAAAAAGTTAAGCATAGGCAATAACTAACTGCTGCCCTTAAGATAAGAATCTGACTGAACCATGTTTTTCTAAAGATTAAGATATATATGAAGAACAGAAATAACACTGCTGAAAAGATATTGTTTATATTTCAATTAGAAGCAAAAAAAAAAGTAACTTCCTTCATTTTTCAAGCTTTGTATCCTGTTAGTGATATGAGTGAGATTTGTGGAAGATGGGAAAATAATTACATATTTAATTTTACTAATGAAGGGTCCTGAAGGAGGGGGAATGGATCTAAGATCAAGAAGGCAAATGATTAGCATACTACCTATTAGGAAATAGAAGCCCTTTCTGTTTGTAGCTTCCCTGTGATTAATGGGATTGGGATGTTTGTCTTTTTCTTAATCCCATTCTCACCAACACAAACAAATTCACGTCTAGGTTTATAAATGTACATGTGACACATTATGAGGGACCCAGACAGCATCTGCCTCAATTTTTTTCCTTCTAAATCACTCCTATCATTCACCAGCTAGAAGGGATTTTCTGGCTTTCTCTTTGCTGGTGGATATTCTACTATATATCATATCCTGTAGCAGTAATGATGTACAGATTACATAGATATAGGTGTAGACAAAGACACAGGAATAGATACAGGCATATTTCGAGGGATAGGTATAATTGTAAATAAAGATAAATTTAGAAAACTCAATTTCTCTTTAACAAATCTTGATATATACTGCTGGCTCAGAAATGGTCTTACTTCAAACCATCAACAAAATGAAAAGCTACTGAAAGGAAGAATGTATTTGAAAATGATGTGCCTGATAAGAGGTTATCCTCTTCTATCCAAAAATATATAAAGAAATCATATAACTCAAAACCTAAAAAATAATAATAAAATAAAGTAAGTCAATTGAAAAATGAGCAGAGGACCTGAATAGACATTTCTCTAAGGAAGACATACAGATGGCCAACAGACACATGAAAAGATGCTCAACATCACTAATTTTTAAGGAAATGCAAATCAAAACCACAGTGAGTCAGAATGTCTAGTATCAAAATATGTGTTGGCAAGGATGTAGAGAAAAGCTAACTGTCATGCACTGTGGGAAGGAATGCAAATTGGTGCAGCCACTATGGAAGACATTTTGGAAGTTCTTCAAAAATTAAAAATAGAAATACCATATGACCTAGTAAATCCACTTCTGGTAGTTCCATAAAGAAAATAAAATCTCCAATTAAAAAAGACACATGCACCCTTATGCTTACTGCAAAACCATTTAGAATAGCAAGATATGGAAGCAATCTAAGTGTAGATATACGAATGGATAAGGAAGATGTGATATGTATACATAAAGGAATTTTATTCAGCAATTAAAAAGAATGAAATCTGGCCATTTGCAATAACTTGGATAGAACTAAGTGAATAATTCAGAGAAAAAGAAATACCACATGATTCACCTAAGAGAATTAAAAACAAGACAGAAATAAAATCATAAATACAGAGAACTAACTGATAATTGCCATAGGGGAGAAGCTTGGGGAAAATGAGCAAATGGATGAAGGGTATAAAGAGGTACAGACTTCCAATTATAAAATACATAAATCACAGGGATGAAAAGTATAACACGGGGATTATAGTCAATAATATTGCAAGAACTTTTGTATGGTGACATGATGATTGCCTTTATCATGGTAAACATTTGTAATATGTATAATTGTTGAATCAGTATATTGTATATCTGATACTAATATAATAATATATGTCAATAATACTTCAATAAAAATAAATTTAAAAATGATTTTACTTCAAATTCCTGTAATTGAAATACAAAGCTTTATATCGCCATTCTCCCTACCTTCCAGTTCTCCCCAAGGCAGAATAGTTTAATATGGACACAACGTAAAATTATGCAAATATATGCAAGTATATATATGAGTATACTCAAAATATACCTTTTTAGTGAATATGCATATTATGCTATTTTAAAATAAATTGTAGAATTAAAGAAGTCACATTTTATCTTTGAATATTTTATTCCCTTTTTCCTTTAAAATAAAGTATCTTATAAAAATGTGTTTGTTCTATTGTAAGGTAAATAAAAATTATGTTTTTCTTTTTGTAACAATGAACACATCTTTAGACCATACTTTAATTAGTTACATAAATCCATTTCTCAGGGGGCGGAGCCAAGATGGCACTGTGAGTAGGACAGTGGGAATCTCCTCCCAAAAACATATATATTTTTGAAAATACAACAAATACAACTAATCCTAAGAGAGAGACCAGAAGACACAGGACAACAGCCAGACTACATCCACATCTGTGAGAACACAGCACCTAGTGAAAGGGGTAAGATACAAGCTCCGGCCCGGCGGGACCTGAGCGCCCCTCCCCCCAGCTCCTGGCAGGAGGAGAGGAGTCAGAACGGGGAGGGAGAGGGAGCCCAGAACTGCTAAACACCCAGCCCTAGACATCTGCACCAGAGTGCAGACACAGTGCATGCGTGGAGTGCTGGAAACTAGGGAAACAGGACAGCAAGACCTTTGAGTGGGTCCCGAAGCCTGTGCCACTGTGACAAAGAAAAGCGAGTGCTTTTTGAAAGTCTTAAAGGGATAGGGATGCCACAGCTGGATGGAAGCTTCCCGGGTCACAGTCCAGCAGTTGGAAATTCCAGAGTACCCCGGGCGCACTAACCCCCGGGGCAACAGCTCTGAGACCCCTCACGGATGTAAACAGCCAAACAGCCCCCGGTCCATTACCCTTCCGGGGCCCCGCCATAGCAGAGCAGCAACCTGAGGCTGGCCACGCCCACATCAAGGGAGCCTCCTCAATACCAGCCAGGAAAGATACAGAGACCCAGTCTACACGCAATTGCTCAACACAAGCCACTAGGGGTCGCAGCTGTCCCAGTAAAGAAAGGCCAGGAGCTACTGGAAAGCCTTGGCTCTCCCAGCTGACAGAAAGTCAATAGCTCACTATTGCACCTATCAACATGGAAAGGCAAAAAAATTTGATCCAGACAAGACTAACCCAGACAGCTTTGACATCTGCTACATCTTCCCCTGGGAAGGAACTGGGGGATACAGACATAACCAGTCTTCCTGAAAAAGAATTCAAAACAAAAGTCATAACCATGCTGATGGACTTGCAGAGAAATATGCAAGAACAAAGGAGGGAGAATGCAGAAATAAAACAAGGTCTGGAAGGACCTCAAAACAGAATGGACGAGATGCAAGAGACCATTAATGGACTAGAAAACAGAGAACAAGAACGCAGAGAACCTGATGCAGAGAAAGACAAAAGGATCTCCAGGAATGAAAGAATTTTCAAAGAACTAAGTGACCAATCTAAATGGAACAATATTCACATTATAGGGGTACCAGAATAAGAAGAGAGAAAAAGGGATAGAAAGTGTCTTTGAATAAATAATTGCTGAAAACTTCCCCAAACTAGGGGAGAAAATGGCCTCTCAGACAACAGAGGTACAAAGAACTCCCATGAAAAGGGATCCAAGGAGGGCAACACCAAGACACATAATAATTAAAATGGCAAAGATCAAAGACAAGGACAAAGTATTACAAGCAGCCAGAGAGAAAAAAAAGGTTACCTACAAAGGAAAACCCATCAGGCTATCATCAGACTTCTCAACAGAAACCCTACAGGCCAGAAGAGAATGGCATGATACACTTAATGCAATGAAACAGAAGGGCCTCGAACCAAGATTACTGCATCCAGCACGATTAACATATAAATATGAAGGAGGGATTAAACAATTCCCAGACAAGCAAAAGTTGAGAGAATTTGCCTCCCACAAACCACCTCTACAGGGCATCTTACAGGGACTGCTCTAGATGGGAGCACTCCTAAAAAGAGCACAGAACAAAACACCCAACATAAGAAGAAGGGAGGAGGAGGAATAAGAAGGGAGAGAAATAAAGAATCATCAGACCATGTTTATAATAGCTCAATAAGTGAGTTAAGTTAGACAGTAAGATAGTAAAGAAGCTAACCTTGAACCTTTGGTAACCACAAACTTAAAGCCTGCAATGGCAATAAGTACATACCTTTCAATAATCACCCAAAATGTAAATGGACTGAATGCACCAAACAAAAGACACAGAGTAATAGAATGGATAAAAAAGCAAGACCCATCCATATGCTGCTTACAAGAGACTCACCTAAAACCCAAAGACATGCACAGACTTAAACTCAAGGGATGGAAAAAGATATTTCATGCAAACAACAGAGAGAAAAAAGCAGTTGTTGCAATACTACTATCAGACAAAATAGACTTCAAAATAAAGAAAGTAAAAAAGATAAAGAAGGACATTATATAATGATAAAGGGCTCAGTACAACAAGAGGATATAATCATTATAAATGTATTTGCACCCAATACAGGAGCACCAACATATGTGAAACAAATACTAACAGAATTAAAGGAGGAAATAGAATGCAATGCATTCATTCTGGGAGACTTCAACACACCACTCACACCAAAGGACAGATCCACCAGACAGAAAATAAGTAAGGACACAGAGGCACTGAACAACACACTAGAACAGATGGACCTAATAGACATCCACAGAACTCTACATCCAAAAGCAACAGGATACACGTTCTTCTCAAGTGCACATGGAATATTCTCCAGAATAGACCACATACTAGGCCACAAAAAGAACCTCAGTAAATTTCAAAAGATTGAAATCCTGCCAACCAACTTTTCAGACCACAAAGGCATAAAACTAGAAATAAACTATACAAAGTAAGCAAAGAGGCTCACAAACACACGGAGGCTTAACAACACGCTCCTAATAATCAGTGGATCAATGACCAAATCAAAATGGAGATCCAGCAATATATGGAAACAAATGACAACAACAACACAAAGCCCCAACTACTGTGGGATGCAGCATAAGCAGTCGTAAGAGAAAAGTATATAGCAATCCAGGCATATTTAAAAAAGGAACAACAATCCCAAATGAATGGTCTAATGTCACAGTTATCGAAATTGGAAAAAGAAGAACAAAAGAGACCTAAGGTCAGCAGAAGAAGGGACATAATAAAGATCAGAGAAGAAATAAATAAAATTGAGAAGAATAAAACAATAGCAAAAATCAATGAAACCAAGAGCTGGCTCTTTGAGAAAATAAACATACTTATTAAGAGGAAAAGAGAGTCAACACAAATCAACAGAATCAGAAACGAGAAAGGAAAAATCATGACGGACCCCACAGAAATGCAAAGAATTATTAGAGACTACTATGAAAACCTATATGCTAACAAGCTGGGAAACCTAAGAGAAATGGACAACTTCTAAGAAAAATACAACCTCCAAGACTGAACCAGAAAGAAACAGAAAATCTAAACAGAACAATTACCAGCAACGAAATTGAAGCTTTAATCAAAAAACTACCAAAGAACAAAACACCCGGGCCAGATGGATTTACCCAGGAATTTTATCAGACATACAGAGAAGACATAATACCCATTCTCCTTAAAGTTTTCCAAAAAATAGAAGAGGAGGGAATACTCCCAGACTTATTCTATGAAGCCAACATCACCCTAAAACCAAAACCAGGCAAAGACCCCAGCGAAAAGAAAACTACAGACCAATATCCCTGATGAACGTAGATGCGAAAATACTCAACAAAATATTAGCAAACTGAATTCAAAAATACATCAAAACCATCGTACACCATGACCAAGTGGGATTCATCCCAGGGATGCAAGGATGGCACAACATTCGAAAGTCCATCAACATCATCCACCACATCAAGATAAAGAAAGACAAAAACCACATGATCATCTCCATAGAAGATGAAAAAGCATTCGATAAAATTCAATATCCATTCATGATAAAAACTCTCAACAAAATGGGGTATAGAGGGCATGTACCTCAACATAATAAAGGTCATATAAGTGATAAACCCACAGCGAACATCATACTGAACAGCGAAAGCTGAAAGCGTTTCCTCTCAGATCGGGAACAAGACAGGGATGCCCACTCTCCCCACTGTTATTCAACATAGTACTGGAGGTCCTAGCCATGGCAATAAGACAAAACAAAGAAATACGAGGAATCCAGATTGGTAAAGAACAAGTTAAACTGTCACTATTTGCAGATGACATGATATTGTACATAAAATCCCAAAAGACTCCACTCTGAAACTACTAGAGCTAATATTGGAATTCAGCAAAGTTGCAGGATACAAAATTAACACACAGAAATCTGTGGCTTTCCTGTACACTAACAATAAACTAATAGAAAGAGAAATCAGAAGACAATTCCATTCACAATAGCATCAAAAAGAATAAAATACCTAGGAATAAACCTAACCACGGAAGTGAAGACCTATACCCTGAAAACTATAAGACACTCGTAAGAGAAATTAAAGAGGACACTAACAAATGGAAACTCATCCCATGCTCCTGGCTAGGAAGAATTAATATCGTCAAAATGGCCATCCAGACCAAAGCAATATAAAGATTTGATGCAATCCCTATCAAATTACCAACAGCTTTCTTCAATGAACTGGTGCAAATAGTTCAAAAATTCACATGGAATCACCAAAGACCCCGAATAGCTAAAGCAATCCTGAGAAGGAAGAATAAAGTGGGGGGGGGGATCTCACTCCCCAACTTCAAGCTCTACTACAAAGCCACAGTAATCAAGACAATTTGGTACTGGCACAAGAACAGAGCCACAGACCAATGGAACAGAACAGAGACTCTAAACATTAACACAAACACATATGGTCAACTAATATTCGATAAAGGGGTCATGGACATACAATGGGGAAAAGACAGTCTCTTCAACAGATGGTGCTGGCAAAACTGTACAGCTACCTGTAAGAGAATGAAACTGGATCACTGTCTAACCTCATACACAAAAGTAAATTTGAAATGGATCAAAGACTTGAATGTAAGTCATGAAACCATAAAACTCTTAGAAAAAAACACAGGCAAAAATCTCTTAGACATAAACATGACTGACCTCTTCTTGAACATATCTCCCCGGGGAATTTAAACAAATGCAAAATGAACAAATGGGACTGTATCAAGTTGAAGAGCTTCTGTACAGCAAGGGGTGCCATCAATAGAACAAAAAGTATCCTACAGTATGGGAAAATATATCAGAAAATGAGATATCCGAAAAAGGGTTGACATTCAAAATATATAAAGAGCTCACATGCCTCAACAAACAAAAAGCAAATAACCCAATTAAAAAATGGGCAGAGGAGCTGAATAGACAGTTCTCTAAAGAAGAAATTCAGATGGCCAACAGACACATGAAAAGATGCTCCACATCGCTTGACATCAGAGAAATGCAAATTAAAAACACAGTGAGATATCATCTCACACCAGTAAGGATGGCTACCATCCAAAATACAAACAACACCAAATGTTGGCAAGGTTGTGGAGAAAGGGGAACCCTCTTACACTGCTGGTGGGAATGTAAATTAGTTCAACCATTGTGGAAAGCAGTATGGAGGGTCCTCAAAATGCTCAAAATAGACTTACCATTTGACCCAAGATTTCCACTTCTAGGAATTTACCTTAATAATGCAGCACTCCCATTTGAAAAAGACAGATGCACCCCTATGTTTATCGCTGCACTATTTATAACAGCCAAGGTAAGGAAGCAACCTAAATGTCCATCAGTAGATGACTGGATAAAGAAGATGTGGTACATATACACAATGGAATATTACTCAGCCATAAGAAGAAAACAAATCCTACCATTCACAGCAACATGGATGGAGCTAGAGGGTATTATGCTCAGTGAAATAAGCCACGCGGAGAAAGACAAGTACCAAATGATTTCACTCATATGTGGAGTATAAGAACAAAAGAAAACTGAAGGAACAAAACAGCAGCAGAATCACAGAACCCAAGAATGGACTTATAGTTACCAAAGGGAAAGGGACTTGGGAGGACGGGTGGGAAGGGAGGGATAAGGGCGGGAAGAAAAGAAAGGGGGCATTATGATTAACATGTATAGTGTGGGGGGTGGGCATGGGGAGGGCTGTGCAACACAGAGAAGACAAGTAGTGATTTTTCAGCATCTTACTATGTTGAAGGACAGTGACTGTGAATTTGGTGACAAGTAGTGATTTTACATCATCTTGCTATTTTGATGGACAGTGACTGTGAATGGGGATGTCGGGGGGCCTTGGTGAAGGGGGGAGCCTAGTAAACATAATGTCCTTCATGTAACTGTAGATTTATGATACCAAAAGAAAAAAAAGAAAAAATAAACAAATCCATTTCTCATTGTAATTTGTATATTCTGAGGTTATACTATCTACTCATCAGATTATACTGTAATCTGGTTCATTTTTGAAAATGCTACCCTATACTCAGACTAGAGATGTAACAAGTAGCTGTCTAATGTACTTTCCCACCTCTATACATTTATTTTTTGAATTTCGTACATCCAGAATGGCCTATCCAGCAAGACCAATTCTGACACTTAACCTAATAACCATTCATAGATTCTCCTGGCTAGAAAATTCCCTCATCCTTCCCTGAATTCTTTACTATGCTGTACATTATTCATATGCTTCTTCATCTTCATAGCTTTGCAACACATTTAAATTCTACTCCCATCACTTAAGTAATAACATCATAACATTTAAATGGAGCAAGCAGCTTCATAATTTCCCTAGTGCATGGCAAAGAAGACTTACAAATATATGTTGTATTTAATGAATTACATACTTATTAAGATACATGTTTGAAAGGCATAATGTTTTTCCATTATATATTATTAGGGATATTAATTAATTCAAAATATTTTAAATTTATATTTAACTGAAAATTATCTCTAACCTTACAGTTAAAAAATTAAATAGGGTTTAAAAATTAAAATTTTAGAGTTCTGAATCTACTAAAAAACGTCTCAAGTGAAAGGAATTGTTGGGATAATAGAGTTTTCAATAAATAATTAAATGCTCACAAAAGGTATTCACTTTATTTTTAGCAGTCCTTTTTAGAATGTATTTATTAAACTAGATTATAACTCCTATTTGCAAATTAAAGTTATTGACAAATAATGTGGGTTGCTTTACCTCAAAGCATCTTCAAGTGCATTTTACAGTTAATTCAAAATAGTTGCAATTAAATGTAAATATTTTCCATCTTCTGGTTACTGGAAATAGTATGTATTAAGTAGAAATAGAAAAAAAACATTCCCAAGTCTAACACCTGAGTTGAAAACCTCATCTTAGAGAAACTTAACAGAGGGAATAAGAGTGGAGGGGTCAATTTCATGAACAAAAGGCATTCCCAGACCTAGAAATTATAGTTCCTTTTAAGATCAGTACAGCAAGGATTTAACCTTGCCACCACTGCAGTTTAAGTTATATATAATTACATTCTACAGAGTCGACATTTTCACCTTGGTAGGCAATAATAAGGCCATGCCGATGCAGGCTAAAACCAGTAATTTCAGCATTCTGCTTCCTCTCGCATTGATGATAATAAGATATGGCATTGAAGCATGCATGAGCCTCCATTTAATTGTCAGTACAGTCTTTTATTTAAACAACAAAATAGTTAGCAGTAAGTTTATAAATGTGGAAAACATGCAAAATAGCAAGTCTGTTAACTTTTAAAAACACCTCACACAGAAAAGGCCAAGCATTTAATGTCTGTTTCTACTTCCCTTTAAAGAAGTCAAAACTAATAGAGAATACATGACTGGAAAAGGTAATTGGACTTTCTTTGTAGAGAATGAAAAGTTTGCTAAAACATCTCTAAAAGTATACATCTTTAAATGTTGACTGTATAGTATAGAAAAATATGAGAAATCATTTAAACTTGAAATCAAATTGCATTACTTTATGTAGACTGTTTTTTAAACTCATAAATACGTTTTGAATAGAACTGAGCTTCATTTTTAGTAAAGTGCCAGGAAAACATGTCTTGAGAGATCAGCTATTGTTAACATTAAGAATATGAATCATGGCTGTAAAATTTTTGTTGTGTTTTTCGATCAACAATATATTCCTCTTTTTCAAAATTCAAAGAGAATATAAAAAGTATCCATTTGGAGGTCGTGCACCATTTCCCACCCCCACAGTCTACATCCCAAACCTGTATGTACTCTTTTTTTCAATTATTAATTTCTCATTTAAACTTCAAGAAAACAGAAGAACAATTTTATTCTCTTAATACCATTTAAAAATTTTATATGTCCTAACATACTTTATGAAATGACATGGAAAGCTGAGCATCCACACACATAATATGTCTAGAGTATCACTTACACCAAAGCATTAGGAAAAGTCATTTGGTATTACTGGCTTCACTTAATTCGGGCTTTAATCTGTTTCCTTTTCTGGCTCTTTTTATCTTCTCACTTTCTAAATAATGGAACACCCAGGGTTCATTCTGGGGACCACGTGTCTTTCTATTTTACTCCCTAGGTGATCTTGGCTAAATGCCGATAACTCACATATTTATATTGTTTGACAAGTTCTTCCTTATGAAAACTTTATACCAGGATCTCTAACAGCATACTTTGGCACTTCCAAACTTCAAATTTCACCTGCACTGAATGATATTTGCCTCCAAATCAATGCCTACTTTAGCCTTACCCATTTCAGTTTGTATCACTCTTCTTGTTACTTAGGCCCAGCACCTTGTTATTATCCTTGAAGCCTTTCTTTCTTCTCACATGACACTCTGTCCTGCTTAACTTGGCCCCTGTTATTTCTCTGGCCTCATCTCCTTAACTCCCAGCCTTTAGTCATTCATTCTGTTCCAGCCACATTGCCTTTCCATGCCGTTCCTCTTCACTAGGTACATCCCTACCTCAAGGCACTGACAATCGAAATCCCTCTGCTTGGAATACTCTTTCAAAGCCCATATCAAGTAGCTATTTCATTTTTCTCGTATCTTAATTTAAATGCTACAGGTTTACCCTTGTATATATATTTATAATTTGACCAACTGGCACTCTCCTGGCCAGGGCCACATTTTCGTGGTCTCCTCATTAGTACACCATCTCCATTCCTGACTGCCTTTCATGTATTTTCTTTTTTTTTTTTTTAGATAATTATTTTTTATTGAAGGGTAGTTGACACACAGTATTACATTACATTAGTTTCAGGTGTACAACACAGTGATTCAACATTTATATACATGATAATTCTAAGTACCAGCTATTACCATACCAAGTTGTTACAATATTTTGACTATATTCCTTATGCTATACATTACATCCCGGTTGCTTATTTATTTTACAATTGGAAGTGTGTACTTTTTCTTGGTTGTTGTTGTTAGGGCATCTCTCATATTTATTGATCAAATGGTTGTTAACAACAATAAAATTCTGTATAGGGGAGTCAATGCTCAATGCACAATCATTAATCCACCCCAAGCCTAATTTTCGTCAGTCTCCAATCTTCTGAAGCATAACGAACAAGTTCTTACATGGAGAACAAATTCTTACATAGTGAATAAGTTACATGGTGAACAGTACAAGGGCAGTCATCACAGAAACTTTTGGTTTTGCTCATGCATTATGAACTATAAACAGTCAGTTCAAATATGAATACACATTTGATTTTTATACTTGATTTATATGTGGATACCACATTTCTCTCTTTATTATTTTTAATAAGATGCTGAAGTGGTAGGTAGATACAACATAAAGGTAGAAAACATAGTTTAGTGTTGTAAGAGAGCAAATGTAGATGTTCAGGTGTGTGCCTGTAGACTATGTGTTAATCCAAGCTAGACAAGGGCAATAAAACATCCACATATGCAGAAGATTTCTCTCAGAACAGGGGGGGTGAGGTTCTAAGCCTCACCTCTGTTGATCCCCAATTTCTCACCTGATGACCCCCCTGCGACTGTGCCTGTCTTACGCTGTTCCTCCCTTGAGGAATCTTACCCGTCTCTGGCTAACCAGTCATCTTCCGGGGCCATACAGGGAAATGTTAAGTTGGTAAGTGAGAGAGAAGCCTTATTGTTTGAAATGGTTAGCTTTTTATTTCTTTGCATATTTATGCCCTGTGGCTTCTATGCCCAGCATTTGTCTTGAGGTATCTTTACCACTTGGAGGGGTTATGATACTCGGTAAATTTGATATGAGGCACGAATTCTATTTAAGAATTCGTTGTAATTAGGAAGGAAGAAGAAAAGCTATAGAAGTAGCAGGCGGGAGAAAACATGGGAAGATTGATTATTTCTTTGACATATCTTCTTGTAGAGTAACTTCAGCATGTATATATTTTAAGCTACTACTTAAATTGCGCACACACATTAACATAATAGGAGTATAGTTACATAACCAAAGCATACCTGTAATTACCAGCCATCTCCAGTGAAACCAAGAAAACCAGTTAGGTACCCTAGGCATTTGTGAAAACTTATCAATGATATGATGGTTATTATCTAACTGAATTTGAATAGTTTGAGAAAAATCAGACAAATTAAAACAACCCATTCCTGGGCACTGTTCACATCCCATATGTTCTTTTAACAGTAAATAGTCTGTAGTTGTAAGATTTTGGAGCGCTACAATTTGCACTTCTCCTAATTCTTGGTTGAGTTCCAACAGTATAGATCCAGTCAAATTTGTTGTTTTACTGTATGCACAGGCCAGCTTAGATATCTCCTTCATTCCCATGGCAAGTCCAGGAGCTGGTGGGATGAGTGCATCTACAGCTGTAGCAGTGCGTGGATCTTTGTTGGGGTTTTTTGATGATTATCTTCTGGCATGAGTCTTCCCGAGAGTGCTGATGTTGGAAGTTCTCTTTCATATCGGTTCTTAGTTCATTTTTGGGGTAGCCAAATTAGGCTTTGATCCTCTGTATAAACACAAACAGACCCTTTGCCTACACTTTTATATGTCCTTTATATCATTGTGTAGAACTCATTAGAGGTCACCACATAGGAACTGCATTTTCTTTTTTTTAATCATTAATCTACACTTACATGACGAATACTTTGTTTACTAGGCTCTCCCCTATACCAGGTCCCCCCTATATACTCCTTTACAGTCACTGTCCATCAGCGTAGCAACCTGTTGTAGAATCACTACTTGTCTTCTCTGTGTTGTACAGCCCTCCCCTTTCTCCCACCCCGCTATGGATGCTAATCTTAATACCCCCCTACTTCTCCCCCCCTTATCCCTCCCTACCCACCCATCCTCCCCAGTCCCTTTCCCTTTGGTACCTGTTAGTCCATTCTTGAGTTCTGTGATTCTGCTGCTGTTTTGTTCCTTCAGTTTTTCCTTTGTTCTTATATTCCACAGATGAGTGAAATCATTTGGTATTTCTCTTTCTCTGCTTGGCTTGTTTCACTGCGCAAAATACCCTCCAGCTCCATCCATGTTGCTGCAAATGGTTGGATTTGCCCTTTTCTTATGGCTGAGTAGTATTCCATTGTGTATATGTACCACATCTTCTTTATCCATTCATCTATCGATGGA
The DNA here is from genome assembly GCF_030020395.1 of Manis pentadactyla. Classification (NCBI taxonomy): domain Eukaryota; kingdom Metazoa; phylum Chordata; class Mammalia; order Pholidota; family Manidae; genus Manis; species Manis pentadactyla. Next base: position 118,477,495 of record NC_080023.1, on the reverse strand, counting down.
CATTTAGGTTGCTTCCAATTCTTGGCTATTGTAAATAGTGCTGCGATAAACATAGGGGTGCACTGATCTTTCTCATACTTGATTGCTGCATTCTTAGGGTAAATTCCTAGGAGTGCAATTCCTGGGTCAAATGGTAAGTCTGTTTTGAGCATTTTGATGTACCTCCATACTGCTTTCCACAATGGTTGAACTAACTTACATTCCCACCAGCAGTGTAGGAGGGTTCCCCTTTCTCCACAGCCTCGCCAACATTTGATGTTGTTTGTCTTTTGGATGGCAGCCATCCTTACTGGTGTGAGGTGATACCTCATTGTAGTTTTAATTTGCATTTCTCTGATAATTAGCGATGTGGAGCATCTTTTCATGTGTCTGTTGGCCATCTGTATTTCTTTTTTGGAGAACCGTCTGTTCAGTTCCTTTGCCCATTTTTTAATTGGGTTATTTGTTTTTTGTTTGTTGAGGCGTGTGAGCTCTTTATATATTCTGGACGTCAAGCCTTTATCGGATGTGTCATTTTCAAAGATATTCTCCCATACTGTAGGGTTTCTTTTTGTTCTATTGATGGTGTCTTTTGCTGTACAGAAGCTTTTCAGCTTAATATAGTCCCACTTGTTCATTTTTGCTGTTGTTTTCCTTGCCCGGGGAGATATGTTCAAGAAGAGGTCACTCATGTTTATGTCTAAGAGGTTTGTGCCTATGTTTTCTTCCAAGAGTTTAATGGTTTCATGACTTACATTCAGGTCTTTGATCCATTTTGAGTTTACTTTTGTATATGGGGTTAGACGATGGTCCAGTTTCATTCTCCTACATGTAGCTGTCCAGTTTTGCCAGCACCATCTGTTGAAGAGACTGTCATTTCGCCATTGTATGTCCATGGCTCCTTTATCAAATATTAATTGACCACATATGTCTGGGTTAATGTCTGGATTGTCTAGTCTGTTCCATTGGTCTGTGGCTCTGTTCTTGTGCCAGTACCAAATTGTCTTGATTACTATGGCTTTATAATAGAGCTTGAAGTTGGGGAGTGAGATCCCCCCTACTTTATTCTTCTTTCTCAGGATTGCTTTGGCTATTCGGGGTCTTTGGTGGTTCCATATGAATTTTTGAATTATTTGATCCAGTTCATTGAAGTTCATAGGGATTGCATCAAATCTGTATATTGCTTTGGGCAGGATGGCCATTTTGACGATATTAATTCTTCCTAGCCATGAGCAGGGGATGCGTTTCCATCTGTTAGTGTCCCCTTTAATTTCTTTTAAGAGTGACTTGTAGTTTTCAGAATATAAGTCTTTCACTTCTTTGGTTAGGTTTATTCCTAGGTATTTTATTTTTTTTGATGCAATTGTGAATGGAGTTGTTTTCCTGATTTCTCTTTCTGTTGGTTCATTGTTGGTATATAGGAAAGCCACAGATTTCTGTGTGTTGATTTTGTATCCTGCAACTTTGCTGTATTCCGATATCAGTTCTAGTAGTTCTGGGGTGGAGTCTTTAGGGTTTTTTATGTACAGTATCATGTCATCTGCAAATAGTGACAGTTTGACTGCTTCTTTGCCAATCTGGATTCCTTGTATTTTTTTGTTTTGTCTGATTGCCGTGGCTAGGACCTCTAGTACAATGTTAAATAACAGTGGGGAGAGTGGGCATCCCTGTCTAGTTCCCGATCTCAGCGGAAATGCTTTCGGCTTCTCGCTATTCAATATAATGTTGGCTGTGGGTTTTTCATAGATGGCCTTTATTATGTTGAGGTAGTTGCCCTCTATTCCCATTTTGCTGAGAGTTTTTATCATGAATGGATGTTGAACTTTGTCAAATCCTTTTTCAGCATCTATGGAGATGATCACGTGGTTTTTGTCTTTCTTTTTGTTGATATGGTGGATGATATTGATGGACTTTCGAATGTTGTGCCATCCTTGCATCCCTGGGATGAATCCCACTTGGTCATGGTGTACGATGGTTTTGATGTATTTTTGAATTCGGTTTGCTAAAATTTTGTTGAGTATTTTTGCGTCTACGTTCATCAGGGATATTGGTCTATAGTTTTCGTTTTTGGTGGTGTCTTTGCCTGGTTTTGGTATTAGGGTGATGTTAGCTTCATAGAATGAGTTTGGGAGTATCCCCTCCTCTTCTATTTCTTGGAAAACTTTAAGGAGAATGGGTATTATGTCTTCCCTGTATGTCTGATAAAATTCCGAGGTAAATCCATCTGGCCCGGGGGTTTTGTTCTTTGGTAGTTTTTTGATTACCGCTTCAATTTCGTTGCTGGTAATTGGTCTGTTTAGATTTTCTGTTTCTTTTTGGGTCAGTCTTGGAAGGTTGTATTTTTCTAGGAAGTTGTCCATTTCTCCTAGGTTTCCCAGCTTGTTAGCATATCGGTTTTCATAGTAGTCTCTAATAATTCTTTGTATTTCTGCGGGATCTGTTGTGATTTTTCCTTTCTCATTTCTGATACTGTTGATTTGTGTTGACTCTCTTTTCCTCTTAATAAGTCTGGCTAGAGGCTTATCTATTTTGTTTATTTTCTCGAAGAACCAGCTCTTGGTTTCATTGATTTTTGCTATTGTTTTATTCTTCTCAATTTTATTTATTTCTTCTCTGATCTTTATTATGTCCCTCCTTCTGTTGACCTTAGGCCTCATTTGTTCTTCTTTTTCCAATTTTGATAGTTGTGACATTAGACCGTTCATTTGGGATTGCTCTTCCTTTTTTAAATATGCTTGGATTGCTATATACTTTCCTCTTAAGACTGCTTTTGCTGCGTCCCACAGAAGTTGGGGCTTAGTGTTGTTGTTGTCATTTGTTTCCATATATTGCTGGATCTCCATTTTGATTTGGTCATTGATCCATTGATTATTTAGGAGCGTGTTGTTTAGCCTCCATGTGTTTGTGAGCCTTTTTGCTTTCTTTGAACAGTTTATTTCTAGTTTAATGCCTTTGTGGTCTGAAAAGTTGGTTGGTAGGATTTCAATCTTTTGGAATTTACTGAGGCTCTTTTTGTGTCCTAGTATGTGGTCTATTCTGGAGAATGTTCCATGTGCACTTGAGAAGAACGTGTATCCTGTTGCTTTTGGATGTAGAGTTCTGTAGATGTCTATTAGGTTCATCTGTTCTAGTGTGTTGTTCAGTGCCTCTGTGTCCTTACTTATTTTCTGTCTGGTGGATCTGTCCTTTGGAGTGAGTGGTGTGTTGAAGTCTCCTAGAATGAATGCATTGCATTCTATTTCCTCCTTTAGTTCTGTTAATATTTGTTTCAGGTATGTTGGTGCTCCTGTATTGGGTGCATATATATTTATAATGGTTATATCCTCTTGATGGACTGAGCCCTTTATCATTATGTAATGTCCTTCTTTGTCTTTTGTTACTTTCTTTATTTTGAAGTCTGTTTTGTCTGATACCAGAATTGCAACACCTGCTTTCTTCTCTCTGTTGTTTGCTTGAAATATTTTTTCCATCCCTTGACTTTAAGTCTGTGCGCGTCTTTGGGTTAGAGGTGAGTCTCTTGTAAGCAGCATATGGATGGATCTTGCTTTTTTATCCATTCTATTACTCTGTGTCTTTTGATTGGTGCATTCAGTCCATTTACATTTAGGGTGATTATTGAAAGGTATGAATTTATTGCCATTGCAGGCTTTAAGTTTGTGGTTACCAAAGGTTTAAGGTTAGCTTCTTTACTGTCTTACTGTCTAACTTAACTCACTTGTTGAGCTATTATAAACACAATCTGATGATTCTTTATTTCTCTCCCTTCTTATTCCTCCTCCTCCCTTCTTCATATGTTTGGTGTTTTGTTGTGTGCTCTTTTTAGGAGTGCTCCCATCTAGAGCAGTCCCTGTAGGATGCCCTGTAGAGGTGGTTTGTGGGAGGCAAATTCCCTCAACTTTTGCTTGTCTGGGAATTGTTTAATCCCTCCTTCATATTTAAATGATATTCGTGCTGGATACAGTAGTCTTGGTTCGAGGCCCTTCTGTTTCATTGCATTAAGTATATCATGCCATTCTCTTCTGGCCTGTAGGGTTTCTGTTGAGAAGTCTGATGATAGCCTGATGGGTTTTCCTTTGTAGGTAACCTTTTTTTTCTCTCTGGCTGCTTGTAATACTTTGTCCTTGTCTTTGATCTTTGCCATTTTAATTATTATGTGTCTTGGTGTTGCCCTCCTTGGATCCCTTGTCATGGGAGTTCTGTGTACCTCTGTGGTCTGAGAGGCCATTTCTTCCCCTAGTTTGGGGAAATTTTCAGCAATTATTTCTTCAAAGACATTTTCTATCCCCTTTTCTCTCTCTACTTCTTCTGGAATGCCTATGATTCTTATATTATTTCTTTTATATTGATCACTCAGCTCTCTTAAAATTCTTTCATTCCTGGAGATCCTTTTATCTCTCTCTGCATCAGCTTCTCTGCGTTCCTGTTCTCTGTTTTCTAGTCCATTAATGGTCTCTTGCATCTCGTCCATTCTGTTTTGAAGTCCTTCCAGAGCTTGTTTTATTTCTGAATTCTCCTTCCTTAGTTCTTGCATATTTCTCTGCAAGTCCATCAGCATGGTTATGACTTTTGTTTTGAATTCTTTTTCAGGTAGACCGGCTAAATCTATCTCCCCAGATTCCTTCTCAGGGGAAGATGTAGCAGATGCCGAAGCTGTCTGGGTTAGTCTTGTCTGAATCATATTTTTTTGCCTTTTCATGTTGACAGGTGCTATTGACTGTCAGCTGGAATGGCCAAAATTTTCACTTACTGCTGGCCTTTCTTTACTGGGGCAACTGCGACCCCTAGTGGCTTGTGTTGGGTAATTGCGTGTAGAGTGGGTCTTTGTGTCTTGCCTGGCCGGGAGGGAGAAATTTCCCTTTCTGTGGGCGGAATTTGTCTCAGGCTGCTTCTCTGCTTTCGCAGCGCCCGGTGGGGTGATGGATGGGGGGGCTGCTTGACTGTTTGCCTCCGTGAGGGGTCTCAGAGCTGTTGCCCAGGGGGTTAGTGCACCCGGTTTTCCCTGTAATTTCCAGCTGCTGTACTGTGACCTGGGTTGTTTCCGTCAAGCTGTTAAGTCCCTGTCCCTTTAAGACTTTCAAAAAGCCCCCGCTTTTCTTTGTCACAGGGGCATCAGCTTCAGCACCCGCTCTGAGGTCTTACTCCCTGTTCCCCCAGTATCCAGGGCCCCCTGGGCATATACTGTGTCTGCACTCTGGCCCGGATGGCTGGGGCTGGGTGTTCGGCAGTCCTGGGCTCCGTCTCCCTCCCGCTCTGCCTATTGTTCTCCAGCCGGGAGCTGGGGGGAGGGGCGCTCGGGTCCCGCAGGGCCGGGGCTTGTATCTTACCCCTTTAACCAGTCGCTGGTTTCTCGCTGGTGTAGCTGCAGTCTGGCCACTGTCCTGCGTCTTCTGGTCTCTCTTTTAGGGCTAGTTGTGTTTGTTGTATTTTCAAAAGTATATATGTTTTTGGGAGGAGATTCCCACTGTCCTACTCACGCCGCCATGTTGGCTCCGCCCCCTCATGTATTTTCAACATAGCAATTCAAGCGATTTTGCTAAGAGGTAAATCAGATTAGAAAACAGAGAAGTCAAAGTCCTTTCTATGAATTCTGAAACTCTATATTATCTTGCCCCTATGATCTCTGTCACTCTGTAATTGCATTACACAATCTCCTTGTTGTTCCTCAACACTCCAGGTATGTTCCCCTTCACCTCAGAGCATCTGTGATTGCTGTTCACCCTGTCTGAAATTCCTTTTCTGGGTTTTTTGGGGCCTTTCTGTATTTTTAATTACATAAACATACATACACACACATAAATGTTCTCCCCAACACTGTAATATTAGGATTTTCATTATATATAGCATAATGTTCCTCTTTTACCCCCCTCACTACCATACCTCCAGTGCCAAGAATATAGGAATGTGTATGTAAACATATACATGAGATGAAACACATGTTTTATAATTAGCTAATATGTAAAATTAACAAAACATATTGCTTTATAAAGTACTATAAAAATCATTCATCCACATTTTGCTAAATAAGAGATAGTGCAAAAATCTCTTCTGAAAAATCTACTTGCATCAAAAAGAAAGGACAGATTTCTTTGAACATGCAAACCCATTAAAGGTTTATGTTATCCTAGTGGCTGATCCAAAGGGCTTTAGTATTGAGTCATTGTTATTCTGTATATTTAATTAGCTTTACACTTAATACAAAATTTCCCAAAAAAGTTTAACTGAGAAATATCATTGGTAAAATATTGCAAAAATGCTAAACTAAGATAGATTTTCCTTTCCCTTAATCATTTATGAAAAATAGCCTAAAACAATGACCTTTTGTTGTTTATTTTTTATGTCTTTGCCGAAATGCTTTATGAAGCACTGACAAAAAAGAGAGTTTTAAAAAGGTCAGTGATGTATAGCAACCCTGTTGCTGCATAATTAACAGAACTTTCTTTTTACATCTGATGGGGTATCTTGGCTGCTAGTTGGTAATAACAACATGTTGACATTAGGAAAGAGTCAAAGGAAGTTATTGTCCAATTTGAGACACTATCGATCATTTTGATCTGTCAACACAATAACTAAGTTCATTCGATTTTGACAATTATTTGATGCTACTTAAATCTTAGCAGCTATTGAAACAGCAATGATACTAGTCCTAATTGAATAACAAATGAGGAGATAAAAGTTGGAAAATTTCTAGAGCTACGTTGCACAGATATTTATCATTTAACAGCAGTTTCTCTCTTCAATTATACTCCTCTTTAAGCAATATCAATTTAAGAAAACCATCACAAGAGAAATACATAAAACCACAGATGCATGAACCGCAAAGTCACAATCTGAAGGCTCTCAGAATAAATTCAGCAAAGACAATGTTTCTATAGCAAACAATGTTCAATAAATGAACACCTCAAAGTTGGGACATATAATATAAAAATCGAGTTTTGGCTTCTACAGAGAAAAGTGAAGGTTTGGAAAGCTGATCCTCATATTTTTATGGTGACAATTGGCTTGAGCTCCATCCAGATTTAGAGATTTTCTGCTCAGGTCACAGCTATCCTTACTAGCCCCCTAATCTTGCTGACACTAGGGATTACTGCCAGCTTCACATTTACTGTTTCACTTGCTTTAATCCATGAGGTAGAATAAAAAGAAAACTAAATATACTTTATTCATATATTTATTAAAAGAGAAGTAGATAACCAAATGAAACAAAGACAAAGAGATAAAGGAAGTAAGTCAGAGATAAAAAAGTTAAAAAATAGGTTAAGAACTTTTCTGATATATGTATATGTAGACCATAACACCTTTTCAAGATCTGCAAACAAAATCCTGCTGTATCAAAAAATACAATTTACTGATACATGGAACTAATAATCATTATGAGAAATATGAGTAATATTTATAAAATAAGTGTAAATGAAATTTATTTTACTATAAAAGGATAGGAATTTCAGGTTTTTACAGACACATTTACTTGAAATTTAACATGAAAATAAATTGTGATACATGTTCAGACTACTTGCTGCCTTCTTGACCTGGCCTTTATTGCCAGCTGGGTTTCTCCCTGGTACCTCTCCCTCAGTTAAGAGTACACATCCCACTCCTGTGTAAGTCCAGGTTTATGGGACTGAACCCTATATAATGTAATAGCATTTTTTTAAGTAAAATAATACACCAAGATGGCTATAAAATTAGAAACAAAATTAATATTTAATTAACATGAGAAATTAACACAACAAATCTTTAAAAGTTTGATAATTCTGTAAGAATCATAAAATTTAGAAAATAGTATTTCTATCATCTGCCTAACATACCTCTGTAATATATCTTTTTATGTATAATTAGGAGAAAAATAGAATACATAAAAGAACCAAATGGAATTTAGAGCCAAAAATCACAGTGTTAGAAATAAAATAGTCTTCGAATCAGTCAATAACATATTAGTGAGCTTGAAGAAAGCAAAATAAAGTATTCAAAATGAAAACACTAACTGGGAAAATATATTAAGAAATGAACAGAGCCTCAGTGACTTGAGGGCCAATGGCAAGTGTCTAACATAAATTCAATTCAAGGATTTGAAGGACAGAAATGGAGAAGTAAAGGATAATTCTTTATTTATATACAAACATATACATAAGCAATTATATGTAATTATATCTATATATAAATGTGTGTATATATATACATTTATACACAAATGATGTATATGATTATATATAATTATATTTATTTATTTACACAAGCATTTCAAAATGATGAACTCAATGAAAACCCAAGCTCCTAAGATGGCCAGCATATCTTAGGTAATACAGAGAGAAAACCAAACCAAGGTATATACTAATAAAGTTACAATAATGACATGAAGAAAAGAAAAAGTACTAAAAGAAATTAGAGGGATAAAAAATACATTTAATTTTAGGAAATGAAGATTAATATGATGGAAGTCTGTTGAAATGAATGCAATAAACAAAACCAAAAAGAAAAAATATTTGACGAGCTGGGGAAAGGGACATGGGGCAACTCTTCTATTTAGAGTTGTCCAGCCAGCTAAAATATTTCATACTAAGTCAAGAAAAATAAATACTATTTCAAACACAACATTTAGTGACTCAAGTATTTCTCATAGATAATATTAAATTCTAAAAATCAATTTATTTTGATTTTTATATTTTATTTTCTTTATTTTACAAAAGAGAAGAGAAGGTTCAGAACTGCTCAGGAGCTTGCCTGAGGCTGCCCACCAACGTGACCCAGGTTTGTGACTCAAACCCCACTCAACTGGCCCTAGAGCTAGAGCCTCTTGCGCTGTACTGCCTGGTGCCCTATGTGTCCATCCTCAGGTCGTCTCTGTAAGAAAGCTGAGACAAGAAGGCAGATGTTGCCCTTGTGCAATTTCAACTGGGAACATGGGTGTCAAGCAACTCAAATCCTTTGTGGCTCTGCACATATCTGCCAATGACTGAGAAAATTCCCAAGTGCCAATTTTGAGGTTACAATAAATTTTAGTACATTGCAAATATGGATCATTTTATTAATAATTACAAAAAGAGACATCTGTAATAATAAAAAGGGAAATTCATCAAGAAGATATGAATCCTAAGTGTGTGTATACCCGGTAACAAAAATTCAAATCACAAAAAAAATGGAAAGAACCAAGAAGAGAAATAGACAAATCCAATATTATGAATGACAGTTTTAGCACTACTCTTACAGTAATTTATAGAATAATTAAATGGAGACAAATAAAGTCATAAAAATCATTCAATTTGGCTTACTTTCCATTTATAGAGCATTCCACCCAATAACAATGAAATTCATGTTTTTCTACTTATCTCAACTACTTCTTTGATAATAATCAATGGAGTTGAGTTTTCCTGAAACTGAAAGGAAGCCAAATGGAATTTGAAAGATAATGCTTGTTGTTTGTTGACTCAGAAATATCTTCCTTAAAGTTAATACTTCAGACAGTGGTATAGATGGCAGACACAGGAATGGATACATGAATACAAAAGCCACGCAGGACTCCTTTTAGTATAAATAATTTACAAACAAGAGTTCTTTCCTAAATTGATGTATTCATCTATAAAGATGGGTTATATTTCTTCAAATTAAAGAGAGAAAGGAACAATAAAAGGCCTAGTTTACAAAAAAAAATTTCCCTTGTTAACTAACAAAACAAATCCATCTTTCTTATGAAAGTTGAGTCTGCGTATGTCTCTCAGCAGAACACTAACTGAAAGTTTTTAGGTTAAGAGTTGGGAAAAAGGGAGGGCAAAGGAATACTGAGGCAGAATAAAGTAAGAAGGAGCTAACTTTTGTATAAATTTTATCAACACTCCTGCATTCTACTTTGACAGTTATTCTAATTGTACTTTCTTGGAAGTCTGTTAATTCAGCATACTTGTTATATGCAGTACCATAATTCTTAGTTCTTCCTCTTGTTTGATGTGAAACATTTTTTTACAAAAAGCTTTGGGAGACTATGTTATGCCCAATATCTCTTTTTCCATTTTTCCCATATAAAAATCCTGAGAAGTAATTGGTTATCTGAAACCCCAGATAGAGGCTACATCTCTCAGCTTATCCTGCACCTGTTTTGTGCCTAATCTCTGTGAGCACATTCTACCAGTGAAATATGAAAGAACAGACAGAAGAGAGAAAAGAAGAGGAGAGTAGTGGAGAGGAGGGGAGGGGAGAGGAGGGGAGGAGAGGAGAGGAGAGGAAAAGAAAAGAAAATAAAAGAAGAGAAAAGAAGAGAAATGAAGAGAAAAGAAAGGAAAAGAATAGAAAAGAGAAAAGAAAAGAAAAGAAAAGGAAAAGAAAAAAGAACCCATGCAATTCCTTTGCTCCTTTAATGGGAAAGAGCATACACTCCTCCTCTTCCATCCCCATACCCTTTGCCTGAAGAGAGTATGGCCCATATGAGTCCAAGCAGCCCTTGAGGGAAGAACTAAAAGTTAAAAACAATCTGAGTACATTATGGATACACCCTTATCCCTATTGACTCCTTGTTTCTGTCAATATTATACAGGAGAGAATAAAATGAAATTTCTGTCTTATATTATTTTTGCTTGCAAAAATTTGTTTTTGTACAGCAACCAGATATATAAATCTTGAATAATATTACAAACTATATACATTTTCACTAGATTCAAATTTTATCTATAAAAATATTTATAAGTATTATTAAGCTGTTCAATTTTGGATGAGACTTTATGCTGCCCCCATTATATTTTGCTTTAAATCACATGATTATTTGGTAGGAAGAACAGACGGGGTTTGCAAAATTATTTAAAACAAGTTGGGGAGCTGGGTAATTTGTATTGCCCTGACAAATGAGGATTAGTGGACATAATAATGTCACGTCACTTTCCTAGTTTCCAGGCACATTTTATAGTATTTTCTCATATCTTGATCTAATTTGTATACTAATGTCCATAGAAGTAAAACCAGGTAAAAAAACAATGCTGCTAGTGAAGTTTGTTGTTTCATTTGTCAATAAATTCTGATATATTCACTATTACACAGGTTTTAACATTTCCTTTAAAATCCAGTTAGCATTAAAAACATTTTCACATCAAATGAAAAAAATAATTTGCAAATATAAAAGACAAACAAGAAGGACCAAATATTTCAACAAGCTCTGAAATGTAAATACTGTCATAATGGCACAGTCACACTTCTACTTTACTGCACAAATGACTTTTATTATGTGATAATAACATATGCTAAGCTGTTATTCCTGAGTTATGCCAGGCATTTAATTGTTCATCTTGCTCATTTGTACAGTCATGAGATTTCTTAACAAATTTAACTTAAACTGGAATATTAATACCAGTACATTTTAAATAAACATGAATTTCTTTATCAAAGGCATATTTAAAAGCACAAAGTTTTCATGGAAAAATTTTCACTAGACTGTATTTAGCAAACTGATCTGGAATATTTTGCCATTTAAATAATCTGCATTAGCCTATAGGTTTATTTGTTTTTAAATTATTGCCATTCTCAGTAATATATCTCATTTAAAAATTTTAAAATACAAGTGGAGAAGTTTTAAAGTTGAACCTTAATAATCAATCCTTTTACCCTCTACTTCAGTAATCTATGCTGTTTAAATTTTGTCTATTCTTCAGAATTTTAATGCATTTTAATAGTTAATTTATAAATATATATTGTTAGGTTTTAAAATTTAAATTAGTATCTAAAATTTCCTATGAGTAATCTGTATTCAAGAATAGGTTTTAAGAATATTTCTAAGTTTAAATTGCTTATTATTTATAGACTTTCATAAGGATAAGCAAGTTTTTATTTAAATCTTTATAACTAATGCTTCTATCTTTACCTCTTTGGATACCATAATGAACATTTTTGTACTTTGGAGAAAGTACAAATATTGTTGTGGATTAAATCCTTAGAAGTGCAATGGACACATTTTAAATGCTGGTAGATGACCTGGCAAAAAGAGTGGATGACTGCATTTATTTAAAATTTCACCAAACTTACACTAAAGTGTCCATTCTCCTTTTTCTAGTCAAAACTTGATAAAATCATTTCATCTCTTTATTTGACCCAGTGCTTTTATTTTTCCCATTTCAATTTCATGCTACTGTATCTTTACATCTGTAGCTTTCCAGAATATTTAATTTTTATTGAGCTTAATTCAAATAGATTTTTAGATATCTTTTTAAAAATATGTTTTTTTCTTCATTTTTTTTTTTCTAAGGTGAAAAAAAACTCAAGTGTCAAATATCTGATCTTTCTACCTTTCTAAGATACTGGGAGAACTGCAACCTAACAATATTTTCTTTTTATTGTTCTGTTTATTTTCTATTCTTATTGTATCAGTGTAGATCATTTGTAATTTTCTAGCAAGACACATATTTTGAATTTGTTGCCACAAATATGCATGTAATATTAATTCATAATTTAGAATTATCACTCCAAATGATTATATAGTCATTTTCCTGCTTCTAATGCATTTTATGTTGGTTTTTGTTTCCAATTTCAAACTTCTTAATGATTCCTGAAAGTCATGACTTGAAATTTAAGGACTTTTAAAAGAACTAGCTTGCCTAGTTAGAATAGTTAACTATTCTTTAATACAATGCTTACTGGTGCAATGAACTTTCTCTAACTAGTTGCATGGCTTTTTCCAAATAGATTTACCCCAAAGTATTATCCTTGATGTGTGAACTGATAAACATTTTTTTGATTGCAACTCTACTCTTCCTAATTATCTTTTGTATTTAATTTCTAGAAAGCAATTATCATTATCTAAATATAGCTCTTTGGGGTAGTTTATTAATGATTTCTTCTTCATAAGTATATGATTAATTTTCATAAATGTTTCATGTACACAAGAAAATAATTATTCCCTGAAGAATTAAGTGTATTATACCTATTACATATCACTACTTATTTGTCTCTTTTTAGTCTGTTTATCAGTTTGAAAGGTGTATAAACATTTTTTTCACTGTATTTGTCTGATTGTGTTCATTCACTTTGGGGTTTAAAAAATATCTAATAATTAATAATAATGATATAATAATAACAAAAAATACTGAAAAAACCCTAGTGATTTATTTCTAGGATTTCACTCCACAAAGTTAGGTGCCATTTTGCTTTATTCATAGATATTATACATGTTCCATCTTCTTAATTCTTCAATCTTCTTTTTTTAACCTCTGCATCCCTTTCCTGCTGAGTTTTATTTAGTGATTTTATCCATGAAGTCTATATTGTATTTTGTGACTCTGGCTTTTTGTTAAAATAAAATATTTTTTCTTAAATATAATCCTCTATTTTATTTTTTTCACCCTCATTTTCCTTCTTATGAACAATAGAGACCTTGGTTTGCATATTCACAAATCTGATGATTTCATTCTTTCTATAGAGGGAGAGAAAAGAGTAGTGTTACCTGCACAGTTAGTGAGGTAATTGATATACAGAGTTTATTGCTTTCATTTTAATTTATGTTTTGCCTACTTTTTATTTTCCTGTAGTTATTTTCATCCTTCATTTTCCTTACTTTGACTGACTATACCAGATATCCTCTTAAAATAGGATTCAGGAACATATCTCAGCATATATGTTTGAGGAGTACTGGAATGTTTCACTTCCCAGGAAGGAAATGGGCATTGTCTACTTTTATTGAATACAATAGCACCAGAGTTATTTAAATAATTAACAGTAATGTCATAGAATAAAGTACAAATGGAGGAAAAAGCCTTTAGTGGTTAATTGTTATGGGAAAACAGACTACACAGATTATATTGTCAGAAGACTTCTTTTGATGTAACTCTTAGCATATCTAAAGAATATCTAAATTGTAGACTATAAATTTCTGACTCCAAAATGCAAATGAAAAATGAGAAGCATTCTATGCTACACTTCAAGGAATCCCTTTCATCTGAGAGTCAGAGAATAAAATCCAGGGCCTGACTTAATACTATGAAGTAAAAATATTAAGATTTCTAAAGAGAATGGCCTAGTGATAAAGAATTGATATGTGGATATTTGTATTTATGTATATTAGAATAAGAAATATGATACACTTTTAACTTTCTCTGCCAGTTGCAGCAAACCTCTCTACCTATTCTGAACAAATAAGCAATCCCTCACACCCAACAGAAAAAGATTTTTATCGCCTCACCAAATGCAGTTCCCTCTGAATTCAGATGCTCTTTTTTTTTTTTTTTTTTTTTTGTAGATAATTATTTTTTATTGAAGGGTAGTTGACACACAGTATTACATTACATTAGTTTCAGGTGTACAACATAGTGATTCAACATTTATATACATGACAATTCTAGGTACCAGCTATCACCATACCAAGCTGTTACAATAGCTAGACTATATTCATTACATCCCGGATACTTATTTTACCATTGGAAGTGTATACTTTTTTTTTTTTTTTTTTTTGTGAGGGCATCTCTCATATTTATTGATCAAATGGTTAACAACAATAAAATTCTATATAGGGGAGTCAATGCTCAATGCACAATCATTAATCCACCCCAAGCCTAATTTTCATCAGTCTCCAATCTTCTGAGGCATAACAAACAAGTTCTTACATGGAGAACAAATTCTTACACAGTGAATAAGTTCTTACATGGTGAACAGTAAAAGGGCAGCCATCACAGAAACCTTCGGTTTTGCTCATGCATTATGAACTATAAAGAGTCAGTTCAAATATGAATAGTCATTTGATTTTTATACTTGATTTATATGTGAATACCACATTTCTCTCTTTATTATTATTATTAATAAAACACTGAAGTGGTAGGTAGATACAAGATAAAGGTAGAAAACATAGTTTAGTGTTGTAAGAGAGCAAATGTAGATGATCAGGTGTGTGCCTGTACACTATGTGTTAATCCAAGCTAGGCAAGGGCAATAAAACATCCACGTATGCAGAAGATTTCTCTCAGAACAGGGGGGGGTGAGGTTCTAAGCCTCACCTCTGTTGATCCCCAATTTCTCACCTGATGACCCCCCTGCAACTGTACCTGTCTTAGGTTGTTCCTCCCTTGAGGAATCTTACCATCTCTGGCTAACCAGTCATCTTCCGGGGCCATACAGGGAAATGTTAAGTTGGTAAGTGAGAAAGAAGCCTTATTGTTTGAAAAGTTTAGCTTTTTATTTCTTTGCATATTTATGCCCTGTAGCTTCTATGCCCAGCATTTGTCCTGAGGTATCTTTACCACTTGGAAGAATTATGATACTCGGTAAATTTGATATGAGGCACGAATTCTATTTAAGGGTTGTAATTAGGAAGGAAGAAGAAAAGCTATAGAAGTAGCAGGCGGCAGAAAACATGGGAAGATTGATTATTTCTTTGACATATCTTCTTGTAGAGTAACTTCAGCATGTATAGGTTTTAAGCTACTACTTAAATTGCGCACACACATTGACATAATAGGAGTATAGTTACATAACCAAAGCATACCTGTAATTACCAGCCATCACCAGTGAAACCAAGAAAACCAGTTAGGCACCCAAGACATTTGTGAAAACTTATCTATGATATGATGAATATTGTCCAACTGAACCTGAACAGTCTGAGAGATATCAGACAAATTAAAACAACCCATTCCTGGGGAATGTTCACAACCCTTATGTTCTTTTAACAGTAAATAGTCTGTAGTTGTAAGATTTTGGAGTGCTACAATTTGCGTTTCTCCTAATTCTTGATTGAGTTCCAACAGTATAGATCCAGTCAAATTTGTTGTTTTACTGTATGCACAGGCCAGCTTAGATATCTCCTTCCTCATTCCCATGGTAAGTCCAGGAACTGGTGAGATGAGTGCATCTACAGCTGTAGCAGTGCGTGGATCTTTGTTGGGGATTTTTGATGATCAACTTCTGGCATGAGTCTTCCAGAGAGTGCTGATGTTGGAAGTTCTTTTTCATATCGTATCTTAGTTCATTTTCAGGGTAGCCCAATTAGGCTTTGATCCTCTGTATAAACACAAACAGACCCTTTGCCTACACTTTTATATGCCCTTTATACTCTTGTGTAGAACTCAATGGAGGTTACCACACAGGAACTGCCCTTTTTTTTTTTGGTATCACTAATCTACACTTACGTGATGAATATTATGTTTACTAGGCTCTCTCCTATACCAGGTCCCCCCTATAAACCCCTTTACAGTCACTGTCCATCAGCATAGCAAAATGTTGTAGAATCACTACTTGCCTTCTCTGTGTTGTACAGCATTCCCTTTTCTCCTACCCCCCATGCATCCTAATCTTAATACCCCTCTTTTTCTGCCCCCCCTTATCCCTCCCTACCCACCCATCCTCCCCAGTCCCTTTCCCTTTGGTACCTGTTAGTCCATTCTTGAGTTCTGTGATTCTGTTGCTGTTTTGTTCCTTCAGTTTTTCCTTTGTTCTTATATTCCACAGATGAGTGAAATCATTTGGTATTTCTCTTTCTCTGCTTGGCTTGTTTCACTGAGCATAATACCCTCCAGCTCCATCCATGTTGCTGCAAATGGTTGGATTTGCCCTTTTCTTATGGCTGAGTAGTATTCCATTGTGTATATGTACCACATCTTCTTTATCCATTCATCTATCGATGGACATTTAGGTTGCTTCCAATTCTTGGCTATTGTAAATAGTGCTGCGATAAACATAGTGGTACACTGGTCTTTCTCATACTTGATTGCTGCATTCTTAGGGTAAATTCCTAGGAGTGCAATTCCTGGGTCAAATGGTATGTCTGTTTTGAGCATTTTGATGTACCTCCATACTGCTTTCCACAGTGGTTGAACAAGTTTACATTCCCACCAGCAGTGTAGGAGGGTTCCCCTTTCTCCACAGCCTCGCCAACATTTGTTGTTTGTCTTTTGGATGGCAGCCATCCTTACTGGTGTGAGGTGATACCTCATTGTAGTTTTAATTTGCATTTCTCTGATAATTAGCGATGTGGAGCATCTTTTCATGTGTCTGTTGGCCTGGATCCAGATACTCTTAAAGATGCAAACCTACCATTGGCATCATTTCTAACCTTATAACAAAAGACCCAGCACACAGCAGAATATACCAACTGTAGCTCTAGGGGTTAAATCCTGGGGAAAAATACTTTGAAACCGGAATCATTCAATGGGAGAAATAAAGTTGGTGGAACTCATTTATTTATTACAAGCAGTCGTCCACTACTGCTCTCCCATGTCTCTCATGACCCAACTGCAGAAGAAGGGACCCCACCCAACCTCTGGTCCAGATATGCCCTCACTCCCCTGTATAATCACCTATTGATATGGAGATGGACTACTTCTCTCCACCTCCTTGGAAACACCTATTGTCTGGAGATTCAATAAAGCCAGGCGAGAGATTCTGGAAATATTGCAATTTTACCCATAGGCCACCTTTCTAGATATCTCATCTTACAATGTACTCATTCCCCATCTTTTGCAATGACCCCTGGCTGAGAAAACTGGAGCACTGTAACCAGATTAATAACATACAATAGCAACAGTGAGGAAATCATGATAATCCTCAAACCAGAGGATTCACTAGGTTCAAAATCCTATGCAGATTAAGTCCATAGTTTTCCCTTTCTACAGGCAGTCAGTAGCTGAACAGGTAGGAAGTTCAGAGCAATCATCATAGGGGAGCTGCAGCCAAGGGGGGTGCATCAAGGCCCCAGGGGCTGTAGAAGAAAATAACCTCAAGAATGATAAGATACATGTTTTAGTGATACCAGCATAAGCAAATCTTGCCCATCAGGTAGGACGCATGCAAGAGAGGGATCCTGTGATAGGACAGAGGCAGGAATGGGATCTTGTCCTGGTCTAGTGTACCAGACTTTCACCCCCTTCTCTGTGGGAATTACAGATTGATCAATATACAGGGCTACAGGTGGTACATGGACTGGCCATAAAGATAAAAAAATCTTCCCTGTAAGATGCACTTACCTCCCATCCATTTGGGGTACTCTACCGTGATCTTTGGGGGCTACTATGCTGTTACCCCAGGAATACACACAAGGCCAGCTTCCAGGCCTTTTCCCTAAGGTGCCATAAGGGCCAGCCATCATTGATCCATGTGTTGAAATGTCCAGGGCCACGTCCACTCAACAGTGTCTCCAGGGTTTAACACAGTTGGGGCTGCCAGCAGGATGGTGCTCTGTTGGCCATATCCTGGTTTCAGTCACTCCTCTTGGTTTGCATATACAGTTGTACAGGAGAGGCAGCAATGTGTGTTAGCATATCCACAGGGCTCAAGACTCCTTTTTGGGGCTTCTCATTCAATTTCTGTAGCACTGTCCATAAATGAACTGACCAGCCCCATAGACTATTGGTATCCAACTTCAGGCCAGATTGCAACAAATCATTGTACTTCTCTATCATGCCTGCCCAGTAGGATTATATGGTACATGAAATTTCCACTTTATTCCTAATTGATGCACCAATTCTTGCAACACATGTCCAGTAAAGTGGGTCCCTTGATCACTCTCAATCACTTGTGGCTGGTCATGGGCTAGAGACACTTTAGGCTGCTCTTGGTAGCTTGCTGATCTGCACCATGGGCAGGAAAAGCAACCAACAGTGCAGTAGCCATGTCCACACAAGTCATGGCATACAGATATCCTTCTGATATGGGAAGAGGCCCAATATAGTCTATCTGCCACCTGATAAGGGGTATCATCCCCTTTACTGTTGTCCCATGTTGCTGTGGGAATCACTGTAAGACCATCTTAGAAAACATGAGTCACTCATTCCAGGCTCTGATGACTTTTTCAAAAGGTCAACTGCAAGCCCCACTGACAGGCTACAGCACACATTGTCTTTTGCCCAGTGTGCAACAAATGCTGATGTAACCATTGGGCTACATCAGAAGTGGACTTTCCTTGTAGTCAATGTACCTGGGTCAATGTGCCTGCTTCATCATTTCCTGGGGAAACCAAAGGCAAATGGCCAGTCACATGATATATGGTAACTGTCTTAGTCTGATTAGAGGCCCATAGGTCTTCACAACTCTTCTCCCCAAAGGGGCTGGTAACAAACCATCCAGTTGTCATGGTACCATGTCAGAAGCCACAGGGTCAAGCCCTGATATATGGCTCAACTGTTAGTACAGACAAGTATAGGGGAGGGCTCCTGGGTGATCATGAACCATACTGCTGGCAACTCAGCCCACTGGCTGCTCTTTCCCTCTGCATCCTCCATCCACAATATCTCAGTCTTAGTATGGAAAGCTACAGCCCTCCACTTTGGAGGCTGCCCACACCTGGAATTGTCTGTATACCATGCATCTTCAGGTATAGGAGCTTTTAACTCCTGATAAGCTACCAGTAGCTCAAAAGCAAGTTCTTCCTGCTTTCCACTGTTATACATCACTGGCCCCAAAAAACACTGGAGTTCTCCACTTAAGGGGCTAGCAGCAAGGACACTATGCTGCTGTTAATATGCATCTCATTTGGCCAGTGTAGGTGTCTGAGCCACACCACTGTGTCCTTTTGGTCCAGTCTAGCATCCACCTCATGATGCCACAGGTGGTTATTACCTTGGTCAGAGCTATTCCAGAATGGGCTCTGTAGCCAGTAAAACATGGTACACAGCAGCCAGTTGCATCTCTTTTAAGGTATACCAGACTTCCGCTCCTTTCCATAGTTGTGACCAGAATCCAATATGTTGGCATGTCCATTCAAGTGGATGCCAAAGACCCCATCCATAACCATCCTTGTTTACATGAACATCCACTCACAGGGCCTAGATAAGGCCATTACACTCAAGGCCTGTATGGCGTTGACTTCTTGCTTAACAGGAGTAAAAAGCAGCTACACATTTCATCTCAGTCTCATCTGATGCCCTTTCATACCAATCAGTATAAGGGCTTCAGAATTTGTACCAAGTGAGGGATAAGCACTATCCAGTAGCTCAAAAGAGCCAAAAACTCTTGTAAAACTGCCACAATGTTGGGAGTAGGGAAAGCCTGGATGTCGTCTATGGCTGCTTCAGGAATAGCTTTAGTTTTACTCCACCAGACAACAACCAAGAATTTTACAGACAAACCAAGTCCCTGAACCTTGGTGCTGTTCACAACCTATCCTTTCTGCTGTAGTTGCTGCAGCAGTAAAAGCACTTCCCCGTTTAAATCTGCAAGAGAATCAGACGTGAGTGTGATATCATCAACGTAGTGATACAGCTGCACCATTTGTGGTTTCTTCCATGTGGCCAAGTCCTGAGCTACAAGACTGTGACAATTGGTGGGACTGTGGAGGTATCCCTACAGAAGGACAGTGAATGTCCACTTCCGGTCTTTCCACATGAAGCCAAACTGGTCCTGTATTATGTCAACAGAGAAGAAAGCATTAGCAAGGTTCACAACATAATGATACATCTGTAGTTCATGACTGAGGGTGTCCATAAGAGCCGCTATAGAGGGGACAGCAACATGCATAGCAAGTGTGACTTTACTCAGTTCCCTGTAGTCCACAGTCATATGCCAGGAGCCATCTGGCTTTTACATTGGCCACACTGGGGAATTAAAACAACTATGAGTGGGCTTTATGATGCCCACCCTCTCCAACTCCTATAGAGCTTCTCTAATTTCCTTGTGTCCCCAGGCAATTTATACTGCTTAGTATTTGTCACTTGCTGAGGTACAGGCTTAGCATGTCCCCTCAGAACTGTCTTTACCACACATACCCTCAGTCTGAACTCACCTGCAGTGGTCTGTAACCACAAGCCCTGAAGGATATCTACCCAAAAAATATATTCATGGATGGGAGAAATGTAAATAGTATACACCTTTAGGGATAAACGCCCTATCTCAAATGGGACTTGGGCATTCTTCCCTCTAATTGCCTTACCCACATAGCCATCTAACACAGTAGGGGTCCTGGGAAAATGCTCAGGGTTGCCATAAATCAGAGAACATTCAGCTCCTGTGCCCACCAGTGCCAGGACATGTTGTACATTCATGGGGGATCAATGAATTGCTAATTCTACATGTGGGATCCAGTCCCCACCACGTTCCCCAGGGTGGGGAAATTGACCCCTCCCCAATCAAACCACAATGCCCAATAATTGTCCTGTGGGGGTGAGGGCACAGTCAGAACCTGAGTACTGTTCCCCAGGAAGTCTTGGAGGGACACAGCATGGACATAGGGCTTTGATTCCAGCTTCTGTGTCCTGGACCTCAGTTGCTGAAACTGCTGCTCTGGCTTTAATTGGTGCCACAGTTCTAACAAGATCTTATTGGGCTGGCCCACCATGTTTTTCTTTCACTACCCTGGCCTTTATCAAATCAACCCACTTCTCAGTTCTTGAGACCTTCACGGGGCTCTTTACACCTCTCCTTTCAGTCGTAACCCATGCCTCCTCTGTTCTTTTATTGTTTCAACCTCTTCCAGGTCTTCTAGAGTAAGAGTAGCCTCACTTGAGTTGCCCTATGTGGGGGACAAGAATAGTCACTAAAGACCCAAAGAGAAATGGGGGAACTGTATGAAGCAACAAATTTCTCATTCCTATGGTGATCAACTCCTCTTGGGGCCTTGGGGGTCCATATAATAGATTAAATTTTTATGCCCAACACCCATAACACCTGCAGGAGATCTGCATATGTTTTCCAGCTAGTGGGTAAGTATAGTAAATCATCCTGATTGGACCAAACTGCCCTGATGGCTGCTGTCAGCCAATCTAGAAACACCTGATTCCCTGAGGGTGATGGGCACATTGCAACCACTGCTGGAGGGAAGGGTGAGTCATCAGGGAAGCCATTCTACTCATTTCAGAACCTGACATAACAATGTTTTCCACCCGCATAAACCAGAGATGCAAAAGCCATGTAGGCAAAGGTTCTGATGGTTTCTGCTTAAAACAGACACTCATGTCCACCAGCTCATCCTGGATATAGGGGTGGACCACAGAGTGCTTCACAACCTGGGAAAGGGTGTCTCCTCCCCCTGAAGGGCCTGCATTTGTTGCATTTTAATTTTCTTAATTACAACCGGGTGGACCTTTAATGCAGGAGAGGCTGGTGCTTTGGGCAGTGGTCTTGGCAACAGACTGGGCCTCAGCCCCAGCCCCTCATCCTCTTCCAACATCTCCTATACCATCTCCAGGGTTGAAGGCCCACTGTTTCTCCCATGGCCTCCTGCAATGCGGATTCTCCAGCTGCCTCCTCCCTCACTGCTAAAGTATCTTCCAGGAGCTGACCCATCTTCTCAATAACTGTCTCTCTTTCTTAAGGGCATCCCATAGGTCATTGCCCATCTCCTCCAAGCAAGGCTGAAGTGTATCTCTCTCCTGCCGAAGTCTATCTTCTTGATAATCCTCTCTCTCCTTGATAACACTTTCCACTATCTCGAGGAAAGGAGATCCTATAATCCCAGCTGCTGCACAGCCACTCAGGGCCTCTAGGCAGTCTTCTATCCCACTAAGGGCTAATTCCACTGCTTTTGGTGTCTCCACCCTTCCTCAATTCTGGGGTAGGCCCCACCCTTCTAAGAGGTGCTTTACCTTAGACCAATTCTCCACTAAGGGCTTCCCAGTTGGAAACTGCACAGATAGGGGCTCTCAGGTGAACCTGCACCCTCTACTGCTGCAGCCACTGGGGCCTCCCAACTATCCACAAGGGGGTACTGGGCATCTCTCCGTCATCTCTAGGGGCATCCTGCCCAAGGGTCACACCGATGTAGACAGATTTTGGATTTAAAGTTCCGGTGACTACAGTCAAATGTAACTCCAGAGGGAATATACCAGGGCAAAATACCTTTGAAACCGAAATCAATCAAAAGGAGAAATTAACTGAGAGAAACTCATTTATTTCTTATGAGCAGTCCACTTCTGCTCCTCCATGTCTCTCATGACCCGGCTGCATAAGAGACCCCACCCAACCTCTCCAGTCCAGATAAGCCCTCACTCACCCTAGTAACTACCTATTGATGTAGAGATGGACTACTCTCCAACCCTTGGAAACACCTATTGATATGGGGATGCACTAAGGCCAGGCAAGAGATTCTGGCTATATTGCAATTTTACCCACACCAAAATAGAACAGACATACAAGGCCAACTTTGGAAATAGCCTTCACATGGAAAGACTCATAGAATTTATTAATATGTTTCAATGGGAGTCAGGGGAACCTGTGTTGGAATGAATTCTAAGAGTATTAGACAAAGAAGGAACAAATATAATTTTGATTTGGGCTACATGCAATGACATGGGATTCAGGATTTAGAATACTGGCTCATGCACAAGAAAATGGTAGATAATGTGCTATGTTGGCTAATTATAATCTGGAATCAAAAGTGACCTAGAATCAGTAGGGTATCCTAGTGTAAGCTATATGGAGGGATCTGAAGGTTCAGGAGTGGAGGAATGCTTGACTAATTTGATTATATTCAGTGTGATCAGCCACACTTATCATACCCTTTGAAAACACATCGTTTGCCAGCTCATTAATAAATTAATTGAATGAATAAATGAGCACCTACATTTTGAAAAACTGCAATGGGTTTTGTAACTTTGGGAAAGTTATTACTGTGGGGAATACTAAAATGGGATTCAGTTCCATGATATCAAGGAGAATGCTGCAAGCACAAAGTGGCAGAGAACAGATGGTAATTATTAATCAGAAAGAAAGTGGTGACAATAACCTCAGTAAAGCAGAATTATAAATAAAATGTTTTGACCTACTGGGATCTGGAATTGTTCCATTCAGCTGATAGCTACACTAACAGTTATGTTCTCTACTTAACAGAAAAAAGAGAATTATCAATATCAGACAAAATTACTCCATAACCATGATAAAATAAGACAAAAATAAAAACATACTATGATCAAATGACCATATATGAACATGGACAATTACAATTATATTAGGTAGCCACAAAATAACCAATCTTGCTTGTTTGCAGGAACCGTGGGAACTGTGAAAAATGTGTTGGGACAACGAGATGTTTGGCAAGCAGCAGAGTTTATTAGTGCCAGCACTGGCTCAGCGGACTCGTATCCAGAGGCTGAGCCCAGATAGCAGCAGGGCCATGACTTTTATACATTCACTACAAAGGTAAAGGGGAGTAGCCCCCAGGAATGTTGCAGTGGGAGCTGTTAGTGTACTATAGGTTCAGTCAGAATGCTAGTTATGTTTTAACCTATCTCAATAAAGGTTACTTGAATACCCTATTGTAAACTAATGGGTTTACGTGACTTTGAGCAACAAGCTGTTCCATATCACTGGGTCCCGGTAGGGGGTACATTGTTACACTGCTTCAACCTCAAGCACCCTTGTATTCCTCTGTGTTCCTAAAGCCTTAAAGAAACATTTCCCTTTTCTTGGCTTGGCTTCCTACCACACCCTCTTTCATCTAACATTATTGACTACCATTCCTTTTTCGATGAAAATGCTTATTCTGCTATGGTTCCTCCTACTTACTAGACAACAATTATTAAAATAAGCAGTCATTCAACTGTTCTGTAACTAACTCATTCTTACCAAGATGCCCCATATTTCACTTGGTACACTGTCCTTTGTTTCAGTGAGTTAATGAATCATATTTGTTTAGTTACATATGTTTTCCTGGTGGTCATTAGTCCCAGGGTTTTATAGGGTAGTGTTTCCAACAGGATTCAGTTTAACACAGATAACAAAGGTCCTCAACAAGGCAACAGTGAACAAGGGACAGCACTTAAAGATAATTAAGTAAATTTTACTGAATTAGTACATCATAGAGCATAATAGGTGAAACAATTTTAAGGAACTATACTGCATGTGTTTCCTGTTAAAAATAGATTGGATAATGCTTCTGTAACATCTTCCTATGCTGACAGTAACTGCACTAGTTGGGGTGAGGATTTAATAATGTGGGTAACTTTAGAATCACTGTGTTGTATACTTGAAACCAATATAAAATTATATATCAACCATACTTCAATTAAAAAAATAGATTGGATGTTAATCCTGTCTTTCAAAAGAGAAAATCAATAGAACTAATCATAACCTTGAGACAGCCTCTAGGGAGGCTTATGATGTTGAAGTTTTCACAGTCCTTTCCACACCTTCATTGATGGCTTAATATCAGAAATTGCAACTCTGGTATGTAAACAAATGGTAGGCTGGCAGATTTCTTCACTACATGAATTTCAGCATTTGGCTAAATGATATTAAGAGGCTTTAGTTTTTTTTTATACAGCTCAAAATAAAGGCATTAAAAGTAAAGCAAGTTAATGAATCTGCCCCTCCCTATGGGGCAACAATAACAAAAACAATAAAATTCTTTTTACAGGAAAACTTGTGGATATTATAAATAAAACAACCAATGGAAAATTGACAGGCTAGCAAGGTAGAAAAAATAATAGAAGTTCCTAATCCTGAGGGAATATGAATGTATTCAAAGCAAGACAGTAGTACCTAAAGTCCACTGATTCTCTTAAAACAAGAAAACACTTTCCTACCCTATTTTGTACCACTTCGCCTGAATCATAAAAATACTTCAGGTGGCAGAGATGTAAGTGACCCTAAAACTCTCCACTTAAAAAACCTATAACCATTGGCCTCACACTAGCTAACATATGTTCCTTCCCTGTGATACAACTCTAAAATATTTAATAGAAAAGAACTTCTATGGAAATATGACAGTGATGTCAAAGCTGTTCACAGACACTTTCTAGAAATGCATAAGAACTCTTACATACTTATGAATCATAAGCACATCAAGTAGACACAAATAGAGAGGACTGAGCCTATTATGGAAAATTTCATTAAAAAGGGACTTATAATTCTTTCAGTTAGATATTTAATACCCTTATATGGCCTATCAAAAAGCTCCCTGAGTTTTTTAGCTATAAATGAGTTTGGGATCTTTCACTTTCTTACAGGCCTTAAACCCAAACACAACATGGCTTCAGTAGTTCCTGTGACCACCCACTTTTAGCGGACTGGCAGACTTTTGCTTTTCCTTAGTTTTCAATTAGATCCCCTGAATCAGTATTTGTTTGCTTTCTCATAGAAGAACTAACAACATTCTTGGACTGAATTACCCCCAGGACTACTGAAGCCTCCATTTATTTTACCAAATCCTTAATCAAGGCCTTCGCATTTTCTTATGACTTTTCTTATACAATGCATAAATGACTTTTGTTATACTCAAAAAAACCAAGTTCTATGACTGATTCTTTTTTGCAAGATGACTTACCTTAGAAGGAACAGAAAGAAAAGACTCCAAAGAGAAACTGAAATTAAAAATAAAACTACTATATGATACAGCAATCCCATTATTGGGCATTTATCTGCAGGCAATGTAATCACTATCTTGTTGAGATATATGCACCCCCACATTTATTACAAAATTATTCACAATATCAAAGACATGGAAACAACCTGAATGTCCATCAGTGGATGAATGGATAAAGAAAATGTAGTATATATCTACGATGGGATATTATTTATCCACATAAATGAAGGAAATTCTACCTTTTGCAAAAACATGGATGAACCTTGAGGTTATTAAGCCAAGTAAAATAAGTCAGGGTGAGAAAGACAAATACATATGATCTCACTTATATATAGAATCTAAAAAGCTAAATCAACAGATTAAATTGGTTATTGTCAGGGTCTATGGGGTGGGATAATTGGGGAGGTGTTGGTCAAAGGGTACAGACTCATAAAAATAACAACTTGTGAGGATATATATACAGCATAATTAACAATACTGTATCATATACTTGAAAGTTGCCAAGGAAGTAAATCTTAAATGTTCTCACCATATTAACAGCAACAAATGGTGATTATATGAGGTGAAGGATGTGTTATGTTAACTAATCTCACTGTTGAAAATTTTTCACAATATATATATATATGTGTATCAAATCATCACATTGCACATCTTAGATTTACACAGTGTTATATATCTATTATACATCAATAAAAGCTGTGAAAAAAATATTCTTGGATCAAGCAGATCATAATAGATGGCTTCTACATAAAATAAGAAAATACAACTTTCTGATATGTCAACTTGCTTATTTCCCTTTGATTTACTACTTATAGTTATTGAATTTTGGAACCTCTCTGTGATCACTTGGCCTCTGACAGTTGTTTTGAATATCTTTACCACATTCTTCATCTTATCTGGCTTTCTTCTGTCACCTAAGGAAAAGCAAAACTCATATTTTTCTCTGACTATAGTTTCTATTCTAAATGTAATTGATGCCCAAATTTGTCATATTCCATGTGATTCTTATTACACACATTTTATAGCTATTCCTTTCACCACTCAGAAGGTGTTTTCTTCAACAGGTTTTTATGATATATAAATTGACTTATTGTTATTAACCTCTATCTTCGATTTTATAAAAATTGGTTTTCACCACCACTACCAGTCAAGAAAATGATTTTCACTGGCATAATATTAGAATTGTCAACAGAAAACTGCTAAGTGAAACAAATATTGGGGCTCTCCTTCCTACCGTAGCCTGTTTTTTCTCTTCAGAGACTTTCTAGCTTCATTTGTAGATACTATTTATAACCACTCAGAAAGTCAGCCTGCACTCAGACACCAGGAATTAACTTGCTCTCATAACAAACAATATTTACACTCCCAATTCTGTCTCTAAGATACTGCATCTTGTATGGAAACCAGGCATACCTGGCCTACTGATTACACATCTATCCTGCATATTTGAAACAACTGTTAGAGGCTTTCATCCATCTAAAACCCATGTAATATGTTTTCTTGAAAAAGTTACCCAAAAATGTTCAAAATGAGGCAAGTCTCACCTACTCAGGAGAGCTCCCAGGAAAAATAACAAGACTCTTCATAATATAAGCTATCTTTTCAATGACATGGTAATACAACTGGAAAGGTTTATCCAAATTTTGTCTCTGATACTAGGAAAAATCATCACATAATATCTCTGTCTTGGAGCTCCCCTAAATTAGTTTACATTGATTAACTGGTTAGCATGTATTAGCACATACCTCTTGAGTTCTCTTCATTAACAAATGAAAAAATGAATGCTGTAAAATATCTTTTTGTACTTAAGTAAATAAAGGGCCTAAAATAAAAGGTCAACTGAATCTATAAAAGATTCAGCTGGGTTTTTGGAGATATTTCCATGATTGAGATTAGCAGTCTTGCTCCTGGCTTTAAAGACCCTTGAACAAACTAAGTTTTCATTTTTGTAACTGTATATATTGTAGCTGGCCAATAAATCCTGTTCTGAGCAGCAATAATAATGTAAAGCCATTGTCATAGCAGGTAATTTAATAATTTAACATGCCACAAAAGGAAAAGAAGGATAGACTATTTGTCCAACTAAAGGCATCAACCTTCTGATAAATAGAATATTGGATACTGTATGGATATAGCTTGAACAGATTAATCTACAACCTGACTTTAACTGCCCTTAGCCAAAGAAGTGACTGAGAAAGAGAAAAAAAGCCCCTCACAGGATCCAGTTGGCAGCAAGAAGAAAAGAGCTAACATGCAGGGTTTCCTACTGGAAGTGAAAAATTTCACAGAATATCAACATTGATGAGGACTGTCCATAATCATAGCAGGAGATTAAAACAAGGCCACTCTGTACAGTCATTGTGAGGATATGTGAAGAGAGCCAGATATAAGGGCACTATTTGACCACAAAGTAACTCAACACTTGCCTTCCACTTAAAGTCCTTCCACTGGAGACACTCACATACACACACACACACCTAGGGATAAACATATGCCTTTGCTCGCATCTTATATACCATAACGGGGTGGCTTTGTATCTCGGCGGACACTGTACTGGGGTCCCAGGATTCCACCACCAGAGCCGTCATCACTGCCCGACAGTCTGCAGTCTCTTGAAAGGCGATGCATCTACTCCCCACGCATGCGCATTTCATTTCCCTGCTGTAGCCTCAGGAGGTCCCACTTCCCCAACAGCCTCTGGGTCAGAGGTTCCTCCAACCTGGTCATCTCCCTGGGGAGAAGCACCTTGGCATTGTAATTCTGAGTTTGGAGTGGCAGTTGAGGAGGATTGGGATTTGTTTGATAGGTGGTAAGAAAGAGACCCTTTATGGAGGAATTTGGGACTGAGCATCCGGCATCCGGGCACCCAGCTGGTTTTCATTCTGACGCCACTATCTATCCCTCTGGAACTCCCTCAATCCCGTGAGATCTGGCTTCTTCTCTTGAACGTGGTGGCACAGCGTCACCTCAGGTTTTGTTCATCATTCTCTGAGGAGATTCTTGACTCTCAGGGTGCTTCAGTCCTCTTCTGATCCTCCTTTATGACCTGCACCTACTAACTGGAAGCCACACTGTACACCCTGTAGGTTCCATCTGCATCCTGTTTGCCTCCTCGGGAAGCCCAGTGCTCTGCCCACCTGGACCAGTCTGTTGCCCTGGGCCAGTGGACGACCCCATTAGGAAAGAAAAAAAAAATCGTGCACAACCCTTTGGCTCACATAATTCCTCCTCCTTAGATTGCTTTAATTCCTTCAATATATTTTTCAATTCTGTAGCAAAGTAATTAACCGTGAATGACTAGTTGTATTCTTACCATGTTTTGGTCCTAAGCTTTATAAATGTCAATGGCTAATTGAAGATGTGGTCCTTGAAAATACAACAGATGGATATCCTGGTAAAGCGGTGCTGGACATTTATGGGGGAAATACCCAAGTCTGGCTAGCAGAAACCAACTCACAATATACTCAATTACCATATATAACCCAGTTTTCGGACAAAGATATACTAGAATGGAGCTGGGTTTCTGAAGGAGAGGTGTGAGATGTGACCATCACTGTTTTTATTGGATATATTACAGTTACCAGACCAATCTGTGGCTAATTACCCATGTGTCTGTGCAGTAGGAAAATGAAATAGCTATCATTATGTTAAAAAGAAAGATACAGGCCCAACCTGGTGTCACACCTGTTAAGTCAAGTCCCCAAAACAGAGCCTAACACTTAACACAATTAGTCTCAACCTCCCCCAGAAACACAGTTGAGTCAGAAATTTTCTGTTCAGCATCATTGATAAGATAATCTGTTATATAAACCTCCTCCATCTTCATTCCAGGACTCTCTTACTAACTGCATAGAACTCCCACAACCTCCAGCCCTTCCCTGTAAGAGAATGACCTGCCTAAAACAATCTCTCTTATTTTGCCAATAACTTTTCCCCACCCTCCCTATCTATAAAAATCTCCCATTTTGTATGATTCTTCAGCATCACTCTAGTTACTACAGTAGATGCTGCCTGATTCATGAATTGCTAGATAAAGCCAATTGGGTCTTCAAATTTACTTGGATGAATTTTGCTTTTTTAACAATTATTATAAAGGACACTTTCTGTCATGGAGATGGCAATAATTTTCACCTCCTTGTGAGAAAGAAATATCTCATGCAAAAATATTTCAAGCCCTGCTCACATGGCTTTTGCCAGAAGGTCTTATCCATTGCCATGAGTTCCTGTTAAATAGCTCTTCATAAAGAGACAGATTGTCTGACAAAGAGAGTGCAGACAAAGAGTCAAACCCACAGAATATTTTTACCATGTGCTTTGTAATCCAAAAGCAGCTGGTTTGACAGAATTATGCTATAACCCACAGAATACTCAGTTTCAATGCCAGCTGGCAGACAAATCCCTACAAGACTGGAATACTTTCCTAAATAATTCAGTTGATAACATAACAAGTGGCCATATATGATACTGTCTCTTACATAGCCAGAAATAAATCCACAAACCAAGGAATGCAGGATGGTAATGGCCTTTCTTACCACTATATCAAGTAACTCACTAGACTCCATGTGAGAGTTCTATTGTATAAGACAGAAATGCCTCCACTATGAATTAGAGCATTGATCTCATTCATCTGGAAGCTGAGACAGCTCTGTGTTCATTACAGGTTCCTCGTGCCATTGAACCAATAGAAGAGGATCCTCAAATTGGGTGGTGGCCTGTTGGTCCTGATTCCTAAGAAGAAAATGAGCTGCTTTGTTTTATACTGATACCAAAAGGACCGTAGATGGACCCCAGAGGATTCACTGGGAAACTGCCTAGAGTTTCTTGCCCAGTAGTATTTGTCCGTGGAAAAGTACTGAAACCATATAAAGACAACGCTAATAAGAACTCAAATCTGAAAGTAATTTGAGTCATTTAGCCAGGTAGATACTGGTAGAGGGTCCATCCTAGATGCTGGTAGAGGATAAAGGAAACCCAGTGTGTGGTAGAAAAAGAAATTATGAATATCAATTTAAGCCTTATAATCAGTTACAACAGCTGTGTTTTATGTTACTTTATCAATATCTCCTCTTCTTTATTTATTAAATAAAAATGTAACTTTGTATTTTATGAAGTAAAGATTAAATATTTTGTTTTATTAAATTATAACCATTTCTTACAAAAATTAATTTAAACATTTTTTAATTAAATGAATATTATTTATAAAATATTTTTTTAATGTAACTCAATTTGCAACATCCCTCCAGATAATGGTAACTTTGTTGTAAAAAACTTTTTTCACCCAAAAATGTTTTCTGTCAGACAAAAACCAGGACTGAAAAGTCTATCTTCTACCACTTCTATAGTCATTTTCTGCTATCAGAACTGTGTTCTATGACTGAAAGATAGGCCATTATTGGCGATATTTATTCATTAAGTTACTTTTCAGTTTATAATGCAGTTTCAACAACATGAGATAATGTCAGGGGATCCAGAGAATGGGAAGAGAGTTAGAGTTATTTGGTTCTCCAACTCATCATGTCAGAGCTCTTTGTGTGTATCGGCTGTGTTAATCTCATAAAAGAGACTTCTTACATGGTGGTCCAATCCACCCATGTCTCTCTTTCTCAATCTCAGCCTCTTCTTTTCCCTTTTTGTGGATTTTTTCTCCTAGCATTAAGTATTAGAGGTGGAAATAACTTCCTGTTGTTATTATACCTTGGCAGTGCACTATCCCTTCCTTCTTTTTTTTTAACTTCTGTAAATACTTTAACTTCTCTCAAATTATTTTCTTTCCATTTTCCTACTCACAAAAAGTTCCGAGATTTTCAAATATAGTTTAAAATTATTTATTCCATTCCCTTATTCTTTTTTGCATTACAGAATATCAACCTTATTTCAAGGATATTCAATACATATATTCAAATTCATGTTTGTATACTTAAAACATATTTATCGATTATCTATGCAAAAAACTTCTCTGGGCATTACAAATACAACAGTAAACAAAATGAACAAAATATCTACTCCTAAAAGGCTTATATTTTAGCAGGGAGAGATATACTAAAAACACAGTCAAATAAATATAACACTTACCTAAAGTCACTAATATTTTTATCTGGTTTTGTTTAACTCTATCTTAAAAATGCATTTATCATGTCATTATACATTTGTCAAAACCCATACAATGTACAACACAGAGTGACCTTTAGTTAATAATGTATTGATACTGGTTCATCGATTTTAATAAATATACCTCACTAGTGCAAGATGTTCCTGCTAGGGGAAACTGGAAGAAGGAAAGAGATCATGTGGGAACTCTACACTTAACCTCAATTTTTAAAATTCAGAACTCCTTTAAAAGTAGTCTGTTAATTTAAAAAACCTGTGTTGAAACTACTACTTTCTATATCCTTTAATTTCTTTTAGGTTAGATTATTATTCTATTATCATAATTATTTGATATTTTGTTAAGATTTTTATCCAGCAATGAATAAATGAATAGCAGTGTCTTAGGACAGAAATTTATTTCTCTTTTAGGAAAAAAAATTCTGAAGTGAGTAGCCCTGGGAGACAAAATGGATTTGCTGATCACCAGGGGCCTAGTCTTCCTGCTTCACCAGCCAAGCATGTGGTTTCCCTTACCAAGGCCATCGATATCCAAGATGACCTTCGTGTTTAATCATGTACACATTCTATACTGGGAAATGAGGGGGAGGAAAAAACCAGCAACAATAGAAAAGACCCTTATCTTATGGGTGTCACCTCTCTTTGGGCAACCTGCATAGATGCTCCAGAGAAAAATTCCACTTATGTATCATTGGCAAGACATTAGTGACAGCCTTAAAGAAGGCTAGGAAATCCTTTTCTCAGCTGTATGTGTTAGAATTCAGAATAAAATTCTGGATCCCCTAAATTGAACACCCATCAAGGCTTTTTATGTATCTGGGATCTGATGACACAACAGTAAGATGGATAGGAGAGTCTGTTTCAAATTTAAGTGTGATTACAGTATGGGAAAGAAAAATGGTGAGAATCATGCACATACGTGGTAAAGCTTTCCAAGCCAAAAGGTCAGTGAGTGCAAAGGAACTTAGTTTAACCCACCAAAATGATATAAAGGCTATACTGGCTGGACTTTAGTGAGCAGGAATATGAGAGGAGGGAGATGACATCATAGCAGTGCCTGATAGCAACCATGAAAGGACTTGTAAAAAATAATACATATTGGGCAATTGCAAAGAATGGTGGGAGGCTATTGGAATCATAAACAAAGACAGCAGTATTTGATGTGTCCTTAAGAAAGCTTATATTCTGACTGCTTTGTGTGTAAGGGAGAGGGACAAGAATGAAGAACAGAGTTCATTAGGAGGCACTTGCAGTAGGCCAGCCAAGAAGTGATGACATTTAGCAGACACATGTGGTAGAAAGACTTAGAATGCATAGATTATCTCCAGTACTTTTTTTCAGAAATAGTGAGAGTATGTATTTTAAATTATTAATTTCCCCTTTTCCCCCACCTCTCCTAAATGAAATATTATTATTATTTTATAAAAATTATAATAAGATTACTATTGTCAACTTCATTGTTTCAAGAACTCAAACATATCATTGAGGACCTAGGTATAAGTTTGTAACATTATGAAATATTTTGGACATACAATAAACTACAAGGCATAATATAATCCATGCTCAGGCACCCACTGCTCATCTTAATAAATAAAATTTCAAAAATAGATTTGAAACATTCTTTAACATACCTCAATTCTATTCTCAAAAGATAAGGTCAACAAAATTGCCATGAATTATTATTAGTCATCCATATGCATAACACAAATGTATATGCTAATCACATATATGTAGTTAATGAATATGCACTGATAATTGCATCTATTTCTAACAAAAATAATTTATGTATACACTTATAATGCTTTTGGATATTTGTATACATTTATATAAACAGTAATATAGACATTCTTCCTTTCATTAATATTAATATTGTATAATTTATACATGAAAATGCATAAACTATAGTTTTGTATACCCATACCTGATGGCCAATGGAGTGCTGGTGCTAGTGAATGTTTAAAAACCAGAATTCTAGGTAGATAGATAGAATGCATATATAGGTAAAAAACATTGAAATTAAGGAAGTGTAGCACATAATTATAAATAATAATAAAACAAGAAGACACTTTGTTGAAAACTCCAAATAGTACATCAATACTTGGAGTATGTTGTTGATTTTGGCCAGACTCTCTTAGGTATAGACTAACTAAGCTTGCACCTAATGAAGAAGTGTAGTTTTTGACATGAAAGTTGATATTTTCTTTACAAGTAAGAAAGTGAAATCACAAAGCTCAGGTTGGAATTTAACTTGTTCATTGACCATGTGTGTGACTGCTGAGAAAGACTATAATTTCCAAGTATTGGAAAGATATTCCCTCAAAATTTGTTGTGTCATTCGCAATGTTACAAACATAACAGCTTTAAGTTTAATCTGTATTATTAGCATATTATCAAGACCTAATTTGTAGCATTTTCCAATTTCAGATTGCCAAATTAATAGCAGAAGCAACCAGGCTGTGAAAGACATGCAAAGCCCAGAAATACATGCTCTTCAATGCTGACAGATGAAGCCATGGAGGGAAACGTACAAGAAGAACCTCTCAGAAAATAGCATTAGTTAAAGCTAGATGAGCAAACCAAGCTACGCACATACTATTCTTCTTGACAAAGTGTTTCTCATTCCATAAGAACTGAAATTTGCTATTAACCAATGACCGTAACATGTTTTATTCTTCCCATTTCTAAATGCAATTTAACTGCTGCAACGAATATACAATTGTAAATGTGATATAACCTGAAGAAGTTAAAATATGACCTTAGAGCTGGATGCAGTAAGTGTAGGAGGTTCTGTATTGTTTCATACAGGGAGTGGGAGATTTTTATATTCTTTATGCAGCTGAGACAGGTGTGCAGAAATACTTGGTAAAATAATAGATTGCATAACGGAAGAAGCTTTTTGTTGTACCTGAATAAACATGTTCCATTTTGATTTGGTAATTAAGCCCTCAAATCTTTTTAAGGCATATGTTTACCTAGAAAAAAATATATATGTGATATTTCCCACCTTCTCTTGCAGTCATATACAGCCATATGCACAGTGTAACTGAATTGTGTGTGATGATGAGGTGTGAGGTAACTTCTGAGAGGTGTAACATCTATAATGAACTCTCAAAGGAGAAGATGAGCCTTCTCTCTCCCCCATTCCACTGTTCGGTATGGTTGTAAGGATGGAAGCATCATGGACCACATAGATGAGAGCAAGATCCTAGGCTTGGTTTAAACTTTAAACACTTAAGAAACAGCAATGGGAGGAGGTTGCCTTCACAGTGTATGTCCAACAGTCCTCCAACCTTACACCAGGAGCAGTGACAGTGGATGCCTGAGAGCAGCTGGTCATCAAATGCTGTCTTTAGCTTATCATCCAAGCACAGATTCTGTGCTATGCTATTACCTGGAGGAAATCAGCAATGCCTATCAAAGGGAACATGGAGAGAAACAAGAAAAACATTTTTAGAAGTTCTCCTCCAATCCATTCTGTTACTTCTACCTATGAAATCTCTCTTATTGGGGTTACAGCAAATCAATTCCCATAAATATATTAATTCAAAACAAACTTTAATATCTGAGATTTTTCAAGTTTTTGAATGCTTCCAGAGTTCCTGAAATTCATGTTTATTTTCCCTGTTCTTCTAGATTCTCTTCATTTTTTATTTTGAGGGAGGAACCAGCAGCCTATGGTAGCCTCACAGTATCTTCCCAAGAACCAAAATTACAGGTGCATATTTTCTCTTTCTCTTAAAAAAAAAGAGCTTAATTTGCTTAAGAATTTGAAGAAACAGAAGAGCTTGCCATGTTTCTACTTCAAGCTGAGCTACTTTGATGCAAGCTTTTCAGAGATATTTCAAACACTAAAATAATATAACTTGGAAAGTTTGCCTAATTATCAATTTTGTCAACTAATCTTAATGGCTGTGAGTGTGTTTTGGCCTGCAAATACTTTAAACTGGCATGAAAAACAGGACATTTGACAAAGTCTATTAAGTGAGTTATAAAAACCACAAAACATTAAGACAATTTGATAAATGCCCATTTATCAAAGTTTCACCTGAGTTAGGTTATGGTTAATAGAAAAACTATTAGTGTTATAAGTACTACAGTTTTCCTAGTTAGTGATACATGGCTTTAAAAGACTAGTTCCCTTTCAAAGTCACCTCAAATATTAATGTCTGATTGAAGATATTTAGAGGCCATGAAAACTAGAATAATTGATTTCATTTCTTCAGTTTCTATTTAACATAAATAAAAGTTTAATTCTATATTCAAAGGTAATTTAAAATTATTTTTAATTATATAAGGTTATCCAAATTTTATGTTGCACTGTTTTTCAATTCTATAAAACAAAAAGGTAATTTAATACTTCCAATTTATTGTGGTGTCACACAGGTCCAGAAAGCAAGTCGCCCTCATAAGTTAGAAATGATCTTTAATTAAATGTCTCAAAGTGTTTTTGATACCTTTGGCTTACTGAACTTGAACTATTAGCAAGTAGACAGAATAAATATTTCTCCTAATATATATATATAAAAAGTAATAGAGTTTTTCTAACATGAGTCTCTGAGAGAAATGAGACTTGATTGTCTTGTCAACAAAGTTTATGAATTTCTTTTTTAAATTTCACATTTGCAAGATCATATGGTATTTATTTTTCTTTGTCTGACTTACTTCTCCTAGAATAATGCCCTCAAGTTGCATCCATGTTATTACAAATGCAAGATTTCATTCTTTCTTATACTACAATTTATCCATTCATCCATTCTTGGACAGTAAGGCTGTTTCAATATCTTGGCCATTGTAAATAATGCTACAATAAGCATAAGGATACATACATCTTTTTGAGATAGTGTTTTCATTTTTTTTGGATTAATACCCAGATGTGAAATTGCTGGATCATATGGTCTTTCTATTTTTTTTCCATGCTGTTTTCCCTAGTGGCTGCGTCAATTAACATTGCCACCAACATTGAACAAGCATTCCCTTTTCACTCTGTCCTCACCAACATTTGTTATTTCTTGTCTGATACTAACCACTGAAGTATGAGATGATATCTCATTGTGGCTTCATTTTAATTTGCACTTCCTTGATGATTAATGATGTAGAGCATATTTTCATATACCTCTTGGCCATTTGTATGTCTTCTTTGGAAATATATCTATTCTGATCTTCTGCCCGTTTTTAAATTTTATTGTTTGGTTTCTTTGCAATAGAGTTGTATGAATTCTTTATGTAGTATGGATATTAGCATCATATAAGACATATGATTTGCAAATTTTTTTCCCAATTCAGTGGGTTTCCTTTTCATTTTGTTAATGGTTTTCCTGGCTGTGCAGAAGCTTTTTAGTTTGATGTAGTCCCACTAGTTTATTTTTTGCTATTGAAGCTTTTGTTTCTGGTACCAGATTTTAAAAATCATCACCAAAGTAACTATTTGCTTATGTTTCTTCTAGGACTTTTATGGTTTCAGGTCTTAGTTTAAAATCTTTAGTCCATTTTGAGTTAATTTTTTTGTATGGTATAAGATAATAGTCCAATTTCATTCTTTGCACGTGGTTGTCCAATTTTCCCAATACCATTTACTGTTTATTGAGGAGACTGTCCTTTAACCAGTGTGTATTCTTGCCTCCCTTGTCATAAACTAATTGACCATATATGTGTGGGTTTCTTTCTAAGCTCTCTAGTCTGTTACATTGCTTTACGTGCCTATTTTTATGCCAGTATCATGTTTTTTAAATTACTATAGCTTTGGAAGATAGTTTTAAATCTGGGAGTGTAATGCCTAAAGCTTTGTTCTTTCTCAAGACTGCTTAGTCTATTTTAATTGCTGTTATGGCTCTATAAAAATGTTAGAATTTTTTGTTCTATTTCTGTGAACAAAATAACATTGGAATTTGGTAAGAATTGTATTGAATCTGCATATTGCTTTGGGTAGTATGGAAATTATTGCATTACATAAGCCTGGCCTATCTTTCCATTTATTTTTATTTTCAATCTCTTTTTTATCTTATAGTTTTTAATATACAGGTCTTTCACTTCCTTGGTAATGTTTATTCCTAGGTTTTTTATTCTTCTGATGAAATTATAAGTGGATTTTTTTCTTAATTTCTCTTCTTGATAGTTCATTACTAGTATACAGAAAAGTAACCTTTCATGTATTGATTTTTTACACTGCAATTTTATTAAATTTATTTATTCTAACAGTTTATTATGATATCTATAGGGTTTTCTATATATTAATATCAAATCATCTGTAAATGATGACAGCTTTACTTCTTTCTTTCAATTTGAATGGCTTTTCTTTCTTTTTCTTGCATAATTTTCTATGGCCTGGACTCCCAATACTATGTTGAATAAAAGTGGTGAGAATGGGCATCCTTATCTCATTCCTTAACTCAGAAGAAAATCTTTCAATATATTTTAAGAATGATATTAGCTGTGGGTGTGTCATATATGGCCTTCATCGTGTTGTGGTATGTTCCCTTTGTATGCACTTGATTGAGAGTTTTTATCATAAATGGATGTTGAATTTTATCAAATGCTTTTTCTGCATCTAGAGATGATAATATCAATTTTGTCTTTCATTTTGTTAATATGGTATATCACATTGGCTGACTTGTGGATGTTTGTTTAACCTTCCTTGTATCACTGGAATTACTCCCACTTGATCACATTGTATGAACACTTTAATTCATTGCTGAATTTGGTTGGCTTATATTTTTCTAGTATTTTTCATCTATATTCATCAGCAATATTGGCCTGTGATTTTCTTTCCTTGCAGCATCCTTGCCTTATTTTGGTATTAGGGTTATATTGAACTCATAAATGAGTTTGGAAGAGTTCACTCTTGTATTTTTTAAAAACTTTCAAGAGGAATGGCATTAATTCATCTTTGAATGTTCAGTAGAATTCATTGGTAAAGTTTTGGGGAGGTTTTTGAGTACTGATTCAATCTCTGTACTAGTAATGGTTCAGATTTATTTGATCATGATTCAGATTTGGTAGGTTGTATGTTTTTATGATTTTTTTCCATTTTTTCTAGGTTGTCAGATTTGTTGGTATATAACTGTTCATAGTAGTTTTTTATGATCCTTTGTATTTCTGTGGTTTCAGTTGTAACAAATCTTTCATTTCAGATTTTATTTGTATCTTTATTTTCTTGCTGAGTCTAGCTAAAGGTTTGTCAGTATTGTTTATACTTTCAAAGAACCAGCTCTTAGTTGTATTTATCCTTTGTATCATCCTTTTAGCCTCTAGTTAATTTATTTCTGCTCTAATCTTTGTTTTTGCCTTCTTTCTACTAAATTTGGGTTTCATTTGTTCTTCTCTTTCTAGTTCCCAGAGGTATACCTCAGATTGTTTATTTGAGACTTTTCTTGTTTTTTAAGGGGTACAGTT
The DNA here is from genome assembly GCF_030020395.1 of Manis pentadactyla. Classification (NCBI taxonomy): domain Eukaryota; kingdom Metazoa; phylum Chordata; class Mammalia; order Pholidota; family Manidae; genus Manis; species Manis pentadactyla. The sequence continues at coordinate 118,437,840 of NC_080023.1, read as the reverse complement.
TTATAGCTATGAACTTCCTCCTTATAACATCTTGTGCTGCATCATCAAGCCACAAGGAAGAGAGCAAGAAAGAAAAAAACAAAGAACTACAAAAACAGCCAGGAAACAATCATCAAGATGGTAATAAATACATACTTACCAATATTTACTCTAAATGTAAATGGACTAAATTCTCCAATAAAAATACATAGAATAGCTGAATGGATAAATAAACAAGACCCATCTATATGCTGCCTACAAGAGACTCACTTTAGATATTGGACATAAACATACTAAAAGTGATGGGATAAAAAAATACATTCTATGCAAATGGGAAATTTAAAAAAAGCTGAAATAGCTATATTTATATCAGACAAATTAGACTTTAAAACAAAGACTATAATAAGAGATAAAGAAGGGCATTACATAATAACAAAGGTGTCGATCAAGCAAAAGGATATAACTTTCATAAATAATTATACACCCAATGTAGGAACATTTTTATGTAAAATACATAAAGCAGATATTAACAGACATAGAGGGAGAAATAGGCAGCAATGCAATAATAGTAAGGGACTTTAATATTTCTACTTATATCAATGAATACATCACCCACAGAGAAAATTAATAAGGAAACATAGGTCTTAACTGGCATGTTAGACTACATGGACAAAGATATTTATAGAACATTCCATCCAAAAACAGCAAAATGTACATTCTTGTCAATTGCACATGGAACATTTTCATATGACAGGCCACAAAACAAGTTTTAGTAAACTTCAGTAGATTGAAATCATATCAAGCATCTTTTCTGAACACAATGGTATGAAACTAAAAATTAATTACAGAAATAAAACAGATAAAATCCCACATATTTGGAGATCAAACAGGATTTTAAAAATAAAAATTTAAAGAAATAACTTGAGACAAATAAAAATGGAAATATAGCATTTTTGATTTGTGATTACCATGACACATTTATAACAATTTATATCTATAACAGTCTAAGTTGATAACATCTTAAGTTTGATCCCATATAAATCATAATATTGCTCTCACCCTGTAAGGTTTTCCATTTTTATGTCATATTTTACATCTTTTTGTCTTGTATATCCCTTATAATCATAGCTATTTTTACTACTTTTGTCTTTTAACTTTCATACAAGCTTTGTAAGTGATTAATCCAGAACTTTTCCAGTGATACATTTACCTTTCCAGTGAGATTTAATCTTCCATATCCTTTCTTGTTACTAGTTAGTGTTCTTTCTTTTCTGTTTAAAGAAGTCCCTTTAATATTTCATGTCAGGCTTCTTTACTGTAGATGAACTTCTTTAGCTTTTGATTGTCTGGAAAGCTTTTTATTTCTCTTTCAATTCTGAATGATAGCTTTTCCAGGTAGTATATTCTTGGTTGGAAATTTCATTTTCCCTTCATCATTTTGACTCTACATGCCACTCCTTTCTGGCCTGAAAAGTTTCTGCTAAAAAATCTGCTGATAATCTACTAAGAGTTCCCTCATATATAACAAATTGTTTTTCTCTTATTGATTTTAATATTCTCTCTTTGTCATTAATTTTGACATTTTAGTTATAATATGTCTTGGTGTGGGTCTCCTTGGGTTTCTCTTATTTGAAACTCTCTGGGATTCCTGGACCAATGTCTGTTCCCTTCCCCAGTTAAAGGAAGTTTTCAGCCACTATTTCTTCAAATAAGATTTTTGCTCCTTTCTTTTTCACTTCTCCTTTTGGGAGCTCTGTGATGCAGATGGTATGTCTTTGGATGTTGTTCCATATGTCCCTTAAACTGTCTTTACCTTGTGAATTAATTTAAAATTTAGTAGTCTTTCTGATCAACTGAGATCAGCAGGTTTTTTAACTTTATTGGGTCAGGATATTTTATTTGAAGTCCCTGAACTTATATACATGCTAAAACCAATTTACTTTTACATCTGAGGAAGCTTTGTTGACTGAAAGTTAATTTACTATACAGAGTATTATTTAGTTGGGCCTGAACCTTTTGCTCATGATTTAGCTAGCAATACAGTTTTATTCATATTTCATTTAAGTTTCACATGCATACTCAATTTCATTGAAATGAATAATGAAGTAAACTATTCAGCTGCTTGAATTACAAAAGATAAAATATTATAATGACTGTTTATAATTGTTCTAACAGTCAAGATTGTACAAGTATTAGGAAAAAAGAGTCTTGACTAAATAAAAGTACATGAATAAATATTTAATTATGTTTAAGGAATAGATAAAAGAACTTTTTCAATTTTATGATACTGAAAATGATAATGTGGAATTGGAATAAACAGTTCAATTTTCTAGTTGCAACTTTTAATTATTGTTGCTTTTGTTGTTTTTCTTTCTGTGTTTAGCATCAATAGTGAATCATAACAATTACCAAATCTTGCATCTGGTAAGCTCGGTTTTAAGAAACACTTACTTTAGCTTTATCTTACCATAAAACTTTGATTATTCTAAGAAAACATCTTAGTGACCTTTTAATACAGAAACAGTTTAATCTTACTTAATTTTGTTTCTTTTTTATATAACCACTGCACTCATTCTTTCATCTTGTAAATAGTTATGAAGGCTGACTGTGCAAGAATCTGGAAATGCTGGAGAATTGAAGGTTAGTAAGGACTGATCAATGCCCTTGAGGTTTATCCAAGAGGGTCCTTAAGTCCAGTTGAAAGGATACTTAAAACATCATACCTCAATTTCTACTTCTCTTACGATTTTTGGTGCTTTTTGTTTCCTTTTAATAATTTTCTTATTTCATGTTCATTTTATGATATTTTGCTTGTTTCCAAATCCATACAAACCTGTACTTCAGTATTATGTCTTTACACTATTTCTTTCAATTCTTATAACTGTATTATTCTCTCATTTTCCACCTGTCCTCCCTGCCCCTACCATAACCTGAGTTTCTTTCTTTCTTCCTTTCTCTGGCCAATGTTTGTTATAATTTTTTGACTAGTACTAGCCTTATAGTTAAATGTATGTTCACATGATTGATTCTCAAGACACTTGTTCAAAGTAGGGGACAATGGGCCTTCTTTAAGCACAGACATAAATCTGAAATCCTAGAGGCAATAATTAGTAGTTTGAAAAACACTAATTTCTCATGTTTTCAAGGTGAATTAATCAGTTTTCCCAAATGTATACCATTATTTGTGTTTCTTTTAGCATTTAGAAAAAATAAATTTTACTGAATGCCTCTAATTTTGCTTAGTTTATAAATGCAAAAATTAATTTAGTTGACTCTTTACAAGAAACTTTGTGGTGATATTTCCATTGTAAAAGATGAAGAAATGGACACACAGACTTATAAATTAGACAAGTAATTCTAGCCAGAAAAAAGCTGAACAGAAAAGTAAAACACTTTCGGTGGTAGAGCAATTCAGTGAGAACTACTATTGCTTATGTGCTTTCTTGGCATCAAAAAATGTGGTAGCTGATTTGCCATACAGCACAGTCAACTGGAAATTCCAGTGTGACTGAGTTCGATTAAAACTCTGGCTAAACATGTAAAATTTATTAGAAATAGAATATCTGCTCAAGAAAATAAAACCGTAGTATTTGCATGCAGCCTCATATAATCATTAAAAGCATAAATGTTTGAGCTAAGGTGCCTGAGTTCCAACCTTTCCTCTGCTTCTAATTAATCGTGTGATTTCACTTAATTTACCAGTCCAAAAGTCAGTGTGTTTATCTACAATAAATATTTAATACTATAGCTATATCATAAGCTTGTTTAAAGAACAAAATGAAAGCATAAAACATGGGTCCATTACACAGTAAATGCTCAAGAAGTATTATCTGTTGCTTTCCCTTATATGAACCATATTGCAGTGGAGTAAATACATGCCTTTTTTTCCTAATTAATTGAGAATTAAGTCAAGAATGAAACATATTCACACTACATTAAAACATGCAATGCAATCAATGTGTAAAAGTACACTTGAGTCACAGGTTCCTAAAATTTTCCTTAAATGAAAACATGATTAATAGAAGTCACTTCAAAAATAATTAATGAATCCATATCTTGTACTATCCATAGATTCTGGTAAGAACATGAGATAAATATTATACCATCCAGACACTCTAAGTAGTAATGGACTTGTGTGGGAATCAGAAACATATGAAAATGATTATACCCACCCTAATAAAAAGATAGGCACAGCATGGAAAAGAAGCAGAAGGGGGAAAGCTGTCAAAGGTCATGTGTGTGTGTGTGTGTGTGTGTGTGTGTGTGTGTGTGTGTGTTAAGTGAGCTATCTGGAGGATATCTGAAGCCAAAGAAATAGTACAAAGAAATGTAGAGGGATGAGTAATGAATGATTGTGTTTAGGAAATCCACAAGCACAGAGGCTTAGATAACTGAAAAGTTCAAGGACTTTGGTCCAGACCATCCATTTCTTAAGTCAGCTTTCCTCTGCATAGCTTCATTCTCAATCAGGGTTGCTTCTTCAGGTGTGCAAAAATTGCACTAGAAGATCCAGGCTTATACATTTGACCCTTGAACAACATGGGTTGGAATTGCATGGGTCTATTTTAGATGGATTTTTTCAATAGATCTAGTAGAGTACTGTATATGTATTTTCTTTTTCTTATGATTTTGTTAATAACATTTTTTCTCTAGCTTACTTTATTATAAGAATACAGTACATAATATACATAATATATGGAATATGTGTTAAACTATTATTTATGTTATTGGTAAGGCTTCCAGTCAATAATAGTCTATCTGAAGTTATGTTTTTGGGAAGCCAAAAGGTATACATGGAATTTTGACTTGCATGGAGGGGTTCAGTGCCCCTAAACCCTATGATGTCCAAAGGTCAATTGTATACCTCAAATTCAGTAATTATTTATTTCCTAGTCATTCTTATATTATCCCTAATTACTTCTAATTAAATCTACGTGGGTTTCATGCATATTCCTGCACCAATCAACGTAGTATGTGGGATGAAATACCTAGATTTTCCAAGCTTAAATGAGAAGCTAATACGTATTCTGTCTATGTCCCAATCAAATTATTTGGTTTTCATGGAAGATGAGTGATTGTCCAAACACAATTGATAATAATGTCAGAAGTTTAAATGTATCTTGATTGTTTACAAACAAACAAACCAACAAAAGAAAGCAAAACAAGTCTGATGAAGAGAGAGTCATCATTCTTGCATATTCTTGATGAATAAATTTAAAATGAACTAGATTGGAAGCTACTACAAATCTTGAAGCAACAGATGCCACATTTTTCAACATTAGATACTTAGAAAAATCTATGTATATATTTTAACTATATATATTTACTTAATATGTTAATGTTTTGCTCCTTCCACATGTGTGTGTAAAATTGGTGTTTAGAACAGTAGCACATATTTTAATTAAATCAATCTTAACTAATTGAGGAAATTAATTATATATTTATGAGTCTTAATACTTTGCATTGTTTATAAGCATCTGAAATCTGTTTTCACTCCACAATCTTTTCTGAATATTTTTTTCACTAGCTGATGGGCAATTCTTGCATGGTTTTTCTGATTCTTAACCATAGAATGTCTTCTTGTTTAGTTTTATACTTTCTATCTTCTCTACATTTTAGCTGAAATGCTTTTAATCAGATCACCAAACTCCCACCAGATTCACTTTCCCTGGGCCATATGAGAAGGGTCTAATTTCTTCCAAGTTTCCCAAACCAAATTCTTTTCTTCAACACATCTACCCAGCCAACACTTCATTTTTCATACACTCTTTTCACTTTCAAAGTCATACTACTTAATGGAAAAATGAGATAAAACACCATCTGTGTCCTCCCATAAATGAATTCAATTTACTAGATAAAACTGAAGGTTTATTTTAACAATATCACTTGTTCCTGTACCAATTAGAAGGGGAAAGTGGTTGATAGGCTTGATAAATCTTGGCATGCTCTTGGTAAAACATTTCTGAAAAGCAAGACATTTATATTTTAGTTTAATGTGGTTTTTGTCTCTTAAAATTCTGACCTCATTTCTCAGAAACTGTTGCCTAATTTTCCAGTGAGTTAGGAGATTATGCCATGATTTATAATAAATTAGTGGTTTTATTCTTGTTGTGACTATTGCTGATATTTTTGACCTTGCCTCTGGATATAACAAGACCTACAAAGATAAGAAACCATTTTTTAAATCATTCAATAGGTCATTAATCTCTGCCCTTTTAAGCCAGTGATATCAATTCCTTGTCAAAGATAAGGAGGGTTTTTCAATACTGCCTTTCATCACTGTTATTTCTTAATAATCATTTAGAGATTATCATTCCATTTTACCTATGTGTAGTATAACACAACACTTCAAACGTGTTATCTTCTTATTGTGACATATAGCACATGGATGTGAAGTTTGAAATCCTCAATTTATTCCTAGTCCTTTCACATAGATACACTGGTCAAAGGAATTCAATAAGGTCTCAGAGTCTCAGTTTACTTATATCCAAAATAGGAGTATTTATACATAAGCCATAGGCTATGTGAAAAACTAAAATAAAATATGTAAATGAATTATGTCAAGAAAGCTGGAGTGTGGATTTATTTTTCTTTATCAAATTAGTAGAATGAGTACTTAGGGTGCACTATTTCATGATAACTTGTTATGCGTTTACAATTTTTTATTAAGATTTGTCCAAAGAGGAGACTTGCTTTGTAAAAATAGGATCTTAATTAGCCATTTTTAATATTTAAGAACACATAATATTACTGAATAATATCTAATAATATAAAGCATATTCATGCCAAGGTGATATAAATGTCCTGGATATTCCCATAGAAGGAATGTGAATCACTGAAATTGTTAAACAACAAATAAAATGCCAGCCAGATATTTCATAATATGTAAAAAATTTTACATAGTTTTTATGATAGGGAATTTGGAAATCTTCCCATTGGAAAAATTAGGTATGGTTACTTTTTTCATGCATGTCACAATCCACAATGAAAAATTCATGCAGTTAATGGCAAGATGGAAAGACATTCATAATTTTCATTTAAAAATCTTAGTGATAAAATAACAAGAGGAAGTTGGTTATCTTACTCTCCCCCTGACAACAGATACACTTGAAAAAATCCAGCAGATCATTAGAAGGAAAATCATCCATAATCTGAAAACATTTTTTTTTACATATTAAACAGTAGATATTAATCTACATGAGGCATAGATGGACACCTTATTGACTCTTGATTCTGTGAGACATCAGTTATTTAGAAGAAGAAAGGACTTCTGCAGAATCGCTCTAACATGTTTTATCCTGGGAGAGGTGAGCATAAGAAAGGTAGGTAATAGGGTGGAAGGGTTAAGTTCCATTGTCCTGCCTCCTGTCCAGTTTAAACTTTTCCAAGATTTTTCATTTTCAACAATATATTTTTATCAATAGTAACAAAAAACAAGACACTATGAATTTAGTAGACTTCATTCATTGCAAAGTTAAGACTATCTGAGGAGTATTTGTAGTAAACTGATTTCTTACTTTAATATGGAGTTAATTTGAAAAATAATCAGTTGTAATTCTTTGTTTTCTGGCTGTGATACAGCTGATAGCATTCCATTCAGGATGCTTGCTGATAAAGGAAGCATGGGCTTCTAGGGAGAGTTGGTGATAGGGCTAGTTAATTCTGTTGCCCCTGCCAGTTCTTTGATGTATCATCCGGTTTTTCTGTGGCCTGCACTGTGCTGTGTGAGATGTTCACAGCATCTGGGTACTCTAGTGGAGGAATCAATGAGATTGTTAGAAATAACAGTTTAGGGTGAATGTAAAATATGTGCAGGAAACACAGGTGGACAAAGGTAAAAAAGTCTAGACCTGTAGAACCATGTTTTTTCTTTGTCTTTAATCCCTTGTTCTAGGGATAAAGCAAGATTTTAAAATGTATTTTATTGTTTGGCAACTCCATTTTATTTTGCAATAAGCCTTTGAGGAGCAATAAGTTAAAAAATAGAGAACTAAAAGATTAGTTACTAAACTTCTAAGAAAGTTAATTTAACATACAATTTGCACATAATTTTTTATTGACATTTTTAAACAACCATATGGGCTCCAATGATAGCATTTACTATGTAAATATATGAAGATGCATCAGTATCTAGTTCAAAAGCTCCTATTATTTTAGTAAGACTGTGTATAGAGTTCACTGTGTAAAGTGTAGAATAGCCAAAGGAGCACTGACATATGACTCTGTCAAACATTTCTTCGCATTTAAATAAAAAATTCTTTTTTTTAATGTGTCTATTTGCATCCTTGCATGGAAACAGTTAGGAGTACAAATGGTGTATTTTGAGGGATGAAGATATAATTTTATGTGATGAGCATAATAATACCCCCCACCCCCAAAAATGGCCTGTACTAATCCCAATCCTTAGAACCTTTGAATATGTTACTTTAGTTGGCAAAAGGGACTTTGCAGATGTGATTAAGTATCTTTAGATCCCTATAAGTAAAAGAGGGAGGCAGGCAGCTCAAAGAGAGACTTTAAAATGTCATGCTCCTGGCTTTAAAGTTGAAGGAATAGGCTACAAGCAAGGGCATGCAGGCAGCCTCTAGCAGGTGGAAGAGGCAACAAAATGGATTCTCTGCCAGAAGCTCCTGAAAGGATTCAACATTTAGCATTGCCAGTACCTTGATTTTAACCTAGTGAAACCATTTTGTACTTCTGACTTTCAGAACTGTTAAGTTAACAAATGGTGTTCTGTAAGCCCCTAAGTTTGTGGTAATTTTTTACAAGAGCATTAGGAAATTAATAGAGTGTATGAAAGATAACAGGAAAAAAGCAGGATGAGAGGTAGGAAATGCCTGTAGACTGCAATGCTGATACTTGAAAAAGGGAAGTATCTTAGTGTGCTAGGGCTGCCATAACAGAATCCCCCAGACTTGGTGACTCAAACCAAAGTGTTTTTCTCACAGCTCTGGAGGCTGTCAGTCTAAGGTGGAGGTATTGGTTTGGTGGATTTTCTCGGAGGCCCCTCTCCTTGGCTTGCAGATGGCCACACTTGTGCTGCCTCTTCACACTGCCATCCCTCATGCACTAGGACCCAGATGTCCCTTCCACTTCGTTATAAGGACGTTGGTCATATTGGATTAGGATCCCACCAAAATGGCCTCATTTAGTCACACCTTAAAAGGCCCTATCTCTAAATACAGCCACCTTCTGAGGCACACGGTCTAGGGCTTTGTCATAAGCACTTGGGGGACACATTCTAAGTCCATAATAGGGAAGGAAGAGAAGTGGTAGAGAGTGACACAGACTGCAATGCAGATTTGACAAAGTCTCAGTGAAACCAGTTATCCAGAAGAAAGGTCACCCAACAGAGGAGTCTCAAGTTGTTCAGAAATCACCAGGCTTGAGTATTGCCATTTTTCTTAGTCCTTGGTGGTCCCTCCCTGGAAGAGCAGGGCCTCAGCTCAAATGCAGCAGGAGATCCCAAATAGTGAAGCTGGAGACTGTTCTCTAACTATGATCTTCTCAGAAAAAATGGCACATTTTTCCTGAAGGCAGATCAAAATGGCATATCTGCATGACTGCCACAATTAATCTTGCTCTTTTTTCATTCCAACTTTTTCTTGCACACATATGAAATGTGAAATAATAGCTCATAACATCTTGGCATCATTAGCAGAACAGCTAAATGTTGTCATTTTTATAACATTATTTAACAGATGCTTCAAATACAAAATAAGTTAACTTAATTGCAATAATGATTTGATATTATGGAATCCTCATAAAACTTTCAGAAGTTCATTCTTCAAAGGCAAAGCATTTGCTATTATTGTAAAGACTATTGCAAGCTCAGCTAAAAAGTTTAAAACTAAAGATAAAATGACTTGTCTTTGAGATGATAATTAGAAAACAAATATTGGTAGAGCACAGCATCATAGTAAAAATGCTGTCGTTATTAAATTAGGAAACCTATGAAGCAGAAACAATGAAATTGTTTGTCATACACTCAAATGTGCATCTCAGTAAGATACAACATTTTAACAATCACTATAAAAGCTACAGCTGTCAAAAACAAGCACAAAATTTATAAGTAGACAGGATAACTACACTAAAAATTTTGGGGACAAAGCTGAAATTTAAATAAAAAAAACTTCTCTCTTTGCTGCTATCAGTTGGACTTAAGAAATGTTTGAACCTTTGAGTAACTTTTGTTCAATAAACTTATCTACCTACTACCATGACACTGATATTTTAATGTCTTCCAAATATAGACATTTTACTCAAAATAAGTTGGAAAATTTTAACAAAATAGTTAATGGAGGTAGGAATTTAGAGTAGGCAGTTATTTAGACATAAGCAGGAGGAAAGGGCCAGCCTATCACCAAGGAAGACTTCTCCGTGGTCAGCCCCTAAAGTCGCCTTAGTTTCCAGTTCCACCGTCAAGGACACCTAGCTTGTCAGGAGGTCCAGACAGTCAAGGACACCTAGATGGTCAAAAGGCTCAGGATCACAGGGGCTTTCCTGATCACAGGGCATGTGCAAGGTCCAAAGACCTTGTCCTGAAGTAATCCCACCTCATTAATATCTAAACTTAATTAGCATTGTGGTTTTGGCCCCCTCTGTGGGTTTTTCTTATTTCTTTATGGGTAAAGGGCCTGTGCACTGAGAAAAAAGTTATATAACCTAGAGCTGTGAATAACCTGTCAATCAGAGGATGTAAGATGCAGGGTGGAACTTCCCACCATCTTAAGTAAAATAAAAATAAAAGCTGACATAACCCTAATAGCAGGGCTGCTCTTGGTTTCCAGACAGCCTGCTCTAGAGATTACTTATGCTTTGCTTAATAAAATCCTGCTGTTTAAAACTGTCTAAGTCTATCTCTTGATTGAATTTTTTCCTTTGAGAAGAATCGGGGAAACACAACACATTCTGCTGGTAACAGCAACCAAAAAAATTTTATTTGTCTTTTGGCTTCTAAGAATTGTGATTGTCGAAAATAAAGCTTGCAAACAAGAATACTTTACCATTTATTTGTACGGAAGCAAAAGGAGGAAAACTGTAATCATATATAAGATTTTCTGTTTAAATTGTATATTTGTTTTTTTATTAATGTCTTAACTTGTGGGAAGAACATCTGAATGCAGTGCCAATTTTTACTGAATATATTATAGTCTATGCCAGAATGGAATTCTATTGAGAAAGCCTATGATTTTGCAGCTTTTAAGTTTAGAAAACATTAAAATTATCATAAATGTAGGCAAGAGCTTTAATGTTTTCCATTGTAAAAACTTGTTTTATAAGTTTTGCTGAATAAAAGTAAAAGACAATATTTGTGAGAAAATTTGGGCTGATATATTTGTGTATTTCAATACCGAAAAGAAATTGGTTACATCAATCTAATCAGATTTAGCAGAATTTTTGCTCTGAGCTTACATTACCTGTTATGAAATTGTTTTTTTCAATTAAAAATATTATGGTCAGACAGAGAAGAGTCAACTGAAGATTTCACACTTCAATCTAACCACATAGAATATTTTAGGCAAAGTTTTAGAAAAGAGAGACTATTTTTTAAAAATACAGCCTTCAAAAAAAATACCAGAAACAGTGTATCATCAACAAATATAAATAGGAGACTAATTAAACTACAAGACTATCAGTGAAGATAAAAAATCTGCTTATGTTGTGCCTTAATATTCAGAAAATTGCTGTAAACTAAGTTTTTTAATTTGATTTTGCTTTATTGTGAAATATCTTTATGTATGATTATCTATCTATATACCTGCATCTGTATCCTTAAATATAGATAGTACATATAATAGATAATTCTAATTTTGAAAACAACTTTTTCATAGTAACATATTTTATGTCAAAAAATACAAGTCAACACATTTATAGATTTGAAATAAATATTTCAAATACTGTCTATTTTAAATTATTTTATTGCTATGTTTTACTCTTAAAAGTGGCTCACAGGAATGATAACTTGGTGTCTTGCCATGGACAAGGTTTTTGAAAGATATGTTTGTGATTGTCATGATTGTCAGATGAAGAAATGACCTGGTAGTCAATTTTTTGTATAACTAAAAAGCAATTTATTAAGGAAATAGAAGATTTTGTTTTAACCGGACAGTAGCAGTTGACTGCAGCAGTTTGTTTTCAGTGACTAAACTTGGTTTCATTAAACAAGTTAAAGTAGTTGAGACAATAAAAAATAAACATCATTGCTAACAAATAAGCCTTAAAGCAAAAAAGACAATAAGAAAAAAAAAATGTCCCTACTTCTTATTAATACAAAATGAGATCATGTATTGGTGATCCAAAGGCCACTTCTTGCAATCTTTGAAAACCTGCAGGAAAGTACATGTCGTAATTATGTAGAGTTTGGATACATCTACTGCAAAGTCTAACATTGAACATGGACTCAGCTCATGCACTTCTTACTTTGAAAAATCCACTGAAGTATCAATGTCAGCAACAGCTAGGCTGTGATCTGAGGGCATCACTTCAATTGTGCCTGTCAACAGCTACATCCAGCATGGGGAAGACATCAAGAAATTAAACACATCCATCACTGGGGCCAATTTTAGAGGAATGAATATTTGGTGACTTTACTTGTTCATTTCTGCATTTACATACATGGCTCTAATTTATTCTTAAAAGTACAAAGACAAGAATATTAAATTAAGTTGCCCTATGATAGTGGATTAGCTAAAATTGGAAATAAACTTTATTTTTTCTCTAAAAAATTCTTATTTTAGAATTATAATTAAGGCTTTCTTCTTTCCTGAATGAACAAGAAAAACAATTAGAAAGAAGATTGGAAATAACAGCAAATAATGTTCATGCCTTGTTGAAATCAGCTCACAAGCTGGAATAGTGCAGGTGAAGAGAGGGGTATATTTGGAACTAGTTGCCTGGAGTGGTCATCCATATAGCAATCCCTGAAAAGGTAGAATTATATAGTCAGAGGTGTCTGCTGCACTTTTTCGTACATATAGTTTCTTTATTATGCCTAAACTAATGGTCATGATAAGGTAACTTTATTGCATGCATAAAATAGATCTTGTTACTTTGTTGGCATTCCAATGTTTTGTGCTGTAGGGGAAAAACCCTTTGTTAAAGAATACATATTTTGTTACAATCTCTTCTTCAAGGTAGGGCAAATTGTAACCATAAAAATCAATGTATATTAAATGACAAAAATAGAGTGTGTTTTCTGACTGCATAGAGTATTAAGCTTGAATTCAAGAATAAAAATAACTGAAAATGTTCAAATATATTTGAAAATTAAACAATACATATCTTATTAATTCATGAATTTTTAATGGAAATGAGAACATGTTTTGAACAACATGATAATGGAAACTTGATGTAAGAAAACTTGTTGGATGTAGTTAAAAGTTTTCTCCAAGAGGAATATACAACCTTAATTGCATATAATAGAAAAGAGGATAAAAATGAATAAACTAAGTATGCAACTACAGGAATTATAAAATATTATCAATTTCACTCAGCAATGATAAGGATAAAGGCATAAGTAAGTGATAGAGGAAAATAGGATAATAGAATGTTTTTTAACAGGTAAATGTGATATTTAAAAAATCTAGTGAAATTGAAAAACATGGAAAAACAGAGAGCACAAAGAAGAAGGCAGAGTCATCAATATCAGAAAAAAAAGGAGGTGATGCTGCTCACGCTCCTGAGGCATCAAAAAAGCAATAAGTAGTTTAGGAAAAGCTTATGATAACATTAAAAATTTTTACTTCAAACACATTTCTGGATAAACGCAGTTTACAAATCTGACACAAGAATATCTGGAAAATCTGATTTGTCCTTTGTGCATTAAAGATATTCAGTTCATACCTATACATGGTCCACAAAGAAAACACCAGTTGATCTCATCAATGATAACTCCAAACATTTAAGGAATCAACACCACCAATCCTTCTCAAACTTGTAAGGAGACTCTAACAGAAAATACTTTCCAACTTCTTATTAAAACTACATAAACCTTGTTATCACAACCTGACAAAGATTGTATGAAAGGAATTGGAGAGGGATTTTTCCCAATAACTTAAATTCAAAACCACAAAAAATAAAGTTAGACTATGAAATTAAGCAGTGTATTTGTAAGTATATTATAATCATATAATGTTGTATTTATTCTAAGAAAGCAAGGATGAAATGGCATTTGAAAGTCAACTCAGTTTATTTATCACTATTTGAAGAAAATAATATAATGACTAAACAAGATTATAATAGTTAATGATAAATAAAGTTGATTAAAATGCAACACGGTGATGTGATCAGATATAAGGATGTAAACAGAAATTCAGTGGGACAGAATATTAAATTTGAAATTTAGGAAAAGCCTCTCTGAAGAGGTATTTTTTAAGCTAAGATCACAGTTGTGAAAAGCCAACTTTTCAGAAACATCTTGTGGAAGAACATTCTGTGTAGAATGCACATTTTTGCAAGAAGCTGTGAAGAAAAACAAAGTCTCTAAGTGGGTTTTTTTGAGTCATCATTTAAGCTAATACAAATCACTAAAATTATTTTATTTAATGCACACTCCAATTAAATAGCCCCATTTTCTTCAGACTATCACAGACTCCTTAAATAAATTTAGCCTACTCTCCTGTATCTTCATTCATTAACCCAATGCAATGTGACTTCCTTATGCAGAATTCCAGAAATACTAATTAGGCCAAGACTTCTTAATACTGATTTTTCTCCTTGTTTATTACTATGTCCTCATTAATTACCAACCTATACCATCTTCCTAGGTGATCGATGACATCAATAAAATGAAGACTCCCATAATCTGATAATCCATCAAGCCCAGAATTCTCTCCTCAGTGCTAAATTCATTTTTATGATTTCCTAGTAGATAGCTCTACCTCAGTGATTCATATGCAACTAAACCTCAGAAGGTCCCTTACTGAATGTCACCAAACTCTATTGCTTTGCAGTTTTCTGTCTTGATATAAGGCACCACTGACTAACCTGTTCCCCAGTTTATAAATGTAGGCACCATTAATACCCCACTCTCCATAATCACATCATTGCTCAGTCATCAAGTCCAATCAGTTCTAGCTCATATATTTGTGGAATAATTATTCTCTCATTCTTTCTGACTCTCTCTGTCCTGGTTGAGACTATAAGCATCTGTTTCCTGGACAAAAGCCAATTCACCTGTTTCAACTAGGTCTTTCTCCTATTTTAATTATCCATACTCTAGTGTTTCAACAAACAAAATCTATTAATATACTGTCCTTCAGAGGCTCCACATTGGATTCTCACCACTCTTATAAGACCCTCCGAAATCTCTGAACCTGTTGATCTGATCTGAACTGATCTGATATCATTGTTTTGTGCAAATTTGGGTATGCTTTAATCATGTTAGACTACTTTCAGCATCTCAAAGGTGCTAGACTCACTTGTTTTAGGATCGTCCTTATTGCTGGAACAATTAGACTTGTTTCCTACCAAACAACCAAACTCTCAACAATTTTCTTTCTAAATCTTCACCATTCTTTTAGTACCAGTGTAAATTTCTCTTCTATGGGAGGTACTGTCTGCCATGCATGCTCATTGAACCCAGAATTTCCCTTGTAAGGGTCATCTCACTTCACTGGAGTTTTGCAATTACCTATCTGCTTTACCTGCTAGATAGAGACATTTATGGAGAAAGGGACCTGCTTTATTTTTGTTTACCACTTTGCAAACCCCCACTCCATACAGTGCCTGGCACCAGAGTAGGAGCTCTTTGAATAAAACAGTGAGTAAATTAATGATTAAAAACTAAATTACAGTTGAAATATTCAGCAAAGCAGAAAGGGGTGTGCAGTGAACGTGCTTTGAAATTCCGTTTTCCTTTAAAACATTTTCTTTGGAAACTCTCGAAATACTTTGAATTTAGAGATAAGTATAGAGAATAAATTAATATCATTAAATATCCAGATTTGAGAAATGTTAACATTTCGTCTTAAAGTTAAAAAATTAATAACAATATTACACATTTCAAGTCCTACAGCACCCATTTGCCTCTTTGCCTCTCCACAAGCAATGTATTCAAGTTGATGAGTTTCTACCCTATCCATGCTTTTATGAGTATATGATATATAGTCTGTATCTATAGTGTATGATATATAGATATAGATATATAGATGTAGACTGTATGATATATGGTCTATATCTATAGATAGTATATGATACAGTCTGTATTTATAGATATATAGTCTGTAGTCTATAATCCCATCTAAATTGACTTTTTGTTCATTTTAAGTGTAAATGTAAAAGCTTAACTGTTGTTATGGTTTTAAGATTCTGATTTTGAGAATCAGAACTAATTCATTCATTTTAAATTCTATAACCTTTCCATTATATCAAACCACTATAATTGATTTCTCATTCCTGTATTTAAATATAGTTTTTTGTAATTTTAAACAATGATTTAATGAGCAACTTATTTTTTTCATTAACACATAATCAAGCATTTCTCTAGTTATGAGTTAAAATGAAATAGTCAAATTACATCCACACAAATTTTAACACTCATAAATCACCATTATGTCCATTTTCTTAATTGTACAGCTCATATATTCTTTGTAGTAACCTTCAAACTTTATCTGTCAGTTTTGGCAAAATCACAATTAAAAGGTTGAACCAAGATTATAAATTTATGGCTTTGGCTTTGTAATTCTATTGATGGCTTTTTATAGATTATGAGAATATGTTTCTGAGGACATTGAAATTCAAAAGTGTTATATATTCTTTGGAATTTTTTCCTTTTAAATTTAGTACTAACCTTTTTTATTAATAATACTTTTTATCTAAAAATCTACTTTATCTGATAGAAATATTATTATACGAGTTTTTTTTGGTTAATTTGGTTTCATATATCATTTTCTAAAAGTTGAATTTCATATTTACAGTACCCTTATGCTGTAGTTGTATCTTTATGGCAGTTGCCTTCTTCACATGTTTTAAAAATTAAACTGGGACCAAATAGTTTTTCATTTTTATTTTTAATCTGTGAATGTTCTATATGCATATGCATGAGGAATTTCCTGACAAGGAAATTTCACATTCGCTTGAGTTCCAGGAATATGAGAATTTTATAAATTTTTTAGTTAAATGTAGATTTCCCGCATTTTGAATGGTGTAATTCAGATCACTCATTGCAGAAGATACAGTCCTGTGGTTCCAAAATATTCCAAGTGACTGTTTTCTATCCATGGCCCAAGAAGGTCGGTCTTCTCCAGTTCTAAGTCCCTCAGCCCTTCAGAACTGATGTTTTATTTTTTAGAGAGTTCATTTCACCTTCATTGTAGCATGATATTGGTGTAAGAATATCAGTCTTTAGGAATGACTCTAAAACTTGTCTGCACTTGTAATTAATAACTGTTAAATACTTTGTATCTGGGTTTCTTCTTCATATCTGGTCCCTGAAGCTTTTACTTTCTTACTTGTGAGCTAGTATAAATACTATAAAATATTTTGTTATATTTTATGTATTATTTCATTGTGTTTTAAAAGATAGTAGAGATTTTGAAACACATGGAAATAAAAGTAGAAAAAATAAATTAGTAGTTAGTATTAAAAATTAAAATCAGTTAAATTAAAATGATTTATAGCTAAAAGTAACAGAATTCTACCTAATAATTATCATTCCATATATGTGAAGACATTGGAGAAATTCCAGCCAAGATACCGTTAGCAATGTGCATTTCATATGTTTATTTTTAATAATGTCAGACTTCTGAAAAGAAAATCTTAACAATATTATCATTTTCTAAGGAGATACCATATAAAGATGACGTTAGAAAGTCATTTCAAAACTGACACGTGTTGGTGAATAAAAATTTAGCAGTAGTGGTAATAAAAGGGAATTGATAGTGAAAGTGCTGGTAATACTTGGAAAAACGGCTAATAAAGTAGCAGAGAAAAGCCAAATATTGATTATCTTATAGGCTGTAAGCATTGTACCAGGTGACTTATATATGTTATTACACTTAATATCACCATAATCTTATATCCTAGTTATTAGTCTTACTTTCCTGTGAATGAGGAATATGAGTCTCATAGTTCAAATAAATTATTTAAGATTACCTAGCTAGTAAGTAGCATGCAAAATCTGGCAGTGTGCCTTAAGTTTTAATAATTCCATATTATATTAATGCTAATTTTAAATCATAAGTATAACATTTGCATATTATAGAACATTTAAGAATTACAAAATAAATTTAGCTCACTTAAAACCCTTTCACCAATTTTATTGAATTATCAAAATATTAGGTATATATTTCCATTCATCATGTTCCTATGTTGGTAGATTTTATTTTGATATAATTAAGAAATTGAAGATACAGAAGACATAGGTATGGATATAAGAGTAGAGATAGATAATACACATATTTAGGATTTCTTTTTAAGTAAGCATGTGATAAGTATGAATATATAAATCACATTCTCATGAGTAATTAAAAATTTGCCAAGACTGATATCAACTATTTTCAAAATTTGGAAACTTCAGTTCTCTCTTTCTCCTCCTCTTTTCATTCCTCAAGACAGCAAAGATTGCACACTTCTTCAGTCTTTCTGTCACAGATAAACATAATTACAAATAAAAAAATTAGTGACATTATCTCACTTAAGACTCTAATAATTTTTTTAATTTACTTATATTATTAAATTGCTAGTGATTTTATAATTAATAATCTTAACATGCAACACATTACACATACATATAAAATATATAAGACATAATATAATAATCATTATCATAATTATCAGTGACAAATTGTCTCACTTCGAATGTTCATGCTGCACACAGTTATTTCATTTCTAAAAGATAAGGTGAAGATTCTTAATAATGAACTGATTACTCCATTTCAATTTATTCAATCACATTGCTCCCTAAAGGATTACAAAAACAGTGGTGGATGAGGTGCTTTCTGTCTTAGCATAAATTACCCAGAAAACAGAGTCTGAGGCAAAAGTTTATGGTCAAAAAAGTGTAATCCCAGGGAAGCAAGATTGAGGGGAAAGGAAATGAGGCAAGAAGGAAGCAGAGCATTATGCGGTACATTACAAGCTGCTCACTATTTGCTATCAGGTGATTCTTACTATTTGATTCCACCATTTTCAGAAAGGCCATATATTCTGCATCTTAAGTCAAATGCCTTAGGGGAATAACTGTTCTACCAATTTACAGCTCTCCTTTGTCAAAAGTTTCCTTACAATGAGTTAGCTTTTCTGTATGACTAATTACCCTTATATAAGCAACAAATGAGGCCTGTAGTCCTGTGGTAGCACATGACTTCGCATCAAAAAGAAAATTTTAAGATGGGGCATGAGAGTTACTGAGTGTGCATATGAGGTAGGGTGCTAACTGCACATCTCGCTTGCTTATGTCCTCCATTTTATGTTGCATTATGGGATATATCTAAAAACAAGAGAGTCTTCTGTCTTGAGATAATTACAAATCTAACTAGTCACAGGGTATCTTTCAAATTCTTAAAATGATTTAGGTCAGAATCTTAGTAAGGAATTAACAATTCTCACTGTTTTCTTCCCCAGTTTTATTCAGATATAATTGACAACAGTCCTCACTGTTGAAGGTAGTGACTGAGACTCATCATTTCCTTCCTCTACTACCCATTCTAAAGGTTGGGTAATGTGCCCTGTTTTGCTTCTATTTGATTTGACTTTTTTCTGGCTTTCTGTTTTTGTTTTTGTTTATTTGTTTGGACTCGGTAAAGTGTCCTGACCTTTAAAACCACAGGCGATTAAACTTGTCCTTGTTAACTTGTGGATGCTTCAATTTGCCCACTTGCCATTATCAATGGGTATTGAACCAGAACAAGACATCTTAGTAAATACCCTGAGATGCAGTCATATTTCTCCTCTTCCCCATTGTGTACCTCTTCAGAGACGTTACCGCAACAGGATATTACCTTCTTCCTTTGTTTATTGTTCTATCTGAAAAGGAGCCAAAGTGACCAGGTGATAAAATTGAGCATCTAAATAGTTCCTTTGGCAGAAGAATTATCTCTTAGGTACCAAGGTCTCTACCCAGAAGAATCCCCTCAAGAATTCCCAAAAGAAAATACGGTTTTCACATGACATAGATTCAGTCTACATCTTAGCTTGAGATAAACTTCAGTGTAAATGTGTTATTTGATAAATGAAGGACATATTGGTATGGGAGTGATGAATTGAATCAGGGAAAAGCAGGCAGGCCACAAAGGGTGCATCATTAAGTCATCTACCTCTGTGGATATGGAAACTCAAACTCAACAGGGAAATACTTGAAAATATGCCACCCAAGAGGCAATTATGATATTTATGTACCGAATCCTTTTGTCAATGTGAGGGCTAATTCTGGGGAGTCATTGTTAATTCCCTGGCACTACAGTTCTGTCCTGCACATAGCTTTGGAGAAAGGTTTTAAGCAAAAATATGCAGATACTAACTGTTAGAAGTCCTAGAGCACACTGGAGTCATAAGGTTCCAGGGAAATATCCTTAGGATCTCATAATCTCTTAACCATGTACTATATCCTAGGGAAGAGCATCCTTTTCCCACAAGATGCTGACACCTTAACTGAGTGTTAAATAGACCATTGCACCATATTACTCTGTTGGCTATATAATATTCATAGTAAGTATATCAGATTCCACTTTAATGTGCATATTGTCATATAACTCCATTATAAAATACATCTTTTGGCTGGAGGTGATGTGTGGGAATATTTGGGGATAAGATCAAGCATTCCTAAGCCATCATGTGGCAGAGACACTGTGGGCAAAGAATCCATATCTGCCAAAAGTATGGATTATTGTTAGGATAAATCACTTCTCCATAGGAGAAAGGAGTCTAACATAATACATATGCTAGCCACTGGGAGAATGCATCACCTTGAGGGATGGTGCAAAATTAGGGACTCAGTGTCAATCTTTTCTCTTGGCAGGTTGTGTATTCTGCCGTGAATGTACATAGATCAGTCTTGGTAAAAGAGAGCCCAGGCTTCTGGACTCATGAATATCCTTTATTCCTATTGCCAAGGTTAATCCACCCATGAACCCATGTGCGAACACTGAGGTGACAGAGGACAGAGGTTATATACACAACGAAATTCCATCCTGTAAATCTGGTTATTGAGAGCCCTCTCTGAAGTTAATTATCTCCAGTGAGCATTAACATGTGACACAAAGATCCACATATTCTATGCACACTTCACCAGATGTCGGGCTCCTGGATCTACCATTCTTAATTCTTCTGGGGATGATTTAAGACTCACGCAATTTGCCACTGCCCAGGAACCTATGTAACTCTGTCCATTTCTCCTTTACAACCTGAATGACTGAATGTACTACTTGAAATTCAGCTACTGGGAGTTTTTCATGACTGGTCTTTAGGACTGCTGTTAAGTGAAGCTGTAAGGTGGCAACAATCCATTTTCAGTTAGTACTGTGTAAGAAAAACTGAGCTCTTTGTGACTCATACATAGCTTCTGTCCTCTGCCAGTTGGTTACAGCAAACCTTTCATTAGACCATAGATGTGATTTGAAAAGAGGCATGTGTGTAACAGAGGGAAGTGACCTGATGGTCTGGGATACCAGGGCATGCCATTTTTTATTGCTCTATTAATCTACTCAGGCTGATCCAAACTGCATGATTTCCATTTTGCTATGCATGCTGTTATACACACCTAAATGAATCAATTTTTTTCTCATTGTATTTAACTCATATGCTAGCCACAAAGTCTCTATGTGACTCATGATGAGTCATTCAGGTTCTTCTTGGGACCAAAAGAATGAAAGTATTTTAGCATAATCAAAATACATTAAAAACCCATTTTCTTATATTTTTTAAATAAATTACCAAAGTACAGTGACAATGAAGGAAATTTAGAGGATAAATGTATGAAGTCCTAAAATAATGCAAATAATTACTAATCCTGACACCTAAGTAGAACCTCTATTAATCTCCCCTATAATGACTTTATACTGCACTCTACAATTTTCAATTATCATCAGATTTAAGTACATTGAAGAACTTTCAGTAAGGTATTTCCAACAGACAGTTTTCTTAAATATCATATTTTAATATGAAGTAAATTACACTACATGATTTCAGATTCAACATTAAAATTAATTTTACCTCAAGACTTTTGAAAATTGGTTTGTTTTTAATTTATGCCATTATTTTCAGTTATCTTATATAAAATTTTCCATGCATTTTCTGGAAACTTCATTTGTTCTTATTTTTAAATAGAATAAACCAAATAACATATTTGAAAAAAATCTTTAATTTTTAGTTTCAAAATATTACTATCTCTAATTATTTATGCTTGCTTCATATTTTTTAATGATAAATTCAAAAAGAACAATTTAATGGCCAAAATAAAAGCCTTTGTTATTTGGAAAAAATTGAATCATGATAATCTTTTTAAACTTATCTAATTAAAGATTAGTTATTCTTCAATCTGGAAAATGAAAAATTAAAACTCACCTTTTACGTCTATCTGAATACTCAAGAAATGTTATTCATATAATGTATTTTAACTACTATTACATTGGGGTTTACTTTGCTATTATTATATAATGAATTCCATTTATATCAAAATATATTATTCTCCAGCTTTCAGTGCTGCCAAAAATCCCAATAAGTTTCCTTGCATGAGTTTAACAGCCAATGAAAATGATTTAAGACTATTTATCATCACAAATATATCTTGATTTATTTTTAGGCTCACAATCATAGAAACATCCATAATTTTTAACTGAATACTTAGTCAGTTGCTTTCTCCTCAAAAGGGTAGTGAAACTTATGAAATTTGGAAATTCACTTGTTTAATTTTTTAAATAATTAATTAAATTTTGCTATGCTAATTACTCAATTTTGTTTTCTTGTTGTCAAATGATGGTAAGTTAGTGACTTTTTATCCATGAAAAGGGATCTGTCTTACCTCCAATAATTTAACCTTATGAATACTTATGCTGAGTTAACAGTCATCAGAATAGATTGAAACTGATGGAGTTATTTACTCTAATTCCCTGGAGGCTAATTTAATATTGGTGTTTCTATATCTGTTTAAAAGACCCTCCATACTAATTCATGAGTTAAATGAATTACAACATTCTGATTGAGCTGCTTTTCTCTGGGACTTACCTTAAAGCCTTATTATAAAGGTTTAAAGCTAAATTAAGATGACATCTAAACACATAAAAATATAAATCTACCTTGAATAATGCAACTTTAACAAATAGCCGCATTGTAAAATTTAAAAAATTAGGCTTATATTAAAGGCAATAAAACCTCAGATCACTTAAATTATTATAGCTAGCAATTATTTGCAAAATCACTTTATTATCTAATATATTCAGCTAATTGCTTTTTCTTTCACGTCACTAAATTAGACAATAGCTTATTTTATTTATGTTTTTCGGGAGAAAACCCTCTTGGTTCTCTTATGCCATTTGCGTAATTTGCTTTCAGAACTACAATGTTTAAACAGTAGTGGGTTCTCCTTTGCTTAACAAAAAAGAATATGAGAATTTAATCATTCTGATAGAAAGAATTCACATGAAGGATAATGACGATAAAAAGTCAAAGGCTGGTTTATAAATGAGGTCTTTTCACACAAATACTTAAAACTCTGATATCTTTTCATCATATTAAGTAGAAAATTTTTTAAATGTATTGTAAATTTATCAAGTTTATCTTTTTGTTTTTCCAGTTTTTACAAGGAGTCTTTGGCTTAGTGTTGCATACGGTGCCAACAACTTTCAATTTTTCAGGCCTTATGGGTAATTAGACATTAGATTAGAATGACAGCAAAGGAATAGCCAAGATTCACAGTTTGTATATTTAGTATGTGCTTGGCAGTGTTCTAAATACTTATCACTCAACAAATCTTAATGACCCTAATAGGTAGGTCAGT
Source organism: Manis pentadactyla (assembly GCF_030020395.1). Taxonomy (NCBI): domain Eukaryota; kingdom Metazoa; phylum Chordata; class Mammalia; order Pholidota; family Manidae; genus Manis; species Manis pentadactyla. The sequence continues at coordinate 118,413,926 of NC_080023.1, read as the reverse complement.
GTTATCATTTCCCATTTTAAAAGAGAAAAATTGAGGCACAGAGCAGTTTAACCTGACTTAGTTTATACATCAATTAAGTTGAAGATTTGGAATATAAACTAGGTAGGTTGTTTTTCCCCAGATTCCAAGTCTTTATCATGAAAGCCTTCACAGTAGATGAAGTCTCCTTCACTAACCAGTATTATGCCCTTTGAAGAGTTACAAATGTTTTCTGTGACTTGCTTTCCATGTAAACAGGGAATGCTAATGTTTTATCCACCTATTTGTTTATGTCTGTGGATTCCTGAAAATGTGTCCAATAGATTAAGGAAGATCTAAACAACCCATGTGGGCCAAGCCTGGACCAGGCCACTTGTCTGAGTGACTATTAGTTCTGCTGACTAGGCTGCACCATCACTCCTCTGCTGTGTCATCACTTTATAAGTCATCTTTTGAAAATTAACATAAAATCGTTTACTTACATATTTCCACATTTAGAAGACATTTCTCTGGCTCCAAACCAGGACCGTTAGATTCTTACAGGGCAAAGAAAGTATAGTTAAGTAATCTATTCCTGATATAATTTTCCCACCTACAATAGTATTTGTTATTTGTTATAATTGTTCCTGAGTAAGGAAGCACTAATATGTTTACGTGGCAAGATGATCAGATGATGCAGAATGAATGCAGCATTCTGATGTCGGGCTCCCAAGGACCTTTGGCTCTATGTCAACATTTATTCTTTGCTTTGTTTATTCATCTTTTTTTTTTCTCCAGGAAATGAATTATGGATGAGGGTAAATGGTATTGGGATGTAAAGAAATAGAGGTATAACTTTGATGACAACCTTTATGGTGTATGTTATTATCTTCTAATGGTTTTCTAAGATTTCAGAGAGAAGGAAAATATAACATAACCAGTAAACCAGTAAAAGCAAACAAAAAAAGAAAAAAAGTATAAGGAATTCTACATAATGATCTCAAGCCAAAACATCTGGATATGTCCTCTGACACCTTGCTCAAGTCCAATACTTAAGTACATTTTGAAATTGAAGATTCTTTTCCTCTACTATCCAAATGGAGGCTAGTAGAGAAAATGACATAGTGCCATTCATAGTCCTATTCTATGATTAGATGGCTGCTGCTCCCAAAACCAGACAGCATCCTCATTCTGAAACTCAGGTATTCAGACTTCAATCAGCCTAGGGTGGAGCCTACAAAGGTCTTGAAAGAAAGTTCTATGCAGCGGATGCTTTTACCATGATTGAATTAAATAATTGTTTATTTATTTCCTAAAATAAAATTGAATACAAATACAAGAATAATAGAAGTAGGTAATAACAGCAGTAAACATCTACAATAGGAAAACAGGGTCTGAGATTAGTGAGGTGAAAGGCCCATAGAGCTGCTTCCTCCCTTACACTTAAGAAGATCAGAATACAAAGCTCCATAAAACAGGTATAAGTAAAATGAAATGACCAAGTTATGTGTGTGTGGCTGATGGGGACGGAGTGGCTAAAGGTAATTGGGAGTAATAGAGAAGTTTCCACGACATAGAAAGCATTGTGCTGGACCTGTATATTCATGCAAGCTTTCTAATTATGGACATGATAGCTATTAAAAAATGTGTGTTCAGTGCATTGGTCATAGATAATTTGTTTTCTTCTTTCGTTACATTTTCATTTGTCTTTCAATAACTATATGCCCCTGTATTTCATGATGATTAGGATCCTAATGTTCATACAGAAAATTTAAACATTAAAGAAAGTTCATTGACAGAGTTATATCCAAACTATTTTCTTTATGAAGTAATCTGCCACTGATTATATCTAAATGAGGGAAATTTATCCTATAGCCACTAGCCATCTTATTTGCCATCTTTATTTGATACATAAATTCTTGCATACAGAGACAGTCCTACAGAGCAATGATAATTATTGAGACTTTTCTTTAATTTTACTGTTTTGTGTATAAACTTAATGTGCTTTCACTAATATATTATGAAGCTTTTTAAAAAAATATGTAACTACTAACGACTTCCTTCTTTACCTTAGTTGTAACTTTTTTTTTTTTTTGGTCACATATAAAATTGTTTCCCAGAGATACATTCTCTTACAGATTTCTTTAAGACTACTATGAGAACACTTGGGCAGCTGAGTCCATGAAAGGGAGGAGTCAGAACAGAGAATCGCCTTACTGTCAGTGCTATTGTACCATTATTCCTAATAACCTAGGAATTTAACTAATATCCTGCATGAGATTATAGTACTTTTTGTCAGGTAGTTTAAATCATACTATTCTAAGATTAGTGATAAAATGTTAAAATTTATTAAAATACATGAGTGATTTTTTTACCAAAACTGAAAAATTGGACCCATATATGTGGATAGGTTGAGTTATTTAATTAAATATAACACATTTTAAAGTTATGCTTTGGAATCAAGTTTAAAATAGATATACCATTTTTTCACTTTTTATTACTTTTCAAACTTCTTCTACAGTTCAAAACATAACCATTTAGCTTGCAAGTGCGAATTTGATAGGTAATATTAATTGTATAATAATTTAATAAACAAGACATTCATTCTAAGTAAGTCTATTAAGTAGACTATGAAGATAAACTTTTTTTCAGCTTTACTGAAGTATAATTGACAAATAAAATTGGAAGACATTTAAAGTGTACTATGTGAATACTTGATGTTTGCATACATTGTGAAAATATTCTTCCACTGAGTTAATACATCCATCACCTCACATATACGTGGGTTTTATGTTTGTTTTTGTGTTTTTTTAATTAGAACATTTAAGTTATCCTCTCATAGCAAACTCAGTTATAAGATACAGTGTTATCAACTATTTTCACAAAGCTATCCACTAGGTCCTCAGATATTCAATCGGGTGACTTCTTACAAAGCTACTGAGAATGTCATTGATAAAGGAAATATCAGCATCCTTGACGTGTACTATAAATGGCTTTCTTCTGTGGGCAGAGGATATAAGCGGGAGATGCTTCTGTTGACATTAATTCAATGTTCAGTAGTAATTACAGAGTTCTTGTGGTTGCAAAGGCAAAAATACAACACTTAAGATCAACTAACAAGCCAGAGAGACAATAATTATTGAACAGGTAGCAGAGAAAAAGTGATAAAATCAGAATCATCTGAGTGACAGATTTTGTCAGTAGCTAGTCACTTACAATATCCCTAAGAAACTGTATTAGCCAGTTAAGATTGCACTTTATTTACTCAGCCAAAAAAACTCTTCTATGTCTAGTGAAGAGAGAGTAATATTGAATTGAATCACCAGATGGGGCTTTATTATATCATATCAAAATCCCATAACTAGTTTCACTTAAAAAGAAAGTCCTTTGAGTGAAGAAGGGAAAGCCACATATCTGGTTAAAGGATGCTACAAAGACATATTAAGTATATGTAGTTTATCTACTTCCCAATCTTCACCTAAGAGATCTATTTTGAACAACTTGCACTGGAAAATACATATATATTCTTTTCTGAAGTAATTCAACACTGACTCAAAACCAATTCTATTCTTTTGGATGTAGAATGCCATAGTGGTTCATTGATCAGAGTGAGGACTTATGAGGGTCAGATGATAAATAGAATTTACTCTGTTTATGAACTCACTCTGTGATTATTTCCCCAGTTCCTGAATGTGTGATTAGAATATAATTACTTAGACATTTATAAAATCCCTACAATACTTCCCTGTAGAGTGAGGACTATTGGTTGGCAAGTTAATTGGAAGCCTTTGGAGCTCTCTGTCCTTACCAAAATAGTAAATCAAAAGCAGCAATGAATCCCTAGAGGCTTTACAAAAGGCTTTTAAAGGATGCTACAAAGACATATTAAGTATATATAGTATATCTACTTTCCAATCTTCACCTAAGATCATTATCAAAGATATCAAAGAGAGAGCAGAATTGGCCTGTGTCACATCCCTATATAGCTTATCTTTTTGACCTACACAGAAGAAAAATTAGTCTTAGAAATTAATAAACAATTATTTCAAATTGAATTAAGTGATTACATCTATATTAATTTTAATTTTTTAATTTTATTGCAACAAATTAACACAGCCCTGACACCTTTTATAGAGATATTGATCTGTTAAATGTTATGTGGCTACATGGATAGGCCACATTACAGGTGTTAGTCTATCCCAATAATCAGAAGAACATAAGAAGCACTATGCTTTCCTCCAAAAGTTCCAACAGTAAATCTTGCCTGATCTACTTAAGGTTATGCAATACTCTCCTTCTTGGTCATATTTTAGTCTGCAGAGACCTTAACTGTCTTACCACACCTTACTTGCTGATAGCAGCTATTGATAGGGAAGTAGGAGTTGATGGATGCCAGATGTATAACAGCACAGGCATCTGAGAGTTTCTGGCATCTATACATGTAGCCATGTTAGGATACCGCCTCTAGAAAAAAGGACAAGTTGTTTCAATTTATCTTATTGACCATTGAGAAAGAGGCATAATATTTGGTATACCTCTCTGGATTTTGGAATCTATAGTATGTTTAATAATATTGCTTTAACACATTTACTAAGTGGCCCATCAGATTTCCAGTCTGGAGCTGAACTAAAGTCAAGAAAAGGTTTTCCATTTGTCTTAGACTTGATCTACTCAAGGGCTGCCTCCACCTAGCCCTTAGTAGGCCCCACATGTGATAGTATTTTCAATGCCTGTCTGATAAAGATGATTCATGGTGAATCCTATCATAGACTTGGATGGGCCAGTCAGAGCAGAAGCTGCTTAGAGTTTTAGAACAAAATTACATTCTCTTTGAAGTGACCAGAAATAATTCTTAGATTGTTATTGTGCCAAGGTGCATACTGATCACCTGAAGAGGGAGGGAAAAAGTGACTGTAAGCCCAGAACTTTCCATCAGACACTTGGTGTTATTTGACCTAAAAGCCTTAAAGCTGGTCCTATCCAGAAGCACGTTCTCATAATTGGGTGTAGTATATTCAAGACCAAGTTTGAGCAGTTTTTTGTTTCCCTGTGAACTTGACCCACCTCTCTCTGAACCCAAATTTATAGAATTTCCCTATTGCAGTTAACTGAAGAGAAGCATTTGACACAGAAGTAGAATGCTACAGTTGTACAGAATAACTGGGAAAAGAGTGGGAAAAGAAAATCTTACCATTAAGCAAAACTTCCAGAGTTAGATAATATTTTCCATTTGGCTGGGGATTTAAAATTATTGGAAATGCAAATTTGTGGTGATTCATGGGCAGTGTCTAATAGTTTGTCCAAATGATGAAGGATTTGGAAATGACAAGATTGCAGGATTTATTACAATGCAGTTTGTGAAAGAGGAATATGGGTAGACCTCACTAAATGGTCCTAGAAATTGAGAATATTTATGGCTGACATGAATATTCTGTAGAGGAGGTTCTCAAAAATTAGATGAACAGTCCATCCCTACTCTTGCTCAATGAATTTATATAATGTGGCTATCGTGTCAGGAGCACAGGTTATGCATGGGAGCATCCTCACAATAAGGAGTATCTTCTGAAGTTGAACCCCTGAAGTGCATATCGCAGAGAACTGTCAGTAAGATGCCATATTCTGGGGAGTCAGATAGCCAACTAGAGGCAGAAAGATTAGATCAGATATTACTTTCCAGAGAGAGTTCAGTAATTTTTCTTGACCATAAATAAATGCTTATTTAAAAATAATTATGTCTTTTATGTCCACCATGCTTTTAAACATACATTCAACTGATTTACTAAAACCTTTCTCACCATCAGTTTTTCACATACAATATTTATTCTTATCAAAGAATTTTCATTTTTAGCACAAAATAAATAAGGCACCTGATCTTATACTGGATTCACTGATATACTAGAAGGAGCTGCTCTTAGAGAATGCTACTGAACTAGTCTGAAATAGGTGGTGAAAAAACCCTGGTATTTTTGGAGTTTGTATTACAAGGTAGTGTTTTCTATGACCAGAGTCTATGTGTTTTGATACTAAGAGATGTACTTAATAATGACATTTCTCGAAATTATATAATTTGAATAATTATATAATTTTTAAGCCTATGGAATAATAAATAAATAGAAAATCTTACTTCCTATCTCTTTAACTTTTGTATCATATTTTAATAATTTGGCACCCAGTGGTGTCATGCTTCCATAGGGACTTAAGAATGAGATCACTAAATTGAAAATTGAAACTTCCACTAGGCAGCTCTGGGAACCCATGCCATCAGAACAATAAGCAAAAAAAAAAAAAGGTTATTCTATTGCTTTGGTGTTTGATCTTTCCAATCAAAGTTTAATTTGTTTGCTGCAACAAAATCAAGAGAGGGAGTAGTATTTCTCAGACTAATTTGATCATCTTAAGAACACCTTAGTCCTGCCATGTGCATTGGCAGACTGGAAATATCTGGACTGACATGACAACCAGGAGACCAAAGAGACCTGAACAATGAGGGAAACAGCCATAATGGCCCCTCAGAAGGGTAAAAGAAACAGAATGCGTAAAGGAAAATGAATATTTTAAGTGCCAAACAAGCCTTTAGAATCCTAGAAAGAATGAGGATATCTATAGTTATCCATACTTTTCTCTTCTGCTGTATTTATTCATATTTATGTATAAGATATATGTATATGTATATATACATACACACACACATAAATGGATATGCACATAACATATGTGTATGTATGTGTAGACTGTAGAGACTAACAGAATATGTCAGACATGATAATGTGATTTCTGAGACTATATCACAAAAAGCTGTGGAGGTTTATTCTTGCACACAAGATCACTCATGCTTTAGTGAGGAAGCTCATGCTACATGGACAGGCCACTTTACAGGTGTTAGTCTACAACACAGGTCCTAATGCTTGCCATTCAAGTGGGCCATTCTGGATAGACAACCTGACTAAGCATTCAGATGAGTGGAGCCCTAACCAGTGTCTGACCACAACTGCATAGAGACTCAAAGAGAAGGATGAGAAAAATTAAATGGTTTGTGACACTGCTAAGCATTGAGATAATTTGTTTCTCTACCATAGCAACTGGAGCAGTGCCGTTACTGATGCTGAGTAACCAAGGAGGTAGGGTTAGAGCTGACACATTTTCCAGTATACACTCCAATACCCTCTAAGTGTATGGAGTCTGGAGACTGGTTACATTTGCTGTAATACCTTGCAGCTAGAATACCAGATGTAATGTTGGTTCCTGTAATTAGATTCGCTTATGATGGGCTTATTTAAGAATCAAGTAATATATAATTAGAGTAGTATGGTTCTAGGCTGGTGGTAATAGTGAAGGACTTCCTAACTTTTCAGACTTCTCAGCTTGGTAGTTTTAGGTTTGTCACGGGAAGTGATTCATTCTGGAGTTTACTTCTGAGTTTCAGGTTCCTGACAAGGGCTGTTATGGTGGCTCCTACCCGTAATCCTGGAAGCTCAGCCTAGAGTCTCTATCTCTCCCAGCACATTGGTGAACTATCCCTCACATTTTATAAATGCCTATTTAGTTTAACAAGCTTTTTTGGATTGTTTTCTACCAATAAGTATCTTGACCTCTTCTTTAGCTTTTTCAGGAGATGAAATTTAAAAAATTGTCAAGTGTCTGGAATGCACAAGCCCAAGAAATGTTAATTTTGTTCTCATCTATTACTTTATCCACTTAAAGATATTAGTGTCTTCTATTAATATTTTAGTTTATTTCTGTACAGATATTTGTATTTTTCCCATTTCCTCTATCTAAAAATAAAATTTACATTATTCATTTTATAAGACAAAAAGAATAATCATAAAGCACTAGTTTTGTAAAAGTTCTACTCTTTACAAAGTGTAATTTATGAGAGTAGAACTTATGAATAAATATGCCTATTTCCTGCACTTCTAATAATGTTCTAATAATACTGGTAACTATAAGATTAGAATCAAAGAAGTTGCCTTTTCTGTTTAATAAGAATGTCATAACCTCTTTTCATCTTTCATTACTAAGGTTTATCTTTCATAATCATGTTCAATCCTATGGGTACAGGATGAAAAGATTTGATGTAGCTAGCACAGAGAAAGTTCATTATGAAAGGGGACTGATTGTCAATATTGGAAAAATAATCTAACAATAGATTATCAGCTTGCATTTTAATTTAACTTGGCTAAGTAGACAAACAGGTCTAAGGATCTGCAAATACCTTTAATATTTGAGGAAGAAAAAGAATTTGAAGCTAAAATCACATTGGTTTTTTTGAATCTGTACACATCCTTTGTCTGTTAAAAAATTAATGATAAAAATCTCTCTTTTATAATGGAAGTTTACTTCTAACTACCCAAAAGAAAGATAAGTGTTTTTCAGTCTCCTGTGAGAATAAAATCTGTCAATATTCTAAATTTTTCCTGTGCTTTTGAGAATGTTATAAGAAACTATTATGAAAATATATTGGAATATTCTTTTTGACATTTTGCCGTGTATACTATAAAACATATTCAAAACTGTTAAAACATTCACATTCCAACTTTCTCCATGGTTTGATGTAATGTTAGGCTCAGATTTGTGGTGAAGCTGTTGATACATTTTGTTTAATTGTTGACTAGGTTTAATTTTGTAACTACATTTTCATTTTTAAAGAGTATTTTTCCTTTTCCTAATTAGGAGATATATTACTGAATGCAATCATATTTCTTGTTTAATGAATCTTCTTATGTTAAAGGGAAGTAACATTTCCAAGCTTCCTGAATTCACTTACAAAGTATATGTACCAGGTAAGTCACCTTTATTTAAAAACCTAAGTACATCAGCATTTAGAACCTCATGAAAAAAACAGTAGCTAACATCAGAAGAAGTCACTACTGGATGCAGAAAGAAGAGATTTTGCATGAAAACTAATAGTGTAATAACCCAATATTCAGTGATAGAATTGAAAATATTATTGTTTCACTTATGAAATGTCAATGCCTTTAATTTTGTTCAGACTTACTTTACTGAGAGAAGATTGACTTTTTGAAAATGAGCACCAAGTAATAGCCTGAATATGTTTTCCAGGTGTGATTTTTGCCAACACATAGAAAATATTCCCTGTCCTGATAATGTTCAGTGAATTTTTAGATGCTGTCAAGTTGGCAATAAAAAAGGGCAGATAAAGAGAAGCCAATGTAGGCAGAATACATACATGAACTGAGCCAGTAAAGAACAATAATACTTAGTACATTTTGCTAAATATGTTGCTTGTATCATTGCATTTCAAAATAATTTATAAGACTTTTTACCAATTTAGTATGCATTGATAGCCATTTAGGTGTAATTTTTACTTGATGAGACATGAAAATAAGTCTTACAGGTATACAAAATTGTCATATCCATTCATGCAGTTGTAATAAGCTGGCCTATCACTCTTGTCTTTGCTATTGTTAAGAAGGAAATATATATAATAGGAAAACACAAGTAGTGATTCTGTTAAAATGGGGACTAAGGTACAATGCACTCTATAATAGTTTTAAAATATGTCAGCAGAGTATTTGACACTCCTCCCATTAAAAACTAGAATCTAATGTCTCTTCCCTTGAATTTGGGCCAGCTTAGGTTATGCTTTTTGATGAATAGTATGGGACAGAAGTGGTATTGCTTGACTTCTAGGACAAAAAAGGTAAAAAGTAATATACCTTTCACTTTCCTCTCTCTTCTCTCTATTGTGACAGTTTTACTTGGAACCCACCTGCTATAATGTAAGGAAGCCAAGTAGCCACCATGGAATGGTGACATTTATGTGGCCTGCTCCTTCTCTCAGCTGATGTCCAAACTAACAGTTGACCTCCAGAAATGTGAGACTGAGCCTTTGAATTGTTTTAGTCTCTAGGGTTCACACTGTCTCCACTGACACCAGGAGAATCACCGATGACTGTGCTGGGTCCTCCCCAAATTCTAGACTTGCGATATTGTTTTGAGCCACTAGGCTTCGATCATGCAGCAATGCATAACTTAACCAGAAGCTATCACTTGTATTAATCACTATTCTTCAAGGAAGTTTTCACCAATTCATTTATGCATTAGTTTGTTCATTCAACAAATATTTATTGCATACCTACTACCCAGTGGGCATAGATTTAGGCATTGCAGGGGGTACATCAGTGAACATTAAGGAAAAAATATCCCTGTCTCCACTAAAATTATATATTAGAAATAGAATCAGAACAGGTATAATAATAAGGCTTGTAAGGAAAAAAAACATAAAGGTAAGTTAAGAAAGAGAGTGACAGGGGATTGCTTACAATCAGATATTGAAAGGAACCATCTCTGAGCCTGTGGCATTTCAGAAGAGACAAGGCAAAGAACAAGAAGTAAGTCACTCTAATATATGGTATAAACACTAAAGGGAAAGGGAAGAGAGAATATCAAAGGACAAAGGAGGATATCCCTGTGGCTGGAGCAAGAGAGTAGCTGGAGAAAACATCATGGCCAGGTAATGTGGGGTTTTTTGACTATGTTAGGGGATGACTTGTATTCAAATTACTACATACATTCAGATTTACTCGAAATGTAATGGGAAGCCTTTGTAATTGTTTTGAAAAAGAAACTGACATAATACTATATAATATTATAATAAATATCACATTTATTACAGCAATTTGAGAAAGCACTGACAAAGTTTAAAATTCTGGTCTTTGTGGGGAAAAACAGAGAGTCTATGGATTCAAAAATTGTAGATGAACCTATAAAGAGAGAGCAGTAGGTTGGTGGGATGATCGCTGACATGCAGGTGAGAGAGAGTCAAATGAAAAATGGATTTTGAAGACAGAGAAAGAGAATAATATTGTCAGTGGTTAGATGAAACAATGCAACAATCAGTAAAAAATTAAGTGACATTAATACTAGAATAAGGATGCAAGTGTAATTATTTGCAGATGATGTAATTGCTTATACAAAAGAAAGTTAGAAAATTAATAATCACATAACTAAATGAGATATACAATATTATTGCAAAATTTGGGGCCAAGACAGTTAGAGTTGAAATTGGACCCAGTTTTCTCACAGTCAATAAGACAACAAGCCTCAAGTGTGGGAAGGGGCAGGGGATATTTGGCCAATGCAGTGGACTAAACTGAAGCAGGAAACAGACCTATCATTATATATTTACACACACATACACATGCTGAAATACTGAACATGATATTAAATTTAAGAATAATAAAACTTGGGAACAAGTAATGGGAATTCTCAGGCATCAGAAAGCATACATATACACACAAACATAAATAGTAAGATTCTGATTAAGGTAAGTCCTATAGTTATTTGATATGCTGGGTATAAGGGAATATTTAGTTTTTAAAAAGTCACCAAGTTGCTCAGTTCTCATAGTGCACTTTTCTATATTCATGTAGCAGTTCATCAAAAATTGTTAAATATAATTCTATGTAAGGGAGGAAATATTTCCCATGGGGGCATCAGAGTTGGTAATACAAACATTAATTGGCATTTTAAGTCACTCAGAAGAAAAGTGAGGGCTCTTCCCTGTGTGGAATAGTATTATAACTACATTCCTTCATAAGCCTGGAAAAATGAAGGCTTCTTCTCCCCTAAAAATAGGGACTTAAATAATTATGGCCACCAACCTGGAGATTTGGCAAGTATGTTTTAGAATTAGATATAGAATTATGAGTAGATGAAAAATGAATCATTTTTCATTCATGTGTGCAGATTGAAATTGTCACTACCCAGGAAGAACATCAGTATAAAAACCAAACTTGACTCAATGAAACCATAGAGTCCATGGAGAGGCAAGTAGCAAACTATTACATAGCAGCCTGTACAATTTGTAGCATTCCGAGTTCTCAGGGAAAGTAACCGAGCCGGAAGATAAGATCACTGAACATACAAACCGTATGGGGAAATAAACTGCCATGAAATAAAATGAGCAGCTAGACAAAGAACAATATTGCCTCCTAAGAACTATGGTACACTATTCAAGCATCTTTAAAATACATAAGCTTACAGTGTTTAAAGAGGTAAAAAAGAGAGAAGCAAAGAGGAAAAAATATATTCTTAAAGTGAATAGATAGTACTAGAAAGAAGTAAATAGAAAGTTTACAAATAAAAACAAAGTGGTCATTGTAATTAATAATAATAGATTATACAATAGGCAATACAGACAGAAGAGAAAAATGATGAATTGAAAAACAAATTTGAAGGAATTATTTGTAATAGAGCACAGAGAGATATCTAGAGAGATTGCATGAAGAAGGAAAGGGGAAACACGAAAGCTAGCTTGAAGATATTCAATTTATACTTCTTAAAAAGAAAAAAAAACAGAGAATCAATATGTAAAGATATAATAAGAATTTCTAAGAACTGAAGCAAGGCATGGGTCCTCAAACTAAATATAGAGTCCGTAGCAAAATTTACATGTCCATGTAACTATATATAGATATATCTGCTTTAGCACATACTAGTGATACACGTAAAAAATTCTAAGACAAAAACAATTAAACATAACAAGAATGAAGAGTGGATTTTTGCAAAGAGAAGGCAATAAATAACAATTCTTATGAGCAATAACAGATGCAGGAAAGAGAGAGAGGAGTAATATCTTTATTGATTAGGTGAAATATTTCCCAAGCCAGACAGACAAAGTAGCTTAATTATCATTGAAGAGTGATTGTAGACTAAAGCTGTTTTCATGCAGTAAAATGTAAGTGAGCTTATTATACTTACATTATGACTGAGAGAAAAGCTTATATGCAATTTAGATTCAAACTAAAGAGAGACCACTGAATCAAGAAGAAATGATGAGAAAAATATTATCACTCTGATATGCTGGTTAATCAGTATGTATTGACTATAATATTTTATTAACTTGTAAGAGAAAGAATTAACTTCCAGACAACAATATTACAGGTATCCTCCCTTTCCCAAAGTTTGCGTTTTACCCCTTCATACACTAGCAAAACAGTATATTTTTGTTAACCATTAGAAATCTGAAGAGGATTTTCACTTTTACAAAACAAGGCATGACGGTATTAATGTTATATCTTTAGTAGAAGTGAAGTGGCAAAATGGAAACTTGGGAAAGCTGGGAATACTCTTCACTTTATACTATTTCTGCAAAGAAACATTTACATATGAATGCTCTACTTTTGGATCCATATTAGAATTGCACACAGAATTGCAGACTTAGAAGTCTATTGTATTGTTTTAACTTCACCGCCTTACCTGGAAGGACAGAAGAGATTATGATTAATTTTAAATTTTCTTAGAATAGCAAAAATATATGTTTGGCAGATTGTTGTGTTGGCTCCCTTACTTAAAATTCTACTACCCAATTACTTTGCAGCTGGGTTTCTATAAGAAGTGGCCTGGGCCAAGGGGTTGGAATAAAACAATGTGATGCAAAATCTGTAAATAAGATGATGATCTAAAATTCCCAAATCAGAAACAATTGTCAATCATATACATATGTTGATCTTTTTGGGTTACCTAGCTACAACTATACTACCTTGTCTTCCCTAGTCTAGGCAGTTCTCTGACTAAACAGTTAAGCCTTTCATAATCAATATAACACTACAAATTCCTATCACCCCTCTGGATTCGAAAATCAAAATAAAGAATCTACCTAACAATATACACTGTACCCACATCTGAGTTGCAAACAGCAAACAAACAAAAAGTATCATTATTTTCCTTGTAATCCTCTCCTACTGTGGATATTTTAATGTTGAATGAATTTCTGGAGGTGGTTTAGTTTGGTTTCAGTAGCAGTGAAGTTCTTGCAGCCTATGAAAAGATTTCAGTGTTCAGGCATGAGACAGACAGAAGATCCATAGGTAAGGGAAAGGTACTTCAGAAAGCGAAAACCAAAAAGAAAAATAGATATGCAATACAAATAGCCATTGAAAAACCTTACATGTATGAAACCACAAGAATTATAAAAAAAGAAAACAAGGAAACTGGTCAATGCTTTCTGGGCTTCCATTATGATAACAAAGAATGAATAAAAACTTTCTTTCCTCACCACTCCTCAGTTTAATTGTTGGGCTAGACCCAATGGCTGGGTAGTTTCTACATATCTAAGTCTTCTGAATAATTTTGCTAACAGGACTGCTAAAATCCTCTTTCCATTATGACCTTTAACAACTATCAGCTAGTGCTTGCAATTAATTATTTACAGCAATGAAAGTTGGGATTCACTAAGAAATAAAACATTTATTTGTGACCTGGTCTGCATGCAATCATTAACCTTTAACTATATCCCATCTATTCTGGTCCCTTTGTTAGCAAAGTGACAGAACTTATTACAGAAAGTTCAAGACCTTGTGCTTAAATCTTGTAAATTAAAACATCCTATGTTGTGACACAACCTCCCCAAACACGATACTTTCTGGAACTATTCTGGATATTTTTAAAATCTGCTGCCATACTTTCTGTCTTCGACCTATTAGTGAACAAAAATGCTGTCATGGCATGTTTATTGTCTGTAGAAATGAGAGAAAGCCGTAGCTTTGGTAAATGAAGTACATGATTTCAGGAAGGTGTAAAAAAGTTCCTACAGAAATGGTTTGAAAAGTCTTGTCATCACAGACACTGAGTTGACAGGCAAGTGTGAATGTTCAGTTAAAAGTGGACATGGCTTGTCCATCGCAGTGGTGGTTTCTGCATGACAGACAGAACATGAGCAGAAGGAAACATACTCTAACTTTACTGTGAGTTGAGAGGGGGTAGAAACTGGGAAAAACTGAGAATTGTAGCACACTGTAAATGGCATAATAGGACATATTTACAGCATATATGAATATGGATAAACTAGATTTTAAGTGGGGCAAATGGAGTGAATTCAATCATAGAAGGATTGAGTGAAGAAAAATAAAAAGAAGCAGTTAGTTACATACAATAGAAAAAGGGGGAGGTCAGAAGTTTCAAATATTGAACAAAATGGAGAAGAAATCAGAAGCATTAGATAAAAGATTATGAGTTCAATTACTTACATCAAAATGCCTACAAAATGTTTCATAAATTAATAATAACCAAATACTGTTATATTTAGAACCACTGTTTCTGCATTGTACTGTTCCAAAGAAATTTAATAACTTGTTATTAATCTTGCAGACACCTGCCTGATACTCTACTTAAGGTCTAATTTTTAATATTCTTTTGAATATATTTTTTTATTTGTGGACTTTGATACTTGACAGCTATGAATGAAATTAAATTACAAGTCTACCTTTTGGAAAGTTCAGCATATGTATTGGTTATTAAACTGTTTCATAGTCTGCAAAATGCTGTATTTGCTTGTCTGATACATAATCAAATTTAGTTGCATCCAATTCTGCATTGTGGAAAATGAAGGCTTGCAGGAGGAGGCTTATTCAGAATTTCATGTATTTGAATTGTTCCTTGGACACATACCTATTTTTCAAGGTGATGGAAATATATATTAGTAATGTCTAAATGTAAATAACTAATTTCAAATGTACTTATGTTTAAAGTAAAATAATAGAAAGTAGATGATAAAGATAAATGGACCTGATTGTGAATAAGGACAAAATAGCAAAGCAATTTAAATTACAAACTCAGGATGAAATTTAATTTACTATCTCGGCAGCATTGGGCAAGTACTTACAAGCTCTGGCTTCAGTTTTCTCATCTGCAAAATGGGATAATATTGTTGAGGATTATTATTTGTGAAATGCTCTGAACAATTCTTGACACATGATAAGAAACTGATAAACAAATTAATTGAAAATCAGCATCATTTTGGAAAGATTTTATTGGTATTCAACTGTATACTATGTGAAAATACACAAATCATCTCCATATATCTGTATATGCAATTATTAGTTGAATCATGCAACTTACTAATGCATAATACCCTCTTTGAAGGTCCTGGTGTATCTTAATATATGGCTTTAAAATCCTAGTGTTCAATAAATATCCCACTTACATATTGTACAGTCTTAAGATACTGAACAATGATTACTACATTAATATTTTCTCTTTTACTGCCTACAACTTAAGCTCTGAGCCTGAAGTCGTACTCCACAAATAAACATCATATTGAGGGAAAATAAAAACTATGATTTTCATCCTGGCTAGTTTCCACTGTGTTACCCAGGGGTATAATTATCCATGGTAAAATGAGTTACTCTCTACAGCCCCTTAGCAGCACTTAGTACACCGGTTGGATCTCAGGTCAAGCCTGGCTATTTAGAACACCTGTGACCTTCAGTTTGGGGCACAGATTTAAACCAGCATTTGTTTTCTCTATCTTTGGCATTATAACACATACATGTGAACCCTGGTTATCAGCAAATATGCTACTTGTTATACTTCTGTTTTTGCTACTCTGCAGCAAAGATTTTTTAATTTTTTTGATGAAAACTCCATGAAAAAAATGTGTAAATATTATCTTATAACTATGACAATACACACACACAAATACAAATAATTTAAACACGAGTTTGGGAAATAAAAAGAACATTTATTAAATAATAAAATGTGTTATCTCTGATGCACTTTGATTTTTTTCTTTTTTATTATACTAGTCCAATTTATTTGCTCTTCTGTAATATTCCTTTATTTTTAAATATTATTTTATTTTTGAAATTGTTGGTTCTGAATGATGTGGATGATTAAGCAGAATTCACTACTCACTAACAATGCATCCGGCATTTTGTACAACTTCGTTCTGGAGGATGTCTCCTATTTCTGGTATGTCACTCAAAGCCTCCCCAGTCCCAATGTGAAACTTTCATTTACTATATAGCTTGCATTCTAAATTGAATCATCTCTACCATACCCTCAGTCTCTCCCAACAATTTTTATAGAGTGCTTAAGCTCTCATAAAGGCATAAGGTTAATTTGAAATTCTGAAGAGATGTTTTACAACA
Source organism: Manis pentadactyla (assembly GCF_030020395.1). Classification (NCBI taxonomy): domain Eukaryota; kingdom Metazoa; phylum Chordata; class Mammalia; order Pholidota; family Manidae; genus Manis; species Manis pentadactyla. Next base: position 118,397,076 of record NC_080023.1, on the reverse strand, counting down.
AGATTTTCTTTTAACTTGAGAAGTTTGGCTTCAGAACTTTTTGTTTGCATAACCGTCATCCCAACATCTTCAGGATTTCATATGCTGCTTTTCACTTATGTGCTCTGTAGAAAGTCATGCTGGGAATGAATTCTCTCCTTAAATTTTACTATAGAGGAAATTACTGTTTTCAACCTAAAAAAAAAATGTGTTTCCATTGTCCTTCACACAAAAGTGAAGGGGATTGAACTTTTCTATCTCTGTCCCAACTCTCCCATCTCCAGCCAGGCTGTTATATCAAACAAAAGTCTTTCTCATTATGATGAATGCATAAAGCTTGGCTGTTGCTGACTGAGGGACTGCCAATGAAGGGTAAATAGCTAAAGGTCTTTTTAAAGTAAAGATAATTTCTCCCCAGGAGAGCAACAGGACTGAGAAGTTGCTGGGCAGCAGCAAAGGCTCTGTCCCCAATTTGTCCCAGGCTGTGCTCTCTTTGACTCCCTGCCTCCCAGAAAGGTACAGATTCAGAGGCTAGCTTGTAGCATCCCTGGAATGTCTAATGCAAATGGCAGGAACTGTTTTTCTCTCCACAATTGAGCGCAAAACATTCAGTATCTGCCTACTTAATCTCACACAGACCTGCCTTTCCTGTGCTAAGAAGGAGGGGAAAAAGCTAAACAAATTATTTCAATGAGATGTTATGTTAATTAAGATTGTAAGCATTCAAAATTACCAAATTTACAGAAGCTCTCTTTTAGTTATTTTCCTAAAATCTATCAAATTGCTATGACATCTGAAAAACACACATATATGAAACATTATAAAATATAAGTGCTTCCTTTTCATGATATATTATTTGCCCATATGGAAATGTCTAAACCAATATATTGATTTTTAATTACTTACTTTAATTTAAAATGACATTTATAATAAAAATAAATAAAAGCTCTCCAAAGCAGAGAGAATTAGGACAACAAATGTGATGTATTTCACTAATGAGGTCGCCATTTTAAACATTCGCGAGGTTACTTATTCCGTCTTTATTAGAAGGAGAGCTAAAATAAAATGGAAAACTATCTAAAATAGACCTTTGTTATTTTATAAAGTCAAACTTTAAGCAAATGCTATGTTCAAACTTACCAACTTTTCTGATTTAGATGTTTATCTGTGGAAATGGTGCACTTATAGAAAGGCTTACAGTTACATATGTTCACAAACTGAAACAGACTCCTAATTTAATAAATTTCTAAGTTGTAATACATGAGCCCTTTATTCTCAGTGAGTATAGAAGTGGCTAAATTCGGTTTTGCATTAATAAACTTTTTATAATGTTCAAATGAGATTTTTTCTTATTATCACTTAATAATTACTCTTAGCAGTATTTGTTAGCTATATTTAAAAATGAGTGGCAGAAGTCCTTGCTCAAATGATACCTCTGTATCCTCAGTGAGAGTAAATATAACTCTTAGGATAAACCAGGTAAGCACTGCCCTGTTATCTGAGCAAAGCAAAGAGGCAGTGACCTACTTTCCCTTCACATTTTGCCTACCAGCAGTATTAAATCAAATGGAACACATTAAAACCATCACGAAAGGCAGACAATAGTTTCTCTCTGATTGCCTGCCTCAGCCTAGTAGCAGTGTGAAAGTTACAAAAGTCATTTGTATCAACTCATTACCATGTCACCTCATTTCATGCCCCTGCTGGATAAGTGGCAATAAGCCCTGTGTTAGCGTATTCCACATTGTCACCATTAGAACAAATCCTAATAGCACCCAGCTGTCGAAGATTACACTAGACAGTTATTGAGATTTAGGAGGGGCAGCTTGCTACTGATTTAGGACATATTCTTTATAATGTTCTATCATTTATTCTAGAATGGAGAAATAAAGCTAATTTTATGAAGAGTACTCATGAATTATTTTCTTCATGTAGGATACTATAATGCTCCCGGTAGAGTGTTCTTACACTTTAATTCAAGGAAATGATGTTGTCACATCTCTTATGTAGGCATTTAAAATGCAGTTTAATGCCACAACCACTACCAAAACTCCTGTGTGGATTCTTAGTATATTAAATTAACTAAAAAGCTGAGTAGTGAAATTAATAGCTTTGAAGTATTAAAACTTTTCTTTCTTTTTTCAGTATAAAAAAATTAAAAAAAAGTTGCCTCCTGAATTTGCAAGGAAAACCCTTTATTCTAGAAATGCATCGGTTGTCAGAGAGGAGTGGATGAGATGAAACAATTGCAAAAATGAATTTCTATCGGATCTTCATAACATATCTAATAATTGAGCTTCTGGAGTAAGACTTTTAGTACTCTCCACAATCTGCCCATTGTGTGGGTAGTTTATGGCAAACGTTTCTACTATTTAGCATGTATTTTTACAGTAGAGCACCAATTTTGCTGTGTTCATGATTAAAGATCTTAAAATTGGTCCTATTTTCTACATAGTGGTTTTATATCCATTTATTAAGTTGGAGAGAGTAAATTAAAGACCACAAACTGCGTAGATGTCTAAGCGTGTCTTCAGGTTTACTTTCTGCTAAATCACTAGTCATTTAATATAGAAACACACAAATGCTCTATGTGCTTGCATAGTGTGTAAAACACTAAAAGGGAGGTGAGCCATTAGTTTGTAATTTGTACTGTGGCTTTCTGTTAGGAACACCAGAACATTGCCCATGATGCTCAGCGAGGATCTGCCCTTGCCCCGATTTAGAAGGGCAATGGTTAGGGCTACTGTTTAATAAGTAAAAATTTAGGAAGCTGAAAGAAAGACAAAGGGAGAGAGACAGACAGAGAGGAAGACGGAATTTAGCCACATTTACTTATTCTTGGGAAGTAGTGTGTATGTACACATGTGTTTCCAGTATAAAGAGAGGGGAAGGGAATGAGAAAGAGATTAGATTCTGCAATTTACTGACTATATCCTCACCCATGTAAAGTTAAACTGAGAGGCCCTGACCTGTCAGAAATTTCTTCTAATGAATTAATGAATTCTCTGTGCTATTACAGAGATCAAGTCACTTGATCATTTACTCTATCTGAAAAATTGAGATTAAAAATAAAATGTATCTAAGAGCTCCTGTGATTATTACATTACAAAATAAAATCTTAATAAAAATTAGCTCATATAAGAATATTACATAAAAGCTTTTTACAGTTTGACTTCTGAATGGAAGGTAACCTATACTTTAATTACAAGTAATTTCTGGTTATATTACTTCTCATGTCTGTGCTTATATACTTGCAAACAACCTGCATTTAATTAGTTGTAATGTCTAGTTGTATAAAATACCCACTTTGCCTCTTTCACTGCTGCTGTTCAGGAAGCTGCATGTTTCCATAGCATTACAATAACAGGCAACATTAAATTTATATATGTATTTATGCTTTTTATAAAAAATGAGTTAAGTCAAATGAATATATGGATCGAATTTCAAATTAAGGCAAGAAAGATTTTGGACAGGTACATTTTAGCAATCACACAAATTGTAGAACTATGACATTTTCAGAAAAGCAGATGTTTAGATGAGAAGACCATTGTCTTCTCAATCATTTACTACAAAGTATAATATAGGCCAATTACACATCAGGTATAGACAATGAGGAGGTGAGAGTCTTAGAATTTCATTGATATCTTCCTCCCCACCATGAATTTAGAAATTATTCTGCCTCATGAAAATTAAACTATGAAAATTAATCATCAGATTTGATCAGATTAAAATCAGTCAAAATCTTCTTTAAAAAGGTGACGTTGGTTTCAGACCAGAGTAACTTTAGCAGCAAAAATAAAATTCCAATGTCCCATGTCGATATGTACAAACTTATTAGAATTTGATTTTCTCTTATTTTAATTTATCTATAAAGAAATCATTCACTTCCCAGAGAATTTGGCTTTGGAGCTCTTTAGCATTATAGTACACACTTAAAAGTAATAAACTGTCATTTATATCTATGTCTGTAAGCATAATAATATGTCTCTAGTCTAAAAAACAAGATCCAACATTTCTGGGCTGACTACTCAGATTTCTGAACCTACAGACATTTATACTATTGGTGAATTCAAATGAATTCTAAGCAGATAAAATTCTTGATAGAATATTGGCCTCTGCAGTTAAGACTGAGATTTTGCAGTAAGTATGTGTGCACATATTTATGGATATAATTTTTCACCTAAAATCTATACCATGCATTGTCAAGCTTCTCTATTTCGTGGAAATTTCACCTACCATTGTGATTTTTCGCTACATCTTTTCCTTTAGTCAATTCAACCAAAATTTATTATGATGCTATATTGTAACAAGCATTGACAAATTTTTCAAATGGGGAAATATACATTTTATAAGAATGCACACATATCTACATATACACAAAGATTATGCTTCAAGGTATTTATTTTGAACACAACAGAAAATGGTTTGTTGATGTCTACAAAACTTCTTAATAGCAAACAATAGAAAGGTAGAGCATACTTCAAAGTATTTAAAAATATTGTTACTACTAAGTAAACATCTTCAAAAATATTTAAAACTTTGCTGTTTTAATGAAAACAATAAAAGATCACAAAAATAAGAATACTTCTAGGTCGAGCATTGCTCTTCTCCTTCTTTAATAATGAAAATAATAATTGCATCTCTAGAGACCTTCTAAATCCTGTCAATATCGTTGGAAGTCCAATAGAACCCTAGAACAAGGGTAGGAGTCTTTATTTGAAAAATAAAAAAGAGAATTTGTTCTCTGTTGATGATTTGTTTATGGAAAAAAATTATCAATTAACTTTTAGCACAATGATCTCTATTAAACATGCATAACTATGGTTCATTTTGAAGAATGTACATTAATGAGAAATCCTAGCTTTTCTACCTGTATTTCTGTTTTGCAACTAACATAGAAAACAGGAATTGAGGCTCAACCATACTCCCATCGTTTCCTCATGTGTGGAAAAGTGAAATATATGTTGAGCATGGTTTGATGAGTATGTCAAGAATAAGCTTGTCAGTTTTTATGTGATTTGAAGAAGAGTTCTATAGCTTTGGCATAGATTTACTGTGACAGTACTTTTATTTTTCTTTTAGTATTCTTGGTTATATTTATATCCAAAGGAACAGGTTTTCTTTAAGGGCTCACCGTATACATGGCATTAACAAAAGATTTTCTCATGATGCATTCTGTCATAAATATTACAAACAAATTTAATGAGAATTCACATAGCTGCCAAGCTTAGGAAGGGGCAATTTTGAAACTATGTTTTGCAATTGGTATCTCTGACTACTTGTAAAAATAGAAGACCAAATAACTATCTGTCAACAATGAATCCTTTGTGATCAGATTGTTTGAAAGTTATTCTAAACCTAGAAACACACATGGTTGTGAGAAAACAAGACAAAGAGGAAGAGGGGCTGTGCTTATGCAAACTCATATTGGGGCTATTAAAAAAAGGATCAATTATTTGGGAAGCCTGATTTTTCAGTTTTTATGCAGATAGGTTTCCAATAATGCAGGTCCATATGAAAAAGGTAGGATCACATTTTCCTTTTCCTGAATTCTCACTTTTAAGGAATATGCTCGTACCACTGCAGAAAATTGGGCCTCAATTCTATTGTTAGCAACTATGTCACATGATGGGCATGAAGGAAAATTTTATGAAGTGATAGACATTAACTTCTCAAATAGCAAGATTCACACTCAACATTTGTTAAGAGTAGGGCCTCATCTTTATCTTCTTTGAGGGTTCTAGCATCTCACCCCAAATCAGAAGTATTCATCACTTATTGATTCTTCTTTACCATTTTTAAATTTTGAATGCTTAAATTCACCTTATGTTTAACATATCCAGTGAAATTAGTACCAGTGAGTATCAGTAGTATACCAAATATTCATTTAAAAGAATTGTATTTGTACATATCAACATATCATACATATGTCACTTTGGATTGTGATTAGGGACAAAGTGGATGATTATAAAATATTGAAGAACTACAATCAAAAGGAATTTTGGACTTATTTGAGATAGAGACATGGTTGGGATACAGAGATGTGAAGGATAAATTTCAGTTTGCATAATTGGGCGAATGGTGGTCATTTTCATCTAAACAGAAAACATTGGTAGATACTATTGAGCCATCTCAGTATAGGTAGTAAACTAAATAACAGGAAAGGAAGTGAATCCTAGACAATGAGACAGGAAGGGAAAGATAGGAGGAAACAGGACAGATCCCTGCAGAAAATTAAACATTTAATTTCAGAATAAGGCAGGATAACATTTCAAAAGACATTCCCAAACCTGCCAGAAAAATTAGGGAAAACTAGGAAGCAGAAAGGAAGCCAACGGAAGGAAGTGTTTCAAGGAGGGTTTTGCAAAAGAAGAAAGTACTTTTAAGAGATCATTTAAAATGAGAAAAGAAATACATGATCTAGCTGCAGAGAGCTAACGGTTCTCTTTCCGTAGAGCTGTGTTCTGGGGGTGGGGGTGGGGGTGATGAAGCAATAGACATACCTAAATGGATCAAAAATTGAATTTGTTGTTGTGAAATACTCAGATGGTGAGTGATCCAAACTGTTTTGAGAATTTTTTTTTGGTAAGGGGGCAATGTACGGTAATTAGAAGAAGGTATGAGAGTAGATCAGGTTTCATGCGTCCATATATTTTTTGTTGTTGTATTTTTATGTTCGTTCTTTCAAGAGGAAATAGTTTAGCATGTTTGCTTTATTGCTGCATAACCAGCAATAAAGTAGCTTTTAGTCAGCGATAATTTGTTATTTTTCATGTTTGCCCGGGTCTTTAACTGAGGCAGGATTCTGCTGAGTGATTTATGCACTTGATGGAATAAATCAGTGGAGTTGTTCATAGCTATATTTAGCTGGTCACTGGGTGTAGGTGGAAGGTCCAAGAAGATTTCATCTCGTGTATCTAATGCTTTGGTACTCTTTCTTATGACCTCTATCACACCATGGGGATTAACTTGGTTTTCTTACAGTTTAGAGGGAGTTTTACAAAAGAGGCAGCCCTGACGTGCAAGTCTTTATCAAGTCTCTGCTTGCCTCATGTTTGCTAATGTACCATAGGCTGAAGCAAATCATATAAGCAGACTCAAACCTGACGTGGCTTTTCAGAGACATAGTTCACTGGAGATCCCAAACATAATAATCAGCTATATTATAAATGAAGCCAGTATAAATGAAGGATTTGAGAGGCTGAATATCCAAGAAAGAGTTAGCAATTTTTCAATATCTCAGAGAACGTGGGAAAGTTTGGGTGGCTTGAATTCAGATAGGAGGAGGCAGAATTTCCCTGGCTTGTCTGGAAGAAAGGGAATTAAAATGGATGGAGATATAGTCAGGATTGTATCTATAATTCCAGAAGACAGTTTCATTAAATGGCTTCAATTTTCTTTCCAAAGCAGGAGGCACAATTGTCAGCTATGTATGAGGGAGAAGAAAAGGCACAGGACATTTCAGGAGGAAGAGAGCTTTAAAAAGGTCATGAAAATTAAAGACTTAGGGTGGAGAGAGAAACTTTATTGGCTTGTCAGGAAAAGTTTAAGAACCATGAGAAGTTAGTGATAACAAATTTTCGCAGAGACTGTTAGCTTTTTTGTATGAGTAGTCCGTTTTGCCACAAAATTTTACTAGTGATGAACTAAAGGTAATTAAGTTAAAACTGAAGAAATAATGAAGAAAATATTTGAGGGAAGTATTATTCCTCAAATACATGTTGTGTAAAAACACTTTAATCTCTCTTTTAGGTGTCAAAGTTTACAACTCTTTATTGTTAAACCTTACAACTTTGTGAGATATTATCTACATTTTACCGAAGAGTCAATGGAAGCCTTCAGAATTTCAAATTCTCATGAATTGCCAAAAGTTACATGGCTGGCAACAGGCGATAGGCCCTCAGTGCTCTCTACATCACAGTTATCTCCTAGGAATTGAGTCCAAAAGTCACTTAATTAAACTCCTATTTGCTTTACATAGAGGCCGTATGACCTGATGAGTAAGATTGGAATTCCCAGTAGTGATTGGGGTAGTGTGGTTGTAGTGACTGGATTTTAATGCCAGATTCACAGTCATTAATTATTTGACTTTGGAAATGCTATTTAACCTCTCTTTGTCTTCCTTCCTTCAAATCTTGAATCAGGATTATTATAGTACATAATGGAAGGATTTAATTTAATGAGATGATATTGTAGCTTAGTGCCTGAACATACAGTAAACACAGAGTGTGGTGATTATCATTAGTAGCAGTTTTCAAAACTAACACCAATAAAAATGTACTCATCATTTTGAGAAGAATGGAGAATACAAAATAGCAATTAACATCTATACTTGGAGCAATGCTCATTTCTCCATAATCATTTACAAAGTGCCTATGACATGTCATATAGCCTACTAAGTACAAGCAGGTGCTTATTAAATTAATGAAATGAGATAGTTTTGTATGATATGTGTTTGAGTCAATTTTGCTGGTTTGCCTTTCCAGGTTTCCCGTTTCTAAAATTCCTGATGAAACTTCTAATGTATTCAGGAGTTCAAAATTGATTTGACATAACTGAAGCAGAAAATCATTAGCAAAGTATGTAAGTAGAGCTGGCAAACAATTTTCCCTTCAGACAGGCACAAATGGAAAACTTATCCACAAGTAATCAGTCCCTCAGTTCCTGAGCCTCGTAAAGACCATAGCTAACAGGAAAAATAATTAGAGACGCTAAAATCCTCCAAAGCATTACAATATGAAATCTCAGTTAATTTGAAATTATTTTTAATTTTCAATTATCTACAAAATCCTCACTTCCATTCAGCAAATAAAGAAAAAAATATATATATATATTAAAGAGAAAACTAGTTAATGGATGTTACATATGAAATAAACTTATTGATATTACATATATACATTACTCAGTACTGATGCTATGGAATTTCAAATATATTTGTAATCAAGATAGCAAAAGAAACACTCCCTCGTTGACAATGGTTTTGCTTTGTTTGTTTTTTGCTTTTTTCCTGATTGTGATATAAGAAAACAACCTTTGTATGCAGAGACAGTCCAGGTATATGTGAATAAGTTGGCTCAAAATTGGACAGAACAGCAAGCACAATAGATATGAGAAAGGTAAGGATAGAATTTACTCAAATGATGAGACTTTAGGCATACCTAACAGTGTGTCTTAAGGTCCATTAAATCTGAGCCTAAATAAGTAACCATTACAATTGATTTTAAAGGACATCATGACTGATTAATCATAATTTCCTGTGACAAATTTTGACGAGCAAATTTACACTAGGGAGCTGCGGTTTGTCATAACCACTGAATCATATTCACATGGAATTTCGAATTATTATGTAACTACATAGTTTCTACAGTCGTTAAAAAATATATTGATTATACCATAGCAGTGATACATATGGAGAAAAATGACCCATCTCATAAATTGCTTCTTATGTTTTCCATAAATATCAATGGAAAAATGCCAAAACTGATTTAACATATATCCTTATGTAATAATAAAATAAACAAGACTGCATTGAAAGTTGCTTAATGTTGTGGAATATACTTTCGGGTGCCAGGATAACTACCAAACAGCACACTGCTGGCAAGCATCGCGGTCTCACACTCCCAGGCACTTGCAAGCTTTCTAGGATTCCATGCTACAGTCACTGCGAGCTGCCTCTCCTGGAATCTCAGCTGTACCATTGTACCAGCTGTTCAAGTTTGGCTAAATTACTTACTCTTTTAAACTCTATATTTTGTCCTGTGCAAACTAAAAAAGTAATACTATCTTTGTTAATAGGGTTATTATATATATTTGATAATAAAAATAACAATTACCATTAATTCATCATATGCAAACTTTGAATGCCTTACATATATGATTTTACTTAACCTGCTGAGCAATCACTTGAATTAGGCATCATTATTATCACCATTTCAGAGATGAGAGACTAGAGGCTGAAGAGCATAAGTAATTCACCCTGCATTTAAACATGGGAAGAATTTAGCAGAGCACCTGCTGTTGACCCCCACTCTTTCAACAGCCTATATTTTTCCTACTGAATATTTAGTGTCTCCTAAATTTTCTTTGCCTCCAACCATTGATAATTGGCTTCCCCACTCTCTTGCCAATGGGTTTCAGCCCCAGGCAAGTTCACTATGGATTAGGTGTGACCAAAGAAAATGACAGCAAATCATTCTCTTTGGGTGAAAGGATTATACACAACTTTATTTCCAGGTGGCAGGTCAGTCACTAGAATCCCATTCACTCAGTGAGTCCGTATGCAGCAAGTCAGTCTCTGCTTCTGGGCCCCTCTGTCTGCACAGCTGTCCTCTGGGCTTCTCTGCACAGCTGTCCCACAGAGCCATCCTCTGGGCCTCTCTGCACAGTCGTCCTGCACAGCCATCCTTTGTGCCTCTGTCCTCGGTGCTGCCACCACTCCAGCCTCTGCTCTGCTCTCCTGCAGCCTTGAAGCCCTGCCACATGTGGCACCCAGAACACTGGGTGGAGCTCTTTTTATAGAGTCAGCAAACATGTAGTGCCCACAGGTGTGCAGTGAGCTAGTCAACCACAGCCAGGTGAGAATCCAGGCGACAGGAACTCTCATTTTATCCACACCCACTTACAGATAACCTTAAGTTTTTCCCTTTTGGCAGAAAATTTCAAGACTCCTTTCTTGTAACATAGATGTAAAGTAAAGCAAATCAGTTGTGAGAAACTAGATACAGTAACCAAAGCTTTAGTTGTTGGTCATTCAGAAGCACATGCAACAAGTATTTATTGAGCTCAGACTATATGACAATTAAATGCTGAAACCTCTTAAACATCTGAACAGTGTATTTGTGTCATAATTTCTGAAAATAAGGTGCACATAAACTCTAAAGCAGTCACCACTCTCCACTGATTCACGTTTATCATTCTGAGTGGGAAGTGAATACTTGGCCAGGAGTAGAGAGAAGTCAACAGCATATTTGTGCTTCATAACATTAAGTTGGCAGATGAAATCAAACATTTGCAAATTCTTTGATATTTTTCTATGTTATTTTCAGATAAGTGCCTGAAGTCAGTGCCTCTACTACTTCTACATTTGATATCAGAAATCCGTGTTTTTACATCTCTGTCTTCCTTAAATACATCTCATTCACCCCCATCTCCAGGCTTTATGACACAAACACACTGTTCAATTTCTCTAAGCATTTTGTTCACATAATAGATGGTGTTAATAATATTCAACCTTAAGGCTGGCAAATATTTAATAAAATACAATTAAAGAGTTTCCTGTATACCTAACATTCACTCTTAGTGAAATGTAGTAAGAACAGGGAAGAAAAAAGAAATTAGTCTTCTATTCTCTGGGAATACTAAAGGAACTGAAAATGATCCATAGTCTATGTTTTATTAAGTTTCCTTGCATTGCCATGTGATGTGTATTTATAGAAGAAAGAAAGGTCTATGTTTCTAAGTAATTAATTCTGTGAAATATCTTAAATATCTAATGTTTAAGAGATTACAAATCTAGGTGATGAGGGCATTTTAAATCTAAATGTAATGGCTTTTTCAAGACATTTTCATTATGTCATGTTTCATAATTTGGCATCTAAAATGCCAGGGAATTTGGTGCTCATTTTTTAATTTAAGTAACATTAGAGTTAATATCAGCCCATGTTTATGTATAGTGGGGGTTCACTTTTTGATGTAGTTGAGCTTCTCAATCTTTTTAAAAAAAAATCATGGGCACATCGAAAATGAACATTGAAGTGTGCTACTGGTGCAAGCTTTAGGAAGTTGTTCCTGCCAAAACAATTTCCTAGGAGTTTAGCAGTCCCCTGGTGCTACCTCATACCCAAGGCCTGAGAATGTCAAAATGTTTGTACAAGTGAGACCTATTCATGCCACCTGCAGACCACAGTACATCTGTGAGCTATGCCACACTGTAAGCATGGCATCCATAAGCCACAGCACGGTTGGGAAACTTCATGTGAAGACACAATCAAGCCTACATACACATTGGCCTTATCTATTTGTAAATAGATATTCATTTATCAATATATGTCTTTTAGTTCAATTCACTACAATACCTTTTTCAAGTCTATATGTGGATCCAATGTCTTATTTAGTTAATTATACACAGTGGATAATTATGCCAATGCACAGGTAAAAATATTATGTCCTGATTTCTAGAAGGTTCTGTTAGGAGTTGTGAAGGATATGACTGCCAACTGTACTTGCAGACTGACATGATAGCCTGCTACCTTTTCACTGATACAGGAAGCAGACTCTGAGATCAGAGATAAAGGACATTATTATTCTAGATGGATGCACTATGAACAACTGCAAATTTGTATCAGTTGTCCACTTGTCCAAGACCCCCAGGGGTGCTGTGGATGGACACACAGTGTTTTAGAACAAGGACCCTGAGCTTGGAAAACAAGTATTTTATAGTGGTTAGGAAGTAGTTTTGTCCTTTCTTCCTGTCTTCAAAAGCTTGTTACACAAATATCCTTACAAGAATAGACCAGAGGAACGAAAAGCAGTGTTCTCTTTGCTGGAAAGCTATAAGGAAATGAGAGAAACCCATGGACAGTTATCTACCAACACATACCAGCGATATCAAGAAGGTTTCTTTACATGATAACAAGGTCAGTATCACTTCCAGTCAGCACTTAAGTCAGAAATTACAAACTGAAATGTTTTCAGAAGCTAGGAAAGTTACAGAAACATAAATCGACTTTTACATGGCATAAAAGAAAGCAGTTATATATTGTATTTTTTCTATTTTTCTACTTTTATTTTTATTTTGTTATCATTAATCTACAATTACATGAAGAACATTATGTTTACTAGGCTCCCCCTTCACCAAGTTCCCCCTGCACACACCATTACAGTCACTGTCGATCAGTGTAGTAAGACGCTGTAGAATCACTACTTGTCTTCTCTATATTGCACAGAACTTCCTGTACCTGCCCCACATTATGCATGCTAATCATAATGCCCCCTTTCTTTTTCCCAGCCCTTATCTCTCCCTTCCCACCCATCCTCCCCAGTCCCTTTCCCTTTGGTAACTGTTAGTCCATTCTTGGGTTATGTGATTCTGCTGCTGTTTTTTTCTTTCAGTTTTTTCTTTGTTATTATACTCCACATATGAGTGAAATCATTTGGTACCTGTCTTTCTCCACCTGGCTTATTTCACTGAGCATAATACCCTCTAGCCCCATCCATGTTGTTTCAAATGGTAGGATTTGTTTTCTTCTTAAGGCCGAATAATATTCCATTGTGTATATGTACCACATCTTCTTTATCCATTCATCTACTGATGGACACTTAGGTTGCTTCCATTTCTTGGCTATTGTAAATAGTGCTGTGATAAACATAGGGGTGCATCTGTCTCTTTCAAACTGGGCTGCTGTATTCCTTGGGTAAATTCCTAGAACTGGGAGTCCTGGGTCAAATGGTATGTCTATTTTGAGCTTTTTGAGGAACCTCCATACTGCTTTCCACAATGGTTGAACTAATTTACATTCCCACCAGCAGTGTAGGAGGGTTCCCCTTTCTCCACAACCTGGCCAACATTTGTTGTTGTTTGTCTTTTGGATGGTGGTGATCCTTACTGGTGTGAGGTGATATCTCTTTGTGATTTTTAATTTGCATTTCTCTGATGACTAGCAATGTGGAGCATCTTTTCATGTGTCTGTTGTCCATCTGAATTTCTTCTTTGGAGAACTGTCTGTTCATCTCCTCGGCCCATTTTTTAATTGGATTATTTGCTTTTTATTTGTCGAGGTGCATGAGCTCTTTATATATTTTGGATGTCAAGCCTTTATTGGATCTGTCATTTTTGAATATATTCTCCCATACTGTAGGGTACTTTATGTTCTATTGATGGTGTCCTTTGCTGTACAGAAGCTTTTCAGGTTGATATAGTCCCACTTGTTCATTGTTGCTTTTGTTTCCCTTGCCCGTGGATATATGTTCATGAAGAAGTCACTCATGTTTATGTCCAAGAGATTTTTGCATAGGTGATTTACTAAGAGTTTTATGGTTTCATGACTTACACTCAGGTCTTTCATCCATTTCAAATTTACTTTCTAGATGTAAGGGGTTAGACAGTGATCCAGTTTCATTCTCTTACATGTCGCTGTCCAGTTTTGCCAGCACCATCTGTTGAAGAGACTGTCATTTCTCCATTGTATGTCCATGCCTCATTATCATATATTAATTGACCATATATGTTTGGGTTAATATCTGGAGTCTCCATTCTGTTACACTGGTCTGTGGCTCTGTTCTTGTGACAGTACCAAATTATCTTGTTTATGGTGGCTTAGTAGTACAGCTTGAAGTTGGGGAGCGAGATCACCCCCATTTTATTCTTCCTTCTCAGGATTGCTTTGGCTATTCAGGGTCTTTGGTGGTTCCATATGAATTTTTGAACTATTTGTTCCAGTTCATTGAAGAATGTTGTTGGTAATAATTTGATAGGGATTACATCAACTCTGTATATTGCTTTGGGCAGGATGGCCATTTTGATGATCTTAATTGTTCCTAGCCAAGAGCATGGGATGAGTTTCCATTTGTTAGTGTCCTCTTTAATTTCTCATAAGAGTATCTTAGAGTTTCCAGGGTATAGGTCTTTCACTTCTTTGGTTAGATTTATTCCTAGGTACTTTTTCTTTTTGATGCTATTGTGAATGCAATTGTTTTCCTGATTTATCTTTCGATTAGTTCATTTAGTGTATAGGAAAGCCACATATTTCTGTGTGTTAATTTTATATCCTGCAAATTTGCTGAATTCTGATATTAGTTCTAGTAGTTTTGGAGTGGACTCTTTAGGGTTTTTTATGTATAATATCATGTCATCTGGAAGTAGTGACAGTTAAACTTCTTCTCTACCAATCTGGATTCCTTGTATTTCTTTGTTTTCTCTAATTGCTATGGCTAGGACATCCAGTACTGTGCTGAATAACAGTGGGGCGAGTGGGCATCTGTGTCTTGTACCCAATCTCAGAGGAAAAGCTTTCAATTATCATTGCTCAGTATGATGTTGGCTTTGGGTTTATCATATATATCCTTTATTATGTTGAGGAACAATTCCCATTTTGTTGAGAGTTTTTATCATGAATGGATGTTGAATTTTGTCGAATGCTTTTTCAGCATCTTTGGAGTTGATCATATGGTTTTTGTCTTTCTTTTTATTTATGTGGTGGATGATGTTGATAGATTTTTGAATGTTGGACCATCCTTCCATCCGTGGGATTAATCCCACGTGGTCATGGTGTATGATCCTTTTGATATATTTTTGAATTCGGTTTGCTAATATTTTGTTGAGCATTTCTGCATCTATGTTCATCAGAGATATTGGTCTGTTATTTTTTTTTTGATGGGGTCTTTACCTGGTTTTGGAGTTAGGGTGATGTTGGCTTCATAGAATGAGTTTGGGAGTATTTCCTGCTCTTCCATTTTTTGGTAAACTTTAAGGAGAATGGGTATTATATCTTCTCTGTATGTCTGATAAAATTCCGAGGTAAATCTTTCTTGCCCAGGGGCTTTGTTCTTGGGTAGTTTTTTATTACCGATACAATTTCGTTGCTGGTAATTGGTTTATTTAGATTTTCTGTTTCTTCCTTGGTCAGTCTTGGAAGGTTGTATTTTTCTAGGAAGTTGTCCAGTTCTTCTAGGTTTCCCAGCTTGTTAGCATGTAGGTTTTCATAGTATTCTCTAATAATTCTTTGTATTTCTGTGGGGTCTTTCATGATGTTTCCTTTCTTGTTTCTGATTCTGTTGATGTGTGTTGATTCTCTTTTTCTCTTAATAAGTCTGGCTGGAGGCTTATCTATTTTGTTTATTTTCTCAAAGAAACAGCTCTTGGTTTCATTGATTTTTTCTATTGTTTTCTTCCTTTCAATTTTATTTTTTTCTTCAATGATCTTTATTGTGTCCCTCCTTCTGCTGACCTTAGGCCTCATCTGTTTTTCTTTTTCCAATTTCGATAATTGTGACATTAGACCATTCATTTGGGATTCCTCTTCCTTTTTAAAATATGCTTGGATTGCTATATACTTTCCTCTTAAGACTGCTTTTGCTGTGTCCCACAGAAGTTGGGGCTTAGTGTTGTTGTTGTCATTTGTTTCCATATATTGCTTGATCTCTATTTTAATTTGGTCATTGATCCATTGATTATTTAGGAGCATGTTGTTAAGCCTCCATGTGTTTTTGGGCCTTTTTCTTTCTTTGTACAATTTTGATCTAGTTTTATACCTTTGTGGTCTGAAAAGTTGGTTGATAGAATTTAAATCTGTGAATTTACTGAGGCTCTTTTTGTGACCTAGTATGTAGTCTATTCTGGAGAATGTTCCATGTGCACCTGATAAGAATGTGTATCCTGTTGCTTTTGGGTGTAGAGTTCCATAGATGTATATTAGGTCCATCTGTTCTAGTGTGTTGTTCAGTGCCTCTGTGTCCTTACTTATTTTCTTTCTGATGGATCTATCCTTTGGAGTGAGTGTTGTTTTGAAGTCTCCTAAAATGAGTGCATTGCATTCTATTTCCTCCTTTAATTCTGTCAGTATTTGTTTTACATATGCGGGTGCTCCTGTTTTGAGTGCATATATATTTACAATTTTTGCATCCTCTTGTTGGACTGAGCCCTTTATCATTATGTAATGTCTTTCTTTATCTCTTGTTACTTTCTTTGGTTTGAAGTCTATTTTGTCTGATACTAGTACTGCAACACCTGCTTTTCCTCCCTGTTGTTTGCATGAAAAATATTTTTTCATTCCTTGACCTTTGGTCTGTGCATGTCTTCGGGTTTGAGGTGAGTCTCTTGTAAGCAGCACATAGATGGGTCTTGTTTTTTTATCCATTCTATTTCTCTGTGTCTTTTGATTGGTGCATTCAAGTCCATTTACATTTAGGGTGATTATTGAACGATATGAACTTATTGCCATTACAGGTTTAAAGTCATGGTTATCAAAGGTTTAAGGTTAGCTTCTTTAGTATCTTACTGTCTAACTTAACTCACTTATTGAGCTATTATAAACACTGTCTGATGATTCTTTATTTCTCTCCCTTCTTATTCGTCCTCCTCCATTCTTCATATGTTGTTTGTTTTATTCTGTGCTCTTTTTCATTTCCTTTGACTGCTTTTGTGGGTAGTTGATTTTATTTTTTGCTTTTTGTTAGTATTCGGTTGATCTGCTTTCTTTGCTGTGATTTTATTTTCTCTGGTGATATCTATTGAGTCTTCGGAGGGAATTGTTTAATCTCTCTTTTATATTTAAATGATAATCATGCTGGATACAGTATCCTTGGTTCAAGGCCCTTCTGTTTAATTGCATTAAATATATCATGCCATTCTCTTCTGGCCTGTAAGGTTTCTGTTGAGAAGTCTGATGATAGTCTGATGAGTTTTCCTTTGTAGGTTACATTTTTCCTCTCTCTAGCTGCCTTTAAAACTCTGTCCTTGTCCTTGATCTTTCCCATTTTAATTATTATGTGTCTTTGTGTTGTCCTCCTTGAGTCCCTTCTGTTGGGAGTTCTGTGTACTTCTGTGGTCTGAGTGACTACTTCCTCCCCCAGTTTGGGGAAGTTTTCTGCAATTATTTCTTCAAAGACACTTTCTATCTCTTTTTCTCTCTCTTCTTCTTCTTCTGGTACCCCTATAATGCAGATATTGTTCGTTTTGGATTGTTCACATAGTTCTCTTAATGTTGTTTCATTCCTGGAGATCCTTTTATCTCTCTCTGTGTGAGTTTCTATGCATTCTGTTCTCTGGTTTCTATTCCATCAATGGCCTCTTGCATCTCATCCATTCTACTTTTAAATCCTTCCAGGGATTGTTTTATTTCTGTAGTCTTCCTTCCTACTTTGTCCATTAGCTCTTACATTTTTCTCTGCAGCTCCATCAGCATGGTTATGACCTTTATTTTGAATTCTTTTTCAGGGAGATTGGTTAGGTCTAACTCTCCCAGCTCCATCTCAGGGGTTGTCTCTGTGATTTTATTCTGGTTCACATTCTTCTGCCTTTTTATGGTGATAGAGGTATTTGTGGGGGGCTTGCGCATGTGTCATCTGGGAGAGTGTCCCTTCTTGCTAGTTTTTGGCCTTCCTATCCTGGGAGAACTGTGAGCCCTAAGTGCTTGTGCTGGGCAGCTGCACGCAGACAGCATCTCTGATTCTTTTCCGGCCTCTGTGGAGTAAGTTCTGAGTTTGCTTTGGGCACATCCGCTCTCAGGCTACCACTCCACTATGGCAGAGCCACGTCGGAGGATGAACAGGCAGGAGGCTATTTATTACTGTGAGGGGCCTTAGAGCTGTGCTGCCTCCCAGGGGTTTAGGGCGCCCGAAGTTCCCCGGGATTCCCACCTTCTGGGCTGAGTGCCTGGGACACTTCCATCCAGGTGTGGGGTCCCTGTACCTTTAAGATTTTCAAAAAGCATTCATTTTTCTTTATCCCAGGGGCACCGGCTGCGGGGACCCACTCGCAGGTTTTACTGTTCTGTTTCCCTATTATCCAGCACACCACACACTATGTGTCTGCGCTCCCAGTGTGGATGGCTAGGGTTGGGTGTTTAGCAGTCCTGGGCTCCCTCTCCCTCCTGCTCCGACTCCTCTCCTCCCACCAGAGAGCTGGGGTGAGGGGCGCTTGGGTCCTGCCAGGCCGCAGCTTGTATCTTACCCCCTTCATGAGATGCTGAGTTCTTGCAGGTGTAGATGTAGCCTGGCTATTGTGCTGTATCTTCTGGTCTCTCTTTTAGGGATAGTTGTATTTGTTGTATTTTCAAAAATTTTTATTGTTTTGGGAGGAGATTTCTGCTTTTCTACTCTCACCGCCATCTTGGCTCCTCCAGAGAGCAGTTATTTTTATTTAAAAGTTTGTGTGGTAGTGTGTGCTGCAGAAATATTAACTCATTTCAAAATAAGTCTTCAAGGGAAGGACAGCTATTATTCTATCTAACAGAGGAGGAAACTGAAGTCTTGAAAGGGTGAGTAAGGTGAACTAGGCCACATGTCTAATAATTAGCACAGCCAGGTTTCAAAGTCAGACACTGAGTTCTAGCTCCATTAGTCCATTAGTTTTAACCGCAATTATCCTCTGTCTGAATAGCAGGGACTGTGGCAACTAGTGAATAAACATCTGCTTAAAATCACCCCCTTTTCCTGTCTTATTTTTTCTTTTTTCTTAACTGTACTTGGAAAGGAAAATATGCATATTTTTCTAAGCTGCTCATTTCAATTCCTGATTTAATTAAATGCATAGTTTGATGATGAAGATAATTCACAAAATCAGAAACTACCTTTTTTTATTTTAAGCGAAAATGGCTGTTTTGAGTTATGTCTGGCTAGTATATATATAGTGTATATATATGTGTGAGCAGGCATTCTATAAAAGAGAATCATAAGTTGGGTTTTCTGAAAACATACAACAAAATATTTTTTCTTTAAAGCCTCTAGAATCAGGCAGAATGCACTTATTTGAATCAAGCATTTCGATGGAATACCTTTTACTGTAACAAATATGGAATACAGCAGAAAAACCAATTAATACTCAGTCATATTTTTTTTAACTCACTGGTAAAGTACAGAGGAAGGAGGAAGAAGTATAACAAGAAAGGTTTTCAATCTCAGCCATATTTGTGTGGCCTCCATACACCTCATAAGCTCTGCTCCTAGGCAAGCAAGTGATCTAATATTAATATCTGTCATACAGAAAGATGGTCTTGTCTTTTAACGATGCCCTTTCTAGCTCTAGAGTTCAATTCTTCCTTCACGCATTAAGACAGTGTCAAAAAATTATAATGACTAATGCAAGGTTGAATTTTAGCACTACTTGTTAAATCCAAGTTCCCAAAGCATGTAGCTTCATTCTCATTTTATAGCAATTCCTTTTCAGTCACAGAGTGCAAAAAAAGTATCTGGGTTTTTATGGTATAAAAAAGTTATCTTATATGCTCCTTGAAAACATATATTCAATTATATAAAGCCCTATTCCTAACATGTCATATCAATTCCTGATTTAAAAAATCAGACATGCTGTTTAGTCTGCATGATGTATGATAAAATTAACTTTTTGTTATGTGCCAAATAAAAATCAATTTCATCAGCTTGGCTGGCTGGAGACAGAAAAAATAAAGACATCATCTCATTGAGAATGAGGTTTCCCTTTCCCAAAAAGAGCCAAAAGAGAACACTGAAAGAAATAAGGCATGGAGTCAGATTAAAGCATAACGTTGAACTGGTTTTTTAGATTTCCTAAAGTAAATTACTACCACATTGTAGGGTGCTTCATGCTATCTTCCTTATTTCTGTTACTAAAACTAATTTTCAGGGCTGTTTTCCTTGAATTAAAAAGGCTTATAGATAGAATGAGACTAGAAATTACCTCTCCTAACTCTATCCTTATAATTTTCCAGTAGTTGAAATTGAAATAATATTCAAGACTTGAGGGACAAACTTACCAGTTCATAACTCATCATTAATGAAGTGTTCTTTGTAGTACACCTCATTTATGGAGAGCTCAGTTTGATTTATAGCACTCAATGTTTCTTTAAATTTTATAGCAAAATAAATATTACTTTTACAGAAACAATCAGGAGTGTACAAAAATGGAACTTTCTAGAGGACAGAATGTAGAGCCTAATGGGATCCTAAATTACAAGATGAGCTTTTAGTGTCCTGTAACTATGAATAATAGCAACTTAAGTGGATATCACTGTTTTGAGTCCATTGGTCACAATAAACATACCTTTGAAAATGGTGAATATTCAAAATGCCTAGCAAAGTATGGATTTTTGTGAGGTAGTTTTCCTATCTTTTATAGAGTTCTAGGTGTGGGGCTAGGATTACAGCTGATGCCTATACCTTAATACCTATATTCATAAAAGGAATCTTCTAGCTATGCTGAAATAACACAGTTCTGAATTTTTTTGTTAACTGAATATCAGACCAGGACACAGCTTCCCATATTGTGTCTTTAAAAGTGTGAAAAATCTAAAATACACAAAAAGACCACATGTTTCAAAAAACAGAAATAATATGTCTTGTAGAGATAAAAAGTTGTGATTAATATTCAAAATATATCTCAGTGAGTACTACAGTTAGAAAGCAACAATTGTAAAAGGAAAAAACATACGGTGATAAATTAAAAGTGGGCATCACAAAAATATACACTTATACCTTTCAATTTTAAAATCCAAGAGGGTTCGTTTTAGAGTTTGCATTGTGAAAAGCATAAAGTACTAATTGAAAATTGTATATGTTTAGTTAAACACTGTGCTTCTGAAGCTTCCAATTTCCTCATCCTTGTCAGGCATCATTACCTGTCAATTCTCCAACAAGCCTGTGCGAAGGGATTTCACAGTAGGAAAGAAAAGAAGGAGAAGCAGATTTAGAGGAAGTAATCATAGGAAAGGTATTCTTAAAATAATAATTGTGGGAAGTACATGTATTTGCTTAACAAATTTGAATTTGAATATTAGTATCATCTATATTAGAATTTTTTTCTTTTTTTAATATTCTTCATAAATGTCCAAATTCCCCAAAGTCAAGTCTTCCTCAGCCCTCTAAGGAGATGATATCAGTTACCTATGCATACAAGGTTTCTTGATGGGGGAATATATGATATGACCATAAAATAATGAGTGAGATATTTCCATAAGAACTATAGAAAAAGAGACCTGTCTTTAAAAATCAGGCACTGAGACTCCAAAATAACATTTTATTGCAGCCCATGACACCCAGTCTTGTGTGTTACCTACAACTGCTGTAGCACCATTAGGAGATTCTCATAATGAGAACTTGGCAAGCCTCTCTCTCTCCTATAGATTCACTGTGTGACAGTTTGTAGAGTTAATATATCTCCAATTAAATATATCCAGTTAAATATTTAATTTTACTGAACGGAATTTTCATAGTCAAGGAGACATCTCTAGATTATTCCTTGTATGGGGGTACAAGGAACCCTGCACGGGGGAAAGAATATAAGAACTTCTGCAAACTGAGTATCATTGAACACTTTGCTAGTAGGGAAAGAGGGAGCATTTTGGGACTTTTTGCTAAACATGCTTGGATTTTTTCAAAAGCAATTATTTGGAGATGTGGCTCAGCTATTTGAAAGGTGAAATAATATAAGTATCCCAGAGGAAACCACAGCACACTGATTTCTACTATACAACACAACAAATATTGTCTTATTCCATACACCCCATATATACAGACTTGACATTAGAAGAGTATTCCTGTGAACACATGCTTTCTTTTAAATATAATCTTCCTAGGAACCGTATCTTCCCATGGAAGCTCCTAAACTTGGACTTCATTTTGTTAGTGACTAATGAAAACACCCTTTCTGTGGCCAGTTACTAAATGAATGTGTTACAAAATCCCTGAATGCTAATGCTTGATTTCATAGTACATATGGTGACAGAAAAGAAAACATGGCCCAAATCCACAGGAATAAAGATACACCTTTGGCGACCAAAGAATAAAACTGAATGCATGAAGAATGACTGACGCTGCCTGAAAAAGGAAACAATGCGTCTTCAGTGATGAAGAGGAATCTTCATAGTTATCATTTTCACACTTTAAAAAAAGCTAAGCATTCATTCCAGATACAACACATAGAGTTGCTAAACATTAGGTTAAATATATCTCAATAGTGTTAGTATATTATATTTTAAAATAATTCATTCCATTATGTTTATCCTACCATGTAATCGCTTTTTCACCTCAAACATATATATTATCATTTTAGCAAAATTGTTTAATGGGTGCAGGATTACTAGTGCAAACAAGGAAATGCTTTAGCTGGTCTAGCATGCATTTCATAGAATGTTTACAAAAGTAGTTCTTTACTTCTATTTATAATCTACACGTAATTGCGAATACATTTTCCTAAAAATAGTTCCTCCCCCTTTCGGGAGCATTCAGATGTTAAAATAATTCACTTGCCAAGTATAGCAAAGGGACCCAGAATTCTATGACCCACACCTACATACATACCACTGACTGAGAGTTTATAAGTAACAACCTTTAATGACCTACAACACAATTTTTGCTTCTTTTCTTTCATTATCATCTATCATTGCTAAATACAAAGCACTGGCTTCTATTAAGTCTGTTACCAAAGCTTTTATGTCTGTCCTCTGACTCGTAATAGCAGGCTCTACTGTGACACTCAATAGCACCTTTATGAGTCTGTCCATACTCCAAAGCATTGTACATCATTTTATTAGAAACAGTGGATCAAGAGCCAGGTGAGATAAGTTAACCAGTTATCAACAAATGCACGAAACATGTAAGTTTTAAAACATATCCTGTTGTTATAACAATATCCATTTTTGGGACCTACTCAGAAGAAAAAACATGACAGAGGAAGGCTAGTTTTGCTGTTCCAAATCTGCAGAAGGTTATGAGTTATTACTCTCTGTATTTACAATATGATAATATTAGTAGGGAATTCAGAAAAAGAAAGGGGGTTTAGTTTATAAATTTAGAGATGTTTAAATATCTTTATTATTATGTTGTCTGGAAATATTAAAATTAGGATTCAATTGCACTTTACACTTTACACTAAATGTGTTAAAAATATTTTACTTGACTACAATCTTTGTAAGAAATGAGAAAAGATGACTATTTCCATTTTACAAAATCAAACACTGATTTCCAGAAAGCTTATATATTTTAAGTCCAGGAGTTGAGCACAGCCTTTTTGATTCTCTGTACATACTCTCAAAATTTACAAGAAGCCTAAAACTAATTTTACAGACCCATCTTCTATGAACCACTGTGTTTGTTTTATGTTTTGTAATACTGTACTAAGCTAAAAACTAATGTAATATAATCTCTGAATAAACTATATATGTCTTCCTTATTCTACAAACAAAGGTTACAGACATACATTACAGTTAATCTTGGTTACTCATAAAATAAAATAATTCTGTTATTAATTATTGAAAAAGCCAGTGCTAAGATATATATTCCAAATTTAATACTTTTCATACCTATAGATGCATATGTATGTATATATAATTTCTTGTAATAGTCAAACAGTTAATGTACAACTACAGTCTTATATCTGCAGTTGTCTGAAGGTAATACTGAACTAGAATGAATTTGTGACTCAGTGTATGTTTTTTCTTTTCAAGTTTCTTTCAAGTTAAAACACAATTATCGTAAGTTAAGAATCATACCAAAGATTCAGATTAATTCACTTCTCTTTTCATTGATATATACTGGTTTTGGTATCTTTGTTTCCCTGTAATATACTAAATTAAGTATTTCATTTGTTAATTATGTTGACAATAATAACAACTGCTAGAAGTGAGAATTATATGAACCATTTCTGAATTGTCACTTTATGTCAATACTTTTTATGCAGGAGATTACTTAACCACCCAACCATTTAACATAGGTATTGTTATATCTCCCTAAAGTAAGTGAAGAACTAGAGAAAAAGTGGCTAGATACAATTTCTCTCTGTTATAATGCTAGTAGATGAAAAGGCAGAAGGTGAACCAAACCCAGGTTTGTTGGTGAGACAGCCCATATCTTAAGATGATATTCTGCATCCAGATTTTCAGTTCACTAAATAATATGATCTTCTAGAGTAAAAAGTTTTAATATTTACAGTTCACAGTCAATAGAATACATGTGTCTCCTCCATTCTCAGAGGGAAGTGCATACAATTTAAGAATGTTGGCATGCTGACTGATGTGAATAGAACTAAGAGCTCAAGACTCCTCTAAACCCATGTGATGGTACAGTACTTCCATACTATTGAAAATTCTTTAATTCAGTTGATTTTCAAAATAATTCTTGGAAAAAGGCAGACAGTAGCTACATTATAGAGATGATAATATGAGGAGCAAAAACATTCAATGCCATTCCCAAGGTATAATAATAGCAAAATTCAGAGTAGACCATTTTTTAATACCTTCCATCTCTTTGGATAAAATTGCTTTTGCTTTAAAATTAACTGACTAATAAAAACTTCTCAAAAAGAAATGTAAAGTGCCAATTTTTCATCTTGAACTCTGTATATATATAATAGATTTAGTAACTGTAAGTAAAAATAAAAAAATTGAAACGGTAAGAAATTAAATATCTTCAATTACATTAGTTTATTTTTTTAAGGAAGAATATACCTTATTTTGCACCTTTCATCATTTTAAATATAAATAACTTATTTTGCATCTTTTATCATTTTAGATATCAAACATTAATAAAAATTCAAAATTGTCACATAGAATAAGAAGATTGAAGCATCTTATATTCTGTTACTTCATGCTCACAATCCCTGTGTATATTTCAAGATTAGTGAAGTGCCATAGAGATTGGAGACATGATGTGTGCTCAAAGTGAACTTAAATGAGTCTAAATTATTGAAATTTGCTCTTGAAATAAATACCTGTAGCTGATCCTTGGTGTGTTGGTGATGACTATATGAATGGGAATTCTACATATTAACTTCCTTCTATAATGCAAAGTTTACTAAAGAGTAATAAACATTACTATTGAAGTTACATGTATATTATTAAAACTCAACAGTAGCCACAGCAGTTTAGATCACTAGAAAACATTTCCCACAGAGGAGAATTTATCAATTGGTTTAAAATTGCTTGCATAATGTGATAATAAAAATCACGTGGATATTTAATTCATTTTATTATTGTTTTAAAATTATCTTCAGATTCTGTACTTAGTGCCAGAACATGGCAAATGTCTTCCAACACCCCACTCTTGGGAGGCAAGTTACTATACCTAAATGTAATTATTTGGAAATATTTAATGAATATTTATATATCAGGCAATACTATGAAATCTGAGGACATAGTGGTAAATACAGTTATTGAGAGGGACTTTCAGTGGAAGTGCTTTTTAAATTTAAATCTGAAATATGGAAACTTATGGTTCATAGAAACACAGAGGAAAAAGAAATTACAGATAAAGTAAACCACATTTACAAGAGCTCTGAGCTTGGGTATCTAGAAATTTAAAAAAAAAAGAAAAGGGTGTGATAAAGTATATTTCATTTTAAATTTCAATGGCAAACTATTCAAGTGTTTTTTTAAAATTATCAAATGTACATCATAGTGGTTCAACAGTTCCCCACCCCTGCCCACTCCCATCCCCCTTGGTAACTACTAGTCACTTCTCAGTGTCTATGAGTCTAATGCTGTTTTGTTCCTTCTGCTTTGCTTTGTTTTTCTATTCTACAGATAAGTGAAATAATATGGTATTTGTCTTTCTCCACCTGGCTCATTTCACTGAGCATAATGCATAATACCTTCTAGATCCATTCATGTTATTGCAAATAGCAGGATTTCTTTTCTTTTTATGGCTAAATAATAAATATTCCATTGTGTATATGTACCACCTCTTCTTTATCTACTCATCTACTGATGAATACTTAGGTTGTTTCCATATCTTGGCTATTGTAAATAATGCAGCGATAAACATAGGGGTGTATATGTCTTTTTGAATCAGGGATCTTGTTTTCTTTGGGTGAAGCATTTTTTATTTTAAGAAGAATAAAACCATGATATTATTTAATTTTTTTGCTTATTTGGAGGAGGATATTATGTGGACCAAGTGAGACAGCAGATTTGGGTAGCCAAGCCTTAGATTTCTTAAATAAATATATTTCTAACACATGCATAATGGAAATGGGAGGACAATTAAATAGGGTAATAGAACAAAATTACAAATATTTAACAAATAACTTAAAAAATCTAAGTTGACATCTAATAGGTTTTGAGATCAATAACAGCAACAAATGTCTAAAAACCATTTTTGTCTTTATCTAAAACCTTTATATATTCAATTTTCTAATACCTGATGTTTATTTGAAAGAGCTGCTACTTTGTAAAATTATTACTATAATAAATTCTCTATATCATAGTAAACATTTCTACACATTTTAAGTGGATTTTTTTAAAGGTCCAAAAATTAAAACAAATGAGAGCTTCAACTAAGACACAGATACAGCATGAACTTCTTTGATGGAAAGATTTCTTATTTTCATAATATAGGAACATAAGTCTGTGGAAATTATACTATGTTGTATAATTTTGATTCTCATTGAAAATTAGTAATTTAGCTACTATTATATGTTAAGATTAAATACTACAAAATAATTAAGTGTATCTATACATTCAAAATGAGTGTATGTCAGGAAGTTCAGTAGGAGACCTGTTGCCCCTGCATCTGTCCATGTATGTACTTGGCGGCCAATATAATGTATTCCTTTCAACACAATGATATAACTAAATGCGAAAACTGTTTAATGTTCTTAGTTGTATTATTTATAATGTGTTTCAATGAAGTATAGATAAAAGTAAGGGAAGATATATATGTTTAGAGCTATACACAAGCATTGGAGAAAGATCTTCAGGTTATGAGACCAACTCTTCAGGCAGAAGAAGCTGTTATTATTAGCTTTTTCTAGGTTTTTAAGCTGTTGTTATTAAGAACCATATCAGCTTATCATACTGAAGGGCAGTTAGGATTTGAGAAATCTGGGTAATGCTCTGAAAGAAGCAGAAAATCAGTAAAAGTCTAAGAGGACTAACTATGATGTCAGATAGATTTAGAAACTCCAAATGTATAGAACTGAAACAGGTAAATGATGTCATAGGTGGACTTCGGTTACATTCATAATCCATGACTCCATATTCACATGTGGAAGTAGATACTGTTGCCGGGCAGCTGCGTCTGGGAGGTCTCTCTCTGTGAAACCTCATCCTGCATCAGGTGAAACCTCAACTTGCACAGGGGAGGATTCTTGACTCTGAATGAGAAAGAATTCTCAAGCAGGTCAGAAGAGTGTAGGAAAGGAAGGAATTTGTTACAGTGAGAGTAGCCGGGAGTGATAGCTGCCTTGCAGGCAGCTGAGAACAGGAAAGTGCAGAGGGAAAGAGAGAAAGTTCACTGAACATGTTCTTGGTATAAAGCAGATTCCCTTGCCATCTCTTAAAACCAGGGTCACTTGGTGTCCTGTGTCCACTTGGATCTGCATGGCATGGGACCAGCTCCTACCACCCCAGGATTTGTGGGAGCCATGGAGCATGGGATAGAGTGAGATTATGTTCTGAGAACGTCTCAAAGAAAGGAGATTTCCAGGCTGCCTCCAGCAGATGCAGGTCCCTGGGTCACCAAGGCGATGGGAAATTGCAGGCCCAAATCGAGCTCTCAGCAGCCCCGCTCTATTTGTCAGGAGTAAAATGGAGACTAAGTGAAGACTTAGAAATAGAATGAAATAGCAAATAAACAAAGACACTTAGCACTGGAAAAGTGCAGTGAGACAAAACACAATTAAGTTGAGTTGTGAGAAAGTTTTATTTAAAGTTACACACTTAAAGAGAGAAAAGATGTGAACATCCTCAGAGAGGAGGTGCAATGAAAGGCTGCGGTTCCCTCTTTTAAGGATTTTTCAAAGGGCCAGTGGGTATAGACTTGTAAAGTGGTTTCAAAATGCTTACCTCTGGTGTGAGATATTCAGTCTCTTCTATTATCAGTCGTTCAGGTAATTCTGAAAAATTAACCACACAAGAAATTGGTCAGTTCCTCTCCAGGATAGCAGCTTCCCTTTGGGAATATACCAATCAAGACCGCCTGCCCTGACCCCAAAGTGGAGTGAGTTATTGTCTGTTGTCTAAAAAATATTTAGGAAGTTAGAATCTACCTTCCTAATTTTCTGGTTTTTAAAATGGAATCTTAGTTTTAAGATGGAATCCTTCCTGTTCTTACTATACTATTTATATCTCAGCATTTGTCATCATAAGCAGGAAAAGCTAACTATGAAGCTTGTTTCCTGTCTCTGTCCTATCTCAGTACAGGATACCTCATAAATAAATATTTGATTATGATAGGGTCTGGTCTGAGCCATCTGATGACTAATACGGGTCTTTATAGTCTTAGAAGGGAAAATGGCTCTGCTTATGACCAGAATACAAACAGGCAAATAAAAAAACTATCTCAGTTAGTTTTGAAATCATTAAGTGTCAAAATGGGGAGGAAAATCACATTTTCCAATCTCAGTATGTGAAATGGGCCTAAGCCACAGCCTATGTGAAATTTTTCTTTTCCTTTCTAATCAAGTATACTCAAACACTGGCCTTTTTCTAACTGTAAGAATAAGACCTGGGGGAAGTGCACACAATTTATTTTTATGAAAATATAAGAAAAATAATTAGTGGGGTAAAATAGAGACCTACTTTTGCTAAACAGAAAATATTTGATTTTCATAATTATTCATCATTGAAGAAGGTGCATGAAATTAACCACTTGAAAATATATGTGTTAAATTCGCTGTCCTCTTACTAAAAGAGAAGGGAGAAAGAAAGCTAATCACATGTGACTTTGAAAAGCAAAGGCTTCCCTTGAACTCCATTAGCACACATCTTTAGTGTTAAGTAAAATACAACCAGATACTATGATTAAAGCACACATAGCATTTCTAGAAGCTGATTAATTTTGGTCAAATTTTTATAATACTAGATTGTTATAAACCATTTGAAATGATATTGACAAGAATATTTCAGGATATCAAATTCTGTGGCTAAGGACACTAAAGAAAAATGTATCTGTTGGTTTTCAGAAGAGAGCCATTATCTGACATGAAAAGGGGTTGATTAGTGTTGCATAGATCAACTTATTAATCCATGAAGGCAAATTTCACTTTAAAGGAAGAAACAAATATCTTTAATAATGTCTGTACTACTCTAGAGATAAGTCCCATATTTCAGAATTAAACTTTGGATATTGAGCTTACTTCAATCATCTGTCCACCCATTTATAAATTTATTCATGTATTTATTCATCTGCAAATTTATATTTCTCCATGAATGAATAAAAAGAAAATGAAATAAAAAGTACTAAAATTCTCTTGTTAATTTCTATATACCTCCATTTACACACTTGGATGTAGATAAGAGGCAATTAGCTAAAGATCTATGTAATACTTTAATTGTAAGTTAGAGAATCATTAAAAATAACTAGAGAACAAAAAAGGTATTTCTTCATTTGGAATTTAGAAACAAATCATTAGGGAATATAGGTGGGAGTTTTTAAAAAAAGTAATAGAATAGTTAAAGTTTAAGACTGGTGTAGTATATATGGAGTCTTGAGTATTTCTAGGTTAAAAATGATCTCTGTCCAGGAAATTTCATTGTATGATTAAGCCATTGACATTGTAGTTAGAAAGTAACAAATATAAAATAGTCTTAACACAGTATTTTAAAGTCCGCTAGATATTTTCTTGAGAAATAAGCAAGGAAATATGTCCTATAAATCATAATGCTGGGCACCAGGCCTTAAAATGAATTTTTCTTATATAAATCAGTGACTCTCACTATACTCAAAATTTTAAGATACACACAATCAGTACTACAATATTTTAATTTTGGAATTTATTAAGATTCATTTTCAATTAAAGGATTCTGCAAAAGTCCTGAAAACCTGAAGTTAAGAACCATGGACTTAAAGATAGGCAAGCATTGTTTCATATGGAAGGTTATAGTTTCTCATTCATTCAAACATTTATAAACATTTATTGAATTCTTTCCTTGTGCTAGTCCGAATGCTAGAAGATCTAAGGATACAGTAGAAATAAGCAGGATGTGTTTCCTGATTACATACAGCTTAGCACTGACTTTTAGAAACAATAATGTAGGCATTTAGGATTCATCAGAAAGGTTAAGAGAAATATTTTTTAATGTTGCTTTTGGAGGATATAAAATATCATGAAGAAATAATACCTAAAGTGAAATTTTAACAGGAAGTAAGAATAAATCATAGGAAACATGGGAAGAGCATCAAGAAGGATGACAGCACTTAATAAAAGTGATGTAAGTGAGCACAGAGGAAGGTCAGACTGTGTAGGTGGGGAGATTTGCAACATGGAGCCTGGGAGAGTAACAGAGGCTAGATCAAGAAAGACCTTCTAGACCAGATTAAGTAGTTTATGCTTTATCTTCACAGGAATGAAGAGCCATTGTTATGATTTTAAACTGAATTTCAACATGATTGGATTTGAGTTTTAGAAAAATCACTCTGAATACAGGTCCAGTACGAAGAATAGATTAGGGTAAGAGAAATTTAAATGTTGATTAATATCAGTAAGGAAGCATTTTGATACTCCAGGAGAAAACTTTAGTTTTAGCAGAAATAGATTCATGAGAAGTGTCATAAAGTACTGTAAGTCCAGGGAGAAGAAATCCTAGGGCAAAATACCTCTAAAAACCAAAATCAGTCAAAGGGGTAAATAAAGTTTAAAACCCATTTATTGCTTACAAATTGTAGTCCAGGGCCATCTCTTTCCTCTGCTCCTGAGGAAGCAAACAAGCCAGCCCCTCCCTTTAAACTCTCAGGTTCAGACACACCCTAGGTTGCTGAGGTAATTACCCATTGACAAGGAAATTCTCTCCACCCCTGAGGATATACAAATGTACTAAAGCCAGGCTAGATACCCTGGAAATGTTACAATATTGCCCACAGGTATAAAAGATATAAGACTTAAAGCAACAGAATTTTTAATATTTTAATCTGGACTGGACATGGGGGATTTTAAAAAGTGAGGAGTCAAGATGGGATCAGCTTTCTTGGAAATAAGACACACTGAGGGAATTCAGATGCACATAGGTTCAGTAGGACCCTTTTAAATTTTCTAGGTGCAAATGTCAAGTAAATAATATGGAATATATATAAGTAGATAAAGGTAACTTCCTTTTTCTTTTTTCTTTTTTCTTCTGCTTCCTGTCTTCTGCTCAACAGTATTCATGTTTTTACCTCATCCTTAGATATACTGTCAAAGTATATTTTCCATGCTCCTGTAATTAAAATGGGCATGGAGAGTTTGCTACTTCTTGAGATGTGGAATATAATTCTCCTCCCATCAAATAGGGCTGATTTCTTTGACAAATAGAATGTGGTAGAAATGATTCTGTACAATGTCTAGGAAAAAGATAAGGGCCTTGCAACTTCAGCTTTGCTCTCTTGAAACATTTTGTTGGTAGTTAGATGTCATCCTCTGAAGAATCCCAAGCAACACCATAGATGAAAGGAAAGGAGCGACACACAGCAGCAATTCACCGGAGAATTCCGCTTTATTGGGGAAAGGTGCTGGGTTATATAGGAAGGGGCATGGGGTGATTGTGGTGTTACTTCTATGGGGCTGGTGGCTATTGGCTAGGTGCTGGGAGTGGGAGTGGGGAGAGAGGTGATTGGTCTTTAGGTGGCGCCGTCGGGAACTGAGGACCCGGAAGAGAAGCCGGAAGTTCACCATCTTACTGGTGGGGGCCCTTCATTCCCCCCTTTCTCCTCTATGGGGTTGTGGACGTTGCTTTCTTTCTGACTGCTTCCTGCTGAACGGGGGCGGAGAAGGGAGTGAGGGCTTGAGGATTGGGGGGAAAAGGTTGATAGGACTCCCCACAGTAAGGACGAGTAGATGTGGACTTCTTCAGGTTGGAAATCAATGAAGGTTCCTTGTAACTATAGGTCGAGGACTTGTCGATTTTAATGGTGCCAAGAGGATACGGGTGCCAGAAGCCAGGCGTCTGCGGCCATTGTTTCCAGGAACAGTTTCCAGCGAAGAGAGGGGTCCATCTCAGCGTGTGGTGAGGAGGTTTCGTGAAGGTGAGGGATCTTCTGTGGCCAGAAGCTGATAGTTCCTGAGTAAAAGCTGGTTGAAAGTTTGATTAGAGATTTTTCTGACTTGGGATTTGATGAACTTCATTATACAGGATAAGAAGAGACAGGTGAGAATGATTATTATGGGGCCTGCGATGGGCCAGAGCCAGGTAATGAGGGGGTTTGTTAGTATTGAAGAGAATGGGTTGGAATTGGAAGCAGAGTGGAGGCTGGAGGCAAGGTCGGTGATTTTGGTAATGACAGTTTCTACAATGCCGGATTCGTTGATGTAATAGCAGCACTCCTCTCGAAGGAAGACACAGGTGCCGCCCTTTTCAGCTGTAAGCAGATCTAAGGCCCACCGGTTTTGAAGGGTGACCTTAGCTAGCGAAGTGACCTGTCTTTGGAGAGAGGCTAGGGAATCGGCAGTGGATGTCAGGGCTCCCTCAAGTTTGTCGTTGAGATGTCTTATTGCTCATAGAGAGTGACCCAAGGCTCCTCCCGAAAACCCTGCCCCAATGGCTGAGGTGGTCAAAGAGATACCGACCATGATGGGAAGGAAAGCAGCCCTTTTTGTGCGTGAGGGCAAGGGAGGTTGGAGCTCAAGAAATTCTGCCATGCTGTAAAGTGTAAGCTGTGGGATTAGGGTGACGAGAATGCAGTGTATATCAGAGTTGGGAGGCAGTGAGTTAAAAAGACTGCCATTACACCAAAAGAAGTGTCCCGGTTGAGTGAAAGTCTTAGATCTGGAGGTAGGGGTGTAGATAGAGAGGCAGTGAAGTGCGCTGGAGGGGGGTAGAGCTGGGCCTACACAGTGGTGGATGGTGAGATTATCTGCGTATTCTGGTTCCCATAGGGGTATGTCTGCCAGGGTGCAGAGGGGTGGTCCTTCTGCATGGAAGGAGTAGTTGGAAATATTAAGGGGCATGGTGGCCAGCAATGGGAGCTGTAGTGATGCGCACAGGAAACAATTGGCGGTGTTGAGGGTGTGATTGAGAAAGATGGTGGTGTCTTGAACAAGCTGTAACCAAGAGTAGGAGGAATAAGAAGATGAAGAAGTGCCGTCAAGGGTTTGGATAATGACTTTTTCGGAATGTCCAATATCTGATGCAACTTGAGATATCTGGGAGTGAGAGGGAACATACTCTCGAGAGATATGAAGGGTACCGTGGGGGGGTCGAGAATCCCCCATAGTAAACTGAGGCTGTGACCCTGGTGGCCCATCGAGAGTCCCAGGGATCTGGGATTGATAAGGAGAATGAGCCGTTGGGGTATCTCATGAAACGGTTGGAGGAGTAATACTGTGGGTACTGGGGGTTACTCATGTAGTGAATGGCGCAAGACCTGTAGGGACATCCCCCGTAGGTGTCTTGCCATTGCTTACAATAGGCTTGTCTTTGGTCATAGAGGAAGCAGAGGTAGGGAGAATAAAGGTAGCTGCTAGTGAACACTTCGGCGGAGGGAGGAAAGTGGAGGTATAAAGGCTCAGAGCAGCTTTTCAGAGGGCAGTCTGATGTGGCAATGAGGGCAGTAACTTTTGTTTGATGCTGTGTGTAAGTCTGTCTTACTTTGAGTCGCCATACAAAGGAGGCTGGGGTGGTGGGGAAGACAATAGGAATGAGGAGAAAAAGCAAGAGAGTGGTAAAGGAGGAAAAAGTCATGATTCGGGTATGGATGGCAAAGGGGGTGAACGGGATTTTGGAGGAAAGAGGACAGTAAGGTCAGGAGTCTGGAGTGAGGGAAAGTCTGTAAACTTTTGTAGCTTAAGAGATCTTTTAGGTGATGTGGGGACAGAATGGTAAGGGGCGCCCCGAATGTCAGTTTATGAGCTTCCTTCTGCAAGAGCTGTCCAGTGGCTAATGGCCTTAGGCAGGGGGCTCATCCCCGAACTGTGGGGTCTAATTGCTTGGAAAGATAAGCTACTGGGGCAAAGGATGGGCCATAATATTGGCTTAGGACTCTTAGAGCTTGACTGGACCTCTCATGAAGGTATAATGAGAAGGGCTTCAACAAATCAGGAAGATGGAGAGCTGGGGCTTCCACAAGGGCTTGACGGAGCTTAATGGAGGAGTGTCGGGGTGAGGAGGATAATGGTTCTTCAGGGGGGCTCTTGCTGAGGTCGTATAGGGGTCTTGCCAACAAGGAGAAGTTAGGGATCCACACTCTAAAATACCCAGCCAGGCCTAGAAAGGAAAGGATTTCTGTCTTGGTTTTGGGAACGGGCAGGTCAGAGAGGAGCTGTTTTCTGTCTAAGGTAATGGACTTTCTTTGTTGAGATAGAAGAAATTGGAGGTAAGTGACAGAAGGGGAAGAGATTTGAGCTTTGACAGGGGATACCCGGTAACCTCTGGAAGCTAGAAGGTTAAGTAGGGAGGCAGTGTCAAGTTGAGACTCTTCTCACGAGGGACTGCAGAGTAGAAGATCGTCCACTTATTATAATAAGGTGGACTCGGAAGACTTGTGGCAAAACTGTCCAAGTGAGTTGTTCAGAATGTCTTGTGTATGGGTCTGTCCAGGTGAAGGCGAAAAAATCTTGGGAGGAGGGGTCTCAGGAGGCTAAGGCAGGGCAGTGATAAAAGGGTGTATGGATTTGGGACTAAGGGATGGAGAGGGACAACGGCCATATTGATGAGGCGAAGGTCTTGGACGAGGCGGAAAGATCCGTTGGTTTTTTTTAACAGCTAATATGGGGGTATTAACAGGGAGTGAGTGGGTCTGAGGTAATGTTTGTTTAAGAGATCTTGGATGATGGGTTGGAGGCCTATGAGGGCTGAAGTGGTTAGGGGTATTGGGCTTGACAGATATACTGAGAGGGGTCACGTAGTTTGATAGAGGCAGGAGGACATAGAGCTATGGAGGGGCTTGTAATGTCCCAAACTTTGGGATTTACAGGGTGTATGAGGGCGAAACTGGAGCTTTCATTGGGTAGAGGGGGGTCGTCGGCTATGAGAGCCATCAGAAAGGGAGTACTGGGGGCTGTGGGAGTGGATATAGTTATGGAAACATGGAGGAGAGAAAGGATGTCCCGTCTTAGTAAGGGGATGGGACACTGGGGCATAACTAGGGAGGAGTGGGAGAAAGGTATGGGATTGTCTTGGATTGTGCATAAAAGGGGGGGGGTTAATGGGAAAATCTGTTTACCTCCTACCCCGACTATAGGAGTAATGGCAGGCGTGGTAGGGCCCCGGTATTCCTGCAAGACTGAGAAGGTGGCTCCTGTATCTAGGAGGAAGGAGATGGGGTGACCGTCTATTACTGAAGTAACCCTGGGCTCTTGTTTGGTGATGGAAATGGTCGGGCGAGAAGCTCCCAGGCCCCGTCAATCTTCTTCTGCCAGCCCCACTATGGCGGGCTTAGGATGGGGGTTGTTCGTCCAGCCTCCCCTTCGGGTGGCTGGGCAATCAGACCCCCAGTGGCCCTTTTTGTGGCATCTGGGGCATTGGGTGGTAGGAGATCTGTGGTAGGGGCATGCCCTTGACCAATGTCCCTCTTGTCTGCACTTGAAATAAGCTCCTGGGGCGGGGGCTTGTTTGTAGAGGGGGGCCCAGGT
Organism: Manis pentadactyla; assembly: GCF_030020395.1. Lineage (NCBI taxonomy): Eukaryota > Metazoa > Chordata > Mammalia > Pholidota > Manidae > Manis > Manis pentadactyla. The sequence goes on along the minus strand of NC_080023.1, from coordinate 118,360,931 downwards.
TGTGGTTTTATCAGCTGGGCCAACATTTGGAAATTGGCCTGATCAGCCTTTTGTTTACGGCGTTCCTTCTCCTCTTCCTGGTTATGGAAGACTTTAAAGGCCACTGTTAAGATCTCAGTCTGTGGGGTAGTGGGGCCCTGTTCTAACTTTTTGAGTTTAGCTTTAATGTTGGGGTAGCTTTGAGCTAGGAAGTATGTCATAAGGACATGTCTTCTATCAGGCGTTTCTGGGTCCAGGCTGGTATACTGTAATAGGACTTGAGTGAGTCTGTCTAAGAACTCGGAGGGAGCTTTTGAAAATTGATTATTTATGAGCTGTTTTTTTTCAGACTTGCTATTAAGCAGCAGGTGAAGATATCTCGAGAGCGGAGACTCACAGTGGTGTTATAATCGCAGTGTGGGTCTTGTTCGGGAACAGCGGTGGGTCCAGAGGGATAGGTGAGGTCAGTCCTGTGGGTTTAGGTGGCGTGCATTTGGGCAAAGACTCAAACTCATCTGTGCTCTTCAGGAAGGAGGGTATTGGCTAGGAGCATGGAAATGTCATGATGTGTGAGGCTGTATGACTGGAGGGTCTATTGAAACTCTCTGATATATGTTGTGGGATCAGTGGAAAAGGAACTTAGGCGTTTTTCAAGTTGGGCTAAATCTCTTAAGGAGTAAGGGACGTAAACGCGCACGATGCTTTCGGATCTTGCTACTTCTCGGTGGGGGGGGCGATAATTTTGGGAGGCCCTCGGGACTGAGTCTGAGGAGGACTGAAGGGTTCTGGCTCAGTCTGTGGGGGAGAAACAGGTGATGGGGGCAAAGACAGAGGAGGCTCTTGGAACTTAGTTAGAGGGGGGCTGAAAGGCCCAGGCTTGAACTGCAAGGGGGGTGAGGTGGGGGAGGAGATGGTGGTGGAGGAAGGGGGAGGGGTTGTTGTAGGAGAGGAGGGGGAAGGGAGTGAACGGGAGGCTTTTGCGGGGGAGACGGCTTGCAGGCTAGGAGAACTTGGGGGCAGGCGGGGGGAGGAGGCGGCGGCGGTGGCGAGGGAGGTGGGAGGAGGAGGCGGAAAGCTTCGGTATAGGGAATCTCCTTCCAGTTTTTCAGGCGCTGGCAGTAGTTAAAGAGATCGCGAGTGATGTTAGGATCAAGAGTTCCCCCTGCGGGCCATTGGTTGTTATTGTCTAGGGGGTATGTCGGCCAATCTTGGGAGCAGTATTTGCGGAGAAGTTGTGGTTTTATATCAGGCGTCAGGGAGAGGGTGGCTAGATGCTTGAGCAGGCATTCAAGAGGTGAACTTTCAGGGAGGGATGAGGAGGCTCCCATGGCTAAAGGACAGAGAAGGAGACAAACAGGGGAAGATGAACGGAGATCCTCGGACTGGGAGCAGACCACAAGGAGACAAGGGGTGTCCCCGATGATCCTTGGTGGTCTGCGGAAACTCGTATACGAGTCGGTTTCTTAGGAAGTGTGGGTCGTCACCCAGACTTCTCTAAGAAGGCAGAGTGCCGGAGTCCGAGGTACCTAGTACTAGGAGTTTTCGGCGGATGGAACAGATTTCGGCAGGTAGAACGGAAGGAGTGGAAAAGGGAGCGTTCTCTTCCACAAAGGAGTCACCTCATTTATGGCTGTTGAAGGAGGGGCCTGAGGGTCTGCTGCAGCCGTGAAGGCCGGAGGCGGGGAGAGTTTTTTCTTCGTCCCCGAGCGTCAGGGCCTTGCCGGACGATTACAGTCAATGGCACTGCGATAGCTCGGGGAAGAGCGGCCCACTCTGGGGGAAAACTTACCTAAAGGCCAAAGAGGAGTGGTGAGTGTGAGGAGCCAGTGCCGGAAAAAGAAGACGAGGGCAAGCTGCTGCTGGTGTTGGGGGGAAGACGGGGCCCAGTTGGGGTGTCCCGTCTCCTGGGTTTCGGCACCAATGAAAGGAAAGGAGCGACACACAGCAGCAATTCACTGGAGAATTCCACTTTATTGGGGAAAGGTCCTGGGTTATATAGGAAGGGGCATGGGGTGATTGTGGTGTTACTTCTAGGGGGCTGGTGGCTATTGGCTAGGTGCTGGGAGTGGGAGTGGGGAGAGAGGTGATTGGGCTTTAGGTGGTGCCGTTGGGAACTGAGGACCCGGAAGAGAAGCCGGAAGTTTGCCATCTTACTGGTGGGGGCCCTTCAATAGAAAGGACCAAATGGAGAAGAAATGAAGTCTACAGTCCAACAATGGTGAAAGGAAGGATGAGTCCTCACACACCACTGGCGCCTTCCCACCATCCACAGGAGGGTTTCAGGTATATACCCACAATTTCTAGGGCAGACTGCCCAAGGGTTGCACCTATGAAGACAAATTTTGGTTTCAGAGGTTCTGCCGACTACTACCAGGTGTAATTCTGGGAGAAAATCTGTTCCCAGCCTGGGGCAAATAAACCATTGAAGCCAAAATCTGTCAAAGGGAGAGTTAAAGTAGGAGAACCCCATTTATTGCTTACAAGTAGTCATTTACTCCTGCTCACCCATGTCTCTCATGACCCCACTGCCAAGGCCCCATCAAACCTCTCCAGTCCCAGTGCATCTTCACTGTCCAACCCCCTTATAATCACCTATTGATATGGGGATAGACTGCTTCTCTCTACACCTTGGAAACACCTATTGATATGGAGAGGGACTAAGTCCAGGCAAGAGATTCTGGAAATATTGAAATTTTATCCACTCATGGGTTTGGGTTCTGGCCTGAAAAGATGGCAGAAGTTTCATACTCATGACTTCATAAATAATAGCATTTAAGAGGGTTATTTCCTCAGAACTATTTCTATTCATATCAGTACAATATTGCTTTTGTACTAGAACTTTGAACCTAGCTGGACCCTCTGGCTTAAGGATTATCATGATTTTAGTGTTGTCATTATTGTATGTCATTAATCTGGTTACTGTGCTCCAGTTTTCTGACACAGAGGCCATTGTAGAAGATGGGGAGCAAGTAGATTGTAAGGCAAGATTACTGGAGGGGTAGGCTGTGGCTAAAATTGCAGTATTTCCAGAATGTCTTACCTGGCCTTAGTTCATCCCCATATCAATAGGTGTTTCCAAGGGGTGGAAAGAAGTAGTCCATCTCCATATAAACAGATGATTACAAGGGGTGGCAGTAGAGAGTGAGCATACATCTGGACCGGAGAGGTTTGGTGGCATCATTTTGCAACCAGGCGGCAAGAGACATGGCTGAGCAGGAGTGGACAACTGCTTATAAGCAATAGATGGGTTTCTCCCACTTTATTTCTCCCTTTGACTGATTTCATCTTCCAAGGTTATTTACCCTGGGCTGGGAACATATTTTCCCCCCAGAGTTACATCATGCTGTCTAGAAACAAAATATATCTCTTCCTTCTGGAAGCAGCCTTTATTCCTCCCTCTCATTCTTTCCTTGAATGACCAATCATTCACAGAGGCCTAGCTTTTTCAAGGGAGAAATGACTGGATAAGGCAAATGCCTTTTCTTGAGAGACATTGTTGATCCAGGACAGAGTATAAGGATTGATATTTTCACATAACCTGAGACAGAGCATCTCTTTATTTGTACAGTTACCATCAGTAATCCCTAACAGCTTTCTCTTCTTCTCAAATGAGTATTTAAACCTCCTTTCCTACAGACTTATCATCCACTGAGACAGTATGCAAGGTACCCATTTATTGACTGACGGTTCTTTGTCTTCCCTTGCTAGAAATTGGGCTCTTCTCTAGAATAAGTTACCCCTGGAACTCCCAAAGGACATTCATTTCTCTACAGATAAATTTCTCTTCACTGAATTTATCACCATATGACATAATGCATATTCCACACATTCATTTATTATTGTTTATCTTAACTTTCTAGAATTTCAGCTCCTCTGGGCATGGATTTTTATTTTTCTCATCTCTGTCTGATCCTCAGTGCCTAGACAGAGCATTGCCACTCAAACAGCCCCAGGGTCAACATACCTTTACTGTTCCCTGCCCGAAGATGTTTGTTGTGAAATGACTGATCATATTAGCTGCCAAGTACAAAAAAGATATCTGGGAACAAAGCCAGCATATGGGAAAACAGAGTTATAAGAGACAAAGGATTTCCAGAAATAATGGGAACAGCAGAACCTTTGCAACTTTGGTGTTGATTAAGGAAGTAAATACAGCTGACTTTTTTTTTTGGCTAAAGTTAGTCATGAGGTCATTTGTACCTGAAAAATCATTATCAGTAGACAAATTTTGACACTTCAGAGATACTGTAAGTAAAATCCCTAAACTGTAGGACTGACTGAGTCAAAGTGGAATCACAGTGTAGGGACTGTAACCTAGTCCTTAGCTTGGAGCTTGTCAACCTGAATTGTGTATGACAAAGAAACTGTTATAGAAAATGTTTTTCTATTTAGGGGCTTAGATAATGAGCTTATTGAGATTTAAATTAGAGGCAAATTGATAGAAATTACCAAGATGTTAGATTTTGTTGCCTACTTCTCGTCACCATCCTATAATATGCTGTAAATCTCAGTCCAAAAAGTGCAGCCCTTAAACTAAGCCCTCATTATGGGAAGTAACACACTTGGAAGGAGTCATCAGGTAACTGTGTACCATGAAAATTTGTAATCGCCACATTCATGATCAAATACAAGCTCAGCATAAGCATAGTCAGGAAGGTCTGCTGGAGAAGGAACCAGACCATAGAGACCAAATCCTGACAAAGCTGATAATCAATCCCCAGGGAAGCAGCCCAGGGCAGCAAACTCTTCCACACCACAATACAGCCTACACCATTCTCCCTCTAGGCAGAGGCTCAATGGAGACTACCAAGCCCTGAAGCCTGCTACCTCAATCTAAAATCTTCCTGTGCAGATCTAATTTCAAGAGCCATGCTATGAAAATAAAGGTTTGGGGCTTCTAATTCAAAGAAATGCTGGACTACAGCTTACTTTAAGGAGATTTATGGTCATCTAGGCCCCAAAATTGATTAATTAGGGTTACCTTTGCAAGTTTCAGAATCAGTTGACAGGCTCAAGGAAAACCCTCTTCAAGAGCCCATCATACAGCTGCTCTTGGACAAAAAATAACCCCCCAGAAACAAAGTTGAGAGCAGACAGATAATATGCAAGTTTATATTTGGCATATACTTTGAAAATAGAACCAAACAAATTATTGATGAATTGGGTATAATATCTCAGAAAAATAAAAAATGTTTCCAATATGTTTTGTATGAGCAATTGTGAGACTGGGATCTACTGAGATAATGAACATTGGGGTAGGAGTAAATTTGGTACAGCTGCAATTCTAAGTTCTCTTTGTTAAATGCTGACTTTGGAATGTTTTACATATTCAAGTAGTGTTACTGAGCAGGCAGGCAGATACAAAAGTAGGAGTTCAGAAGAAAAGACAAAGCTATGATAAAAGATTTGCTGTCATCAGTATAAAAATGATACTTAAATCATTAGATTACCCACAGAAAGAGTTCAGTTAGAAAACACATGAGTGTCAAGAGTCAAGCTGATACATTAGGTTTAGGGAAGGGGATTGACAACTGGACTTGGCAAGACGGAGGCTATGATTGACCTTGAAAAGAAGCAATTTTAATGATGTGATAGGAAGAAAGCTTAACTTTTAAGAGGTTAGAATTTATTCAAAGATGGTTGAGACTTTAAGAATAATGAATTATAATGGAAATTCATCTGTTTATGCATAATATCTTTAGGTTAAATAAAAATGACTTGTATTGAATAGCCAAGATATGGAAGCAACCTAAGTGTCCATCTGTAGATGAATGGATAAAGAAGATGTGGTACATATATACAATGGAATACTATTCAGCCATAAGAAAAAAACAAATCCTACCATTTGCAACAACATGGATGGAGCTGGAGGATATTATGTTCAGTGAAATAAGCCAGGTGGAGAAAGACAAGTGCCATATGATTTCCTTCATTTGCGGAGTATAAGAATGAAGCAAAACTGAAGGAACGAAACAGCAGTAGACTCACAGACTCCAAGAAGGGACTAGTGGTTACAAAAGGGGAGGAGTGGGGGAGGGCAGGTGGGGAGGGAGGGAGAAGGGTATTCAGGTGTGCTATGATCGGCACACACATGGTTCGGGGGGAGAGGATAAGGGGAAAGACAGTATAGCACAGAGAAGGCAAATCGTGACTCTGTGGCATCTTACTACACTGCGGCAGTGATTGCAATGGGGTATGGGTGGGGACTTGATAAAATGGGTAAATGTAGTAACCACGTTGTTTTTACATGTGAAACCTTCATAAGAGTGTCTATCAATAATACCTTAATAAAAAATGACTTGTATTGTTTAATTTAAATATTGTCAAGTATAATCTCCACTTTTTTTCCTCTTTTATTTGTTAGTGCTTATAGAAAGTTCTACTACAGGTTAAACTGATGTTGGTCATAAGATATAAAATTAAACTGCAATTGTGTGATAGGCCCTTCGTATATTTATTGTATTTTTCTATTTATTCTTTTTATCTACTCATTCTTAAAATTAAGAAACTATTGATTTATGTAAATGCTTTAAATAAAATTGTATAATCAGAGTCATGTGTCTGTTTTATGAATATCTTGGAGATGCTCAAGAAAATAAAATATATCTCACGCATTGTACTTAGAGCTCAAATGTCATCCTTAAAATATCATGCATGACTTCAGACTGTTACTGAATCCAAGCTTGTGCCACTTGCCACACAACATTTCCATAAATAGACAGACAAGATGTTGGGACAAGGAAAGCCACTTTATTAGGAAAGACATCAGGCCAAGAAGATGGTGGGCATGTGTCCTGATGAACCATCTTAAGTTTGATTTCAAGATTCCTTTATATTAGGGAAGGGGGAACAGGATGGGGTTGTGGTTGGACATTAATGATACACTCAGACTTCTGGGCATCAGCAAGGGTTTGAGGATGGTTGTGAAACTTCTTGTTCTTGGTCAGTGGACTCTAGTCCTTTCACTGACACAAGTGAGGCCATGATGTTCCTGTAAATCCCATTTCTAAACTACTTTATCTGCTCAGGAGGCAAGTTTCAGCTAAAGGTCTGGTTGCATCAGTCTTAAGTCAAGAGCAGAATTCCTTTTGATGATTAACAAGCCTATGTTCAGGGTTATAGGGCTGAGCAGAACCTTTTTGACCCAAAGTGTAAGGTAGTAAAGGAGACAGATACAATGTGAAGGCATAGATGCCAAGGTTTTTTTCCTTGGTTACAGAACGAAAAGCTTTTCAATTTTTGTACTATAATGAGTTAAGGTATTGAACTGCAGCTTATCAATTAACGTATGCATAGTATTTGTTTCAGGAATCTACATATTACTTGGAGATTTTAATGTAATACTCAAAAGTTATATAAGTTTATTTTTGTTCCCATTTACAGTGCGAATTAAAGGGTTGAGCTTACATAAACACCAAATTGAATAACTGTTCAATTTTCCAATTCACCTTTTCAGAATAGATTAAAGGCTTATTGACATTTCCTTAAATTATAGCAATAGGGAGATGACCAGTATTTTATTACTGATAAATAATGAATGATACATGCAAAGTAAATTTTCTCTTCACATTTTACCTGAATAGGTATTTCAAAATTATAAGTGAATATGGAAATTTTATTTCTGGCATTCAATATGCTTTATCTAAAACACTCTATCTTGTCACTGCTGAAAAGGCAATCTTCTGCAGTTTATCTTTCTTTTTCACAAATCAGCAAAAGGGAAGAAAACTGATATAAAATGACTATAGTTAATTTGTAATTTTGGGGAAAAAAATAAACATACTGATTTTAAGGCTAACAATTCTGCATATTAGTTTTTGATAGATGAGGTACTGTGTGTTTTCCAGAGCATATGTGCCAATCAAACTCATTCCTGAGCTACAACACATTTTCTCAGGACTAGACTGCCAATCACATTAAGGCTGCAAATAAGAAGTGTTATCTCTTTCTTGAATTATAATTATTCACAATTTTCTTTCTATATATTATTCCATATTTTTATTACTTGCTATTTAACATCAGTGAACATAATAAAGATTTGAAGACTGAATACTACCAAATGTAAATTCATATTTTCTCTATAGAAAGGTAAAATTGTTAAAATATTAATTTCCTATTGAATCCCTATACCAGCTATTTTCAGGAACACAAGAGAATGATTAAATTCTATCACAGCTAAACGTTAATTGGACTAGATGCAATAGGTTGAAATGTCAGGGTTGCCCTCCAGTCCGCCATTTCTCAAACGCTATTTTCATCTTGGGATTTTTGGTTCTATCACTATTCAGAGTATAGTTCATGGTATTTGGACAGTTTATTTTCCTGAAGATTCATTTGCCATTAGTTTAGATTTTATGAGAGAATAAATAAATTGATGTCATATTTGTGACTGGAAGAAAGTGACTGGTCATTGTTATGGATTACTTAATCATTATTAAGTAAAAAACAAATACAAATGATAGAAATTGTAATTTGTGTCTACACATGACATATAAATGTTAGTTGAGGTAATCTTATGAATCTTTGCAAAATACATTAATCATATTCTGCTATTGATCATTTGTAAGAGTCTCCAATGTGGTTTAAAAAATAAAGTGTGGCTTGTGGTGCTTTAGAGCCAAGAAGGATTAATATTTTATTCTTCTCCTTTATGAGAAAAGAAAATAATTAAACAATATTTCCTCTGCAATATTACAATAATTCTACATGATATGAAGCACATTAGATTGAAGTGATATTACTACATTAAATGGATGTCCAAAAAGTCAAACACAAATACACAGTATTTATCAAAAGCAATTAATCTTTTTTCATCCAGAGTATGACATTTCACTATGTAATTGCACAGGAAATTAAAACTCTTTTCACAGATTTAATAATGGATGAGATATGGGTTTTGAAATAATTGTTTTTATTGAGCTTTGTCATCCTAAGGCACAATATGCAAGCTGTGACTCGTAACTTGCACCTCTGTCTGCTCTAAAATGGATTAGAGAAAAACAATAAGAGGCTCCATTTGGAGCCCACCAGGACAATAGCAGGTGCCAAATTCAAGCAAATTTCTAACATTTCATTTTTACTTTCAAATCAATTTCTCTGCCTAGTACACTCTGTTATGCTGTTCTAATATCACACACAAGGTTCTACACTGACCTTCCTTTAAAAGCATGTAAATCATGTATGATAGCAATTGCTTTCTGCATGCATGTCTGTACATTGATTGAGGTTTAAGTGTATGTAAATTTTGGCTTTCAGTGGTGGAATGATGCAATCTAACACAATATTAAAATTGCATTAAATAAGAAAATTGTGTTTTTATAAACAACTAAAATTGCCAAAGATTTATGCATTCCATATTTTAAAGGCTAAATTTCGTAGGTTGTTACATAGCAAGCTAGCTACCGATATGCATATGTGTATGTGTTCATAATCTGAGAATCATAGAATCTGTCTGACTCATTTTGAAATAAATATTTGTTTTCTTCTCTGCCTTTAACTAACTTTTTATTTATAAATTTGATATATGGGAAACATTTTTATAAATAGTCAGGAGAAAAGAACTGTAGTGCTATTTTGAGAAAGAAATAAAAATTTAGCAAAATGGTAAGAGAGAAGATACCACAATATTCTGTTTCAATCTGAATACTCAGCTTAAACTCACACTGTTAATATGAAAATAAAGATTGCTTGAAAGTTCAATTTGATTGAAATACTATAGTGTTTAAGATCAAAGAAACAAAATCATGAATTTAACTATAACTGTTCCTTTGTGTGTAGTAACTGTTCAATTAATATTTCTTAATCGAATTGAAGTAATGATAATTTCTTCTTAGAAAATTAGTTTGTGTATTTTCTATGAAACATATTGGGCTTTATACTTAATTTGTAAACTTCTTATGTGCATGGTGGAGGATGATAAAGGAAATTTTCTCTAGAGTATATCTGGAAAAAACACACTTATTTGCTGGAGAAAACATGCTGTCATGTTGCTCATTTATGAGATAAAAAAGCCAGAATGTTAATTTTTTCTGGTCCCAGTGAATGGCACAGCTGCATTCCACAATATGCTTTTAAAGTTCTCAGTATTCCTATATGGAAGCTGTGTTTAGAAAATGCCTTATGCAGAAACTACTGTAGCTACTAATTCCAAGAGAATTAGTATAGAAAGATGGACAAACTTCTAATCACAAGAAGAGGAGAAAGAACTAGGAGGAGGGTAGAACAGGGGGAGAAGAGTTAGAAGAGTGAGTGAAAAGGGAGGAGTAGGAGGAGAGGAAGAAAGAAGAGGAGGTAGAGGAAGAGAAGTCGAAGAGAGAGAGAGAAGGAGGTAGAGAGTTGCAAAGGCAGATGAAAGCTAGATCATTTGCAAAATGATACTTTTTTTATATTGTCAGAAGCCAAAGGAAACCATTTGAGAAGACAATGACTAACATATTCAAAACTCCTTCATTAATAAAATAATTTTACACAAGAGGCAATATAACATAACTGAAACCAAGGGATTGTAATTCCACTGGCCCTGGGTAGATTGCTTAGATTTATTGTAATTTAGTTTCTCTAGCTGAATAATTGGGGTAATGACATTTGCTCCACAGTTTCTATGAAGAGAAAATGACAAAATTTCCCCTTTGGTAAAGAAATTAGGACATAGTATATGCCTGGATAAAAAGAGGCAAAACTCAGCAAGAAAATATGTATAAATATTTGTGTATTAAAATGAGGCAAAATACAGTAAAGAGAAAAGTCCACTGGGAGTTGAATTTATTCATTTTAGCACCCGCTCTGATACAACCTTAATGTTTTTCATGAAACTATTCACTGAGTCATTTGAGAAATGAATTTCCACATCTGTAAATGGATAGGATTGTTTCATAACCTAAGACCATTAGGCATATACTGGTGATAAATATGCCTATTTAATTAACTATAGTCCTTGTACTACTCTTTCTAATTCAAAATTAATTTGATAATATTTCATCTATCTTATATCTAATTGGTTTTGTCATTGTCAACTTGTACTCTTATTCCATCATATATTTAATTAGATTAACTTGAAAGTCAGTTTGATACTAAAATCTGTCTTTGAATGTATTGATTATATGATTTCAGGCAAATTATTTAGCTTTCTGTGCTTCAATTTCTTCATTTATAAAATGATTATAAAGTAGTATCTCCCACATAATTTAACATTTATATGTATTACGATCAGAACCGTGGCTGCAATATAGTAATGACTTGATAAACATTTGCTATTACACATGGTTGTTATTTCTATTGCCAAAGTCTGTACTATTGCTCCTTGGTGAAGGTGACATGTAAACAATAAGTAGAATTAAATAAGCTGATATTTTCAAATATTACTTAAAATCTTAAGCCAGCTTATTTTGTGCTTCTGAGCCAGTGTTTAGAAGGAGAGTGCCAGGGAGGGAGGGAGGGAGGGAGGAGCTGAAGTAGTAAAAAAGCACACTGCCTTTGGAATTGGTCACATCTGGGTTCCAATTCTGACTCTACCGCTCCTAAACATATGATTTTTGGGTTTTACTATTCAAAATATCATATTCTAAACATGTTAAATGAGCATAGTCTTATCTCACAATTTTTTGATGGAGATAATATCCCTAAGTGACTACAATTTAATAATTAATCATTTAAATTTCTATTCTCAAAAATTCTTTCTTTCTTTCTGATTATATACTCAGAGGGTACTGACCTACTCTCATGCTGAAAACAATATAAAGCTGGACCATATATGAAATAATTTTAGGGATTGGAAATATGAGAGTGCAGGTCTGTGGTCCTTCAGAGAAAGAAAAGACAGGTGAATTTCGCATTCACATTGACCTTCTAGCTAGACCAGTTTCCAAACTGTGCAAAAGTAACCTGTGATCATACAAAGAACAGGAAACTTGCTGGGCAGAAGCAGCAGAAATTGGAGGTGGTTGAAATTTGCATGCAGGGTGCCAGAAATGAGAAAGTTGCTCGGACAAGGGGAACTAAAAAACTGCTTAGGGGTTCTCCTCAGTTGTTAGGCAAATACTAAACTCCATCTCCAGCACTATACTCTGAGGGGGTTTCTCTTTCCTTTTTTTCTATTTGCATAAGGCAGCTCCTGGGAACTACTAAATAAACAGTTCCCAAAGTTTTCTCAGTGTTGAAGTCATTAAAATGGATAAAACCTTGCTGAACACTCAGGCATTCCCTTTTGTCTCTGGAAAGGCCATGTTTTAGGAATAGGGACACTGTAGGCTAACATTATGATCTTCTCTAATTAAGTCTCAGCAAAGTCTAAAATCATGCCGTGACAGATTAAATTAAACTGCCAGTAAATTAACTCTTGCAGAACAAAACCTTTCACTCTTTAAAAGAAAATGACATACTACAGACTCTCAACAATGAGGCATTTATAATATCCAGCCTATAATAAAATCAATATAGACATGAGGAAGCATATGTAAATGGATCCATTACCTGGATGAAAGTCAGTAAATAGAGACAAACCCAGAGCTAATTCAGATATTGTAAGTATTAGATGATGACATTAAAACATTATTAATAATGTTAATAAATTAACAAATTTTAATTTAATAATAAATTATCTGACAGTGATACCTCAACAGATAAATATAAACAAGAAAAAAATAGAACAGAAAAATATCTTAATTGATTATACAAGCTCAAAATACTCTATAAGAGATGGAAAAACTAAGTTAAAAATTAAGAGTGGCTATAATGTAAAAAACTTCTAAGTATTACTGTAAAAACTTCTAAATGGTATATACTATTTTATGGCAACTTTGAAAAAATTGTAATTTTATAAGTGGAGAATGCAAGGTTCTCAGAAGCATCTGCAATATTCCTTGAAATATATGAAGATCTATTAGGGATAATATATACAAACTTGGCCAAAAGCATGAATTCTAGCAGTTATGGATGTACCATTGCTTTAAACAGTAACACTTCATTTCATATTTAAGTAATTTATTTATTTTAGATACACAGATACAGTGATAAATATAACTGAATGTTCATCTTTGAAAGTATGGTCTCATTATGTCTATGGTTATTTATTGATGATGAAAAAATGGTTTGTTATAATGGTAATTTCATAGTCATTAGTATTTGCCTGTTTAGGATTTACTAATCATTCCAGTGAAATAGTATTCAATTTTCAATATTCAGCTGAAACTTGAACATACTAAAAAAAAATCACTTTTAAGTGGATATCATTTTCCTTTGGATGACAAAATGTTACTCAGAATATTGATCAAACAAAATGGAACTCTCTGGGTCATAACAGGAAGCACATAATCTTTGTTCTATGCATAAAGTGATCAGACATTCTTGGTCCATGTCTCAAATGCATCACATATTCTGAGTCTTGCCTAATCTAAGCCTTATTATCGTGAATCTCAATTCCAACAATTGATCTGAGTTTCTAGTCTTTGGGTATAGTAGTCCTGATATTTCTCAAACACCTTGCTATAAGCTCATTATGTGTTTAATCAAAAATCCAAAAAAGAAGGAGGCAGAGCCAAGATGGCAGCATGAGTAGGACAGTGGGAATCTCCTCACAAAAATATCCATATTTTTGAAAATACAACAAATACAGCTATCCCTAAAAGAGAGACCAGAGGACACAGGGCAACAGCCAGACCAATCCACACATGCGAGAACCCAGCGCCTGGTGAAAGGGGTAAGACACAAGCCGCAGCCCGGCGGGACCCGAGGCCCCTCACCTCAGCTCCCGGAAGGAAGAGAGGAGTCGGAGAGGGGAGGGAGAGGGAGCCAAGGACTGCTGAACACCCAGCCCCAGCCATCCGCACCAGAGAGCAGACACACAGTGCATGCATTGGGTCCTGGATACTAGGGAAACAGGACAGTAAGACCTCTGAGTGGGTCCGGAAGCTGGCGCCCCTGTGAAAAAGAAAAGCAAGTGATTTTTGAAAGTCTTAAAGGGACAGGGACCCCACAACTGGACGGAAGTATCCCGGGTCACATTCCAGTAGCTGGAAATTCCAGGAAACTCCGGGCGCACTGACACCCTGGGCAACAGCTCTGAGACCCCTTCCAGAGGTAAACAGCTAAACAGCCCCCATTCTTTAACCCTCCGGGGCCCTGCTATAGCAGAGCAGCAGCCAGAGGCTGGCCACGCCCACCACAAGGGAGCAACCTCCATACTGCCAGGCAAGATACAGAGAACCAGTCTACATGCAATTGCCCAACGTAAGGCACTAGGGGTCGCAGCTGTCCCAGTAAAGAAAGGCCAGAAGCAAGTGGAAAGTCTTGGCTCTGCCAACACAGACAAGTCAATAGCTCTTCATTGCACCTAACAACATGAAAAGACAAAAAAATTTGATCCAGACAAGATTAACCTGGACAGCTTCGACATCTACTACATCTTCCCCTGAGAAGGAACCTGGGGAGATAGACTTAACCAGTATTCCTGAAAAAGAATTCAAAACAAAAGTCATAACCATGCTGATGGACTTGAAGATAAATATGCAAGAACTAAGGAAGGAGAATACAGAAATAAAACAAGCTCTGGAAGGACTTCAAAACAGAATGGACGAGATGCAAGAGACAATTAATGGAAAACAGAAAACAGGAATGCAGAGAAACTGATGCAGAGAGAGATAAAAGGATCTCCAGGAATGAAATAATTTTAAGAGAGCTGAGTGACCGATCGAAATGGAACAATATCCGCATTATAGGGGTACCAGGAGAAGAAGAGAGAGAAAAAGGGATAGAAAGTGTCTTTGAAGGAATAATTGCTGAAAACTTCCCCAAACTAGGGGAGGAAATGGCCTCTCAGACCACAGAGGTACACAGAACTCCCATGACAATGGATCCAAGGAGGGCAACACCAAGACACATAATAATTAAAATGGCAAAGATCAAAGACAAGGACAAAGTATTAAAGGCAGCCAGAGAGAAAAAAAAGGTCACCTACAAAGGAAAACCCATCAGGCTAACATCAGACTTCTGAACAGAAACCCTACAGGCCAGAAGAGAATGGCATGATATACTTAATGCAATGAAACAGAGGGGCCTCAAACCAAGATTACTGCATCCAGCACGATTAACATATAAATATGAAGGAGGGATTAAACAATTCCCAGACAAGCAAAAGTTGAGAGAATTTGCCTCCCACAAACCACCTCTACAGGGCATCTTACAGGGACTGCTCTAGATGGGAGCACTCAGAAAAAGAGCACAGAAAAAAACACCCAATATATGAAGAAGGGAGGAGGAGGAATAAGAAGGGAGAGAAAATAAAGAATCATCACACTCTGTTTATAATAGCTCAATAAGCGAGGTAAGTTAGACAGTAAGATAGTAAAGAAGCTAACACTGAACCTTTGATAACCACAAACTTAAAGCCTGAAATGGCAATAAGTACATACCTTTCAATAATCACCCTAAATGTAAATCGACTGAATACACCAATGAAAAGACACAGAGTAATAGAATGGATAAAAAATCAAGACCCATCCATATGCTGCTTACAAGAGACTCACCTCAAACCCAAAGACATACACAGATTTAAGTCAAGGGATGGAAGAAGATATTTCATGCAAACAACAAAGAGAAAAAGGCAGGTGTTGTAATACTAGTATCAGACAAAATAGACTTCAAAATAAAGAAAGTAACAAAAGACAAAGAAGGACATTACATAACGATAAAGGGCTCAGTCCATCAAGAGGATATAAAAATTATAAATACATATGCACCCAATACAGGAGCACCAACATAACTGAAACAAATATTAACAGAACTAAAGGGGGAAACAGAATGGAATGCATTCATTCTAGGAGACTTCAACACACCACTCACTCCAAAGGACAGATCTACCAGACAGAAAATAAGGAAGAACACAAAGGCACTGAACAACACACTAGAACAGATGGACCTAATAGACATCTATAGAACTCTACATCCAAAAGCAACAGGATACACATTCTTCTCAAGTGCACATGGAACATTCTCCAGAATAGACCACATACTAGGCCACAAAAAGAGCCTCAGTAAATTCCAAAAGATTAAAATCCTACCAAACAACTTTTCAGATCACAAAGGCATAAAACTAGAAATAAATTGTACAAAGAAAGCAAAAGGGCTCACAAACACATGGAGGCTTAACAGCACACTCCTAAATAATCAATGGATCAATGACCAACTCAAAATGGAGATCCAGCAACATATGGAAACAAATGACAACAACAACACAAAGCCCCAACTACTGTGGGATACAGCAAAAGCAGTCTTAAGAGGAAAGTATGTAACAATCCAGGCATATTTAAAAGAAGGAAGAACAATCCCAAATGAATGGTCTAATGAAACAATTATCAAAATTGGAATAAGAACAAATGAGGCCTAAGGTCAGCAGAAGGAGGGACACAATAAAGATCAGAGAAGAAATAAATAAAATTGAGACGAATAAAACAATAGCAAAAATCAATGAAACCAAGAGCTGGTTCTTCGAGAAAATAAACAAAATAGATAAGCCTCTAGCCAGACTTATTAAGAGGAAAAGAAAGTCAACACACATCAACAGAATCAGAAATGAGAAAGGAAAAATCACGACGTACCCCACAGAAACACAAAGAATTATTAGAGACTACTATGAAAACCTATATGCTAACAAGCTGGGAAACCTAGGAGAAATGGACAACTTCCTAGAAAAATACAACCTTCCAAGACTGACCCAGAAAGAAACAGAAAATCTAAACAGACCAATTACCAGCAACGAAATTGAAGTGGTAATCAAAAAACTACCAAAGAATAAAACCCCCGGGCCAGATGCATTTACCTTGGAATTTTATCAGACATACAGAGAAGACCTAGTACCCATTCTCCTTAAAGTTTTGCAAAAAATAGAAGAGGAGGGAGTACTCCCAAACTCAATCTATGAAGCCAACTTCACCCAAATACCAAAACCAGGCAAAGACACCCCACCAAAAAAGAAAACTACAGACCAATATCCCTGATGAACGTTGATGCAAAAATGCTCAACAAAATATTAGCAAACCGAATTCAAAAATACATAAAAAGAATCATACACCATGACCAAGAGGGGTTCATCCCAGGGATGCAAGATTGGTACAACATTCAAAAATCCATTAACATCATCCACCACATGATCATCTCCATAGATGCTGAAAAAGCATTCGACAAAATTTAACATGCATTCATGATAAAAACTCTCAATAAAATGGGTATAGAGGGCAAGTACCTCAACATAATGAAGGCCATATATGATAAACCCACAGCCAACATCATACTGAACAGCGAGGAGCTGAAAGCTTTTCCTCTCAGATCGGGAATAAGACAGGGATGCCCACTCTCCCCTCTGTTATTCAACATAGTACTGGAGGTCCTAGCAACAGCAATTAGACAAAACAAAGAAATACAAGGGATCCAGATTGGTATAGAAGAAGTTAAACTGTCACTATTTGCAGATGACATGATATTGTACATAAAAAACCCTAAAGAATTCACTCCGAAACTACTAGAGCTAATATCAGAATTCAGCAAAGTTGCAAGATACAAAATTAACACACAGAAATCTGTGGCTTTCCTATACACTAACAATAAACTAATAGAAAGAGAAATCAGGAAGACAGTTCCATTCACAATAGCATCAAAAAGAATAAAATACCTAAGAATAAACCTAACCAAGGAAGTGAAAGACCTATATCCTGAAAATTATAAGACACTTTTAAGAGAAATTAAAGAGGTCACTAACAAATGGAAACTCATCCCATGCTCCTGGCTAGGAAGAATTAATATCATCAAAATGGCCATCATTTCCAAAGCAATATACAGATAAGATGCAATTCCTATCAAACTACCAGCAGCATTCTTCAATGAATTAGAACAAATAGTTCAGAAATTCATATGGAAACACCAAAGACCCCAAATAGTTAAAGCAATCCTGAGAAGGAAGAATAAAGTGGGGGGGATCTCACTCCCCAGCTTCAAGCTCTACTACAAAGCCACAGTAATCAAGACAATTTGGTACTGGCACAAGAACACACCCACAGACCAATGGAACAGAATAGAGACTCCAAACATTAACCCAAACATATATGGTCAAGTAATATTAGATAAATGGGCCATGGACATACAATGGGGAAATGACAGTCTCTTCAACAGATGGTGCTGGCAAAACTGTACAGCTACATGTAAGGGAATGAAACTGGATCACTGTTGAACCCCATACACAAAAGTAAATTCCAAATGAGTCAAAGACATGAATGTAAGTCATGAAACCATAAAACTCTTCAAAAAAAAACATAGGCGAAATCTCTTAGACATAAACATGAGTTTTCTCTTCTTGAACATATCTCCCCGGGCAAGGTAAACAAATGCAAAAATGAACAAGTGGGACTATATCAAGCTGAAAAGCTTATGTACAGCAAATTACACCATCAATAGAACAAAAAGTATCCTACAGTATGGGAGAATATATTCGTAAATGAGAGATCCAATAAACGGTTGACATCCAAAATATGTAAATAGCTCACACACCTCAACAAACAAAAAGTAAATAATCCATTTAAAAAATGGGCAGAGGAGCTGAATAGACAGTTCTCCAAAGAAGAAATTCAGATGGCCAACAGACACATGAAAAGATGCTCCACATCGCTAGTCATCACAGAAATGCAAATTAAAACCACAATGAGATATCACCTCACACCAGTAAGGATGGCTACCATCCAAAAGACAAACAACAACAAATGTTGGCGAGGTTGTGGAGCAAGGGGAACCCTAGTAGACTGCTGGTGGGAATGTAAATTAGTTCAACCATTGTGGAAAGCAGTATGGAGGTTCCTCAAAATGCTCAACATAGAAATACCATTTGACCCAGGAATTCCACTTCTAGGAATTTACCCCAAGAATGCAGCACTCCAGTTTGAAAAAGACAGATGCACCCCTATGTTTATCACTGCACTATTTACAATAGCCGAGATATGGAAGCAACCTAAATGACCATCAGTAGATGAATGGATAAAGAAGATGTGGTACATAAACACAATGGAATATTACTCAGACATAAGAAAAAAAAAATCCTACCATTCGCAACAACATGGATGGAGCTAGAGGGTATTATGCTGGGCGAAATAAGCCAGGTGGAGAAAGACAAGTACCAAATGATTTCACTCATATGTGGAGTATAAATAAGAACAAAGAAAAAAAGTGAAAGAACAAAACAGCAGCTGAAGCATAGAACCCAAGAATGGACTAATAGTTACCAAAAGGAAAGGGACTGGGGAGGATGGGTGGGAAGGGAGGGATAAGGGCTGGAAAAAAAGAAAGGGGCATTACAATTAGCATGTATAGTGTGTGGGGGGGGGCACAGGGAGGGCTGTGCAACACAGAGAAGACAAGTAGTGATTTTACCGCATCTTACTATGTTGATGGACAGTGACTGTGAATGGGGATGTGGGGAGGACTTGGTGAAGGGGGAGCCTAGAAAACATAATGTCCATCATGTATTTGTAGATTAATGATACCAAAATAAAATTTTAAAAAAAATCCAAAAAAGAGAACCCCAAACACTTTGTTCTTTAAAACTGCTAAGGCACAAATGGAAATATTACTTTATTTTTTTGTATTGCCATTACTTATTTTCAATTAAGAATGAAAAATCTAAAATTTTGACATATAAGTAACCTTACATATCTAGAAATGTTTAAGATGAATTATCTGACAATTAGAACACAGTGATATTAGAAAAATCTGACTCATGTTTTAGAATGAAATATAAAATATAATGATTTCAAGCATATGCTTTGAATTTAAGAGCAAGGCTGATTCAATCTAGTATCACTAGTTTGATGAAAAGGAATGATTCTGGTGATAAAGTCACTATTATTATTTTTATATCCAAAGTCAATTGAACCCCAATATCCTTGGTTTTGCTGATTTTATCTTGGCTATTTCCATCAGGCTCTATTACTTCATAAATCAGTGTATAAGAGAAGCTTACTTATAAACACTGGCAAAATGCTTCTGTAAAATAAAGGCTTCTCATTAAAATTTTCCAAGTTTTATATTATATTCTCATTATATATATATGTAATATGTATATATTAATATATATAGAATATATTAATAAGGATGTCATAAAAGTGTTTGTTTTTTAGATCTACTACTTGTATCATTCCAGTTTTATTTTTATAGCAAATTAGAACTACCTCATTTAATTCACTTGAAAGGAAATTAGTCTGGTTTTAGTCCTCTTTCATAAAATTTAGTCTAATAAATAATATCATTTGCCAAACTAAAAGATAAATTAAGGCATATTCTTTATATATATGTTAATATTGTCCTATGAAATTAAACATAACGAATATTAACAATGTCTAATCCCACGGTTTTAATCAACATTAATCCTTGGAGAGTCTTCTGGACCATTTTTAACAGTTCAAATTGTTTCATGAATTTGTGTTTTTTTTTGTTGTTGTTGTTGAAGCTAACCGTAAAGTAAAGGTTATTATAGACAAATGATTTAACAATAAAAGTAATGATAGTTGGAAGAAACACAGTTATTCAATGCTTCCTTACTGACCATGTAGTATTTATGAGTAATGTCATAAAATATAGATCTTAAAACAATTACGAGACTGAGCTTCTAATCGTGGATTGGTTCCTGTGGTTTGGTAGCCACCTGATTGATAGTCATGGCTTATTTTTCATCCAAAAATGTAAATGCTTATACTCATTTAAATGAGTTATAAAAGAGACATATTAAACAGTTTGCAAACTGAAATAGAAACTTACACAGAAATGTATGCACACGTTAGTATAATATTCAATGCATAAGTCCTACAAAACTCAGATTGGTTATGATTTATTTTAAATCTGCATAAATGAAGCATACTTAATCACAAATTTACCATACTGAAGAATTTTCATACATCTTAAAGCATTAGTCAGCAGTAAAATAAAGCCATATCAGTGTCTTCTAAGTGGTTTTATAAAAATATTTCCCTATAGGATAGAGTTTGATCCTAAAAACTTAAATAGTAGTATAGAAACTAAAGTATAGATTTTATGGCTAAAGAAGTAGTAATTAGAAAAGATGTGTAAACTTGGAGACACTTTAGTTACTCACTTAAGGTATACTATTTTATTATAAAATGGATTTTGAAAACTACCTCATGTGATTTTGTGGCAATTTCAGAAATAGATGTAATTTAAGTGGTTTTGTTTCACTAACTTCTCAAGCGAGATTGTCTCACAATTACGAACATATTTCATTACAACTCATAAGAAGTTATGTTTCAGCTTTATGGCTGAAAGTTTGATAGCATTCAGCTTTATTTTACTTTTCAGGATAGTGAGAAGGTTGGACTACGTAAACATTAAATTTAAATGTCAATATAGCCAAGAATACTTTACTTCCTATTCTTTTAAGCTATGAGAAATATATCTACATTGAAAACTCAAAATGTGCCCAAAACACCAAAAGCTGTGATACAGA
Organism: Manis pentadactyla; assembly: GCF_030020395.1. Taxonomy (NCBI): domain Eukaryota; kingdom Metazoa; phylum Chordata; class Mammalia; order Pholidota; family Manidae; genus Manis; species Manis pentadactyla. The sequence goes on along the minus strand of NC_080023.1, from coordinate 118,339,462 downwards.
GAGCAAAGTATTTCAGCTACACTGTAAAAGTGTGTAATAATGAACAATGACAACTTCTGTATTGGTGGAAAAGGGTGAAATTGTCTGTTTAAATCTGAAGCCATAATTCTTATGCACTAGACCTATGGGCAACCTACTTATTTATTTATTTAACTTTAATAATAAAGAAGTCATTTAACAGAAGATTCTTCTCCCCAGAAGAGGACATGGATTCAAGGAACTGCAAATCAAACCAATTTTAATTCATGAGAGGCAGAGTGAGACAGAGAGGGAGGGGGAGACAAAGCACTGAGCAATATGAAATCATTGCAGCATGAGTGCAATTTACACAAGGAACTATGGATAAATTGTTTTGCTTGATAAGCAATGACTATAAAGGTCAAGCTTCTTTCCAGTTTATTGAAGAGAATTAATCTAGGATGTAATAAAAATGTCTGTAGTAGTGGACACACAAACAGTTAAGAACTGATATTCCTAGGTGTTGAAGTCTAGGTCAGGTAATATTTATTTGGGCATGTATCAAAACAAAATATCCTGGATTACAAGGTTAGTTGAGATTCAATAAGTATATTTGAAAATAAAAAGTTCAAGGGAAAGAAAACAAATCCTACCATTTGCAACAACATGGATGGAGCTAGAGGGTATTATGCTCAGTGAAATAAGCCAGGTGGAGAAAGACAAATACCAAATGATTTCGCTGATATGTGGAGTATAAGAACAAAGAAATAACTGAAGGAACAAAACAGCAGCGGAATCACAGAACCCAAGAATGGACTAACAGTTACCAAAGGGAAAGGGACTGGGAAGGATGGGTGCGAAGGGAGGGAAAAGGGTGGGGGGAAAAGGGGGCATTACAATCAGCATGTATAATGTGGGGGGAGGCACGAGGAGGGCTGTGTCACACAGAGAAGACAAGTAGTGATTCTACAGCATCTTACTATGCTGATGGACAGTGACTGTAATGGGCGTTGTGGTGGGGACTTGGTGAAGGGGGGAACCTAATAAACATAATGTTCCTCATGTAATTGTAGATTAATGATACCAAAAAACAAAGTTCAAGGGAAGAGGGCTTGTGCTTTTTCTACACATGTGTGATACACTGAGATTAAAAAGGATAGAAGGCACTGGAGAGGTAAACTTTAGATGAAGGGATAGTTGAAAGAGGGTATGGTTGAGTTAAAGGCTCTAGGAAATAAATATAATAAATCAATTTCCATTTTATATAATAGACTTCGAGATGGGAATATAAGAAAAGTCACATTTAAGATACAATCAAGGAGGTTCTGGTAGGAGTCTGGCAATAATAGATAATGTCATCTGCTCAGAGTGAATATTTTAAGAAAGAAAGTGATGATTTAAGGTGAAAGAGAAGAGAACTGGGACCACATTGTAAACAAGTGAAGCCACCAATCAAAGTATATATGGACTGAAGTTTTTGTGAGACAAGAAGTTAAGAAAGTTATGCTCTGTTGGATATGTAGTGATATTGAGAACTTGTAAGATTATATCCATGACTCAATTATTCAGTCTAAAGGATTAAGAAATATATAATAGAATATGCTATTTTATTTAATTAATAACCTCTATGATATTCATAAGTATTATACTAACATTGCTATTGGAGTGTCAAGCAGAAGGTAAGCTAACTGAGGGATTCACTCTCAAAAACATACTTCCCAACAAAGGAAAATAAAGTAAGTGAACACTTGTAACTATTTGTACTATGGGATCTTCATTCATCAGCAAGAACTATTGTGGAGGAGAAAGTACTGTTGGACGTTCAGATAAAAAATGGTAACTGGACTAAGTCCTACATAAGAATTGAACAGAAAAAGGATTTTACAAAATATTCTTAAAGATACAAATTTTTATGTTTTATTAACATTAGTGTTGAGGGTAGCTGATAGTGATTAAGAATCATCAGCAAAGTATCATTCTCGGCAGCAAAGTATCTTTTCTCTTTACCCTGTGACCCATGGGACAAACATCACAATCACAATATTCTGAAATGGTGTGGGGTGAAAGTGAGTGGAGAGTGTACAGTGAGAAGTCAATTTCCTTAGTTGTCATAAGATCCTCAACAGGGTGTACAACCTAAAATAGTTCACATTTTCTACATGTTCTGTAGTAGAAATGTATATTTTGGTAGTCATAGATTTCTTAGGGAACATCCATCCTTATGAAAGAATGATAATATATTTCTGTGGGATCCATGTACTCTCAGCTCAGGCACTCAACCTTCACAAAATTCCCAAAGTCCACAACTAAGTGTACAGTGTAAGGTAACAATCAAAAAATGTAGTTGAAATAGAGCTAATGTGAGAGCAATCTTTATTTTAATTGAGATAAAGTAAAACTTCTAACCAGCATCTGGTACATTAAAGTTTCTAAACAGATGTTTATTAATACCTGTCTTTTCCTCCTAACCAATGGCATATTTTCTTATGAACTGAGATGTATATTAGCATATTACAGAATTTCATATCGTGACATGCAGAGTTTAATAATTATTATTCTTTTCGACAGGCTAGATAGTTTAATTATAGAATAACACAACCAAATATTTGATTTTGAGGAAGTTTTTGATCCTGTGGACCATTTTCCGAGAATTGCTCATTCAAAAGATTAGCTTAATAGGTGGTACATGCTTTTCAAATCAAGAGTTATGATGTGAGAAAAATACTTGGCATGTTTAGAGCACAGAAAAACGCCACTGTGAATATAAGGAACACAGGAGAGTGGAGTGAAGTAAACTTACAGAGGTGGACTGACTCCAAATAATTTAGGGTTTTTGTGGCCACAATATCATTGTATTTTTTCTACTTATAATGGAAGATCATTGGTGGGTTTTAAGCTGAATAGTGCATGTGTAATTTACATTTAAATTGCACTCTGGTTACTTTAAGAAGTGTGAATTATAGGAGGCAGTAGAGAAAGCAAAGAGACTAATTAGGTTGATATTACAATAGTTCATGTAAATGATGTAGACAATTTGGGCAAGATGGCATGGCAATAAGCAATAGACACACTATAAAAATATTTAGAAATAAAGCCAATAAGCATAGCTAATGAACTGGGGACAGAAGCTATAAGATATTTGTTGTGCACAATTTACTACTCAGAGTACCTTGTTGGGGAAATTGGGATTTCTCATTGGACCTGCCAAGCTTAAGAAGGCTTTTAAATACCTAGATAAAGATGTCAATTACACAGTTAAGTATGGAGCCTAGTATTCAGCAGCAAGAAACATGTCAGAAAATAACTTTCAATATTGGGGTGGAGGGAGGAATGAGAGAATAACATTTTCCTTGCAGAGGAAAAATTTCAAAAGACAAAAAGATGAAGGTTTGCATTGTATCCTTTTAAATATTAAGAATAAAATCACTAACTAGAATTGCTGGAAATTACTTGAAAGAATGTATGCATGTAAAACAGAGAATGACATTTGAGGAAGAGATGATAATTTATTATTGTAAGTATGTTATATTATTATTATTGTAAGTATGTGCAAAATCAGAATTTTAAAATATCTTCATGTTATCTTCCCAACATCAAGTTTTTCTATGTAAGCAGAGAGTTCAATTGAATTTCTAGAAATAGCAATACTCATCATATATTTGTATGCAATAAATAAACAAAAAATGCTAAGTTTATGTATATTTTATGGTCTTTATTGATGGCTTGTCACATCAATATCTTATAGAGGGAAAATAAGTATGTCATTTCATTGAATCTGTTTTATCACTATTTTAATGTAAAGTTATCAGTCCTAAAAAAAAAGGCTACATTTACCTATAAAGCAAGCATTTTTCTTTATCTCACTCTGAATTATCTATTGGCTATTAGCATTGAAAACTTTAAAATATAATTATTCTTCAGCAAGATAATACCATGGTACCTAATCCATGCTTAGCAAATAAAAATAATTTCAGTTGGATTAGGAAACTCTTATTTTTGACACCAATATCCTTTTCCTGTGATCCTCTATAGATTGCCAATTAGCACACATTTTAGAAAAAGATAAAAAGTTTCTTCCCAGAGAAAGGTCCAAACTATGCCAAACCTTGCTCACCCTGGCAGCTTCAAGACCAGAGTTAGTGAGTAGCAGAAGGAGAAGATTTCAGAGAGCTGCAAAAGGCCCTGATAAAAAAAGGTTTACAGCATGACAAACTCGGAGCTGATGCTCACATTAGTTGAAGATTATGCCACAAAAAGAGCATTTAATCGATCAGGGAGAAAGAGTAGAATTGGAATGGTGAAAAGAAATACTACCTGCTGACTAAGCAAACTAGAGAGGAGAGCAAAATTAAATATCTCAGGAAGACACTAATGCTATTAGCTGACAAGGAAATTCAAGAGTTTTTTCATGTCACTTATGATCGTAATGCACAGGAAAGAAAAGAAAAAGAAAAGTAGTGTAATTGGCAAGGTTGACAGCCATCTTGCCTAAGAAGAGAATATAATGAGATTGTAAAGGTAGAATGGTTTAGCTCTCTTTCTTCCTAACTTTTAAGTTTTTTATTAATTTTTTATATTATTTTTGATTTCTGCTTCTTTTGGAGACAACTATGATTGCTGTAGACATCAAGTCTATGGTTGAGCTGATTAGCAAGCATAATAAACAAAGTCAGTTTTCAAAAGAAGCTAAAGAACACTGTTCTCAAAAGAAAAGAATCACCTGTAAAAATTTCATGACAAAGATCAAATGCCACTTATATGTAGTGAAAAAACAAGAAAAAAAGATAAAGAGTTAGCAATCTTAATAAAGTCAGAACTCTGATTAGGGAAAAAATAAATGATGGCTATATCAGCACACACATACACACACACAAAGGTAGATTGGTATAGGGAAATATAATGTAAAAGAATATATTTAAAATATTTTTAAAGACAAGTATCTTAAGCTATTGCAGAAAGGTAATGATATGTGCCTATGTATATTTGGCCTGTGATTTTTTTATTAATGACCAACTCTCTCTCTCTCTCTCTCTCTCTCTCTCTCTCTATATATATATATATATATATATATATATATATATATATATATATATATATATTTAGGGTAAGTGTTTTATGTCTGCTTGCCTTTGCTTACTGTGGCCTAATTTTTATAACTCTAGAAAATACTGGCAAAACTAGTGAGTGGACTACATTTGAGAAGAGTAGTGACAAGGAAACAAAAGTTGAGGTAATAAATTTTAGCTTAATAATTTGTATTAATTTGTATATCCAACATTGAGCAAAATCCTGGGTCAGCACTGGATTTCATAAATATGATTACATCATTTAATGAATGGTATAAATTACCTCATTATCTTAACCTTTGAACCCTAAGGAGATATTGAGATACAACATAATTAATATATGTAAAAAAGAGCACTGTGTTCTTATATGAATGTCTACAATGCCAGTAATAATGAGAACTGTTTCCTTTGTAGAGATTCACTTTTTAACTACATCACTAGTTTTCTTGTGAAATTAACTAGACATGTAGTAAATACATACAAAATTAGCCCAATAAAAAATAATCCTGAAAAGTTTTTATTTGTAATACTGGTAATTTTAGATTAAATGTCAACAAAATGAACTTTTGGGTACATTTACAAAAATATATATATAATAAAAATTGGAGCAAATTTCCTACTCTTTTTTTTGGTATCATTAATCTACAATTACATGAAGAACATTATGTTTACTAGACTCCCCCCGTCATGAAGTCCCCCCACAAACCCCATTACAGTCACTGTCCATCAGCATATAAGATGCTATAGAGTCATTACTTGTCTTCTCTGTGTTGCACATCCCTCCCCATGCCTCCCCCCACATTATAAATGTTAATCATAATGCCCCCTTTCTTTTACCACCCCTTTATCCCTCCCTTCCCACCCATTCTTCCCAATTCCTTTCCCTTTGGTAACTGTTAGTCCATTCTTGGGTTCTGTGATTCTGCTGCTGTTTTGTTCCTTCAGTTTTTTCTTTGCTCTTATACACCACATATGAGTGAAATCACTTGGTACTCGTCTTTCTCCATCTGGCTTATTTCACTGAGCATAATACCCTCTAGCTCCATCCATGTTGTTGCAAATGGTAGGATCTGTTTTCTTGTTATGGCAGAATAATATTCCATTGTGTATATGTACCACATCTTCTTTATCCATTCATCTACTGATGGACACTTAGGTTGCGACCATTTCTTGGCTATTGTAAATAGTGCTGTGAGAAACATAGGAGTGCATCTGTCTTTTTCAAACTGGTCTGCTGTATTATTAGGGTAAATTCCTAGAAGTGGAATTCCTGGGTCAAGTGGTATTTCTATTTTGAGCTTTTTGAGGAACCTCCATAGTGCTTTCCGCAATGGTTGAACTAATACATTCCCACCAACAATGTAGTAGGGTTCCCCTTTCTCCACAACCTCGCCAACATTTGTTGTCGTTTGTCTTTTGGATGGTGACAATCCTTACTGGTGTGAGGCGATATCTCATTGTGGTTTTAATTTGCATTTCTCTGATGACTAGCGATGTGGAGCATCTTTTCATGTGTCTATTGGCCATCTGAATTTCTTCTTTGGAGAACTGTCTGTTCAGCTCCTCTGCCCATTTTTTTATTGGATTGTTCACTTTTCATTTGTTGAGGTGCATGAGCTCTTTATATATTTTGGATGTCAACCCTTTATCAGATCTGTTATTTATGAATATATTCTCCCATACTGTAGGGTAACTTTTTGTTTTATTGATGGTGTCCTTTGCTGTACAGAAGCTTTGCAGCTTGATATAGTCTGACTTGTTCATTTTTGCTTTTGTTTCCCTTGCCCAGGGAGATATGTTCATGAAGAAGTGCTAATGTTTATGTCCAGGACATTTTTGCCTGTTTTTTTCTAAGAGTTTTATGGTTTCATGACTTACATTCAGGTCTTTGATCGATTTCAAATTTACTTTTGTGTATGGCATTAGACAGTGATCCAATTTCATTCTCCTACATGTAGCTGTCCAGTTTTACCAGCACCATCTGTTGAAGAGACGGTCTTTTCCCCATTGTATGTCCATGGCTCTTTTATAGTGTATTAATTGACCATATATGTTTGGGTTAATGTCTGGAGTCTCTATTCTGTTTCATTGGTCTGTGGGTGTGTTCTTGTGCCAGTACCAAATTGTCTTGATTACTCTGGCTTTGTAGTACAGCTTGAAGTTGGGAAGCGAGATGCCCCTCACTTTACTCTTCTTTCTCAAGATTGTTTTGGCTGTTTGGGGTCTTTGCTGGTTCCATATGAATTTTTGAACTATTTGTTCCAGTTCGTTGAAGAATGCTTTTGGTAATTTGATAGGGATTGCATTGAATCTGCAGATTGCTTTGGGCAGGATGGCTATTTTGACAATATTAATTCTTCCTAGCCAAGAGCATGGGATGAGTTTCCACTTGTTAGTGTCCTCTTTAATTTCTCTTAAGAGTGTCTTGTAGTTTTCAGGGTATAGGTTTTTCACTTCTTTGGTTAGGTTTATTCCTAGGTATTTTATTCTTTTTGATGCAATTGTGAATGGAATTGTTTTCCTGATTTCTCTTTCTATTAGTTCATTCTTAATGTATAGGAAAGTCACAGATTTCTGTTTATTAATTTTGTATCCTGCAACTTTGGTGAATTCCAATATTAGTTTTAGTAGTTTTGGAGTGGATTCTTTAGGGTTTTTTATGTACGATATCATGTCATCTGCAAATAGTGACAGCTTGACTTCTTCCTTACCAATCTGGATTCCTTGTATTTCATTGTTTTGTCTAATTGCCGTGGATAGGACCACCAGTACTATGTTGAATAACACTGGGAAGAGTGGGCATCCCTGTCTTGTTTCCAATCTTAGAGGAAAAGCTTTCAGCTTCTTGCTGTTCAGTATGATGTTGGCTGTGGCTTTATCATATATAACCTTTATTATGTTGAGGTACTTGCCCTCTATACCCATTTTGCTGAGAGTTTTTATCATGAATAGATGTTGAATTTTGTCGAATGCTTTTTCAGCATCTATGGAAGTGATCACATGATTTTTGTCCTTTTTGTTTATGTGGTGGATAATGTTGATGGATTTTCGAATGTTGTACCACCCTTGCATCCCTGAAATGAATCCCACTTGATCATGGTGTATGATCCTCTTGATGTATTTTTGAATTCAGTTTGCTAATATTCTGTTGAGTATTTTTGCATCTATGTTCATCAGGGATATTGGTCTGTAATTTTCTTTTTTGGTGGGGTCTTTGCCTGGTTTTGGTATTAGAGTAATGCTGGCTTCAGAGAAAGAGTTTGGGAGTATTCCCTCCTCTTCTAATTTTTGGAAAACTTTAAGGAGAATGGGTATGTCTTCTCTGTATGTCTAATAAAATTCTGCCATAAATCCATCTTGCCCAGGGGTATTGCTGTTGAGTGGTTTTTTTGATTACTGTGTCAATTTCATTGCTGGTTATTGGTCTGTTTAGATTTTCTGTTTCTTCCTTGGTATTGCATGGTTGTATTTTTCTAGGAAGTTGTCAATTTCTTCTAGGTTTTCCCTCTTGTTAGCATATAGTTTTTCATAGTATTCTCTAATAATTCTTTGTATTTCTGTGGTGTCTCTCCTACTCTTTTTTAGTTTTTGCTTACTCCTCTCTCTTTGTCTGATATCTTTTAGCTTTCTGAGGCTTTTTCACTTCCATTCATCTCAAGAGTGACTTAAATGACTATGTGTTGAGATGTGTTGTTTGGGCAGTGAGTTTCACTGGCATGAGTAGACTGCTATTCTTCTTTTGCTATGAAATCTGTCCCTTTGTTTGGAAACATTAACATACTGTAATGACAATGAACAAGGCATTTGGTCAGGCCTTCTACCGCAATGCTTGCAGAATTGTTGCCATCAGGGCATGAAAATGCCGACTTAGAGAGATGATTATACAAGAGAGACCAAATTGTTGCTGCTTTCTTAATGGAAGACATCCAGTGGAAAACGTTCAGTATGACCAATCTGCCCCCAGGTGGGGGAGTGACCCTCACTGGAGAATGGTGCCACAGTGGAGCACTGGTTTGGCTTCTGCCTTTTGCAAGCCTGTATTCAGCCGTGGCTGTAAAACAGACTTTGATGAGGGAAAGTCTTCTTTGAGGAGCTCTTGTCTAACCTCAGTCTTTGTTACTATGGCTACTTTGTACATGAGTCCATCGTGTTAGCACCAGGAAGTCTGATGATAAAAGTGGACTAATGTTCAAAAGATGAATCATATTGTCCTTCTGACTACTGATGGAGTCCTCTACAATGGAGAAACCTAAGTTAACATTCATAAGAGCCATGAATATCTGCATACTTGTTGTTCATTCTGAGAAAGTCAACCACAAATCCCTTTGTAATATCTTCTTGTCAAATCTTAAAATAATTTTTTCTTGTCCCTTACCAAATAGCCAAATACATAGGCATTTAGCATCAATTTTAAATTCTGGCTATTTCTCCTTCCATTCAAAATGTACAGCCAAGATGTCCTGCAAAATTCTGTCCACACAAGTACTTTCCTTTACCATTGTCCTCCAGGGCCTGCCCTACAAGCAGCTGAAGTGGCAGCCCATTTCTGCCCAAGGGCAGAATTTCATACTGAACCATGCAATACTACCCTTCCTCTCTCAACTATTCATAGTGAATAGTTCATGCGGTCAGCAGTGTAGGAAAAGGCAAGGCCACTATGCACTAAGAGGGGATGTTGTGTGTCTGTCATCTGATCAAAATTTGCTTAGATTCTGTGCACAGTCTCACTTCCATTTCAGTGTAGAGATATTATTCATATCCAGGTTTGTGAAAGAGAAAAAAGTCAGTTCACAAAAAACCTGCTTTGATCAAATACCATTTGAAATCCCACATAAAGTATAAAGTCTCTAACAGGGCTCAGGAATGAGACTTAAGTACTTTCCTAAAGAAGAATCCTATCAGGAAACGAATGAATTATATGAAAGTTCCTGTTGTGTGCTCTGTGATTCTCCTTTTGGGGATTAATTGTCAGAGGTCCCTACCTCATACTCACCAGTTCATGAAAGACATCACTGGATACCCTGTGTTTAAGGCCTGAAGGATGGAGAGCCTGTCCTGCAGCCTAAACGTTCTGTACAACTTTGGTTTTGATACCCCTAGAAACTAGAAACTTTACAAATTACCATGTGAGTGGTTTGAAGCCCACCTAAATACACCGTGCTTCCAAAATCTTAAGAAGCTTGCTTAGCATGGTACCTCTTTCAAACTAGTAAATAGTGCAAGATACAGTGATATATTTTTAAAATTAGAACCTTAGCCCCTTCCTCCTTAAAGTGTAGTTTGACTGAAAAGAGCTTTAGCATTACCTAGTAGCTTGTTTATAAGGCAGAATCTCAAGACTCAAGATTTATTGAATCACAATATGCTGAGTTAACCCAATCCTCAGATGACTTTGTCTATGCAGGTTTGGATTTGAAACTCACTATACTTGACCACTAGAGGGAATTTCACTGTTGCAGAAAACCTCTAAATTTTGAGGTTTTACCTTTCACCCTTCGATACCTATGTGTTTCACAGAAGTATCTCAGTTATTCACTACTACTGATCACCACATCAAAATATCATATCATGAATGGAGTTGGCAAGAGTGGTGTTTAATGGGTTGCTTAGACAATCAATAATACCACACACATATTTTGAGAGTGGAATAGTTGACATTAGCCCTAACCTAATATCATGAAGATTTACTACTCCTCCCTTTCAGTGAATGTAAGTCACTTCTGGAAGACCTTGCTTATTAATATGAAGGATGATGTAATTGCTAAATCAATGGCCCATACTTATTTCCTTCAAGGTACCAAAACTGAGCTAGTAGCCTGCAAATGAGCTTATCATATCATTAAATTTATGATAATCCACAGGTCTTATCTAGCTAACCAGGAATGTAGTAGATATCATCACCTTCAAATAAATGAATGCAATATTGTTTTTACTTTACTTTGATAGGAAAGGTCAGGGACAGGAGCTTTCAACTGACTCCTCCTAACAAAGCAAAGAATACCCATGATGCTGGGGATCATACTCATTACTGTGTATAATCTGTCCTGGGAACTAGGGGAAAGCAAAGGGCTGATGTATAAATCTAATGTTCCCAATCTAGCCATTCTAACCATAACTCTAAAACTTCACAGATCACCTGGTATTCCATGGGATGTACACTGATGGACCACCCAGGGTAAACCCAGAGCAGTGAATAATAATCCCCCAAAGCATGGGTATTTCTATTTCCCCAGGGCAAAGTCAACTTATAATCACCTGCCAAGTCCCTTTGAGGAGGCTTAAAAAAATTTACAGTATATACCTATTGCAAGAGAGCCAGATTCTTTAATTGAAACTAGGCTATCTTTCA